>NC_142108.1:19682500-20396666 GCF_056152115.1 Neolamprologus brichardi
TACTACGTTCCTGTGGCTGCAAAACTATTCCTAGTTATCACCTGCCAATAGGTGATAACAACATTTTGGCAGTTGGTGTAGGGTTTTTGACTTTTGTCAAACGTAGTGCTGCGCAGGGTTAGGGTCTTATCTATCTGAAGGACATTGTTCCAGAAATCTTGTGTTTTGTTCAGCTGTAATGTTGCAAACCTAGGTCATGGGAACCCTTATAAACAAACCTTATTTGTTCCGTCTTTTTTTTTTTTTTAAATTGTACTGTCATGAACTTTTATATTTGAGATCATAACTGAGTACTGCAGAGTCTGATGTGTCTTTTGCAGTTTCTCTTGGCGTTATATCGGTTGGGTGAATTTGCGTGAGATTATTTGGAAATGATCTTCAGCAACAGTTACTTCTTTAACATTATTGTTGATTAATTTCTTTATGTTTGTTAGTCTGCCAAATCAATCAATGTACTTGCCAAAACCTTTGCTTTAATAGAGGTGCTCACACTTTCTAATGATCAGTTAAACAAGTGCATTTGATTCTGAACACCTTGTTGATACTTTCCCTCCTATGGAAGCAGTAAGGGTGTATTTATTTACTTATTCACACACTGCTTCTGCATTTTGGTTTAGTTTTTGTGAAAAAAATAATGACATAATGTAATATTGCATGTTTTGAAATTCATCTGAGGTTGTATTGACCCAGTTTAAAGAACTGCTAAGGAGCAGTTTTTCATTATTGTTATTATTATATTCTAATATGTAAAACCTCAGGATATACTTTTCTTTTTTTGCCATGTCTACATACCAGAAAGCTCTACACAGCTGTTATCAATTACCTAGCCTATTATACCTGTGATCAGATCTATATTAGGTGACCCTTGGTAGGGTTTACAGGTCAACATACTCACTTAGTGTAGTAATACAGTAAAATCAGGTACAAGCTCCTACATACGGTCCAAGCCGTGCATATGTATGGTTGTATGCATATAGTAATTACTCAGTATTATTGTTGTGGTTGAGTTGCTCTGCAGCTCGTCTTCAGCGGATAAGTCAGAACAGCTTTATTTATTTATTTTTTTTACCATTTAATTACGATAATGTTCTAATCGATGGCTTCTTAACCAATAAAAAGAGCGTATTAATTCTTGGGCTCTTTGAAAGCATTTAAAGATATAGAACAAAATGTTCACTTTTTCCCCTTTTTTTCAATACATTTACATTTAACTGACCTTTCCAACTTTACATCTTTCGAAATGTAAATAATTTCTCGGTTTGAAAACTAAATGTTTCACTCTTGTGGCTCTTTCTTATTGGCGCACAAATCTGAAATGCCACGAAACGCACCGTCGAGATTGACATCTCTACGACCAATCACTAGCAGAACCCGCTGACACGACACCAATCACCTATCAGGATGTGGGAGGAGCTGGTTTGTTGACAGGAAATGCGAGGCGGACTCACTTCCACAACCCCTTCTCGCCTGTGGTTCAGCCGGACAAACAGCGGGGCTGACAGTTGGTCATCCCTCTGAGGTATGTGGACTTAAACTATGCGTTTCAAGACCGACGCGGGGCAAAGATGCAATGGAGGTCAATACTTGTTGGTCTTGTCGTATTGAGACTGTCTCTCAGCTGCATGCTGTGGCTAGCTTTCGGACTGGGACCTAGCTGGGGGTTCAACTTCCATCTCGGTTTCAATTTGCACAAACTGGACTTGTTGTTCAGGGAGGAAAAGGAGACCGAGCCGCGAGATAACTCGTGGTCTGAACGAATACACGGACCCAGATATGAAGAGACGGAGACCACCTGTGCGTCGGCGGGAGAGGAGTCCCCAAAGAGGTCCTACCTGAGCTTCTTCGATGGCAACAAGGACGAGTACGTGCGGAGATACAGCTTTTTCCCGGACACACTAAAGGCCAAAATGAAAGACATGGCCAAAGAAATGTTCTACTTCGGATATGACAATTATATGAAATATGCCTTTCCCGAGGACGAGCTGAATCCAATTGACTGTGAAGGGAGGGGTCCAGACGTGCAAAACCCGTGAGTCATTCACTGTTGCCCCGATTACCTGAACTGACTGGACCTGCTACCGTGAAATGCAGTTCACGCTTCCAGGCGCTCAGTGATCTTAACTGTCTTCTGCACATTGCAGTTTGCATGCAGTTGTAATCAAATTGGCTTGTAGTAAAATGTCGCTGCTCTCTGTGCTGCCTACCGGTAATCACTCAAGAACGGGTCAGGGTTTACAAATGGGAACCGGAGGAGAGTTCAAACCATGTTTTCTCTAAATAGAAAGCGTTTACATAATTCTTATAATTTTGTGGCAATGCCAGCCTAGGTCAGATGACTCCTACTGAACAGTCCTGTACTTTCCAAGCTTAAAGAGTCTTGACAGGGATCCTGTGGGTTTCTGTGAAGTATAGCCTGTTTTTCTTCATAACTTATTCAAAATTATGAAATCAAATGATTCTAAGCAAATGTATAGTTTAAGAAAAACAGAGTAAAACAACTATTTTACTATCATGTTTGTCTTGAATTAATCAGTAAGTGTTATTTCCAAGGTTGGGTGACGTATACTTGTTTGTTTTCTGACAAAGCCTCTAGATCCTGGAGAGATTTAGTCTACAGTCTTGTTTCCCCAAAACTGAGTCTGATACTGAGCAAAAAGCTCCAAAGCCTGCTATAGTTTTCCAAATCATTTAAACTTTGTTTAATTAAAAATGGTACAATGATAAAACATAAATGGTCAAACTGAAAAAATCTTTTGGCACAGAAGTAAGATCAGCACAGTCTGGCAACACCTCTTCTTTAAATAAAGCTAGGCAAGCATATGTGACACGAGGGAGCTCAGCTGTTGGCATTTTTAAAATGCAAGGTTTTTCCCATTTTCGCTTGATATAGGATTCATTGTAGATGTTTTATTATGTGGAAAAGTTTTTCCCTGTGTGACAGGTCCAGGCTGCAGGCAGCCCATTTTTAGTACTTTACTTACTTACTGATCCATGCAGTTGTGATAACATCTGCCACTGCTGAGTCAGCAGTGCTATCCATCAGCTTTCCCTTCAGTCCCTTTAAAAGAAACAATGCTTTTCAAACTGTAACAGGTTTTCCCTTCAGCTGGAACTACACGCAGAACTACAACTAGATACGCAGATACTTCATTGTTCCCAAAGGAAATTTTGACATCTAGTAGCTTGTGAATGACAGAACATTAAACACAAAAGCCACCAAATACAGATTTGAATAGGGAAACTAGAGGAATATTATAACGGAGTAACCAAAGGTTGTGCAAAACTACAAAAGAGAATAGATGGTACCTCACTAATGAGAGCTGTCCCTGTTGTAAGATATGCAACTAGTATGATGTGTGAGGTATGCTAAAGTGTAGGTAGTGCAAAGGGTGATCCCCATACAAAAACATTACAGGATGCATTCACAGTGCAAGAATTATTACCACTGTAAAGAAAACTGTCAGAAAACTGGACAAAAAGTGTAAATGTGTCTGTGCATAAAACTGATATAGCCAATATCAAGACTATCTGATGCAGAAAATTATGCTGATAAGTCAGCATCTCTGGCTCCTTTCCTCTTCTGTGATGCGTTCAAGAGCTTTATGGTTCAAGGCAGAATAGATTTCCTCAATCTGTCAGTTGTATCAGAAAAAGTTCTGAGATATATCACTAACATTAAGATAATTTTTTTTGTGAGTGTGTGTGTGTGTGTGGGGGGGACTTTCTCTTCTCAAGTGTTTTCTAAGACAAGAAGGGATTTTATAATTTTTAATGGCTAGTTCCTTTTCATCACACCAAAATAATCAATGATTATCTGCAAATTATTTTATAATTAATAATTGTGAGTTGCCCTGTTGTGAGTTGCACTGATACATAAGTATTCATGTTTTAATACCCTCTTATCAGTCCTACACTGTTTATGTTGTCAAATCAGAAGAGAAATCCTTACTTAATGGGGAGACTTGTTCTCATATGCAGTGATAAAACTGTGAATATCACTTTGTTGTTGGATTTAAAGTGCGCTTTAAATTTTTAAAGATCAGTATAATGTATGTCTCCCACTTGTGTTTGAAACCACAGTCTGTTTCACTTCTTTTATTTCAGATCAAATATCAACATAAATGATGTCTTGGGGAACTATTCCCTTACTCTCATTGACACCTTGGACACTCTGTTGGTAGGTTGTTTATTTACTGCCCTGCTTGCACTGCATTAAAGCAATGGTGACTGGTACTTCCTCTGTGAGTTGTGGGTTTTTCGTTTCCTTTTTTTTTTTTTTGGCTTAGTTTTATATTTTAGACATAATACCAGCTTGAACATGAATAAAGTGAAGATGTTCACATATCTTTACCTAAATACTTTCCTTAAATCAGCCTCCAATTCCAGTTTTGGCATTTCTTTGTTTTAAACATCAATTAAATCTTTTTTTTTTTTTTTTTTAATTAAAACTGCTGTCACTTCCCATTTATATAATTTAAAGACCATTCTATCATCAATGCAAAACAATTATTTAGTCTTGCAGTGATTTTTTTCTTCTTCTTCCCATAACAAATACAGTCTTTAGCCAATTTCTCCAGTCTCTCACACTGGGAGCTTCTGGTTTAATCCAAGGCGATGTCGTTGTATTTTTTTCCAATCAGTATTATAATTCAAAGTAAATATACGAGTTTCTCTGCTCGGCACTACATTCAGAACAACGTTGTTAGCACTTCTTCTGTAAGTTGTGGGTTTTCTGCCAAGCTTATAAGTTCCCCTGCATGAAGCCAGGTGCAAGTGTTACCGTGTCAGTCTTAAAACTGACAGCTGATTGTTGATTTACTGTGCTTATACAGTATGTGGTTTTTCTCACCAGGTGCTCGGCAACGTGTCAGAGTTTCAAAGAGCCGTCAAACTGGTTATAGATACTGTATCTTTTGACAAGGACTCAACTGTGCAAGTTTTTGAGGCAAACATCAGGTACATGTGAATGTGTGCGTGAATGGGTGGATGACTGGATGTGTAAAGCGCTTTGGGGTCCTTAGGGACTAGTAAAGCGCTATACAAATACAGGCCATTTACCATTACATATGTCACTATTTTCAGAGTCTGTAGGAATCAAAATATGTCAGTGTACACATTTTTAAAGCAAAACATTTGATATGATGACTCATGTAACGCTTATCATGATAATTGCTTTCAATAAGCTTTTAAATATCTGGTTATGTGTAGAACTCCGGTGTTATATTTCTTTCTTCTTCTTTTTTTAAACTGAAGGATCTTGGGAAGCCTTATTTCAGCACACATTCTGCTGACTGACCCAAAACATCCTTTTGGCAATGTGGGCTTTGAAGGTTACGATAATGAGCTGCTACATTTGGCTCATGACTTGGCTGTGCGTTTGCTGCCAGCCTTTGAGAACACCAGCACAGGCATTCCCTACCCCAGGGTGAGTGAGACTGTTGTGACCACAAATTAGAGGTATATATTCTTTCGATCTTGCTTTGCAGCACACACCTTAGTTATCATGTGAGCAGAAATTGTCATTGGTCACTGTAAATGCACTAGATTTGATTTGTTTGTATCTTTATCACAGGTGAACCTGAAGAACGGAGTTCCCCCTGACAGTGTGAATGAGACCTGCACTGCAGGAGCCGGTTCCTTGCTGGTGGAGTTTGGAATTTTGAGCCGCTTAATTGGGGATTCGACATTTGAGTGGGTAGCTAGACGAGCTGTCAGAGCCCTGTGGAACCTGAGGAGCAACGAAACCGGTCTTTTGGGTATGTATGATGTTTAGTACAGCGTAAAGACTTCCCCTGGCAACTTTCTTTTTGTTTTTTCATTTTTTTTCTGTTTATTTGCTGAAATTATATGGCCACACAATGTGAATATAAACTTAAATTTCTCTTTTTTTAGGCAATGTAGTTAATATTCAAACAGGCCAGTGGGTTGGCAAGCAGAGTGGTCTTGGAGCTGGTATGGACTCCTTCTATGAGTACTTGCTTAAGTCTTACATCCTCTTTGGAGAAAAAGAGGACTACCGTATGTTTACAGCTGCTTATGAAAGCATCCAGAATCACATGAGACGAGGGTGAGTTCAGCAGTAAAGAAATGTGACACAGCAGCATTGCACAGCTTCACTGGGTTGCAAATGAAATGTGAAATGAATCCCAGCTATGTAAATCAGTCACTGTCGGATTAAACAAGCAAAGAGGAAATAAAACTGCTGATGGTTTTTGGTTTTAGTTTCGTACTAAAGGAAACTTCAGGAAGGAAGGAAAACTAGATTCAGAAACTTAAAGCCGTCATGAGACTTAACAGCAGCGTATAAAATCACAATTTCACTGTGATTTCATTTAGAGGCATAGGGATTACATATTATTTGTGTTTTTTTTTCCAGGAGAGAGTCGTGCAATGAAGGAGAAGGTGACCCACCTCTCTATGTTAATGTGAACATGTTCAGCGGTGAGATAATGAACACCTGGATTGACTCACTTCAGGCTTTCTTTCCTGGCCTTCAGGTGAGGATTATAGTGGCAGCTGTGAGTAGAACGTGACCGAGGTATCGGCCTATATTGTCTGTTTCCTGATCTATTTGTATTGGCATGTAAAACAGTTCTTAAATGAAAATTAAAAATGTTTTAAAAAATGGTCTTTAACCATGTTATGAGGGTTGATGTTGCATGGTTTGTCCACCAGAGGGCACTTTGCAACCTGCCTGGCAACTAATCCTCTCTGAGTCAGTAATACTTATTATGCTATTAAAACAAGATTATTTTTAAACTGCATTGTCATGTTATCCTAGTAAAGACTCACAAATAACTACACATAACACATGTTAGGGAAATTCAGTCTTCTTCTCATCTTCTTCTCTAGATTTCTCGAGAAATTTCTCTAGAAGTCTAGAATCTTTGTTTTGTGTGTCTGAAAGACAAAAATTCTCAGCTTATATATCTAATTTTTTAAATTCCCCAAATATTGATAGCAATCTAAAAAAAATCCTGTACTGTAAACAGCATGGTGTATACATTGTTTTGTTAATCTAAATTAAAGCTCTACTTCTGCCTCATAGGTGCTGAATGGCGATGTAGATGATGCCATTTGCCTGCATGCCTTCTACTATGCCATCTGGAAGCGCTTTGGAGCTCTGCCAGAAAGATACAACTGGCAGCTGCAGGCTCCCGATGTGCTTTTCTACCCTTTAAGACCAGAACTAGTAGAGTCTACTTACCTGCTGTACCAGGTAACAGTCATGGTCTTTGTTCCACAGCCTTTGGTGCTGCTGTCAGTGACTGTTACATCTCACACAAGTCTTCTTTTTTAACTTCTGCAGGCAACCAAAAATCCTTTCTATCTGCATGTTGGAATGGATATTCTACAGAGCCTTGAGAAAAATGCCAAAGTCAGGTGAGATTAAGTTTAAAGTTGTAGATGCTTTTGTCCAAGAAATAATAATAAAAAAGTACACTGTTTACTCTTTTTGAGCTTGTTAAAGCTCTTCTGTGTTTGCTTTTGGCTGAGCGGAATTGTGTTCTTTGCAGATGTGGGTATGCCACTCTCCATCATGTCGTGGATAAATCCAAAGAGGATCGCATGGAGAGCTTTTTCCTCAGCGAGACATGCAAATATCTTTATCTGGTAAGTTGCAGCTTGACCATTCAGAAAGAAGGCTATGTCTTATATGGCTATAAAATTATATGAGCACAGTAAATAGTCGAGATAGATCTTTATCCAAGTTATTGCAAGAGATGGTACTTTTGGTTGCTCCCTTATTTCCCCAGAGGGCGCTACACAGGGTGGATCCGCATGTTTGATTTGGCACAGGTTTAATACCGGATGCCCTTCCTGATGCAGCCCTCCCATTTTTCCCGGCTTGGGACTGGCAGTGGGAGTACACTACCAGTTGCTTTAGATTTCTGCACTGAATCCACACCATAGGTACATCATAGCCGCAAATCCCTCTTAAACCCTGTTACGTGACCTAATGTGCACGTACATGGAAATGTAACTTACATGTCATGTTGACACATTGTGCAAGTATTGTGTTCACAGAGTTTCAACTACTATTTTACCACAGTTGAATTTATCATTGAGAGAATAATAACAATCGCCTCAATATATAAATATTTAAAGATGTCTGCAAATTCCTGGAGGGACATTGCTGAACCTATTGGGAATGTACAAATAAGTGGAAAAACTTAAGGGGCAAGTATGTTTGCACCCAAAATGACACACACAAAGAAACAAAAACCCAATGACCACAACAAAGAGTAAGGACGCAGAAGGGAAAAAGTTGCAGATTTTACTTGTCTCTATTGTGGCTGGCAGTGCATATAAAACTCCAGGACACAACCACAAGGTCATTAATGTGTAACACACACACAACCATGAATGCTGGCAACAGAGTCAGCTACTTGTGTAGTTTACGTCATAGACTCTTCAAAATGTAACGAGAAGTCTAAATCACCTGTAGCTTGTGGCCCCCTGAAGCTGTGCGTGTATGTTCTCCTGATTCTAAGGTGTGCTGCCTGCCCGCCCTGGCCTCATGTTCCACTTAATGATCAGTTTGTCTCAGCATTTCAAATCCTCTTTGTCAAACTGTCTTGCTTTCACATACCATGACCACGTGCAGTGATTTACTGTCCTACGTGGCTAAAAGATTGATTTTCTAAGCCAGTGTACTCACAGTGCCGTTCCAAGCCTGGATAAATGGGGAGGGTTGTGTGGGGAACAGCATTTTAGACAAAGTTAGAGAGGCAAGGGTTAGATGGTCTGGACATGTGGAAATCACAAATCAAATCTGCCTTCTCAGATATAGAGCAATGTCTCAAATTGATATGATAACATGATATGACAGCAGTAGACAGTCAAGGTATGTCTTTATCATCTGTCTTAAAAAGGTTATTTTAGCTCATTTTCGCCCTCACTGCTCCTTGTAAGCAGAAGGTTTGAAATACTATCATTGTACTTACTAGAACTGGAGTATAGACTAGAGTATAAACTCCTCTGTGAGCCACATCTTTTTGTGATACAAAGAAAATTTAAAATGCTCCAGATGGCACCAAGAAAAAATGTCACTGACGTCCAGTTCACTGACTTGAATTAGCCGAGATAAGGACTTGCAAGCAGCTGGGACCCACATGTTGCCCAAAATGACCATGCCCAGTTACAGCATCATCTTTGTTATGCTGTTTAAATGGGTAAGTATTGAATGGACATATTAACTGTGGGGACCAAAACCATTGAGGTTTCCATGAGGTATGAGCCAGGTGTTAGTACTGATGTCCTACCTGTCTTCATACTGTATAAATAAAAACCTCTCCTATGCATTGCAGCTGTTTGATGAAGACAACCCACTTCACAAATCTGATAACAAGTACATCTTCACAACCGAGGGTCATGTTGTGCCTATAGACAAACGCTTCAGGGAGAAACAATGGAATGATGACTTTCCATGTGAGGAGGGAGCACTGACAGAAAGAGAGCCAGTCAACCAGCCTGCTCCAAGAAACATCAGCAATGTAAGGCCATCTTCCTGTCGAATCTAGGTCACTGTTCTCACATTACAAATATTTCAACAGTAATTGTTTTCTTTTTAAAACTGTCTGCAGTGTAATAGGATCCCAGAGGAGCGACGGTACACTCTCCCATTAAAGAGCATCTACATGAGGCAAATAGATCACATGGTGGGACTTTTTTGAGTGATGGGATGGATGTAATGACATTGGCAGGAGCAGGCCTTTATTGCACAGATGAACTGACCACTTGTTGGTTAAAATCCTCTTCCTGTCTGTTCTGCTGCTCGGGAAACTCACACTAAAGTAATCCTGAGAAAGCAATTTAATTAAATTAAGTTTTTTCTGTTTTGCTGGATGAAAATGTTGCCAGACTTTTTCTGTGAGAAGATGAGGATTCATCCTTCGTTGCATTTTGGCAGGCAAATCATTGAAAAAGTGGTGAATAACTGTTGTGTTCTTATGGAACAAAAAAAAAATGTCTGTTCAGGTATGAATGTGTGTGATTATGTTTGTGGATGCACATTTGAATTTTCAGCTGAGCTGGGAATCATAATGCTGTGTTAATGGGAACAGTGCCATCTACATGAAAATGCATAGCCTATAAAAACACTCAACTTAACAAAAGTCTCTCTAAACATGAGGATATGGTGCCTCCTTGCAGGTGATTCACACTAGATCAGTGCTTCTACATAAGGGCTGTATATTAACAGATGATAATAACAGGTACGAACTGTCAAATCCAGAGGCTGCGTTAGATCGTGGTCATAGGAATGTCGTTTTTTTTTGTACACCTGAGGCTGGTTTGCAAAAGAGTCTAAACTATTGCCACTATGAATTTTTTTTTTCTTAAACCGCACTAGCCATATTGCAAGGATTTTAAACTGTCTTCTGTCTTAGTTGTGTTTGCACATCACATCAAACCTCAGTATCCAGGGAGTTACAGACAACTGCCTCCTGCTTGTTAGCTGTTAATTAATTTCTGATTAGTATTGAGCTAAACATTGATCTCTCAGGCTTCTAGCTACTCAATGTCTTACAAAGAACAGAGCAGCGCCACAACTGTATGAGCGGGAGATTAATGACGACTCTTTAAAGTGCCTTCAATTTGTCTTCGTTTCTCTGGATGCTGTGCAATGTATATGTTAATGTTGTGAATAACTTGGCTGAAAAAAAGGCCACTGTAATGTTTTGCAAAAAGAGTCATTCCATATGTATGTACAGTTTTACACTGATTATGACATGAAGCTCTTTTTTTAGATGTAAAAAAACAAGCCATAAAATGTATTGTTTTTTTTTTCTCCCAATGATAGTTAATTTTTAAGAAGTGCAGATTGATTTTTCATCAGTTTTCTCTCAGACACGGTCAGTATACAGACTTTCCTGCAATTTAATTTCTGTTATCAGGATGATTACCACGTGGTGAGAACTCAGGGTTTAAAATAAACACATAATCAATGAATGCTTTCATAAGAAATAAAACTTTTTGAAACGTTGCCTACAATATCTCGAGATGGTGCTGGTTTTCTTGCAAATGAGTGACTACACTGAAGTACAGTTGTACTGTGAAAACTGATTTTCTTCCACAAATATAAACAGAGGATGTTGTTTTTGTTTTTTTTAATTGGCTGTGATGTTTTATTCGTGTACAGATTTAGTGTCTTTTTTTTTTCTTCCACTTTTGCCAAACATCCTGACTGTATAGTGACTGTAGTGACTGCATTACGCAATGACATTACAATATATATGTTTTATTTGTAGGAGATGGCTATTCATCTTCTTTGATAATGTGTTGCTTTATATCAGTGAAATTTAAGTTCTCTAAAGGAAATTACCCCAATCGCTTCAAAGTAATAGTTGCAGGAAATGTACACATTTATTTTCTTCCGAGGAGTTAAATGAAATGATTGATACCAGCTGATAGTCGGGACAGCACAGAATGCTAATCACAGCTGTGTCACAAACTTGTTGCTCAGAACTATCAATTGTAGCGCTTTTGCATGTTTATTCAGAGAGTTTGGAAATATGCCTTTTATTAGTTTGAGAGAACATTCATAGCTTTGCTAAAAGAGGCCACTGTACTGTTTATTAGAGCAATTATCCTACGTTTGCAGAGGGAAACAGTTTCCTTTGCTCTGTCCAAGGAGAAAAAATTACATTCTCAAGTACACTGAAGCTCAGCACATAATTTGTTTAATCAAAATGAAAACAGTCTGTTTAGTCCGTTTGTGGCTCTTATACATTAAAGGGGATCTATTAGTCTCATTTCCAGCTCCTTATTTTTATTAATGAACTCTAATAGAGTTACTTTGAATTTTTCACAGTTTGAAATAATATTGATCAAATGGCTTTGGTTCAGGCCCTCAGTTACTCCTTTTTGAAACGAGCTCTTTTACCTCCCTTCTCCCATTCTTTAGGATAACTTTCTCCTGATTAGTTGCCCCTTTAGAGCAGAAGAGACCATCAATGTCATGTTACAGGCCCAAGATGATGACACTTTTTTCCTTTTTGCCTCTCTAAACACTTGAGAATCGAGGAAAAAGGAATCTTCCCATTGAACTTTTTTGGGAATTTCCTTCCTCTTTGGAGCTAAAAAAAGGCCACCCAAACACATGAGATATCAATGGAAAGCCCCAGATGTCCTCTTTTGAGTACATCAGACTTAGTAGGGTCAAAAGATATAGACCAAAAACAAATGTCCACAGAGGACATAAATGAACAGGCTGGTTCTTAGGAGGATAAACCATCACAGTGGGTTTTAAGTCATACAATCTTAATGTGATTGAAGTGCAGAACCTTCAGCTTTAATTTAATGGGTTTTACAACGTATAGCATTAACTACTTTGGAACAAAAGCAATTTTTATTGCTTAAACAAGGATGAATTTTAAGTAACATTTTTTCCAGGCAATGGCTAGAACCCACAGACTTCTTCAGTTGCAGCTTATTTGCGGGACTTTCTACCTTCAGTTTGGCCTTCAGTAACTGAGAAAAATACTACATTTGGTTGATATCGGGTGACTGACCTGGCCGTTCAAGAATATTTCATTTCTTTGCATTGGGAAATTCTTGTCTTGCTTCTGCAGTATGCTTTGGGTCAGTACTTATTTGCACTATGAAGCACTGTCTGATCCCGATTCCACTGGCAGACATGCACGTACCATAGTATTGCCTCCACCGTGTTTGACTCATCATGTGGTGAGCTTCAAATTATGACCTTTCGTCTGTGCAGGCTCTGTAAGATGTTTTCAGGCAACGTCTAATCTTGTCTATCTGTTTTTGAGTTCTCGAGCAGATGGCTGAAATATTTTGACTTTTAATTGTTTTCTAATACATTTTAGAGCTTTTTTCTGCTGATGAAGATAGTCAATTTTTCACTTGTAACGTTTTTCCTTTTTGAGACATTTATTTTGTATTTTCGGCCTAATGATGACCTTCTTGACTTACTTTGTGATCCCTTTGGTCCTAATTTTGAGATTTCCACTGAAAATATATGAAATGCAAGTTCAACCCCTGGACTCAAGTTCAGTTCTCTCTGCTTAATTTGACAAAGCAACAAGCTTCAGTCGGACATGGAGTTGTCAGTCAATTATTCTATTTTGAGCTTCTGAAAATCTACATATAAAAAAATGTAACTGCTGAATAGTTACCGTATTTAAAAAACAGGGAGGCAAAGAATCTTCAACGCAGAGCTGTTCTTTGAACGTTTATGAAAAACTAAAGGCGGTCACTTGTAAAAATGACACGTTTCAATGATTTAAGTAAGAAATATTCAGTGAAAATAATAATTGTAAAATTTTAAACACAACACTGCAGAGTTGCTTTTCATTTGTGAAAGACTGAGAAGTACTGAGTTTTCTACAGAAGCTTTAATGAGTTTGATCAAGGAATACAATTAGTGGTTTCTGTACAGAATTGTTGGCTCAAAGGCCCAGAGTTTTAATTAACTTAAACAAATCTTTGACAAATCTATCCCTCGACATTGTTACATATCAACATGCTGTCGCCATACTTAATTAACTGTCCAACAGAAATCTGCTTAATTATATACACTGGCCATTTTCAACTATTGTAAAGAGTTAGATTTCCTAACACTTTCATGTGACTCGAGCATGTCACAGGTTCAATTTGTGACATGCTCGAGTTATGTTACAAACTGCTGTAGTGTGTTTGTACATAAAAGCCGTTTCTAGTGAAAGGTTCTGTTAAAATATCTAACAGAGGCTGAAGTGCATATGCAGGTGGTTAGGTCATCTCCTTTGCCCTTTTAGCCGTACACTGATCACTTACCGTAACACAGAGACAATGCATTAGCCGGAAATGTTTTCACATTACATGAGAAAAAAAAATCACTGTTTGCTGACAGAAGCTCCTGATGTTTTAACTACACACTGCATGCCACCCCCCCCCCCAAAGACCAGTTCAAGAGACTTGAGAGAAAATTTAGATGAACTGAAATTCAACTCATCTGAAATCTGCGCGGAAGTTTCTGAATTTGGAGCTATCTGAAAAAAAGTTCTTTGTCAAAGCTAGAACTTAATTTTGAACACAAAAAATAGATTTTTCTTGTTTGCATTCGCTGATTTGAGGATGGCCGCTTGCAGGGACAGTTTTCATCTTCAGGCCTCAGTTTGAATTGAGAAAAAGATCTGTGAAATGTGATAGGGCTCTACCAGCACCCTGGAAAAAACAAAAAACAAAACAGGAGTGAACCATAGTGACCGATGACAACAGTTCATCCTGATTATCTTTAAAATAATTTTTCTACTTTGCTCACCTTCATCTGGTTTTCTGCGTGTTTTTTTAGAAGAGACCGCAATCCTTCAGGTTTTCTTTGATGATGATGTCGGTTACGGCATCGAACACAAACTTGACGTTCTCTGTGTCGGTAGCGCAGGTCATGTGAGAGTAGATTTCTTTGACGTCCCTGCGCAGGTTCAGGTCCAAGAACTGCATTTTGATATAGTTACCAGCATCCTCATAGGTATTGGGGCCTGGGTGAGACAGTGTAATTATAAAGTTTTGCTTTTACTTTGCTTGCCACTATCTTAAATATGTATTTGAAATGATTATCGCACCATCATATTCAGGGAAACACATGCTGAGATGTGCTTTCTTGATCTTCTCGAGGAACACATCTTTCTTGTTGAGGAAGAGTACGATGGAGGTGGTGGCGAAGTAGCGGTGGTTGCAGATACTGTTAAATAAGTGCAGACTCTCGTGCATGCGATTCTGGGAGAGAAAAAATCCCAGTGAAGAGATTTTCCAAAAACATGAACCCTAATAAAAGAATATCAAGTATATAGTTTAACTTGTCATACCACTTCATCATCCTCCACCAGGACCATGTCATAGGCGCTCAGAGCAGCAATGAAGATGATACAGGTCACGCCTTCGAAACAATGGATCCACTTCTTCCTCTCTGACCTCTGACCACCCACATCAAACATTCTGCACGAGAACAGGAGCATGTTGCTTTGTTTGCCACCGTGCACACAGGAAGCCCAGCGGCTGATTTGTTTGTCTTATTCTCTTGATAAACATTGCTCCGGCTCACCTGAAATTGAGATCTTTGAAAGAAAACTGAGTTTCGATGATACCAGTGGTCTTCACTCTTGATCGCAGCACATCCTGCTCAGTGGGCACATAGCCTGGTTGGATCAGTCGCTCCAAGTCATTCAGATAGCTGCCGGGGGAAGGAGAAGAGAATAAATCAATGACACATCCTGATACAAGAGATTAAAATAATGTAGCAATGTTAAACCTGAGTAAATGTGATATCTTACTATCCAGCAGAGTCGTTGAGTTGGTACTCTGAAGCTCTGTCAAAGCATGCCTGTATGCCAGAATCTTTCCACAGACGCAGAATGATATCTGACATTTCTTTAGGCATGGTGCCTTCCTCAATGGTGTCTGCAAGATGCATGAGTTTCCTGGCATCATCCTGCATGGAGGCATGTGTGTGTTTAGTGAGCTATAAGGACCACAAAATCTGTTTAGCTTCATATGCATGTGGAAATGAGTGTCAGCAGTAGTTACCTGCTGATCAGAGTGCCCGTAGTTGATATTGAGCGTGTTCATGGCCTTCACAATGGCCATGATGGACTGCAGGGTGTTGCTGTAGATGATGGTAATGAACTCCAAGCATTCTTCAAGCGAGTAACCATCTTTGTGGATAATTCTGGTGAGAAAAATGTAGCATTAAAAAAATGCAACTTACAGTCAACTCTGAAAGAAAGTCAGCATTGCTCAGATGCAAAGTCAGCTTACTTCATCTGTTTGACAATAGTGCTTTTGCCTGATTCTCCAGCACCTGTATGGAAGAAGAACAAGAATTGAATTGTTTGAATGACATATTTATAAAAATGCTTTAATCATGTTTAAGGATCTAGGGAAAGATAAGTGGGTAATTTTGACCTTATTTTTGTGTTAATTTTGTGTTTTTTAATTACAGAAGACCTTACGGTTTTTATCAGATAAAGGAACTTCTTACTTCAGGTCTAATCTTTTCTTATCCCTGACCTACATTACTAGAGGACTCAAAAAAGCTATAAATGACGCAATATCCATGACCATTTGTCAGATAAATATACCTGACTGTAATACTGAATGACTTTCCTGAAAAATTCAGTATTTCTTTATATAGCAAAACACAGTGTAGTGTATGAAATTACTGGTTAAGCTGCTGATCAATTTAAAACTGTAAATCTTCACAGACATGACTTTTTAAAAGCACATTTCTCATTGATTTATTGACACATTGCCTAAAGTGTATTTAAAATATATTTGAGGGCTACAGCCACAGGCTGTGTTTGGGTTTTGTGGTACGGTATCTGTGTCCTTCACGGTTAAGCCCTTTGTGCTGAAGGACCTGTTGTTTCAGGATTAACAGAGGATTGGCTTGAGTGATTATCAAGGTGTCTTAGCAATTTAGGGACACAGGTGATTAGGCCTTTACATGACACAGACAAGTAACTTCTTATCAACACATAAGGTGTTTTAAAATTAGGCAATTTGGTAAGTTTTTAAGGGTTTTGGGGTAAATAAGATCTATCCATAGCAGTACTTCTATTTTATTTGTATGATTATTTGACATCAAGTATATGAAAAAAAATTGTATCAAGAAAAAAGGGAGTTTTGTATGTTTTTTCTTTGTAAACTCAAGTTTGCGAACATGCTACAGACAAAACTTTTGTGTAATACAATGTCTCTCCTACACTTTAATTAGAATTAAAAGTGCTCTAATTATCATCACCACGGGCCCTTAGATATGTATAAGCAGATATTGTTGTTTTCTACTAATGCGTCATAGCCATTTGGTTCTACCAGCTCTCCTGTCTTTACCTAGCAGCAGCAGCTTGACAGTTCTTGCATCCTTGTCGGCATCCTCCTTCAGTTTCTTCTCCAGCTCCCTGGAGCGTTTTTCCTCAGCGCTGGCTCCAGCTCCCATCCTACTTTACCCGGCGTGGGCCCCCTTTGCTCAAAGGCCAAGTGTCAAGAAAAATGGAGGCAGGTCCTAGCTGCTCGTCAACAATGTGACCGGAGCCTTCAACTGTGCAGCTGATGAGTCAACTGCGTGCTGCAAACACTGGAGAATGTTTGAGCATTTTCCTGACTTAGGAAAGGATTTTGGGCATCCTCTACCCACCTGATCAGTGGTGACCAATAGAGCACAAGGACAGGCAGAGCGAAAGGTGCAGGGGAAGACTCGGGCATACATCAGTGTAGGATCTAACCTATCTAACCTTTATGGGGATTTTGCTGTTCTCAGCGGAAGATGAACAGCGGCTCAAGTGCTTATCTCTCTGTGTTGTTTTTAGGTGCCTTCAAACAAGACCATGTGAGGCTAAATATTTGTGATGCTAGGTGTTTTATATAAGTGCAATTTTGGTTAACCAAACGAAATCCATTCCACATTAGCAGTAAGTTAAATTATTAAATCTGGAAAGATAATGAGTGTATGTTTGCATGTTGTGTGCTTAGTGCTTTTAAGGGACTAAAGGTAGATAAAGGTTTTGTAATTTGTTTTTAAACAGACAAACAAATAAACAATTGTATTTAATCAATTAGCCAACGAAATACACAACCGGACGCTCAGTTCCAGGTCCAAATATGAAATACTAACATTTCTTATTACATACTACAGACTGAAGGGTGAGTTCTGAAGTGCTTAAAGGGCTTTAGGGTTTCACCCGACAGATCTCATTGACCTCAATCTGAAGCTGGTTAAGGATCCTAATCTACTCACGTTCAGTTGTCTATGCATGCTTGTATGTACAGCATGTGCACTTATGTGTTACGGATGAAATACATTTTCCTTAAAAATTCAATAAAGCAATCTTACTGTGCTCTTTTGAGGAGCTCAAAATGATAAAGTCACTGTGACTGAATACACTGTAGCAAATCACTCACACTCTACTTTAGTAACCGGCAAGTGAAATTTGTTAGTCACTTCTTTACATTCTAAGCCACTTTACACTTCAGGTTCGTAGCATTTCAGAGTAAATCTTATACTTTTTACTCCGTTGGGTTTATTTGCCAACCAAAAATACTAGTTACCAAACTTTTATATTAATTGACTAAGGAGTGCACAAGATTTAAAAAAAGAATAAGATACCCGATCAACTACCGTGCTTAAATAGAGTCCTATTTATTAATATGATTAATATTATTGATATACATTGACCACAACGTTATTAGGTACACCTGTTAACTATTGTGTTAATGGAAATATCTATCAGTCCGTCCCAGAGCACTAACCCAGTGCATTTAGACATGTTAACATGGTCAGATAGGCTTTATTAACTTTTTTTTTCTGGGCCTTTTCCCTCTCTCAGGAAAATAGCTACCGGCACTGTGTTTAAGCTATCCATACAGCTTTTGTTTAGTTTGGCCAGTAAGAGACTGACATTGTATTCATGCATATGGACTCAGATTGCAAATGGAACAAAAGACACATGATCTTGATTAGTTGCAAGATACATGATACAACACAAACATGCTTCAAGCTTGGTTCTTTTATCTCTCTTGTTTAGATTGTGGAAATATTTTAGGTAAAGTGACACAAAATTCATGTATTCATATTCAGATGATTCAAGAATTTAGAAAAGCAAAGATGTAAATCCCAACAGACTGTGCTGTCCCTGATATAATATCATAGTTTGAGCTCTCAAACATTCAGGCCTATTACTAGGCTGTCTTCAGAAGTGTTTTCAGTATGTTGCTGTCGGTCTACTTATCTGCAAATTGTACAAATTCATTGAGTATTTGTACTGCGTGGTTAGCTCTTCATACTACCATTTCCATTCCAATAGATCTTTACAGCAGAATCAGGTCTGCTATTAAAGTAAAAACTTTCAGTGTGTTTCAAGTGGGAAAGCCAATGCAGACGTTTTCTGGTGCTACTATGATTGAAGTGTAAGCAGCATGGTTTTTTCCAGATATTTTTAGAACAGTGTCAACCACATCTGTATTTGCTTACTTATGGTTATAAGGCTGTTACGAAGAAAGAAGTGCCTGCATGGCAGGAAGCATATCATACTATGTACCAACATTGGCAAACAGAAGAGAACGTGTGTTATTATAAAATATAGAGCTTTAATTTATTAGTCAGCAACAATGATAAGGAAGAAAAGGTAATAATTTTTTTACAAGTCATTACAATAACACCAACTGTGCATACATAACTTTACCTCAACGTCTGCAAATCATTTGCTTTTCGGATTTTTTTGAGAGCAAAAGAGAAGAAAGAGAGAGAGAGAGAGAGGGAGAGAGAGAGAGAGAGAGTGAGAGAATAAAAATCACAATCTTGCCTTCAAGCCTTTCCCACCATAAAAAGGTGTGACCACATCCATAGCATTTCCATATTCCCACAACAAGAAAGACATTCACTGACATCCACAGCAATGTAGAATTTTAGACAAATAGCACATACATACACTGTACACGTCATGCACAATGAAAAGCCACCTTCTAAAGATTTTGGGAAAGATTTCTCTTCAGGTTTGGTGGCAATCAGCTTTGCTAGTGTTTGTATTTGTGACACCTTGTAGAATTTAATCACTTCCATGCTTTTATATAACGTCTGTGGCGGAACTGTACTGGCAAACATCTTTGTTGGTAAGTAGTTGATACATTAAGCACATCCCTAATCAGAAACATTACTCTCCACAACTCTGAACATCAGCCCAGTTTTTGTAGACTGATTACATTTGACATATTCCCCCTGTTGAGAACTGATATTTAGCATAGAAATGTCAGGAATGGATTAAGAGAACTAAAAAGAAATTGTTAAGCTTACAAACTGAATGCTTTGCCTTATATGAATACACTATGTAAAATGCCACAGATATTGGGGAAGTATTTAATATTTTTGAAATGACCAATTCGACAACAGAAGGTGCTTTGTTCATTTTATAATCACAAACTGTTACAAACTCACACATAGCTGCCTGCTGGAATATCTTTTCCCAAAGAGAGAAAAGAGAAGGCAATGTTATGTTATCAGCTTTTGTGTCATTAAAAGACCCCCCCTCCCCCCCTTCCCCCCAAAAGAAAACAGCTTATCACAAAGATCACGTTAAGGATACGACACTGAGATGTGATATTCACATATAAACAAAACAAACACTTGGCAGCAACCGATTCTGGAAGAAGATGAGTAACAGCTCTACTTGAGGCCCGACTGGACCACATCGTGAAAGGAAAGACGTTCTACCTGCCGCAGAGGGGTCTTCATTCACATGTAACTGTACGTCCGTGACGTCACAGCTGCAGTCTCTGGGCATTTCCATTATCCGTGCATGTCCTGTGAAATGCCATTTTTATTGTTTTTTCTGTCAACAGCTTGTACTTCGCAGTAAAAAAAAAAAACAAAACAAACAAACTGTCCAATATACAGTACATAGATCTGGTGAAGAAGTTCAGAGAGTTACGAGACATTCGCGGACATCCCGATTCCTCTTTCAGCTTAGACACTGAATACTGCCAGCAGTCAAAGGATCCAACATGGTCTTCACTTAGCAGTTTCTGAATACATGTCCATCAGTTCTTGTCCATGTATGGATACTCCCAATGTCTGGGTTTAGTGTCGTTGTTTCTTAAAAACACCAAACATAAAGATATTCTCAACAAAATAACACATCTTAATAAACAATAACACTAATAATAATAATATAATAACCACAATATTTGCACAGATTGATCTATTCACAAAAAACAGGGTTGCTAGATAGGTACAAATAATTACTTTTTACAACCTACAATAAATATTGTGTATTTCCCCCTCCCCCCGATCCCCGACAGTTACATAGAAACTGTTTGATGCTGTTGCGTTGTATTTCTGCAGTTTCTGTCTTGTCTTTGATGAGAATTAGATTTTTCTATCTGACTGGAGTCATTCCCCTAAATGGAGGGTTGCAATGTTTAGGAGGTTGTGTGTAAAGGTAGACAGGGGGTTGTTTGAATACGATGTACATCAAGCTTCTCATGTCTCAGCTGGAGTTGTCTGCTCTTCATGATGCCGGCGGTTACGAGGTTTCTTCTGTTCTTTCAGCTCTTTCAGGCTTTTGCCTTTGTTGTTCCCGAGGCTGCTGTCTCCCAGTTGCCAGTAATCCTGGCAGTACTGGTTGATCAGCCCCATCTCTGGTTGGCTGAGGATGGTTAGCAGGTCCTTATACTGACTGGCACTTGGAGTCCAGGCACTGGACTGAAGCGGAGGAAGAGCCGGGCTGCCTGTCTCCACCAAAATGTTGTTGACTGTGCGACTAGAAAGGACCACCAGTTGCAGTTTCACAAGAGTGTGCTTGAAGTTTTTCTCTGTGGACGTACACTGGTAGATGCCGCCGTCAGAGGACTGTAGAGAGCGGATCAGAAGTCCTTGATCTGTTTTCAGCATGCGACCCTCTGAGCGAATCTGGGACGAACAGAAGGTCAGTAAAAATTTTAAGTTTAAAAAAAGATAAACATTAAAAAAAAAGATCATAGAAGGTTTAATATAAGAGGTGTACTCACCTCTTTCCTCCGGTCACTGTTTTCCTTCTGCACATGCCACTTGAGAGACATATGAGGAGACCTGGCCTGGCACTCCAAGAATGTAGTGCTTCCTTCCACCCCGTACTGAACTGTCTCCAGAGGGTTCTTATTGGCTACAAAACAACACATGATGTACAGTTGCAATTTTATTTGTGAGATGAGTGAAAAAATGCTGGTGTCTAAATGCTATAGTCTTAGTACAACATGACACTCACTGCTATAACCTCTGCACTGGCGGATAGGATTTCCGTACTTCACATCTTGCCGACGACTCCGCCTAGAGGGGTCAAATCAACAGCCACAGATATAAAATTTAACCGAAACACACTTGAAAAATAAGAAATCTGCATAAATACTCCAACTGCAGAGGTGGGAAGTAATGAAGTGCAAATAATTTGTTGCTGCACTTCGTCTGCTTCATTTATATATTCCCTGTCTACACAATCCTGACCCTCACCTCTTCTGTGAGGCAGAATATCTGGAGCAGGATTTGCCATCCCAGGCACAGTACGGGTCCCTGGCGAGACAGCAGTCAGCGCAAACCTCCCCATACACATCGCATCGATGGAGAGCCAAGTGGGTCACACCCAGGACTGATCCGACATACAACTGTTGCTGTTAAAAGAAAAACAAATACAAATTAGAAATTAAAACAGCAACATATTTTCGAGTAAAGGCCATTTATTTTACAATTCTGGACATCGCTAATGTTTCAAGGAAGAATTATAGATTTATATTTAAAGAATGAATAATTGATTGAAGCTACTCATCATCCTCAAAGTGACATAAGAAGGCTCCGGGTTAGGCTGTACTCTAACCTAACCTAGAATCCTGTGTCTGTTTTCAGTATAAGCTGCACCAAATTACACAAAATTTATAGTTGGATATCAGGTCTTGGTTGTGTACTACAATGTTTTGTATTTAATCATGCATTATTTTTCTTAGATTGTATATTTTCATATTGAATTTGACGATGTCTGATTGCTGTTAGCTAAACTATTTGGTCTGAATCAAATTACACTAACTTACCCTTTTTGATGAAATCTTCATAGTAGTGATTGGAGTGGGAACCTGAAGTGACATAATTAAAAAACATGTGAATGCTGGATTTGTTATTCTGTATCACAGATAACAAACATGGTATATAAATGTAGAGTAGGGCAAAAAGAGGATTAGTAGCAAAGTGACTAAGGCTGCAAGACTGACCTTAAACACCTCCACTTCCTCTAACACCAGCTCCTCTGTCTGCAAGTCATCTCTTGGCAGGACAATCACTTTCTGGACTGTACCTCGATCTGAAAGAGTGGGAAGAAGTAACTTTGGCTGAGCTCTGTTGATTTATTTGGCTATTAATACCTTGACCTTGGTTTCTTCATTGTTATTCTAAAACATCTGCAACAGAGAACTGGTTTTTGGAAAGCCACACTATGACTCATTAATGTTTAAGAGACAGATTGTTTCAACATGCGTGTGCAAACCTCCCAGCTAAAGCCAAGGCCACAGAATTTAACAGTGCACAATGATAGACGTGTAAGATTACTGTGCAATCATCAGACAATGCCCAGTTTTGTTCTTAAAACACTTACCTGTGCCCAAGAATAGCACCTCATAGCTCCCATCGGCAGCTGTCACTTGGTCAACGGCAATTGTGGTGAACTCGTAGTCCACGTTGGTTCTGACCACCAGGGGGCGCTTGTGCACTGGGTATACAGCGTTGTACATAGTGGGGTGGTTTCTCATGAAGTTGATAACCTCATCTGGGTAATCCTTTGTGGATTTCAGGTTGGGGGTAAAAGTGCCTCCAGGACACTAGTAAGAAACCAAAAATTTCTGTTGAGCAATTTACTTGTTTACCTTATTCATGGTTCTAGTAACATATATATTATATGTTTTAACTCACAGTGCCAGGTCGAGGGTAGGGGATTTTCCCAGTGTATGGCACCCACTGATAGTTAGGGCCTTCCTTGTGGGCAAATGGCCCATTAAAGACCATACGGATGTCAGCCATAGAGTACACACACACTGCCGAGCCTTTAAACACAGATCTGGAGGAGGGCAGGAGGAAAAGAAAAAAAAAAGATGAACACATAAAGACAGCAGCTCGAGGATTCAGATTTTCTCACTCCCTGGGATAATTAGTGCGATAGCTCTCCGTGGCTGGTAGAATCTACTTCCTTCCCACGTACTCACATACTTACAGGAACACACTGAAACATTATGACGCACAAACACACACTCAAACTGACTCAAGTAGAGTCAAGCTGTCTGACACACTGACATACAAACACCCACATACTGCAGAGAATCGCCAGAGTACAGGCTCTCGCCGCTGTGTGGTGGGTGTACTATGTTTGTAACTTCTGTCATGGGCCCCTGTCATTAGCACCACATGTGTTTTTATCAGCTGGGTTTAAACATGCCTGATGCCTAAAGAGAAGATGGAAACAATAACAGTATTTGTTTCTCAAATACATTAATCAGGACATGTTTATTATGACTCTGCGCGCACCTCCTCCTGCTTTGTGTGCCGTCAGAATCTCAGTTTACACGTCTGGTTGGTTGACTTTAATTTTAATGCTGTGTGCTGAATGACAACCTGCTATCAAACCTGACCTCTGAGGAACTTATAGGCTCAGTCAGCCTCCCAGAGGAACGCTACTCCCTCTGGGCTCCACATTCACTTTCTGTCTCGTCTTTGCATCCTGAATGTGACGGCCCACACAAATGCAACGCCGCATTTCAACATCAGACAGAGCAGACACCTTCGGGCTCAGCGGAAAGGAATAAAAACCACAGGAGGGAACCAAAACACACTTTCTATCCAAAACTGCATCAAAGTTAGAGAGTTTGAAAAAGCCATGCTTACCCTGAAACTGAGAAGACGCCATAGATGACAGGATTCTTTGTGTCTTGAGTTGGCTGGATATACACGTCTCCTACAAGATAATGAAAAGATTTATAGCAATTAGTCAGAGTCATAAAACATAACAGGCAGTGCATGACGAAGTACTTGGATCCCTAAGTCGATTGCAACAGTTAAATGATATCGCATTAGTAGACATTCTGCAGGTTTGCTTGCAAAAATACATGAAAAGTAGACAGAACTATGCACAAAATGGCCATGTAATGAGTGCAAATGCACAATGTTACTCCTGTGATACTCCTCCCTACTCTGACCTGTTTAAATCTGAAAAAATAAAACTGTTAAAATGAACCTAACTAACCCAAAGAAATGATACTTGTGACACTGAGGCTTTTTCTTCCTTCGCTGTGAGCTCATCATGAATTGTGGTTACGAGGGTCTCAATGAGATCCTGAATCTAAACTCTTCCAAAGCTGAAACTACAGTTCCTCGGCCTCAGCAGGGAATATATGTGAAATAGAGATCTCGGGTGAAACATGGCTTTAATAGGAGCCATATGGATCCAGTGACTGTGGGACTGAGGCGGTTTTGAGCCCTACATATCCTCTGATGGTTTCATTAGAGAAAAGTGCAAGGAAAAACAATAAGAAGGAAAACTGAAATACATTTAATGTAGACAGGTAGAGCAAAAAAAACACCCAGTTCCATTTCATGGTTTTTCATCAATGGAAAAGAAGAAACAAGTTCTCAAATCACTTGTTTGAAAAGGCCTTGGACAAAAAAATACCCTATAGTCAAAAGTCTTTAGAAAATACCAATTTCAGTGAATAGCCATGAAATCCTAGCCTCTCTTTTTATAACCCATGGTTATCTGAAAAGCTGAAAACAAGCAACAATAAGAGTGTGGATCCGCCTGCTCAGATTTCTCGCTCAAATATCAACTGACTGAAAGTAAGAAGCAGCATGTTAAAGAGCAAAAGGAAAGTTATGCATGTGGAACTGAAGGTGAAATATAATAACACACGCTTTAATCTCTGTGCCCTCGACTTTACTCAGCGTGCATTGGATAAACAAGAAGAAGCTTAAATCCACATGGCTTGCATAAAAATATCATTCCTGACTCTGCAGAGCTCCTTAATAAACAAACTCCCTTTTGATCAGGAGTTTAAAATCTTTTCAAACATAAAAAAAAAATCTCCTTACATGCCAAGGTATGAAAATGACAGGTAATGGCCCCTCGCTTAAGCAAAAAATTAACTTTTGGCAAACACTGCAGAAATTCATAACCCGTCCGACGCCAGTTTGACAGACCTCCTGGCTATAGAACGAGCGCAGTAAAAAAGAGAAAAGTCATAAATCGGCGACGAACTGGAACAAGTTGCATAATTCAAACTTCTGTTTCTGATGTGTCAGATCAGACAGAGTCTCTGAGGCGCTCTCAGCATCACATTAGCAGAGAAACATCTTTAATTGCTGTAAGCGCAGAAAGAACACAAAGGGCTGGGCTAAATAAGGTGCTGTGCAGTAAAAATAAAAGTGCAGGTGAATTATGCACTCAGTAAACAGTCACTGTGTGGAAGAAAAACTGTCAAATAAAGACAGATTGTATATTATTATCTCCCTAATACCCACTCTGAAAGATGTGCACCTAAAATGTGTTCTTAAAATGTCCAGTCGAAATGATTGCGGAGGAAATTTAAAAACAACCCTCTCCCCCAAAAAATACGTGAAGAGTGAGGATGTTTTATGGAGTTCAGTGACTAAAAAAATAACTAGATTTAACTGAAGAAAACACAAAAAAGAATATTTCTCTCCATAATTACTTTTTGGAAAAAGGCAATAAAACCTTATAGGTCACAAATTAATTCTCATTTTTGTTTGGCAGACATTTTTCACCGCTCTTGTGTCTGTGTGCCTCTTTCTCTCTGCTTTTATATTCCTCCTCTCCCTCCTCTCGGCAAAACACTGAAAGCTTTCTCTTCTGTTAGCCTCACCATCTGAATCTACTCCACTCTCTCCCCCGAGTCCTCATACAACCACTCCGATGCCTCTGCTGGGCTCCATCAGGACCAGCAGGACTGGAGACAGAATACATTTTTACCAGACTGTCTGTGGTTGTGGGAAGAGCGACCACAGAGCTGTGGGATGTTACATTGCACCTCAGGACTCAGAATGACCTCATCACGAGTGCTCATCTGCACCGAGGCTACAACTGACAGTGGATGGACCGCTAAAAGTACAGCAACACTGACAAAAGAGTGCTTTTCTGTCACAGACACTGAGTGCTCTTAACACACAACTAACATCTGCAAAGCCTCATCACTGCACAAGATTAGGCCTACTATAGATTCAGCTCATACCTGCACCGTCGCTTGATGAAATGTTTAATACTACTGTCAAAATTCACTGTGGACTGGCTTAGATGTTGAACTCAGGCAAAGTACAAATATAATCACTTCAAAAGGTGTACAAATCAGGGTTTTGAAAGACTCAGGCATGAAGAAGGCTGTTTTGTTGGTGGTGTTTTATGTGGGGAAAGCAAGCCTGCACACTTTACACATCAAGGCCGTTATCTGAGTTGTAATTGGTTACAGAAAATGCACCCTCTGGTGCGTTCCAAAAACTGGCGTTCCTGAAAGGGTAAGCTAAAACAGATAATCAATCCCTATAGACCCCCATGTCAAATTGCACAAGTTTAAGACATAAATAAACATATTCTACTCCTAAATGTTTTGGCATTTTCCCTTACCACAACTGCAGGGAAAGCTGTATAACTGAGTTAAGACTGTTGTTTTGCCTTGTTCAGCACTGTACTAAAAGACACTTTAAAGAGTTGGTTATTCGGGGCTTTCTGTAAATTCATTTTAAGTACTGTATCAGGTAATAATAGTAATAATAATCTTACTATAATAATCATAACGTATGAGCATATCTCATTAATTGATTTCCATGAAACTTTATAAACTATCTAGGGTACCAGGGTTATCAACATCTGTCTAGGTATTTAGGACGCAACAGTCCTTACAAATTATATACATTATGTGTAGCAGCTAATCCTAAAATGCATGGCACATTACGTGTATATTATGTGTATGTGTACATTTTGCTTAACTTTTTAGTGCAGTGGCACTTTGCAGGTCACTGGGATGTGTTGCGATGCATATCTGTAAATAAGTGTTCCACAAACATGATGTTAATAGTGCCTGTAATTTATAATAATAATAAATATATGTATTTATTGTTCATTTTTTCCATGTTTATGAACAGGAATTTTTGTCATCTAATGATAAATTCTAAATTATCACACACGTGTGTGTTTTCATACATAAGCTAAGTGAACAGCAGGCCTGGCAAAAACAGTTTGTATCTACTTAATAATAACATTGGATAGGTGCAAACTTGGACTATCAGAACCTCTTGTTTCACCTGCGGCACTCACAAGGCAATTCAGACTGAATGTGAACATGGGATAAAGGTGATTATAGAATTAGTTTTGTACTGTTGTGAAATATGTTTTTCGTTACTGTGAAAATAAGTTCCCAGCAAGCAGAAGCTAGTCAGTGTAGTAAAATAAAATGTAAGTGCTGCTCATTCCACCTGTCGTTACAATGTTAAGGATACTACAAATCCCTCCTTAATCCCGTCAGTCATGTGAGGCTGTGATGATCCACAATGTGCTGGACTGATTCCTGCTGCTCATTACTTTGATTACTCTGCATGTGTGTCTATATGGTTCCTTTTTCTAAAAACAAGGCTGTGAGACACTGATGGTGCTTGAAAGCAGGCTGATTACATTCTGACATTATGGACATTACCTTTTTTAGGATGACACCTACTTTACAGGAGGTTCAAAGGAATATACATGTCAAGATTAACATGTATGAGTCAGTGATACCTTAATCTAAAGCTGCAGCTTCTCGGGGATTCTTCCTGCTATTGCAGCACGTAAGAAGAGATGTGCTAAATGCTGCTGGATGTGTCCCCGGACTATAGTACAGTAAGCTGCTGGCCCACACGCACCGCACCAAATGCCGAGTACATGTGGATTAACATCATGGAGAAAGTATGCAAAGCAAATGTGAAGAGAACTCTACAAATGATGAAGTTGTTGATACGGAATCTGTCAACAACGAGTCCATCTGCAGGGCTTTGTTTTGAATGGTCGCGGTTACGCAGCCATTTAAGAATTCTCACTTTCCATCTGCCAGGTTTTCTGTGAGGTCAGCGATGCATTCATTATGTGCTTTACATTAACTCCTACCAAATGCACTATACGGTCCCTGACTTGCGTTAACTGAGCTGTAAAATGCAACATGCAACACATTTTGAAAGAAAATGGTTCATTTCTCTTTTAAATATGCAAACTTAAATTTTAGGTTTAGAGTGACTACCGGTGATGCGATGCGGTGTTCAAAATCCAGAGATGAAAGGGAGCATCAGAGAAGCTCTACAAGGGTCAGGGATCCTGGGAAATAATTCAACTTACTTAGTTCATCAAAGTGTGTCTCAATGCCATCAGCTCCGGGCACTGAGCAGATGAGACGGGCCTTTAGAAATGTGCTCCACTTGTTCACCAGGCAGCAGTGTCCACCATCATCGTTCTGAAAAGCAGAGACACACGGGAGTCATTCTCACACTGCTCCAAAAATTACTCAACGGGATGAGCTTGAGCAATATCTGACCAACAGCTGTTTGGAACAACTGGTCTGTATAAATAAAGACATAGCTTTGTGTTTTAGCTTGGCCAGTCTTCACAAGGCGGTCAGAAAACTTTTGCTACTGAGGTAAAGAACTGGGATGATACATGAAATCAGCGCATTCCACAGTCAGAATGATTTGGGGGTTAGAAGAATAAAATTTAATGTTGTTTTAGGAAAAAAGTTTCCAAGTTTCTTGTGAACTTTAAATGTTTCAATTAATATCGTCCAGAAGCTTGACTTGACTTTAATCTTTTTGGAGGATATATACTTTATTTAACCTCTACCTCTGTTAACAGATGTGAAGATGTGAGAAAAACACAGCAACTTTTTATAGAAAAAATAACCAACCACTGTGAGACTGTATGGATGCTGAAAGTAGCATTTAGCTCTAAGTCTCCTAGAACAGCTAGACTGTCTTGTTTTTTCATCTCTTTTGAATTACACACTTAAGGGATGCAGCTTGCAAACACAGAACACTTCAGAGGCATTTTTCTGAAGTCTACGTGCAGATGCTTTGAAAGTTTTGAACACAGCTCAATTGTTTGTGTGTCTACAACACTACAATGCTAATTAAACACGGGCTTTGCAAAGATGTCTCTGTATGCCTACAGACGTGGATTAAAGTCAACCCTGCTCTTCAAACCTTTCACCCTGAGGAAAAGAAATAAAGGATCTCAGACTTGGCCTTTTAGGCAAATGACAAATACTTTGCTAAGCATCACTCTGTTGTACATAGTAATTATTAGTCAGAAAACAGTTTCTGATGATCATGGGGGACATCCTTTATGGGCCTCAAACTGCCAGCAGAGCATAACTAACCATTACAGGAGACACATAAACATTAAATTTGATGACTGGTGTGATAACTCACCAGGCAGATCCGCCCTATCCTGGACTGCGTCATGGGACTCTGGCCCATCTCAGATGCTTTCTCGCGGAAGAAGAAGTAGAGTTTATCGTCATTCTTTTCAGCACTGTCTGGAATGAGGTGTGCATGAACAAATGTGGGATCTGTAGACAAAAAAGGAAAGAAAATGTTCAATACAAGTCTTGGAAAATACATTATGTGTGCAGGCAACATATTTAAAACCTCTTTACAGCCACAAAAGTGTTTTTCAAAATGTCATGATGTCACACTGAAAGTAGCCTCCCATTAAACATTTTGTGAAATCACGTGCGGATTTTTGAGTTGTGGCCAAATGTGCCGTGTGAGGTCACAGTGACCTTTGACCACCAAATCAAATCAGTTCCTTCGGTCCTCGTGAACCTTTGTGCCAAATGTCAAAAAGCTTCCTAATAGCATTCAAGAGAAAAGAAGAGGGACATCCTGAACGCACACAAAATTGCCTCTGACCATGGCTGTATGTTGACTTTGTATTCTTCAGTTTACACGTGTACCTGACCATTGTTTCAAGATAAACAAGGAAAGCTGTCAATTATCAAGAAAAATACTTGAGACCTTGAAAATCTTGTTTCATTCAGCAGCTTAACCCTTCAAAATAAAATGCTTTAATTTATTTATTTTTATTAATACTGTTATGGGCAAAATAACAGCAGCCTAAAGACTAAACAGCACTTTGACACTCTAAACTTGTCCCTTTATTTCTTCCTAGTGACAATGGTCAATATGGCATCACAGTGTGCTCCGGCTGGCTGATTCACTGGGTCAACACTGGACACGCAACACAGAGTGCCCCTCCCCACCGTGACAGACCAGGGTCCCAAATGAGGACAAACCAAACCAAGCGGAGGGGGGATAACCAGGAACCATGTAATGGGGGAGGGGGGATATCTGTGACATCTCACATGGCTGATTAGCAGGACTCAGGTGTCCCGATTCAGTGAACCACTGCCAGGGGATTGTTGTCAGGGCAACAGGGTCAGAGGAAAATCTGGGAGCCTGCAGGATTCAGGGGGGTGGGGGGGATGCTGTGACTGATTTGGCCATATCAAATGAAAGCTCTCGAACAGCATTTATGTCACTGAGCCAATCACAGTTCATTCACAAAGCAAAGGCTACTCTGAGTCATTATTGACTTGTGCTAATTTTCTCCTGCAACTACACTATTGACCCTGTTGTCAGACTCTGCTGCAGGCATGCAGTGAACAGTTAGTGTAGTGAATGGCATGCTTTGAGTCAATTGATCACTCAGTCAACTGAAACTGACTGGAAAGGGAACATTCTCAAAAGACATATAGGATTTGACTATCAGCAGGATGGTATTTAACCCCAAGGCTTAACTTGGTAACCTAAAACATTACAGTAATGATCTTAAGAAACTGAGGAGTAAATAAAAACTGGTCTACAGCAAAATGAGTCAAGGAAGTAAATCCTGGATGCAGAACAAGCTGTGAGTTGAGACATTACCATTCAACCATCTGGAGTTGTACTGATCAGTCCTCATGGCTGTCTGCTTCCCCAGTGTACGGAAGATCGCCGAGTCTGTTCCCATGAAATCAATGTACACTCCTGCATACAGCTCTCCATCTGTCAATCACAGATGAAATGCCAAGGTGAAGTCATGATGGATGAAAACATTTTCACGTTATACAGAACATGCTATCTACCATGCCAGAACTTCATTAAAAAGTGACGCCATCCCTCTAGATTTCCCCAGCATCTGAATGATGGCATGCATGGCAGATGTGGCCATTCAAAGGCAGGAATTTTAACTTAGGACAGTGCCAAATTAAAACATGTTCAGTCTGATTAAACTCAGCTCACAGGTGTCTGTGTCACGTTTCAGACAAAAATGCTATTCTCATAATTACTGTTCTCGTGCTTATTGGGCTAATCAGTGAAATTTGAAAGAACAGCTGCAATTAGAAAGTCAACTTCACATCAGACAGATTCATGGCGTATAGGTTAGAGATCAAGGAAAGCCAGTCAGATTTGACATGTTCGGCATAAACAGAAACTTTCTGTGCAGCACCTAGAAAGAAAAAGCAGAAACTTGGAGCATTTGCTTTCTATACTGTGAACCTTATGAGGAGTGAAGTGGAGGCATAGCTTGTGAAACAGTAGTGTAAAAAAAACCACCTAAATCCTAAACCAGGGAAATTCCACCTTCCTGTTGTGTCAGTGCGGTATGCCTCTGCCCTGCCAACTATGTGAGACGACATTTAGATGATTTTTTTGGTGTTACAGTTTTGCTTGGGTCAGCTGTAAGTGAGCTGACATGGCACAGCAAAAGAGAGAGAGACGCTCTCCGCCTTTGTCCTTCACGCATACGTATGCACGCTTGAGCACATGCACACACAGAGGGCAGAAGGTCACTGACCTGGAGCCATGTCTAACCACCTGTAAGCAGCTGGTAACAAAAGACCACCCACTGACATGAGAGCGTACATGTCCATCTGACCAGCTAAATGACCACGTATCTGCAGACCTGCTTAGACTTGAAACAGCTGACTGACTAATGACTGAGATGGTTATCAGTAAATTAATTTACTTGTGTGCATGTGATCGTTTATCGACTTTCTCCATCTTGTGTGAATGTAAAATCAGTGTTTAGTTTTGAAATACTAGTTAATTTAAACACAATTTAAAGAAAAAAACCCAAAAGCTCTCTTTATTTGCCCCTTTTTGTTTTTAAATGAACAATTAACTAATTAAAAGAGTTTATCATCACATCATGCACAACCGTCAAGTCTCCTTAAAATTCGGTAACACAGCGCTGCAGTGTCAAAGTGATCACCAGCAGTCCCATTCAGCAATACAAACCAAATATAAACTGCAGATCTTTTATGTCTTTCACGCCTGCACACGTCGTTGGAAGGAAAAACAAAAGCTGATACTTACTGATCAAAGCCGAGACGCTGTTCAGCTTAGGGTCATAGGGACATTTTCCTTTCCCAGAATCCACTTTACCAGGTTCAAGGCGGAAAATGTATTCCTGTAATGGTAAAAGGTGAAGAAAAACATTAACCACATGGTAACAGATTTATTATGTTTAAGGAACTTTTTTTGTTTGTGTGCATGCGTGCGTGCGTGTGTGTGTGTGTTTGGGTGGGGAGGGGGGGCAGTTTGGCTATATCATTTACTTTACAAGACTTACAAGTTTTAGAAAGGCAATGGCATCATCAAACTAATGTGATCAGTTGGTTAAGTTGGTAATAATGATTAAGTGTGAGTGGTGACCCTATAGGCAGCTTAAATGGCTCTGCTAATGGGAACAAATAGTGCACAAAAGCGGTTATCAGTCGATGGCGAGGTGGAGGAAAACGCTGACAGCAGTTCAAAACTCATCCACCATGCTTCTCATGTTAGTGGCTCAAACAAGAATTCATTATTCCACAGTGCAAGAGGACATGTTGGAACATCTGTGTCAACACTGGGTACATGTCTACACGGAGGTCATTCAGGCACTTCAAAGCTCACTGATGATGTCTGACAGGTAGGAAATATGTAAGGCAAAAAAGATGTAAAGCTGTGTTTGTAACCTGAGCTTGGATATTGTTTTTTAGTAACAAGATACAGTATGACTCATAAATATGTGTGTGGTGATGAAAACGCTACCATTTGCGTAAATCAGAGAAGATGACAACCGTGGTTAGGGTCAACGATTTTGTGCATTTGTCTGAAAACTTTAGTGAAAGGGGGAGCTTTGTTCCCCCGCATATTTTGTTTGTGTACATTTGCTGCTTAATACTGGAGATAAAGGTCTGAAAAAAAATTACTAGTCATTAACAGGATGCAGAACTTTTTTGTTCTTTCAGTTCAGTTTTGAAAGCAGAGTTGATTGGAGGCTCAGTAGTTCAGCAAGCTGCCTCGATAACCCAAGATATTTAAAAGAAGAAATCTATTTATAGTTCTGCTTTCCCCCTATTATTTTCCCCAACTCTAATAAAAAAGTACTCCAGGTGGGCATAAAACTCTACAAAACTTTCAGCCCACCTTCGCCTCCAAAGGCTGTGATGTAGCGCTGTAGTCTGCTGCTCGACTTGTTCTCCCTCCAGATTGGGATGCCTGTTGGTAGTGGAACCCCTAAAAACAGAGACATGGCACAATGGCCATCTCATTACCGACGTACAACATCCCAGATTAAAGTCAACTGATGCCGACCATGACATAAAAAGAAGAGTAAATATGTCAGAGCAAAAGGGATTGGACAAAAGAAGTCGAATCGAAGAAAAGTAGTTCTTAAAGATGGAAATACAAATGTGAGTGGGTCAAAGTGGAGGTCAAAGGTGATCGAAGAGAGCCTGATGAGTGGCATTGATCATTTGATACCCATGTGCGATTAGACTCAGAGACATGCAAACGCAGCTGTAAAGCATGCAGGTTATACAGAACACATTAAATAGCAAACAACATATACACTGAATATAATTACATCAACATATGAGAAAATACGTGTACGCATGTTCACAGTGTAACTGTTATTAGCAACCAAACTAAATGTTCACCTTTTTTACACTTTTTGATGTGGAGCTCATCAGCCTGCAGAGAAAGCTGTGAAGCCGCCTCGAAAAGGCACAAAAGCTGATGCAGTTAAAGGAAAACGTTTGCAGTTACGGGACAAAGTTTGGGCATGAACTGGGGATTAAAAAACGCGTGAAGCCCTTTGTATAAGATGGGGAAGAATTTCTGAACAACTGGTTTTTGTTTACATCTACTGTTACTGAGAAAAATCTTTACAGTGTGAAGTAACATAGCGTTTGGGCCTTAGGGGAGAAACTGAATGACAAGAGACAGACTGACCTTTACATTGAAATCTGAACCCTCCATTTGAACAGTGAGACTAAACAGGCAGAGCGGTGAATGCAAGTGTGTCGACTATAACTGGGTAGGCAGCTGCCGCAGCTCTGCGTGGCCATCGAGTGAGGGAGGGATGGAGGAAGGGACAGAGGGAGGGGTGAGCTACAAGGCTGATGATGGATGAGAGGCTCCATCAGTAATGATTGCTTTTCAGAGGTTTTCAGCAAGACAGCAAGACAGGCCACAGGGCCACTGTGTATAAACAGGTGAGGGTGGGGATGGAGGACCACAAGCAGAGGTATTTTCTATAGATATAGTGTCATCGTGATATTCACAATCGTAAGAGAAGCTTATAGCCTCAATGGCCCCTAAGCAGCAGCACTTAGCTGCCTTACTAACTTCAATTTTGTAATGTTAATGGTGATCTGGAGAGGTCTAACCAAGCTTTTTTCTTTGAGTCCTCCAGACCGTGAAAGAGTGCAAATCGATGAAAACTAATACGCAGAAAATGATGGAAGAGAAGCAAAGCCCATGAAACTAAAGCGCGAGAGCAGGAGGAGCGTCTCTGACCTGAGACTGATCGACTGATATGGTTCTTTAAAAAGTAGAGAGTAGAGGTCAAAATGTCTCCATGGATGCCTGGCTGTGTCTTTGGTTACCTGTGACCTGCGTCCTCGGTCGACATAGGTGCAGATGGGGTTGTAGGCGCCTGTCCCACACACATACAGGTGGGTCCGGTTCCAGGGCTCAATCAGACGGATGAAGTTACCACATTCCCCCTGAGAGACAGCAAAACAAAACACAGACAGCACAAGATAATGAAAATGCAGCAGATAAAGGGAGATGCTTAATATATAGTTCCCTACTGATGGTTAATAACTCCTCTGTCTCCCTCAAAAACATCACATCTATCACTTCCTCTGCTGGCTGGCTTTTGTTTGGCAGCGCTGTTCCGCTCTCTGTGTCAGGCTGGCTCTGGCTTCCAATCGGACCACACTCTCACAGGGAAAATGTTTCCAAACACCATTTAAGTGTGTGGCTGAAACCAAGGAAAGCAGCGCCTCTGAGATGTTAAGTGTGGTTGCTTCAGGGATTGAGGTTAAACCCAATTCAGTGTTCTGTCAAATTTGACAAATGGGAAAGATTTTGGTTAGAGCAAATAAGAGTGCTTGAATGAAAAAATGGGAAGAAATGAAAAGGTTTTGAAATCCAATTAACTTTTCTTTCTTTTTTTTTAGACAAACCATAAAGCCAAAAATGTGAAAAGCTCAACACTGATGGGCCTGAATTTAGAATTTGAATTTCTTAGTAGCGAAATTCAAGCAATGCCAATGTTTTCCTTTTTTGGACTAAAGACAAAGAGGTGCTCTCAGTGAGAACAGCTCTGTGCTTTCTAGGTTTTTTCCAATCTGTTTGCCTGACCAGCTGTCTGCCTTCCTGGTCACAATCCACCAAATCAAAATTCCAACTACAGAAATGTTCAAGCCGATAAGCTCTGTTCAGATTTGTCTGTCATGTTTTCTGCTAGTGACAGCTGGTGAAAAAGAAAGGATGAACCAAGTAGATAAAAAAGATTGTATGCAGGATGGGGGATGAGCCATTTTGGCAGATTTTAACAGCATGACAAATGCACAAGTCAGAGGTTTCAGAGGATGTGTTTTTGTGCGTGTGTGTGTTTACGCATGTGGGCCTGTGTGTATCATTCAGGGCACAGTTGTGCTCCCCCACAGAGAGCACAGTGGGGCTGATTGCCTTTGACCTCCTGCCTGAACCAACATCCCCTCTGAATTGCTTCTGAATTGTCATCATTTGTCATTCACTAAAGAGCGGCCAAGACTGCTGCGATGTCTTGCAGTAGCCGGTCTTATCTCTTATTCTCTTATTTTGTTGATGAAATTTCAAACCCATCCCCTCACACACATACACAGAAGCTGATACAGGCGCATATGAACATACGTAGGCCAATGTAGCCAGAGGCGCTGGGAGGCGTGGGTCACCAGACGCGCATAAATGAACATTGTAGTAGGATAAACAGCTGCCTGAGCTTTATACCAGCAGGAAGAGAAGGATTATTATCCACAGCCTCATCAAACTGTTGGTGCACACTGACTGTGCCGTCTCTCACCCCTAGCATGGATAAAACAAGTGCATATGTGTGTGTTTGAGGGTAGGAGGGGGATCAACGTGTGAACGAAATCAAAGGAGAGGAATCTGGTTTTTAAATGAATTTCAATGATGAGTTTCCATCCCTTCTTTGTGGGGGCTGCACAGGAGGTGCAAGGAGATGTCTGAATGTCTCTGAACCCTTTTAAGACTTCACATGGGTCTGAGGCTTCCAGTGACCAATTCATTTTGGAAGCTTGTCTGAACAACAAAAGGTAAAATGATTACGGTGTGGAAAGAAAGGAAAATAATGATAATAATTTGGCATTTCTAGACTGGTGCATTTTTTTTTTTTTTTGCAAGATTCAAGTTCCTGCTTCAGCTAAATTGGTGGCATCTGTGTGCAATTAGCTATCAGGGATTCAGAGGCAGTAAATAAGAGCTTCATAACCAGTCACACATTTGGAGGAGCTTGAAAATGTCCTATGTTAACCCCAGTCCAACATTAAAATTGGGAGCATCACCAAAAAAAGACAGGATTAAAACACACTGTTAAATTTGAACAGGGGTAACCCTGGAAACAAAGTGTTTACTTGTGATAGTGTGATACCTGTATAGCTATCTTTATAAACAGAGTGTAGAATTTGAATTTTTAAATTTCAGTTTGAAGTCCAGCTGAAGTCTGAGTGCTACTGAATAACCACATCAAATGCATTATAAGGATAATTGTAGCACGGTGTCTCCAGAAGCTATCACTTGTATGACGCTAGTGTGCCTTCAGAGCTGATGATTTGATTTGAAAACTTGCAATAACCAAAAATTCAGTATTTAGATGAAAATCAATTAACAATAGTAAGTTTTTATAAATGAAACTAGAAAATGTTTGGGATTTTTGATTCATCAGAATTGCTTTTTCTTTTAAATACTTACATTGATGTCTTTCCCTGACAAAACACATTCAGTCTTCCTTTGGGGGGCAACAGGCCAGTGGATCTGACAGTGAAAAATACACAAGCTGGTTAGCTGTAAACCCATGCTGAGCTTGGGCAGTTCAGTGTTTAGGTAGAAACTTTCTTACTATGAGAGGCTCCTTGTTGATGTCATGTAGATCCAGAGAGAGTATATAATCTTTGCTGCCCACATACATGCGGTCATGGTCCTCGTCCATGCGAAGGATCCGATAGTCGGTTGAATTCAGCAAAAAGGAGAAGTGGTGAGCAGTGCCGGTAGACTTCAGCTCTATAAAAGGGCAAAAAAAGTGCAAAAATAAATGTTTTTGTTCATACTAAACCTGCAATTACTGTAGTAGAAAAACACACAATAAAACTGGAAAACCCAAACCACAGACATAGTCTCAGAAATTGTGTATCGGCTGCCTTTTTCTGGCACACATACGCACAAACACACAAAGTATTCTATTGTTAAAGACATGGCAACATACTAATGATGCCAAGCCTACCATCAAACTATCTTAGATTAATTTACAGATTATGCTTTTACCCCCGAATTACATCCTGCCATAATGGGGTTATGGTCAGACTAAATATGGGTACGGCGGGCTTGACTAAAGCAAGCAGACAAAAAATAACTCACGGGAATCCTAAATGAATGGCAAGAGAGACGCAAAAGATCAGTCACAAGTTATGGGAACAGTAAGAAGTCAAATACCACGCTGTTTATTACAACAGGCCACATGGTTGATAACATTCAGGGCCGTGGAGTCTGAACCTCAGTTGTAACAAGCTGTGAAGGGGATGATAGACTTTGTAACAATCTCCCCTGGTGAATTAGCCACGAATGAACCGATGTGCTCCCTGGGAAGCAAAACACCACAGCATACTTTCCTCCATATCGCTGTTAAATCTATTTTGAAATGAAACTGATGGCTCACATACTGCACAGGGAGGCTCAGTGGTGTGAAAATGTGACTTTCAGTGCTGTACAAAAAGCAGATTTCTCCCCCGATCCTCTTATTATCTTTGGAGCAGCTCTGATAAGTGTATCTGTTTCTCTTGTCTTTCAGAATTTGCTTTGGGAAAGCTGAGATTGTTCTGTTTGTAGAGAAAGCCCAAGGATCCCATGGAAGGCCTGTTCAGGTTCCACTTTAATGGGACCGTACAAATGCTCTTATGCTCTGTGTAGCCAAATCTAAGAGTCACTGGAGATGAAAAAGACTCCATATAGCAGCTATAACGACTTTCCTTAACCCGACCGAGGAAGAAAGTCTTACTTAGGGAAATAAAAGACAGCATGAAGTTCTCCACCTGCACAGGACATGTGGAAATACTGACATGAATCCTCTCCTAGAGAGCTTCTTCGCTGTTGGTTTGCTGAGCTCCTTCAGAAACTGTGAAATACTGCAGTCATGGTACGCAGGTAGTAAATAGAAACAGACGTGCCTGTCACCCGTGTAATTCTCATAAGATGTCTCCAAACACGTTAAACAGTTTAATAGTAACCCTGATATGCAATTTTGCCATGCTGTGGTGAAATTACATGTCAGGGGTTTTATTTTTAAGTCTATTCTGTTCCCCGAACCCTGAAAAAGCATTAAATCAGAAATAAGAAGAATATTTTCTGAGGTTTGATTTTTTTAGTGTATTTGAGGGTTTCCAGGAAAGACTGCCATATGTAATCCAGGATTACTGTACTCATGCAAAAGTCGCACTCACAAACACATAGATAGCATCCTAAGACAGTCGAGCACCAGACTTGTTCTATAAACATCTTCCATCCTCATCTGCTAGTCAACTAAACACAGCCTGTTATCTGCTGTGGCAAGCCCAGCAGTCAAACGATACTGGAACTTCAGCCGTGACCCCACATTTATCACCTCTGCACTCAGATCTACATGCACGGGCATCAGAAAGGGAGAGGACCGGCTGCCATAAATCAGACAGTTAGGTCACTGCAAACCAGACTAGACAAGCAGACAGACAGACAACCTACTACATTACAAGTAAACATTCGCCTAAACATATCACCTGTTAATAGCAACCAGCTTCAAGTATCTGACAGCCTGTCATCTTTCTCTCTTGTGAATCTCCCATCCAGGATCACTGGATCGATGTGCTTCACCCCAAAGCAAATCTAATTTCATCCTGTCAGAAGTGACCTAATTAATCCAGATGTGGGGAAAATGACCAGTCAACTGTATACTAAAAAAGCTGCACTGGGAAAACTCAACATATATTAATATGGGAACCATGATTTAACAGATATTAACTGAGGTACTTGTCCAAGATTACATGTCACTTACACAACACCAGCATCCTAACATCTACAGCACTTCGGACTCATTTCATGTGCTGTGGATAAGGACTACAGCTCCTTCAGCTAAAATAGAACAAAGATTGAAATGGTGGATGAAATCACTTCTTTTGTAAAAAATAAACTAAATTAATACAGATTTTACTTGCTGTCAAATCTTGTTTTTTTGTTTTGTTTTTTAATTTGTTGTTTGTGGTTGTATTTTGCTGGTTTCTGTATTTTAATTTATTAGAATCTATTTTAATCTGCTGTTTCATTGATGTCTTTTTCTCTTTGTAAGGTGACCTTGTGTTTTAGAAAGGCGCCCTTAAATAAAATGTATTATTATTATTATAAACTCTTGGAAATCAGATATAAGATATTTATTGCACAAAGTTAAAACTCGCAGGCCTAAAACACTCTTAAATGACAGTATTCTCTTTTTTAAATTCTGGCATATCTCAGTTATTGTGCTGAGCTATGGGGTAAAGTATATGACATCAATTTAAAACTCTTAACAACAATTAGGACAGCACACAAAGTGGGTTCAAGATATCGCACCATCTGAACTCCGTTAGTAAAACTCCATGATCTGTTTGACTCGAAAATTTGAGAATTATGTTCAAAGCAATACGTGATTACCTTTTGTGATTTATAGAAAATGGCCAGTTCAGTAGATCAGTTTAACGTCGTCATGTTTATTTTGTTTCTCTCTTTTGAGCTTGTGAATGAACTCAGCTCAACTCAAAATACGACGTGAGATTTCTAAAGTATACTGGCTTCTCTCATCCTGACATTTTAGTCGGTGCAAATGACGTGGCAAGCTTTCACAAAGAAGAAACATTACATCCCTGCAAGGTGAGACACGCTAAAACACATTTACCTTGAAATAATGCCTGAGGTGTGGTGAGATTAGTGGTGAAGTACGGTAACAGTCCACCTCGAACCACACATACACTCTATTGTCAGCACAAATTCATCTTCTCAAAAAGCATTCCTGTGTGTTAAGGAGCTCAGACTAAATGGTCGTTTGAAGCAAAGAAAAACGCTCCAAAAAACAACCAAAAACAGACGTTTAACATGGAATTAAATGGCTGAATTTACCACCAGCTGGTACATTCAGCAATGATAGGGCACAAGTACAATGATAGTGCGACAGGTCCTGCATTTTTTTAAAGACCACAGAACCTCGTGTATATCACCCAGCTTCCCAGCAAAGTCTTTGTAATAATTACCAGACAGTCAGGCAGGCAGAACAGCATTGTCTTTTTCTTTCTCTATGACCTTTCTCTAATTGCCTTCAGTTTGTTGAACAAAACTCAATCGACTCTGCAGAAATGTGAATAACACAGACTAGTCAACTGATCCTTTAGTCACCTACTGATGTGATCCCTCTGCTCTGCTGTGAAGCTAAGGTATATAGGCTTTTATATACTTTATTTTTTATAGGCCAGGATTTGTACCATGGTGTGTTGTTCCTGGATCAACCCTAGTCAGGGTCCTCAAAAGGACATAAATGACCCCTGTTTTGTATCTATAAATAGATAATAAAACACATACCACACAGACACCACTACTGCTTCTTTAATGCCTCTTTCAGCTTAAGCCCCTTCCTCACAATCAATCTGCACTTAGAACGAGGGAGCAGGCAACAGAAAATCCCGCATACCTGCCCAGGCATTCCCGGCATGTGGTCTAAATTTCCAAATTTACTTATGTTCACATTCTCCAAAAGTAAAGGTGTGGTTCTACCTTGTTGCAGCTTGTCTGCAGCCAAGCGTGCAAGGATGTGTCCCTAAAAGTAACTTATATATAAGACTGTCTGTAAAACTTCCTTGACTAGCACTGTAATTAATACCCTATAAACAGCTGAACTTGCTTTTCTGTAACCATATCGACAATCCAAGTTGTGCAAGATTACTGAAAATACTCTTTCACTTTTATCTGTTTAGAGTCCCAATAGGATGATCAACTTCATTGGTAAGCATGGTAAACATCATATGGTGATAGTAATTAAGCATAATGACTGCAAGCAAGGAAACTAGCTTGTCTGTGACTGTCAAATGTTCCACTAGAATTAGTGTGGTGTGGTTGTACATCCCAACCAGCCAGTTAAAATTTTGTTAAGACATGACCTTTGAACATCGGATGCAACAAGCCATCATTTCTTTCGCTTATTAATCTTTTTAGATTTGAGTAAATTTAGCACAAGCCAAACACATACTATGAAGTCATACCGACCTTTGACCACCAAATTCTGATTTCTTCATCTTTGAGTCCAAGTGGATGTTTATGCTAAATCTGAGGAAATTCCCACAAGGCATCCAAGGGATACCACATTTAGGACAAGCTGACAACACGATGAACCACTAAATGTCCACATATACTCACTTTACCTTATCGCCATATAAACAAAAAGTGGTTTTAAAAGGACGAATACACTGTACATACTCAACATCAAATTACAGCAAACAACTTCCAGTAAAACAAAAAAAATTCTGTGTTGCTTTTTGAGCACAAATTAAACAAACAACAACAGCATGTTTATTTGTGCGCTTATAGCCACATAACAAACATGCTGGAATTCAGGCCGTTTCACTAGCTAAACTCATCTGCTGCCCATGTGACATACAGATATGATAAAAGAAGTGTCAATATTTTTTGAGCAAGCTTACTTTTAAAAAAATATCTAGTTCTAAAATAAATAAAAATGAGCTGTGGATTAGCCGAGTTACTTTGGAAAACACTGACACACTTGCCATTTAGGTTCGAAGACTTTAATCTGCTTGAAGACGCATGCAGTCTAGGACTTTCTTTCATTCAGTGCATCTCTCAAGTGAATACTGAATGTCTGGGGCCAGTGTGTCTTTGTGTGTTTGCAAAGAATGGAGAGGTCATTGGGGATAAAAGAGCATCTGAACAGCGAAGGGAATGCTTATCAGCTCAACCCGACTTGGTGTTTGTCTTTCGTGTTTGCCTCAGTTCAGAACCTCATAATCAGCCTCTCACCACCCTTTGGGGTAAGGTCTATTGACTCACAACACATGTCACTGGAGCTGATTGCTGCTTACCTGCGCCTGTCAAGGAGAAATAATTGGCACCAGATTACATCTTATCTTAGACCTTCCGGATGCTGTCACTCAGATGCTCTTCATGCTTGTCTGCTACTGATACACGGTATTAATGTGTGTGCGTGTGTGTGTGTGTGTGTGCTCACAGAGAAAGAGGTAGAGCTCTCTGATCCTCACATCAAATCAGAGACACCTGTCTCCCACTGCACAAATCGAAGGCAGGGAAAGATTGATTTAAGTTCACTTCCTGAGTGGAAATGAGAGATTATAACAAATCTATTTCTGCTGTTACAGATGACAGAAAAGGTTAATTAAAGCACATGGGAGAAGAAGATCCCTGGTTCAGCTGACAGCAAAGGTCATCTGTATCTGGTCCACAAACCTGACCTTTGTTAAAGTTACATTATATGGTATCTATATGACGTGATCAGAAACAAGAGTAACTACATCCAGAAACTGAAGAGGATTGACTTGCCTTATGGCTTTTGAACCCTCAGACAGAACAGCAAACATCAATCAGTTATTACTGTTGATTTTCTTTTTTAAAGGGTCAAAAAGCAAAAATAACTTCAGGCTTTTTTAAAACACAGTGTAAGAGTTTTGATTGAAACATATTTAAAGAACCAATACAAACGCTTGAGGCGGTTCGCGGTCCAGAACGCTGGCTTTCCTCTCTGTACACAGTGCCACAGACAGCTGTCCTCAGCAGAGTTGAGGGTGAAAGGTTAAAGGACATGAGGGGTCTGTGGTGAAAGCTCACAGTGGCCTCCTTACAATCAGCAGAGCTGGGTGGTCATGATGATGTTTGGGTGGGGTGCTTAAAGAGGATGGGACCGGTGAGAGGTGGGATATTGAAAAGTCTGAATGGGGGAGGGCACAATTTTGTTGACTCTCTTCCTCTATAACGCTAATCTCTAGATTTTAAAGACAATAACTGGTTGTTCCTTACTTTGGTTTCGGTTTTATGCCATACCATTGTGCGCTCTTGTGGCTGGCTGCTGTATGCATGAATGTTTGTGTACACGTATGGCTGGGATGGTGTTTACGCTTTGATAAAGCTGTTTGTTGTTGTAGCTGTGCCATCGCTTGCAGCGGGCTGGTCAGGATGGCGGCAGTGGTCAGTGGTGACAACCTAGTTTAGAAGGATTATGGAGAGGGCTGAATAATGAGACAGAGCGGGTGTGAATGAGTGAAAAATCCTCCTCTCCCTGGCTGACCTTTGGCCTGGCACTTAGAATAAATACTCTCCCTCTTTGTCAGCTGCACTAACACAGAGCCAGATGTATAAAGATCTCTCAAAGGAATCTTCTCATTCCTATTTATAGTTTTTTCCTGATTCTTCATTTGATTAGGAAAATTTGCATCTTTCTCAAGCCAAGTTGTCAGTGGAGCAGTTCCCTTCCTGCTGACTTTAGCCAGAAATGAACAAAGTGTAATTTCCATCATGTCTTTTGGCTTCCTTGTGTTGTAAGGTCATTGCCAGTATGCTGTTAGCTGGGGGCAATAAGAGGAGGGTAATTAGAAGGTAAATTTAGAGAGACCATTAGCAGCAAGTGTTGACTCAGGGTCTACTGGGGACAACTGCCACCTCTACCTTCTCCGGGTGTTCCACTCTCAGTCAAGCACTGAGAATCTACTCTATTCCCTATGGTGATTTTTCACCCACAACAGCAAATGTTACGGTAGAGGAGTGAGAATGGAAGGAGGAGTCCCGAGGGTAGAGGAGGCTGACAGCGAACCTAAGAACTTCCATTTATCAAAGCAGGCAGGAGAGAGCCATAGAAACTCTGAGTCAAACTCTATGAAAGCTCCTCTGTACAGCCAAAGCAGAGAGGCTGAGACTCCTCTAGAGCTGCTTGAGGGCCAAAAACAAAGCTCACAAAGGCACACAGAGGCTCTTCAATTCTAATCATGAGTTGGAGTGAGGACAAAAACACCCTGATTGTCTGCCCAGCTACACACAAACACTGATTAGGACCTCAGCTGCCAGGTTAGTTAAAAAACAAGAGACGGAAAAGAGACTCAAAAGTCAACAAAGTAATGAGCAAGTATGATCTTCATCAACAATATACAAACAGCACAAATACACAGAGATCAGCCACAACAACAAAAACACTGACGGCTAAGTGAAGAGCTTAGAAGTGATTAACATTAATCATCTTGCATGCAATGTTCTGATGGGAACCTTTGGGTCCTGACATTCATGTGGGGTCTACTTCTAGGTAGGTACCACCCATGTAAACACTGATTCAAAATAAACACACTCCTTTATGGCAGACAGGCCTCCAAGCTCCCTAGATCCCTATCTTATTGACCACGAGATGCACCTGAACAAGAATGATCCATGGAGGCCCTAACTCACAACTCAAAGGACCAAAAGATTCACTACCAGCGTCAAAGTGTAAGACCCTCCTGCGGGTTTGGACACATCACAGCTGTTGTGGCAACATAAGGTCAACAGATCAGTGTATTCCTTCATTGCCCAGGTAAAGTCTGTGTTTACGTTTTTGTTTATGGAGACTCATTTTTAGACTCAAATTTGCAATTTATTTTGCATCTAAGAAACTATGGCTTAAACAAACAGTGTATTGGTGAACAATCCCTTGGGTGGTGGTCAGCCTCATCAGAGGAACTGGTCACGTGGTATGATGTAGTCCAACTCTAATATCTTGGACAGAAACTGGAGACTTTATTCTTCTTCTCTTCTGGAAATCCAGTTCACTCCACATGCAGCCATATGTGGGAAAGTGGAGGCACAAGTTTTTGTCAGCAAATCCCCCTAAAGATTTAATGTAAGTGACAAAAATATCTAGCGGCTGTAGAAATCGGGACTCTCAAGGGGAATGGAGAAAATAGTGTTGCATTGTTTAAAAACCACAGTGTCCACAGAGGAAGGTGGTCAGAGGAAACCACTGCTTATTTGAGGTTCTGAACTGACAGTCTTTTGTGACACCACAAATATCATTCCAAATCTGATAAAAAGGGTTTTGTGCATTAATCAAGCATTGTAGTATTGTCCAATCAAGTCCAGATAAGCCAATAAACAATGCAACAATTTATATCAGCTGGGATCAAAACGAATAAACTTTTAAATTCATATTTTTAAGAAAATGACTTTTTAATTATTCCTTTAATTTACAAAATGAAACCAAATCATTTCCCAGAGAGGAGCGACATGTAAACAAATATCTCAAGATCATTTATCACGTTCCCATCCAGCAACAATTTCTTCACACTGAACATTTCCATCAGCCTTGCCCACCACCCAAAACAATGTGGGAATTCTTTAAAGATATATGTATACAGCTCTAGTAAATATATTATAGCAGTTACACCACCCCTATTTACATTAAATCATACCTGCTTAACGCCATTTTCATTTATCATCAAGCTTCCTCAAACACCTCTCATATTCTTTGGCTTGTTTGATCCTGCTAGTATCCACTAGCCTCTGTCTGCATACCAGCCCACTGAGATAACAAATGCCTTTTTTCTGCCGAATCTTTTTCTCTTTTCTTTGGCACCCAGCATGCTGCAGGTGGAAAACGTAGAGAAATGCAGGAAATGTGTTCAGTGAAGATGTATTTTGCTCCCGCTGTCACTCTTGTTCTTCACCCATTTAAATTAGACGTATAAAGAAGGTTCTCAAGTGGCATGTCTAATAACATTAGGCCTTTTGAACAAGTTTTGACATTTTTATTAAAAAACAACAAAAAAAACCCATAAAATGTATTTTTATTGATACTCACCAACTATGATATTGTAATATTAACATAACACTGCCATTACACCCCAATGATCAGACAGGCCAAGCTTCAAGGCCACCAAAATCTCTAAAATTATCATTCTACAACCCACTGATGTGGAAGTGCCAGAAGCCCATCTGAATCAGCCCAGTTGACATTATGCCACATACCCTGCTGCTGCATACATCCACTTGACCCCACGTCACAGCTACACAATAGCGGGGTTACCCCCGACCAGGTACGTGTCACCATACATCCCCAGTTAAGCCTTGTGCACTAATGCTGCATGACAGGCAAAAGACAACCAGATAATTCTCGACAATCATGCGGCTGGTTGTTGAGCAGTGTGGTGTGGTCGTCCGATGGGCTGCTGTAGTTTGGACCTCCTCAGCTGTCTGACAGGCTTTGTTCTCAGAAACTGTGGAGTTACGCCTTGGTGCAATGACAGAAGCAGGCATGGACGCTCATAAGACCTTAGTGTCCTTTTGAAGCCAGCTTAAAGGGCCCAATTAAAGGAAATATCATTGTAAATGTTTCCCGCACCATCTGTTGCACTGTCACATTCTTGACAGACTACTGACACCATTTATTTGACAGTAGCAGAATAGCATTGGGTATGACAATGGTATTCTATTGGCCAGTCAATATCAGTATGAAATATCTCAACTTTGGATGAAATATTCATTGAATTTTCTAGAAATTTCCACACATCCCCAAGAGGATGAGCACCAGTGACATCTGGGGATCTTCCTGAATTTTTCTCTAAGTTATTTCACCAGATATTAGCTGCTGTTGACATTCATGTCTCGTTTAGAATTGGAGTACACTGATAAATGATCATTTGTTTACATTGAGATATATTACAAAGATATTCCCATAAATATAAATATTTATGGGCTGCCACTACGAGCAATTATTGACTGACACTTCCATGAAGGTCAAGATTCTTCAAAACACTCCCTCAAGAGATGATCTTTCCCAGACGAATCAAATATAACATTCCTCCAGTAATCCACTCCATTAGAGGCCAGACTATGCACTGGTCAACCAGCAGATCAATGGCATTGATCCCACAAGATGACTGTAAAGATAATTACATTCAGAGGAAAAAAAAACAACAAAAACAAAACTCTGCCTCCAAGTACAAGTACTGAAACAACAAAATTGGCTAAAAAAAAGTTAATTAACCTGCAAAGATTCTCTTGAAAGTTGAACATATACTCAAACATACACATATATTCCCTGAAAAGTTTTTATAGGTGATACCCGAGCTTCTTTTACTCAGGAGCAGCCCAGAAACAATATTGTGCTTCTTCTTATGGCCGAGGCGAGAGTAGTTGAGCCCCACTAATGCCTGATGTTGTTTTAAAGCGTTTCGTTTCTTTGATTTAAGCTGCTTACACCAAATATCTCCTATAACTGAATCCCCCTGAGAAAAAGACCAAAATGAGGCAGCAACTATATCTCTGTGCGTCTGATTCTGTGTTGTGTGTCTACCAAGTCCAGCAGCCTTCACTTCTGTGATTCTTTTATGTTTTTTGGCTTTTATGCAAGGACTGACACTTCAGACAAACTTATATTCTGTCTGCAGACAACAGCAGTTATCACTGAGTCTAGCATCCCACTGCCTCTTTTCATCAATCATCTTTTGTTCGTCACCCTTTAAACACTAACCCTTTTTGGATTTTAGTACATTTGCAAGCATTAGAGAGATTCAATGCAGGCTCACATCAACACAAACACATGCGTGCACACGGGGGTTTGATTCTGACATTGAATGAGATCAGCGGGAAAGTTTGGTGAGAGCTGCGGGAAGAAAAGAAAGTAAGGAAGGCCAACTGGTGAGAATTAGCTGACTGGGTGCTGTGAGTGAAAGAGCATCCGTGTTAACTGTCTACTTGCTGTCTGTCAGTCTATCTGGCATTAATAGGAGGAGATGAGTGGGGAAAACAAAGTGGGAGATGATGACCATCAGTCAGGGGTATTCATATTTTCTTAGCGCCTGTATGATGGACATAGGCTATAGTAAGAATGTGGGAGTTGGGGAGAGGAGAGTAGAAGCAGAAAGGGGGGAGGGGTAACTGAAAGAAACGTAGAGCACAGAAGCTTTAGAAATAACTCTGTTTCGGGATATCTTTGAGATCTATTAATGCATGCTTGTTTTGCATCTGTAGTTTACAAAGGGTCTCTGCAAAGACAACAAAATGACACAGTGGCAGGAGAGCTAATCCTAACTTTAAAGTGCAAAAATACATCACAGTTGCAGCAGGGACTGCAGGTGGAACTATAATCTGACAGACAAACAGTGAATTTCAATGCCATAAGCTTTAGTGTTACCTTTTTCTGACAAGCAGTATCAACTTCCACATGTGACTACAGAAATATTAAGCTCTGAAGTGAAAGACCTGGATTATTTAAAAATGAAGGGGCCTTGCAGAAAATAATTACAGGCTAAAAATGATCATTTACATTCCAGCAGGTTAAACATGCGCTTTAAAAGCAGAAAATGTCTTTCAAGACGAAACACGTTGGCAGCCATTATATCTTTAATGGATAAAGTGAATTGTCTGCTGAAGGTGGGCCCCACTCTCTCATACCACCCTGCAATTAAAGTAAAGCTATCCAAGGTCAGGCTGAGTGACAGGCTGACAGACCTATAGATTACTGTCTGTCTGTGTAATTCACGATCCTTTCTGCTTCTCTTGCGGACTGGCGCACACACTCTGAAATTCTTAAACACCAGTGCTTGGTAATTTGGCAGCTTTTATGTTTGATAGACAGCTGGGACATCCTACCTTGTGACCCTCGTGGCCTTTTTTTCCCACCCATGACCACGAGGGTCAGCATTCAGGGGGTGTCTGTTTAAGAACAAAGCTCAAACAATGTGTGAATAGCTATGGTTAGGTTCAAATTCATTCGAAGTTTCCCAAGTGAAACTGTGATACTAAATGGTGAGATTTTTCGCAGATATAGGAGGCAGAGGTATCAAAATTGGCAGAGTTCAAAGTGAGGAATGGAGAACAGATGGATAAAATCATAGAAAAAACAGATACATGATAACTTGTCTGCCCTACACAGCCCACATCAAGGCCTGTCACATAAGACCTTCGTGTCAATGCCGTGCAGCAATTACTGCACTCCAGGCATGAAATGGGCAAGTGAGATTGGCCTGTGTTCAAATTGCAAGCTTTATCAATTACATACACCATGTGGAACAAAACTCTGGATGCAGCGGATCAGAAAATGGTGAAGAATTTTCTGGTATGTTATTGTTGGCGGTTCTGCTCTGTGAGATTTAGTATGCAGTGGAGGTAGATAAGAAATGTTGAAATGACCTTTTCAGCAGTTAAGCAGTCATGACACAGTTAAGCCTCCACCAGCACATTACATTGTGCTTTAAAATTCAGTGGTTCGTAGCTATTTGGGTTTAGGCTCATATGTCGCAGCGTACATACGTCTGCACTTTTACATCCATCATGTTTAACAAAAGAAAGTATTAGCTGGAAGCACATGTTTTGATAGGAGAATGATGACGACAGATAGAGAAACACGAAGAGCAACACAGAATGAGAGGAAGGTAGGGCGCTTATCAGTTGGAAGGAGGCGCCTTGCGTGACAGTGGGAAATGCTGGTCACAGTCACCCTCCATCCCTCCTTGCATGGGGTGCTGAAAGAGGCCAATGATTGCACAGACACATAGAGGCTAAAAATGCTCTTATCTTGCACTGTCATACCTTGTCATAAATCAGTGCTTAGCCATCCGCTCTGCCCTGATAAGGAACCCAAACACAGACTATTCTACATCAGGAATGGAGAGAGACTTTTTTCCTTTATGAGTGGCCCCTCTCACCCACTCACACTCCCATCGCCTGTCTTCGTTATCATTTTTTCATTCATCAGATCTGAACGGCAGACAAGTTTCTTTCTTTTTTTTTGTGCCTGAGATTTGTTTGTTTGCAGCTTGCCATATTTTCTCTTGTAGCTTTTCCAGCAGTCTGGTTATGATCATCTGAAGAACTAGTGAATCATTCGCAGCGCTCACACATAATAGAGCTGGGAGAGCTGAGGGATAGTCTTTTGATTGTCATGCAACTGGGTCCTCCAATAGAAAAATATTTTGCAACAAAGATATTTAAACTGAATCTGAAAATAGGCTGTCAAGAGACTACTGCGACACAATAAGTGTATGCTGCGCAGTTTATCTCATATTTGGTAGGCGAGGCTATACATAATCCCCGCAGCTAGTTTCTTATCTTAACAATTTATGTGTTTTCATAACTGAGGAAATATTTTTAGTGCTTTTTTCCCCCAATGACCTTTCCAATTACCTTTAGCGTTGAGATAACCTTTACAAAACATTATCACTTTCAGATAAAAAAAAATAACTCACTCAGGTTATATTAGGCAATCTTAACACTTAAAATCCTTGAAGCACTGGAGCATGAGGAAGCTATAATATAACATCATCCTAAGGGAAAAATTACACTTCTCATGCACTCCATACTGTATTATTTATATCTTGTCTACTACACAGAAATTTCATTTTGCTGTCCACAACACCCACTAGGCTTAACTTCCTGTTGGACAACCCTGTGTGTTTGTAAAAATGCTGGGCTTCTCTGTGGAACTGAAGCATTGTAATTTTGTGGGGTATTTGAGCCTTTATTTCATAAGGACAGGCGCTGAGGAAAAGAGCAAGAAAGCAAGTTTTCAACCCAGGGATCTGCTGCTCCCATGTGCTACATTTTGACTATCAGCTTGACTACACATACAGCAGTGGTTTTGGGGCAGTTGTGACTCGGGATTGTCTACTAATCTTGTATGTCAAAGCATCTGTGGGCAAGACGTGGATTCATCATGGGCAACTCTGGATTCAGTAAGTCTGTGAATGTTAGGTTAAAAAAATTTAAGGTAGTGAAAAAAAGCACGTGTGTGCATGAGGCTTGTAGTAACAAATCATTTTGAGAGCTTAAATTGAGCAGAAAAGCACTATATAAGCACCAGTATCTATTTACCATTTAGTTTTCACTACAAAAATAAACATAATTCAGTTAAAAACCAAACCATGCATTGTGGTATAGGCGATTAAAAAAATGTTGAAAAGCAAACAAGGATCCTGTTGCTTTTAGGGTCTAATTTGTTCATAATGTCTTGCAATGATTTGTGAATACTCATGAACAGAAGGTTTAATAGGATGGTGTAATCTCGCCACGGTAGTGAAATGGTAAATTTCACACTGTGCACCAATCCTGTTTGTTAATGGCACTCGTGTAATCAGAGCCACAGGCGAATGAATTCTAAGCATCTCATGCTTTCTAAATACGATAACACTTGAACGAAGCGTCATTTGGATTGGAGATCATACTTTTTGTTTCCTCTGTCTGATTCTCAGCTGAACTGACCGCATTAAAACTAAATCTGTCAGCCATGGAAAATAGTTTGTGCCTCTGTGTTTGTGCCAAGAGGTGCTGCCTCTTCTAAGGTTCCTGAAAGGCTGTCTGTGGTCTTCCATCATTGTAGTGTGGTGAAGCACAAGATCCAGAGGAGCATCAATCCATCTAACATGAAATCCTACAGAACATGAAAGCCCAGGATCATAGCCAAGCTTTGAGTAATGACTGTTTTGCCATTTGTGCCAAGAGGAGAAAAAGTGAGAGACGAGAATGATGAGAGGCAGAGGGAGAGTGAGCAAAGGGAGGCAAAGGACAGACAGAGATGCTTTGAGCGTTAATGCCATGCCAATATTGTATGCCACTCCCCCTCTGCCTCCCTGGGGACATGAATGAAGTAAATGAATGATGGACCCAACCCACATGAACGCCCCTCTTCTATTGAGACCAAGCAGTCCATTCACGGGGATGAGTGAGGCGTCGACACCAACAACAACAATAACAACAGCAACATAGGAGGCCCTTACTCCCATTTCTCATTCATACATATGTATGCAGTAACACAGGCACACACATATGGCGCATACACCATGGACAACACTGCCAACATACCATTAAGGACACCTAGAGAAGGTTCCTGAGAACAGGGCTGAGTAACAAAGCTGGAGGCAAAGGGGCGTAAATAGGCCAGGCATGGAGAAAAATCTTGGCATCGCGTCAATGCAAACGCTACAATGATTACGGATGAGAGGCCATATCCTCCCATCCACAATCAGCACATTATCAGGAAGCACATCAGTGTATAAACCCAGAAAACACAGCTTGGAAAACTCATGTTCTACCCCATTCTGCCCTTCCTATTGTGCCCAGTTCCTCTCTGTTGCTCTTCCAGGACTAAATGGGTTCAGGGGGGTTCTCGGCCACACAAGCGAGATCTCACTCAAAGCTCTGACCTTGAAACTCAGTCATTCCTTGCCTGAAGCCAAAGCAGCTAATGGAACGTAGGAAATACAAATCCGATTCAAGCGAAATCAATCTGACAAGGAAAGCTTTGCTATTTACCGAGCATTTACATCTCAAACTTTGAAGGTGGGTTCGGTAATGATGTTAGCATCTGACAGAGGCTCCGTTTTCACCAGTTATGCATCATGCAGAGAGAATGTATGTAGAGCATATGAAGGGAGAGGTTAGTAAGTAAATGATGAAATACAACTCTGACAGGAGGCAGGAGGAGGAGGAATGTTCTCCTCCTCCTTTTTTAATCCAATAGTGAGACTGCTGCAGCCTCCCACAGACTCATGGTCAGACTCACCATAGGCCTCATTTCTGCCACAATCACATAGACAGCTACTTGGTAGTTATCCAGTGTGTATACTCAGAGACTTTAACAGACTACATCTCCCACACCTGCAAAAGAAAAATAAATCGTACGATTACAGGTATTTGATGTTATTCGGCTTTCTGCCTAAAGTCAGCTTTGGCCCATCACTTAGGAAAGCAAGCATTTCCCATAAAACCAACTTGGCGATGTGTAATGGTTGTGAAATATTTGTACAAGTTTGTACTTTGCTTTCAAAACATTTTGTGTTGCCGATGAAGAGATGTGACACACTTGGGGCTTTAGTCCAAATTTCTTAGAGCACTCCTAAGCCAATCTGTATGACAATATGTGCATGTGAATAAACACACAGCAGTTTTTATGGATTCCAACATTAGGCTTTGCAGCACAAGGTTACAGCCAGGCCATTGGCACAGGACTGACCTGTGGAGGCTGTCCATGAAGGCACAAGCTGAAGCAAACCATCTTATCCAACACTCATATACAACTAATGGGAAGCAGACACAAAATTCGACCCGAGTATGCCTTTTGCGCACCCACGCTCCTCTCCTCCTTTTCATTCTCAAATCCTTCCATTTATCCACTCTGCTCGGGCCGAGATAGCAAACCTGACACTGATGCCCTGTAGTCCATTAGCACTCTTAGAGCCTTCTCTGAATCAGCTCTGTTGCTCCCTTCACCTTTTCCTCCTCTCAGCCTGTCTTCCCGACAATCCTCATTTCTCTCTCAACCCTTATCTGGCATTCTCTGTCCTCCTAGATATCTGAGTTGGAACAAGGCAAGTTCAAAAGGCTTTTATAGCATTTACAGTCGTTATTATGTGCTTTATACGTTTTGATTTTTCAACTTTTATTTGTCACTATCTTGTGTATGCGACTACAGTGCTGTGCTATGCATACTGATATCTGTTATGTACTTTAAACGAAGTTTTAAAGTTTTTCTTTTTTAACTGGATTTCATTAAAGTTGAACATATCTGTACCTGTTCAGGGGAACCGAACCTATCACAGTTCAAGTCAGATTCAGATAATACTAGAGTGATGCAGCTGCAGAAAATCCTCTTAGACACATGATACCACTGATAACTCTTCTACACATCATCGCTTCTAAAGCAAAGTCACTCTCAAACAGACCTGTTATTGCAGATAGGACCAGGCTGACAGGAAAAGCCCCCCAAAAGGATGAAGACTCCAAGATTTTATTCTAATCCAAATAGATCAATCCTTTCTGTAAGATGCAATGGTTTGAACACTGGACAAACAGTACAGTGGGAAGTGTTGCTTGACCAATCAAGCCAATTATAAATGTTGCCTGCAGAATGTACTATGCAGATAAATGTACATGTCTCAAACAAAAGTAATTTTGGAGAAAATATGTTTTGATTATAAATATTACTGTTTCAGCCATAACCGATACTATTGATAAAAGCTAAAACAACAACAAATCCTTGCACTTGGAATGCTTCTCTTAGCAAAAGTTTAGTATTTTTGGTTGATTAATGATTGCTTGGGATACATTAAAGTTGCTAATTTCTAATTCACATGATAATAAGTTTGGGGAAATTTCACTCACATCTGAAAGGCTTAATTTATGTATTATTTGTACTGGAAAAAGCTATTCATCAGATCTATGGTCACTCAGGTCTTTCTGTATAGAGTTTGCATTTTGTCCCAGGGCCTGTTTGGGTTCCCTCTGGGCACTCTATCAACCTCCCACAGCCCAAACACATGCATGTTAGGTTAATTTGTGATTCTGAATTAGGTGTGAATGTGAAAGTGAATGCTTGTCTTTCTCAGTTAGCCCTGCAGCAGACTGTTGACCTATCCAAGCTATACCCCGCCCCTTGCTTTGTGACAGCTGAAATAGGCTCCACCCCCACCACAACCCTGAATTGGATAAGCGAGAGAAAATGAATGGATGGATATTAAATGTTTGAAAGCCTTCCAAAGTAAAAATAAAGCAACATTACGTTGCTATTCAAGGTAGTTTATATTTAGTAACACAGACACATACATATATAGCCATATAAGACAGTAATGTATGTACCCTGAAAAGTATACCATCTAATATTTTCAAAATGGGCACCATAGGAATGAGGTCACTAGCACTGCAGTAACTAGATCCAAACGCTGACAGACAAATAAAAATGAATGATAGCTGTCTAAGATAAACAAGTAGAAAGGTGCCCTTGACCCCCTGTCTCCTTAATTTCAGTCTGAGTTGTGAACCCGTGAAGACTCCCACACCTCAGTCACATCTGGAGAGCAAGTCTAGTCCCGGTGGAGCCTCTGCACAGAACTAAATCCTTAATTTATTCGCTGCCCAATTCTCCATTTTTTCAGAAGATCACACCACAACCTCATCAAAGTCTATTGTTTTAACAAATGTATTGTCTCATTTGTCTTAACTGAGCCTTGAAGACTGGATGCTGCTGCTTTACCTTAGGGTTGCCTGAGAGTAGACGAGACAGCAAACATCTGGGGAAATAAGCACAAAGCTGTGATTGCATCCCACCTCATCTCTGTAGAGAGAATCATTTGAACCCGATTCAGTTTGTGAGGAGTGACAGGTAGATGCTGCTATGGCAACCAAACCAAAGCAGTGTCATAGACAGCAGCTCTTTACAGAGGAAGCTCTGCAAGCATGTGAGCACCCACACACACATATGCACACACACACACACACACAAACAAACAACGCAGACATAACCGCATGGACTTAAAATGAATATTAGAAGACTCTCCCATTCCTCCCTGTCACTCTGAATCTTAAGAAAACCGCAGCATCCTCTCTAACACCATCTCTAAGCACTCGTCCTCTTCCGCTCCCTCGCCGTCCCGCCCGTTCTGCAGGTGGTGAGGTTCATCACAGCCTGCTAAATAATCTGCCTTTAATAAGGATTAAAATCGCACCTCAAGAATTACCGGCTTATTATTGAACTATCCCTTACAAAGGCTACAATAACTAATTTTCTTCAATATGTCTCTCTAACATGAAGGAGTAAAAAAAACATATGTCTGACATCTATTTTTATCTTGTCTGCCACTTTTCGATTATAAAAGAAAGAAAGAGAGTGCAGCGGGGACCTGAAACACAAACACCAGGATGTACACATGTTCAGACTTTCTATCACTCCCCTACACATCCTTCACACGGAGATGCATCCATCATAGTGTGACTGTCTTTCTGTCCCTGCTGAGTGTTGCCCCCTTTACACAACGCACGAAACTGTAACAGCTGTTAATGCATCCCCTGCATGCCGCACAAGTTAAGTACATCAGCCGTGGAGCATCCTTAGTTAGAAACATCCAAACACAAAGCTTAAAGGTTGAATGTGTACAAAAGTGATATTGTGCAAAAGCTAATGATTATGATTCATAGTATGATGATACCAATTTTGCAATTTAAATGAGTGTTGCAGTCAAGGTCAATATTGTCCAGTGGAAAGACTAAAATTTGGGCAACTTGAATTCATCATGGTATCAATTTTGCACCAATCAGCTGTGGCACACAGACACTAACCGTTCTATCTAATATAATGTATACATGTTGATATTATATGTAGAAACCTTTCATAAGGCTGCCATAAAACTTAATTGTTTTTATTGGTCAAACAGAGCGATTCTTTTTAAAAGAAAACAATGAAAATGCCAACAGTGTTAAGAAAAATCCTAAACTCGAGGCCTCTCTCCTACAATGTAGTTCTAACTATAATATAGTCTAACGTGTACTTTGTGGGTCACCAGTTTTAGAGAGAGAAAACTTTGCACATGCACACAAAAACATAAATTTATCAAAGCACAAATTTTCATCATCATAAAGCTGTCAGTGCAAAGTGAAGAGGAGGAAAAAGTAAACAAAACCCAGACGTAGGGAGTGAAAATAGTTAGACCCAAATTGAGGTTAAGATATGTGAATTTATAGTTAGGGAGGGCATTGTCTGCACCTATAGCAAAACTCAAGTCGGTAACTCAAAAAGTTTCAACTCTGATCAAAAACGACATAAAGATACAGCCCGGGTGCCCTGCATGTTCATTTTTAGTCGCATCTGCTCTAAAAGCTTATCTTGATGAAGCTAGATGATCATATGTGCTCCTCCCCTCTACAAATAATTAAAACTAGGATTAAAATGCCTAAAAGTAGGAATCATAAATAGCAGGGTGATTACAGTTTCATTTGAATGTTGAGCATTTTTATCACCACAGGGGGACAGGGGGTTCTGCATGCCAGCTCAGAAGAAATATTTAAATTGAGGGAAAATGTTTTCAATGCGGTGCCTTTCATTGAGAGCAATGATGTGTGTGTGTATTAGTCTCTGTGGCATCATTAAAGAGTGGGGAGCCAGTAATTTACAGAGTGAAAATTACTATAAAAGGGCTACATAATGCACACATATAATTTCCTTTCAAGCTTCAGCACTTACTGCATGTTAGTTGAGCTGGTACGTGAAACCTTCTTTAGCCTTCAGATGTCCACCTACTCCCCACTTACACATTCACTTGCTAGCTCACCGTTGTAGCTTCTTCGTAAGTAAAGTCTGGGCAAAACAGCTGCCCCTTTTTTTTTGCGTTTTGCACGTGCTAAAACGACGTTCTCCTGCTGTGGGTTGCACATGGGGTGATCTCCTCCCGCTGCTCACACTGCCAGTCTCATCAACAGGCAAGTAGAGAGAGGGTGTGAGTGTAGAGTAAAGGCAGAGGAGGAGGATGACGAGGCAGAGGAGGAGAGGAAGATAAAAAGAGAAAGAAACAGACAGGAAGGACACTATATTTAGCACCGGAGCTGTCGCCTTCTGTTTTTCTCTCCTGAATAATCATAGTTTGACAGAATGTATCCTGCAGAGCAGAGGTTGCTGGGATGCACATCCCTCCCCTCCTCCACAAACATCGTCTCTTGAGAGAAAGTAGCAAAGTGTAGTAATAATTGCTGAGGGCTTGCGTGCCACAGTCAGCACATATTACATTCTGGAAACGTTTTTGATACCATGACATTCTGTAATGGAGATACTAGAAAAAACCAGATTATGTCTACAAACTGCCAACAGGTGCAGTCTTGCATGGATGCATACAATGAGTGGAGTATATTAGAATAGTTCAGCTAATTAAATAGTAATATGAATTTGGGACATTTATATAATTTTTTTTTTTTTTTTTTTTTAAAGCCCTGAACCCTCCATCCTCCATTTTCACACAGAATTTGCTTTCATGTCGGCTGGGGAAGTGAAGGGTTGTGCTAAACGTGTTAACCTCAGGTACCAGTGACGTTGTGCTGGGAAAGAAGCAAACATGCACAGCTGGAAGGCAGAGTCGCACACGGGGTTTGAATTTGAGAACGCTGTATATGGTTAGAGCAGCGTAAATGTGAACTTTAGTTGGGACAAAAAGTGTATATTTGTTTGCCAAAAACTACTTCTTCTTCTTCTACTACAAGCTAGTGTCTCAAAAACAAACGTCAGTTGTTTGACAAAAATGTTGCTTCTATTTGCACTTTCTTTCCAAAATCATTAATCAGCTTCGCAATTTCAATTTTGCCTAATATTCTCACTTATCTTTAAAAATACAAATGATTTAATTCTAAATTTTTACTTATTCGTGATATTGGGCGAAGAAAATGTAGAAGGAAAATGTAAAAGTTTTCTAACTCCAGTTTGCTTCAAATAAAAATAATGAAGAAATGGAAAGGATGTGAATACTTAAAACTATCTGAAAGAGTGAAACAACAAACCAGGTGAGTCACCCCGGAGCAGCACACTGAACTAAAGATTCTGTGCAAAACTTTCACATTCAGATCAATTGAATTATCCCTTTAGAGTAAGACTCTCAGCTCCCTCCACCTTTAGGTGAGTCAGATAGCTCCACACACAAAATAATTCATCACTAGGAAAAGCAATAACATAAGCACCCCTCACTATCAGAGATAATCTTTATTTATTCAATGCTAAATTAATGATTGTATTGTGGTAATGTACACTGTACGCTTCTCTGTGTGATCAATTATGTTTAACATCTCTGTTGATGCTGCATGTAATACAATAACATCCAATGTAATGTGAAATGTGGTCTGATGAGAAAACTAATTAAAGGCATTAGTTTTGTAACTGAACAGCAAGAAGATTTAGAATTACAAACTCGCTGGCTGAATGCATTTGCCATCTCCCCGGTGATTTGCTAGTATAACACGATGGTTTGGTGCAGCCTCTTTGCCTTTGATTGAAGGAGACCGAACAAGACAATTGAAGGAGGTTGCACGTGTTTTTTTTTTTTAACATCTACTGAAATGAATCAGGCAAAAACATATTCCCAGGCTTAATATCCACCCTGAGCAGCCAAGGATCATGTGCAAGCATGTAGGTTAGCTGTGGATAAGCTTTCAGCAGCTCATTGATTGCTAAGACTTGATTGCAGGCAGGTTTGGCTGAGGCTCTTAGCTCTGTCTCCGGTGTCAAAACTACATAAGAAGCAAGCAGGTTGGAAGAGGTGCAAGGGGAAAAGGGTTTCATTAGTGTCCCTTTGATAATCTGTTGAAAATGATGTGTTATCTCATGGTGAAGCAAGGGTTATTATTAAAATGCTTACTTGAAACACAGGAGTCAAAAAGATGCCATCGTCTTAAAGAGGAATGTCATGATAATGTATGTAGGACAAATTTCTCTTGACATGTACCATATAAATGTACCTATAGTCACAAGAGTCAGTGAAAGGACTCCATTTGTGTAGTCAGAAATAGAACAAGCAACAAAATTCCAATTATCCATAGATTAAAGACATGAGGGACATGCCAGTATTTCTGATCTTCACTCTGAAAACTGCTGGGAGAGATGAGCAGATAATGAAGTCTTTGTTCAGGCGTGACAATCATCGACTCATTAGATGGGACAAAAAGTCTGCTTGGGAGGGAGAGTACAAAGACTGAAGCCACATTAGGACTGTCCCCGAGAGTTAGTCCAATTACAGGACCGCCTGGCTTCGTCTTTGTTTCTCTGCTGCTTTCTTCTCAGAAGTAACCTTGCACCCAGGTGTTCAGAGGCTGAAGAAAAACAAAGTTAAATACTTTCAAATGTGCCTGAGGATTAGTCTAACAAGCTATTACTTGTTAATATGGTGCCATTCTCCCACAGTTTGAGGGCAGTTAACCTCGGGTGTGACTGGCTTCTGTTTGCAGGGTCACAACCTCTCAGAGCCATGCACACTAAAATAGCACGTGATTATAGGCCTTGTTTAAAAGTAAATATAGGAGTTCTCAGCAGCTGATCTAACCCAATCTCGCTCAGTCTTTATGACAAAGAATGCAGCTACATAACTGCATAAATGTGACTTTTGTTGTAGATGGGAGTATTAAAGTATTCACATTTTTTACAGTTACAAGGAGAGTAAAGGATCCAGGGGGACTTTATGTGCTGCTTGACAGAGTGATGCATGCTATGTGTGTGTCTGCATGTGTTTGTCAGCTCTTTTGAAGTCTGGGTTGATGTTCTGCTTTGAATGGACATTCCTTTGGTCTTAGCCTCTGTTTGCACACTTGGCCCTTATCACAGTTAATAACTCAGCCTGCCCTAACATACTCAGTAGCTGCTTTAGTCAGACTTATCGGCTTAGGTTCATAGTGGTGGTTTACAAGGCAAACCTTTGTTTATTTTATGTGACAGAGAGAGCGAAACTGAAATTATGAACCAATTCATACAGTTAAGAAAACAAAACAACACAAAAAAACAAAATTAAAAATTAGAAGGTCGAGTAAAAAAGCCCAGAGTCAAGCAATAACAGTGTAGGACTTTTTTTCTTTGCAGTCCCAAGACACAGTTAAATCTCATCGTTAATAAAGTATATGTGGAAGTGCATGTAGAATGGGTTTGAAGGAAAGTAAGTAAATGGATAAAACGCAGTACTAAAGTTGTATGTGTATCTTATTGTAATATTTATTATGCACAACTGTGTGTAGCTATGTGTATGGCCCACAGTCTTTTGCTTTGATAGAGAGCAAACATTTGAAAGGCAAAGACAAATTGTGGAGTTTTTTTGTAACAAACTTGGATTTTAGCCAAATGCAGCAAAATCTTCTCTTCCAGCTTCACAAAATGCAAATAATCAGTAGAAAACGATACTGTCTAACCTTTATGGATAAATATGTGAAGCTGGGTCATAATGAGCAAATTCAGCATTGTAGTACAAAAACAACAGCTGGGAACACTTGGCAGCCTACATTACTATCTCTGTGTTTTATTTTAACTCCAAAATTGAGATGCTTGTTAAAATAGCTGGATGTTATCATACGGAGAATATTTAAAGTGAACATATTTGCATGGTAGCGCTAGTGTGATACACTGACGAGTTAAAAAAAACATTAATAAAAGCACATTGCACAAGTATTCCCAGCGGTACTGTGCAAAACCAATACAATTAGGGAATGCAGAGCTTAGGTGCATTTCTAGTCTTCAGTTATCTGAAGTTGCCCTGTGAGGCATAAAGTAACCTCGAAAACTAATTAAAAACAAAAAGGAACTCATTAAAAGAAGTAGAAAATAAATGAACTCTTTTCTACCAAGTAAATGTGCGACCATTAGTGTGTGAAATCCAGCTTGATTAAAGACAAAGAGAAGTAGATGGGATTCGAGGGATGAAGAAAAACAAACAGATAAACAAAATATCTGAGGAGAAAAACTGTAGAATCGGAAAAGCCCCTGGAGCTTTGTAAAATCAGCTTAGCATAAAGATTGCAATGTCAAGTAACACAATTGAAATTGAAGCAAACACCAGTGCTGTAAAAACACTTGACATGTAACATAAGTTATCCGTCTGAGATATCTGTGATTTCATTTTCAGAAAAATGAAATCCCCCCCCCCCCCCGCTTGCCTTTTACATTCAGCATTCCTAGATGATCACATTTAGGCAAATTTCCAATACAAAGATGAGATTTGAAGTGCAGTAATCTCATAAAACAAGTACTATAACATGTCAAGAACAGTTATGGATTCAATGACTATTCCAACAATGGAATAACAAAGCACTCGACACACTGCCACTGAGGCCTTTTAACGGGACAGATCAACACACACAGGGTCTCATATGGCACTGGCTAACATTCATAACATGCTGGATGTGTACCCTGAGTTTGTGCTCAGCCAAGTGTTAAATCTGACTTGATTTCAGAAGAGAGCCGAGATCACAAAAAAGGCCTGTTTAGGGAACAAACTGCATCCAGGCGATTGGATGAAGACATATTCTCTTACCCTGAATAGTCAGGACAATCAGCAGCGCATCTCCTCATCCCGCTCATCAAGCCTCTCTCACACAATCACACAATCAAACTCAGTGTTAACCACTGAAGGGACAAACGGCAGGCTTGCCAAGACCTGAATTCAGTTGGTGCCAGCAGTTAACCCAAGAAATCAAAGAGTGCTGACCGAAGTGGCAATCAAATCTGCATGTCTGAAGAGAAACACAGAACTACACCAACTAGGTCACAGACACTGCATTATTTTGAATGTCTTACCTTTGAAGGACAGGAAAATTCTGGGAGCAGACAGGGGCTCGCTGGGAGGGGGCAGCCCCCCAGATGATAAAGCTAGTAGGGCCAGCAACCAGCACAGTTTGTCCCACAACATTGTTCCTCTGTTTGTTAACAGGGACAAAGGAGAATCCAGGAGCTGAGGGACAGACAGGGATGACCATCAAACAATGAGCAAAGCCCTTTCAATTCACAAAACTCGTACAGTAACCAACTCGTAGTTACTAAAGTAATTTGGTTGTTTCCTTGCAATCATTGGTGCATTATGCAGCTACTTTTGCCTTCATTAAAGTCAGACCACACAGAACACCAAGCAATGAGTGAGATACATGGCAAAAAATTGGATATGAATGAATGTAGATTTTTTTTCCTTTTTAATATTGGTTGCCTATCATATATCAATCGCACCTTGATCGTTTCATTTTATTAAGCTGGGAATGGGGTGGAATCTCCTTCCAGCTGCAAATACCGCTGCCCGCCCCTAGCCACTCTCTGCAGATCTTCACTTTTCGAAACAGTGCAATGAAACGTGCGTATAAATAAACGTTTAAGAGTTTAAAACAGTAACTGTTAGTTTATAGCGAGAGCTTCGTTTCACCCGTTGTACACGGAGCTGCCCCCTTACGCCTGGCGCGCACCGGCAGTGCTCACAGACTAAATCACAAAGCGCATCAACATGCTGTGATCCGCCACAAAGAGAGCTGAAGATAATGTCCTCATAAAAGAATCTGAAGAGGTATCCGCGTGTGGACCAGGCGGCACAAATGCGCGTAACGCCAGCGCAAAAAGTCATGAGAAATGGCATCTGAAGCGCCAGATTTGGAAACAATAAAAAAACAATTTTAGCGAAGGTGTTTTGCTGTAATTGTCTGCGCATGCCACAGATGTTGTAAACGCGGATCCGAGCATGAGGTCAAACTGTCAGTCAGGGTTTAAGATCAAGTTCCACATTAAGCCCCGAGGGCAGAACTCCAAAGCCGACCGTTAACCAAAATAAAGGCTGACTTGGCTTTTGAGTTATGAGGACACGAACATGAACCACGTGTCATTTATAACGTTAACGGGGATTTTAAGCGGTCAAAAAGAATCCGCTGAAAACTGCACATACGTTTCCTCTGAAGGTACGACATCACACGAAGTCAGAACTTTTAAGGTCTTTAAAAGAAACTCGCACTGGCGATTAAACACACGCTGCCCTTCGCTGTTGCAATATTTCAAAACAGTATTTCAGAGTATCGCTCATTAAAAACGACCTCCCACACGCGCCGGAGAGCCACACCAAAATATAAATATGCGCAAGCTTGTGCTAAACACGAAACATTCATTTCTAATATTCAAGAAAAATTTATTTTACAGACATTTCAAATACATCTTCTATTTATTACAGATTCTATCTTGCACATGTAGCGGAGACATTCTTCTTACTCGATTCCATTAAATGTGGCTTCCTATTGATTTAAGAACGCATCTGTCAGAAAACAAATACTTAATTTAACTTGTCATGTAGCTGAAAAGCACTTAGATTATGACCTACCGTATGGTGACGTCCAGAGGATATTATGATATAGCTGGTCAGCACTGAAAACCATCCACAGATTGTTTGAGCTCCTCTGTCCGCAGGCAGGAGTATCAGTGTATCCGCCGCAGATCCCACCCGATTATCCCAGAGCCAAATAAAGCTTGGGTTTAAATCAACTTGAAGCGGCCGCCTTAACTTGAAGTGATCTCTAAATCGCATTAACAGAATCTGTATTTTCCACTCAAGAAGGTGACCAAGAAAGAATTGTTCCTGGTGCGTAGAAGGGAAGATCTTCAACCGTGCGCAGCGACGCTCAAGTGTGTAGTGCTGGGAAGCGGCTTTTGCAGGTGGATAAGCTGAGGTCTCCCGGCTGTGGACACACCCATGGGGGAGGGAACCTACCTTTAGCATCGGTGTGCGTCGTCCCTGCTCAAAATTGAAGAGAAAACGTCTCTGCTCTGCACCTTCATACACTCCAGGTGGCTACAAAGGTAAACTTACTCAAAAGAAAGCATGACGCCTGCAAGTTAGTGAGTTTTCATGTTACTTTCAACATTGCATAGAAGAGTTGTCGCGCACCCTCTGCTACAACTGTCACAGCCACTAACTATAAGTAAGCCTCACAGAAGAATCAGTTTTTACCTTTAATGACTTACATCAGGAAACATCTGCATTCCCACCGCCTGTAATAAACACATCACATTTTCCAAATATTCAGAATCTTCTGGAATTTTAAGTGTTAATAGTAGAGCATGAATAATGCTGAGTTCACGACCCAGTGAGATTTTTTTATTCATGTTCACTCAGTGTTTTCATATCTGTAAGCATTTATCTGTGTGACAACAAGGCAAATTAAGTTAAAGTTTGCAGTAGATCAAAACAAAAACAAAAGTTCCTTTGAAGCTCTCACACTAGCTTAATAATTCTAATTCAACACCACAAGACTTGATTTCATAATACTAAACACATATAGAATCTAACACTGAAAGCAGGGAACCCGTGATAATGTCTGAATGGGCTGTCCAAACTACAGCAATAATAGTCACACAGCTCTTTAGAGCTATAGTACTGCACATCCTGTGTGTCCAGTAGTCTTGTCCTGGCAGTGTCGTTGTATGGAATGGGACTTCCTCTTTTTGAATGCTGCATGAATCACTCACTAGCTATCTTGACTCAGGCAGATAAGAAAGAAACAGAACAGCTGAGATGAGAGCATGCTCACGTTATTCACATGAGAAACTGTTTAAAAAATGGCCAGATGCAGATGAGGTAGATTTCCCCAAACACCTTGGCGACCTGACAGTGGATCCCTGGCTCTCGCCTCAGACAGGCATCAGATATTCATGGGCAAATGGAGCCTTAAATCTTTTAATCTCACTTGATCTCCCACCCTGATCACACCGGCTTATTTCGCTTCTTATTCAGTCAACACACAATGCAGCTGATGCCCAGTGTACATGCTTATTATTCCATAAATGCTACATGCAGTAGCTTAGGTTTCATGCAATGTTAGGGATAGTGCAATTTCTTGACAGAGCAGTTGTTGTAGAATAGTACAGGAACATAGAGGGTATAAAATGCCCATTCAGTCACAGCTCTAGACTTGGTTTGTCATTTGCTATGTGTTTGTTAACTTATTAATACGATGGAAGGATCATAAAATATTTCTGTAAAATATGTGAAAAAAACAGTGACAATTGCATATTTATTATGTTACTTTGTTCTCAACTTTATGTTGCAGTAATTCCTTACCTAAAAGCCACTAAAGTACCCTTTACTTCCACAAAAAAACCCCTCAAAAAACTACACTGATTCTCTGGGTGAGATTTTTTGAGTTTTCTGTCCTCTGAAAGATGTCTTGGAAAGACAATCACTGCATCAGGCTATGCAAAAGAGGCTTCATAGTGTGCCTCTTGGCTTTGATGCTCAAAGCAGAGAAAGGAGGAGTGCTCTGCATCAGCATTTGCCATTAGAAGTGTTAAATTTCCCCTGATATGTGCAAAAAGCTCTGAGAAACAATTACCCCCACACTCACAAGCTTGTGCGCATAGGGTGGGTGATACTGATACGTTTCAGTCCGTCTAAATCTTGTGCAATCTTGAAAGACCATCAGACTCTCGTTCTCACGGATATAACACAGAGAAGCACACAGCTTAACATGTACAGGTGGCTATTTGTGTTTGAAGGCTGGAGACACCAAATAAATAACAACATTTATAGATATCTGGAAGAAAACTTCAACTCCCATAAGACCCACTATGAATAAATCAGTAGGAAAGAAAAAACTTTCTCTAAGGCTCACATACAAGAAGTTCAAACGACCTCCAGTGAAATGTGTGTGGACCAGCCAAGTTTAATTGTGTCATTACTACTTTTGTCTTTTATTCCCAAATTGATCTACTCTTTTTTTCTCTTTTTGCTCTTTCTTTTTGTCTTTACTCTTCTGTCCTAAAGCCAACAGCTGCATGTTGTTTCCTATATTTCTTTTTAATCAACAACATTATTCCCATCTTCAGGCCTCTGGTGGCCTCACCATCTGTCACTTGCGTGAGACTAGAAGAAAGCAATTATTGAATCCTGGCTTTGAGCAGTGCCCGCCTTCATGAAAAGTCCCTCATGCTTTCCAGTTCTTCATCCAGTTTTCTGTTGCAGCTATCTGAGGAGTAAAATGCGACAAAGTTGAAACCAAACATCAGCATTAGGTGCCAGACCGCAGAAGTGAAACACTTAGAGGGGTTTTCTGAAATGAGATGTTAAAAGTCTTTTGTTCAGCATGGGGAGAAACCAGGTTTAATAATGTGAATTTGAATACTGCACTGTGGGAAACTCTTAAGTTTTGTTACAGATATTACATCACTTCACTTGTTGGCTGTTTTTTTAAAAATATCCCTGTTAAAGAACAATAACAGCAAACACTAATTTTGCCGCTCTTCACTCTGACACTGAGTTGAACACACACATCTATTTAAAAATGTTGTCATTTTCCTGGAGGACATGAAAGCAACACTGCATAGATTACTGCTATCACTCTTTCAGGGTTCTCTGAGCATTTTGTTTTCAATAACAAAACACTGTGCATTTATTTATCCACTGCAACATTATGATAAATAACAGGAAAAGAAACTGAAACTACACTAAAATTTACAGTGGAGGTTTGAATGGAAACAGGTGCCCGTAGAGACTAGAAATCCAGACAGCATGAGAGCAGAGGTCATTTTCTAATATGAGTTTCATTATATTTACTGAATTCTTCCTCTAACCTTTTGCCACCAATGACTTCATCATTCCTGGAAAGTAATTATTAACAGGCTGCGACAACCTCAACCTCGGTCCTCTGGCTTTGGCAAATTAACAGCTGTTCATTACTGATGAGGTGAAGAAACAAGTGCAGCCCCACACTGCTGTGCACATCTGCATTTACACCACACACACACTCACACGTCTAAATGGCACAGACAGATGTGTGCCGCACATCCTCACACAACTGACCGTTAACCCTATGCTAGCAATACACACACGCGCAGCCGAAGATGCTGCGACACGGAGACTGGCCCTCGGCACACTCCGAGGGACGCATCGATTGTGTAGAATTTAATGAGGGAACATGTACTCATCCCTCCACCTCACCGGGAGAGCTGTTACCTTTTGGTGTGATAAGATATTAAAAATTCACACTGTTTCTGTAGCGCTTTGACTGGTATGGCAGTATGCTCATTAGCATTTAAATAAGAAAAGGATAACACTGCACTTCGCAGAGTCATACCTCCGTCACAAAACTGGCAAACAGAGGAAAAACTTGAACCAACCCTGGAAACTTCGGTTACATCCTGGGAATAGTTACATCCTGGGAATAGTTACTAAAGTTGTACGATTGTTTTGACGTAACTCCTCTAGACATTCACATTATGTTATGTTGCGGTAGTGTGTTGAAGAATGAGCTCATTCATGTCAATTTGTATTTAAACCCAGAAACATAAAAGATCAGCAGTTCTAGATGTCTGTAAAAAAGCACCGTTTCTCTTGACTGTGGAAAAGTAAAAGTGATTTAGTGGGAATTAGGCCATTTTTCTGTTCATATACTTAGCAAAACAATAAGAAAAATGTAACTGAACCAAGCACTCAAATAAAAAATGCTGACTCTGAGGTCAGTTTCTTGTTTTTGGAGTAGTTCCAGTTTTTTTTTCTCTTGTTAATAGTAAAACCACATTGTGTGCTCTCTTAATAAATACAGCACTATTTGTCTATTATTCTTTAAGTGCACTCAGGCCGACGGGAAAGACATTCAGTCCCAGTTTCTAGATTTCCATTCAAACCACACACTACTTGTGAACCCAGACTAGAAGAATAACTCGTATTTACCCAATTTTTGTTGGCCTGGCATCATATTGACTTTAACAATTAAAGACTCAAGACAACGTAACGTTGGAACAATAGCCTCAGTATAATGCTAACAAACACAGAACATTGCTTTTTCTTGCTAAGTGAATCTTTAATTAGATGTGTATGCTGTAATGTAAATTCTGTTTAAAATGTACTTTTTCTACAATTGCACACATATGATGTGCCTGTTGAGCTGTATGCTAGAGATTAATGCTGCTCTTTTCTTCTCACATATTCCCCCCATCCAGATCTCACTGTGCTTGGCTGATTGTCATGTTTCTGCTTGTAGTTGTTCCTCTGTCTTTTGTCAGAGAAGCTGACTATGACTCAGCTGGAGCTTTGTGGGGCTAAAAATGGGACAGCTGCCTTTTTTAAAACGACACAAGTTTGTCTCATTGTATCTGGCTCATATGTCTTCTGCCTGGGAACGCAGGGAGGAGGGCAGCTGTGGTGGAATGATTTGGTATGAATTAAAGCTGTTTCCTAACAGGCTCCACAGGGTCTGATCCTGCCCCTTGCTTTTCTGGTGAATTCACTAGACCACTATCGAGTGTGCATTATATCATCTCCCTCATTTTTGTTATTCTCAATAAAATATATTGCAAATAATAACAGTACTTTTCTATTTAGCATGACTTCATGGATGAAGGTGACCCAGCCGTGCAACCTGTGGTTGTTTGGAGGGTGTCTGTGTATGTGTGGGTTGTAATAGTTTTCCCATGCAGTGTTTCTGGCTTGAGTTTCCTGAGAGTCTAGTCTGTCAGTCATTCTTCATCAGCATCCTACCGCAAGTCTCTGGCCAGAACAAGAGACTAAAATGACTTCTTTTTGTCCTACATTACCCACTGTTGTCTGTGGTCTGGAATGGGAAATAGATAAAACTTAATTGCTACTGACATAGTCTAGTTTTAATTACCACAACACTAAATTGGATAAACAGAATAAAATGGATGGCTAATTGGTCAGATGGATGGATAGATGGATGTTTTTAATTACTTAAAGAGAAAAAAAGTAATTGTGCAAATTTATTAATCCATTTCTTTCTTTTTGAAGCTTCTTTCAGCTACTCAGAGACGAAGACAAAACTAGGATGGAGGTCCTCATTTTTCTCATTCTCTATGCTGCTAAGCTAGCAGAGGGATGGAAACTGGGATGGAGCTCTATTATTCAATTCAATTCAATTCAATTCAATTCAATTTTATTTATATAGCGCCAAATCACAACAAATGTCGCCTCAAGGCGCTTCATAGATACAGAGAAAAGCCCAACAATCATATGACCCCCTATGAGCAAGCACTTTGGCGACAGTGGGAAGGAAAAACTCCCTTTTAACAGGAAGAAACCTCTGGCAGAACCAGGCTCAGGGAGGGGCGGCCATCTGCTGCGACCGGTTGGGGTGAGAGAAGGAAGACAGGATAAAAGACATGCTGTGGAAATATAGCATACTATTCAATCTATCAAAAAGTAAGCAGTTCAGCCTATATTGGGGTCCAAATAAGGAAATAGGCCATGGACACAGAGAAAAGAAATGAGAGCAAAGACAAAAATTACATTTATTTCCAACTACCATACATATTTACCTATTTATTACACTTAATTGTATTCTTATCTATATCCTTGGACTATACTAGGAAAGCTTCCTGTTTATCTTGTACTGGGCCTTTTGTAGCTCTTCAGTTCAACAACTATCTGAAACAAGCTAATTTATCTTTAATCCCCTTCCTTTTAAGCAAGCTTTCTTCTTATTGATTGCCCCTCGTAAACAGCAGCACCTTGGCACAGCAGCACAGCACAGCAGCACCTCGGTGGTGCTGCTATGCTCATAGATGGGTCTGTGTTCCTGGGTCTGGATTAACATATTAGAAATACTTTGTATCTAATATCAAATTGAACCAAGTATATAAAAAAAGGAAACCATCTAAAGTCAAGTGGCTCAGAATGATTTCCTGCTGTCTCATCATTTGCAGCTTTGACCACGATTAATATGACCATCTGCCACTTTAAGAGTAAATATGAAAATGAGGAAGAGCATAATAGATCCCCTTTAGTAATGATTGAAAATAAAATGAATTTATTGCAATACATTTGTAGTTTTACTACAATATAACTTTAGCCCTAAATTAAAATTATCATGGTAATCCATACTTGCAACAGCATGGTACCATTGTTGCTTCCAGCATGTTAGCATACTGATGACAGCATTAAGCTTAAAGCTCCACTGTGCATATACGGAGTCACGGAGCAGCTGGCATGGCTATCGACTCTTGTTTACAACGTCTGACTAACAAGGACAGGCCCATACTGGTACAGGGTTGAAAATTTGGATACAAATATATATATATATTTATGACGCTTGAATTTTTTGATCTCGCTTTTGCAATTACTCTACTCTGGACTATGCTGAGTCCCTTGTCCTTCACCCTTCCCTCACCCACCCCTTCCCATCTCATCCTCCTGTCATCACTCGCCCTGATGAGGCTGTGAAACAGGTGGCTCAAGAATTCAAAATGACATAGGAGAGAAGGGGACCAAACAGTTGTGTGTGTATGTGCATGTGTGCGTATGTAAGGGAGAAATAGAGAAGGACTTTGCATGTGTATCTGTGTTCATGAAAGACAAGAAGAAAGTGAGATGCCAAACAAACACAACAATAGCAAACAAAGCACTAATTTAGCTATTTCAGATTCTCCTCACTGCCTAAACTGAGAGCCTGTTGCCATGAGATACCTAAATTTAAAAAAAAAAATCAAACAAACAAACAAAAACCTTAATGAAATCCATCTTGATGAAAACCATAGACTCTAAAGTATCAGAGATGAATGGCTGGGAAAAAAGCAAAAGATTAAATGATTTCCAGAAGACAAAGGCATTCGTGAGTCTGAATGTGCTACGATCAGTTGAAGCAGATATAGTGACTTGTGATGATAAGAGAACATTTTTTTCTGTCTAACACGAAGGTGCTGTTTGGTTACATGTAACAATGAACTTACGTTTGTTTCAGCTCTGCAGAAGGAGAACAAATCTGTCTGGACATCTGTTCCCCAAACTGCCAGCACCAGTTGTGTTGGTAAAGATCCTGTAGTAAGTTGTCTGGAGACAGCATGGAAGATCAAGAGCATATTCTTAACTATGTTTTTTTCTGCTAGGCTTAGTTAGCAATTTAATTAACTGTGGAAATGTTGCAAGGATGTCACAACTGTCAGGGGCTCCACATCCAATCCCAGAAGAAAGTCGCTCAGTCTTATCGCTTCTTATCGTGTCTGCTTTCCCATCAATGCCCCCCTCCTCCTCACACTCAAATTACCAGTTTGTCTCACACATTTGACAAAAAAAATTTGTTTGCAGCACTGATGATGATGATTAGTCATTCATGTTCAAATTACAGCTGATTTTGCTTTCCTTACAGCTGTGGTTCATCTCGTTTTTGGAGCAGTGCAGAAAGTCCAGTGCAAAACTGTACTCTGAAAAGAAAAACATTTAGTTTGGTAAAACCTAAAATATCATATCAGTTGCTTTATCAACATTAAACCTGAGCTTTACAACATGTTGACAGTTTTATGGTCTGCCACTGGGGATAGTGTCCAGCCTCAGACAGCTGCCAGTAATGGGCACATCTGGCTCTTGATTCTGCAAAAAGAAGCTGTTGTTCCAGTAGTTGCCAGCCAAAGAAAGCTAACCCCATTGTCTTCTCTGTGCAACCATGTCGGCCAGATAATTTGTCTCCGTGGTTTCAGATTTGCAATGAAATGGACGGAGGCTGTGTTTTCCGCAGTTTGTATGTATCTGTCATTTGTGGACTGTTGCTTCTAACCCAGACAGAGGAGACACATTTATTCAATTATTTTACACCACATGGATACCATCTTTTGAGCTGAGTGATAGTTGATGAATTGATGAATTATTGAGCAATAATGGATTTGCCAAAATCCCACACTCCATGTGTCTCTTCTCGTGCGTGCATACTGCATATATTATTTCATTGTATCTTTCTCAGTCTGTCTGAGTCCGAGGATTTTTCTTTGCAGTATGTGCTCCAGAGGTTGCACAACCGCCAAACTCAATGTGTTTCTGACGCAAATGAACAGCCTAAGTCAGTTCATCCAGTGTGAACATGTTTCGGTATGTTATTAGCATAAAGTATGGTTGACAGATAATACTGCTGAATAGTAATTAATAATACTAAAGACAGATCTAGCAGTTACACAATGTGAACTGTTTTGTATCTCTAGTCTGTGTGATTTTGCAGTGGCTGTAAAGGCATAAACATGCACTGCTTTATAAAGTTGACAAGCTCATTTTCAAATAAAATGAGATGTTACTGGAAACAACACTGAACTTGAAAAGTGGATTGAAACACAGGCAGCTGACAGGCTGGTGCTGAGTTTGACAAGTTAATTCAGTTTTCGTTGGAGGTCTCAACATAGCTTCCTTTCCTAAAACATTTTCAGTACACACTTCTCCACACATTCACTTGTGCTCGTGCGCACGGAGAGACACATTGTACATAAAGCAGCAACACATGTAGACAGCAATCTGATTGGAACAGAGGAGGCGATCAGGCAGACAGCCTAGGGAGAGGTGGCGCCTGTCATGTGGAATGGATCTCATTAAAAGTATGCCCCAGGTCACACTTTGATGGACGCGGAGACGTCAGTCATCTGCCAGCCAGATTAGCTGAGACTGAAACCCCGTCCTCTCTCTCTCTGCCCCTTGAGAGCTCACAGCATACCAAGTGGGTCCGGCCAGACTTACGTGCGCCCCCCCAGCCTCTGTCAAACCTCTCACCTCTGGGTTGCCAATCACAGAAACCCACAAGCACATCCAACTAAATTGTGAAGGAGAAAAAAAACCAAAACACCTGCTGTGTTAAAAGGCAGGTGCTTCCAGGCTGTTTCTTTTGCCTCTTGTTTGAGGCTGTGTGGCTGCCTCAAAGGCCGTGTCCCCTGCCCTGTACACATTTTTACTCAAAAGAGCCTGAATAATCCAAACAGCTTTCTTATGGTTGAACATGCCTTTGCCATTGAACTTGATAACATTCTCACATAGTGAACTCTTAAAATGTAAAGCGTGAGGAGTAATACTCCTTTACTAACAGGGACACAGATGTATACTGCTTATTATTAAATAAATCTACACTTCTATATGCGCTCCATTCTTGCGCTTCCTGTATGCACTCAGTTTCCTTTCCACTTTGAATATTGTGGATGTGTTTATAGGTATCCCTCAACCTAACTGCTAACCTGTTTCAGTTATTAGCACATCTATAGTTTCATAGGATTTGTGTGCTGGTCTTTTTTTTTATCATTCTGTATTACATCACTTTTTTCATGTTGGTTGTCAGCACTGTCACACAGGAGCTCATGGACACTGTAATGACTTAATGGGTTTATGTTATCGAAACTAGATTTATTCATGTGGATTCATGCTTAGTCCTTTTGCTTTTTTTAAACTATTTTTTTCTTGGGCTTCAGGAAAGTATTGACAGGTGTCCCCCTGCTGTAAATGAAGCAGTTTGCAAAGTGACATGTCATATGTTTCTCTGGCTACAGGCTGAGGGGAGAAAAGCCACAAATTATGCACAAGACGTCCTTTAGCATCTGTTTAAGGCAATGGTGAGACAGGTCTGTCATTCCCAACTCATTACATATGTGCATTTTTAAAAGACCTCTTTCTTAAGCACACTGGGGTCTGATGTTTTAACTCCAACTATGATTTTTTTTTCTCCTTAACCTAACCTCAGCCTAAAGTCTTACTTGAGCTGAGCCAAGCTAGTTGTTTCCATGTCTCGATAGCCCAAAAAGCTGATTCTGTTTATCTGGACGTAGAGTTTTCAGTGGGAAAAACATTTCGTCACTCATCCAAGTGACTTCTCAGCTTCTCAGACTTCTCAGCTGACAGCAGGTTTCTCCAACCTTATAAACAGTTTCTTTGCATAATGACTGAAACCAGCACCACTGATGAACAATGGGATGTGAGGTCAGTTTCTTGATCAGTAATATGCAAATTGTAATTACCATTGACCAACAACCACTGATCAATGACAATTGATCAATGGCCATGAGTACCATTCACATAGAGTTGGGGAATGGCTGCAATCACAGGTCCCTTCCTCGATGGTCTTTCCCTTTTCCCTTTCCTTTTTCTTGTAAATGCCCTTGGCCTAGTTTCATTATGCAAATGTACTGTTTATAAGGTTGGGGAAACCTGCAGTCAGCTGAGACTGTAGTAATCACTTGAATGAGTGACAAAATATTTCTCCCACTGAAAACGCTACGTCCAGATAAACAGAATCAACTTTCTGGGATTTCCTTACCTGGTTATTGAGCATGCATCAAGACATGTCTTGATAGCATATTAAACTAAGTGCTTGTAGGCTGTAGCCTCAATTTCCAGACAGACTTTACAGACTATTGATTTTTTATATTTCTTCACAAGGAGGGCTATTTTTTTTCTCCAAGAATACCAAGAAATCATTAATAAAACCAGTTAAAAAACAAAAAAGAGTTTGCTGCTGAGATAACTTCATTGAATTTTTGCTTACACAGCAATGTTTCCCCCATAACCTAAAATCGGTCTTTTGTGTTTGGGGGAAAATTCTGATTGCAGCTTACTAAAAGCTATATTTAAGATGCACTGTTTCTAGGCTTCTCCTTATTCTGCCGTTTCCTCTTTTTGGTGTTGTCTAGTAGAAAAAAAGAGCATGTGCTCTAATCATACAGTGACCTACTGTTTATCCCAACATTCCCAAGAGTTCATGTCTCCAGCAATAGACCTGTGGCATGATGCCCAGGACAGGAGCCATGGATTGCTCACTTTGACAAGCATGCTAGTCAAGGCTGTGCTAGGTTCACTCGAAGCAGATATGGATTCTCAGCAATCTCTGACACGCCGGTTGACGTAATTCTAAGTCAATTTGAATTACATCTAAATATGAGGCTGGTAAAATTGAAAGATAGTTTTGGCAAAAGATGGAAATGGTTTGGGCTATTTACAGAGCTGAGGATGGCTGCAGGGAATGTGTGTCAGCTTTTAAAACTTACTTCAGCATTTTGATTTGTGACAACTCCTGCAGAAGTATGATGTCTCCCACATTTAATCCATGCTGTACTCTGACCAGCATGCAGTGTGTCATGCTTCATGCATCCCGCATGATAAAAGCCAAAGGCAGTTAAGGCTGCCTTTGGCTTGCTAAGGCGTTGCCATCTCCAAAACCAAAGGCCCATGCAGCCTTTGCATGCTACAGTCACACTAAGGAAAACAGTGATTGGAGGCCATGAAACAACCAAAATTATTGTGAGCTTGTTGCCTTTTAAATTGCTGCTTTTAAGACGGGAACCAGGTCTGTCACCAATCACAGTTAGCTGCCGTTTTCAAAACCACTTTGGTGCGTCAAGACGGATTACTATCAGTTTGTGATTGAATCGGGGACCAAACTGGCAATTACATGTAACCTGTTTGTGATAATATGATAATTAACTGTGATAAAATTTACAAAAACTGTAAATCCACATATGCACAAATTCATATTAATCAGAAATTCAATATTAACTACTTCGATTCAGAGTTCAGCCTAAATGTCATAGATTTGAAACAGACATTCATAAATTCCTTCATAAATAGTCACGTCGTTGCTGCAGATGGCAATTTAACTGTTAAATGAAGTGGCCAGTCAGCAACCTTGCTTTTCTATAGGAAATAAAATACCAGTTGGCAACTAGTTAGGTTGAGCCCATTGGAGATGAGTTGTGCTCATGGTTGCAGACTGTGTTTATAAATTCAGTGGCAGTTATTTGCAAACCTTCACCAGTCTGAGAGTGATTGCAGTCAGACTGAGACAGAACACAGTTGTTTGGAGACAGGTTGTTTCTCACCAGGCGACCTGTGCAATTGCCTTGAGATTGAAAGTGGTCACATAGAGGTTGGGGATGCTGGACTTTCCACTTTTGAGTGACCAGTTGGTTGCTGTAACTTTTTGCAATCTGTTGCTGAACATGAAAAAAATCAATGCATTCACTGGGCAAGGAGAGTGTTGTCCCACTGCTGTGAACAATCCATATTTCCCTGGAGGTCTGGTTGTTGTAAACACTCAATTCTGACATCATTCACCACTTGAAATGCGTATTTAACCCGACTCAACTCAGATGCTGCTGATATGCAGCTCATGTGGAGTTGCTTCCTTTGACTTTTCCCAAACATGTCAAACTGCAGCACTAAACAGAGTGCTTCCAGGCTATACGGCTCTCTGTTTGTCATCATGTGACTGCTGCAACACCTGGATTCCAGCTGTTTGTTAAGACTTGTTGATGCAATTGGGCAGATAATTAGGTCGCAGTGCTTGTTTGCATTCTTAACTGATTTCCATCCTTTTGTCATCTTTAGCTCATCAGTAGTTTTTTCTGTTTTTCATTATTTAATACAACAGAGATATAAGTTATTCATTTGTTAGATTAATATACTAGAAAAATAATGAACTAGTAGCATCACAACAATAAGAATAACAAAATGTAAAAAAACGTGAAATATTACACAATCGGTTGCTTAATAATGAGGGAGAATGATCAGATTTCTTCACTAATACCAGCAAATCCTCTTAACATGTGTTTTACTCCTAATAACTGATGAGTGCACAGTGCATTTAGTACCCAACAATTCATGTCTCTATCTACACCCTTGCACTGATGTACACTGCTGTTGAGCAAAACAATAGATTTATGACTATCGAAATTAAATAAAGGGCTACTGATATTGTAAATATGTTTAGGACAGGGCACACTGGATTTATTGGGAGGTCACTAAGGGAAAAATAATGGCCTTGAAGATTTCATCACATTGGCTGAGGGGTCAGAGAGGGCTCAACAGTGGATGCGATATTTGCCTTCTTTTCCTGAGGGATTATGACTTTTAGACATCATTGCAACATGAGCTATTCCAGAACACCATGCTGAGCATTCCCTCCTGAGACACTCAGGACCTGGGTCACTTGGCTTTGACATGACCCTTCACCCTTCCATACTTACTTACCTAACTGATGTTATGTAAGTGGATATGTAAGGGAAGTGTTAAGAGGGATGCTTGTTTTGTTGCGTTTCTTTGAAATGTTCTAACTATATGGGTGAAGCGTTTTCATTTAGTAAAACATGCCAATTAATTAGTTGAAGTTTAAGAGCTTGGCGACAATTTAGTTGAGATGGGGGAAGGGGGGTGACATGCCTCAGGTGCAACAGACCCTAGTGACTGCAGCAAGAGATGTTAAAGAGTGGTTGAACACAATGCATCAGTAATCACAATAAATTTACTAATCCCTTCCGGAAAACACTACGAGAAACCCCACATGGAGCTCTCCCTGAGGCACAAAGACCCTCAGCAGGCACATTTCTTTGACATCCTAGTAGTGTAGGTTTTTAGGGGGGGGAGGAGAAGTGGAAGCTACTCATTATCCAAACAATCATTTTCAAATATTTAAATGTCAGGAAGAGGCTATTTGATGGAGAGGAGAAAGACGGTGGGGTGCTTCTTACAAGCCACCAAATTAGCCAACCACACTCAAAAATATTTGCCCAAAATGCAGACTTTACTTTGATTATTTGAATAAATAAACCTTTGATTTTTAGATATTTCAGTTGGTTTTTACTCAGAATTATTGTTTCATGTATATGAGGGTGAAGAATTGGGTTTTTTTTTTGAGTGTGCACACTGCATTTAGTGTAGCAGGCAAGATTGCATGCCTATTACAATTAAGGTGAAATAAGAAAAGGTATCATAAGCTTAAACAATGATGATACACACCAGCGTGGAATTTATACGTTTTTTTATGGTTAAATGTGAAGTACAAATACTGAATTCCAACAGCAAAAATGCTACAAGCCTATAAATGGCAGAGTTTTCTCATTCCTCTGGGGTGTTAAGTGTTGTTGGCTTCACTGCACAGATATTGACACATTTAAGGTACAGCAGTGAATTAAACAGCAAGCTGACATAAAATTCTTTCAACAGTTTTTTTTTTTCAAGTGCTAATAGATACTCAGCTGGACTATCGGCATCTGCATCTTTTTCTCATTAAATGGTACTGGGTAGCCTGCATGTATTCACAGCATCCATGGAGAGCGAGCGATCAAGTAATCAAGCTCCGGCCTCTCACAGGTTGTTGCCTTTCTTGCATTTCCCTCATCTGACTGTCACTCAGTACGACACTACTTTCTGCCTCCCTCCTTTAATCACCTGTCATTTCTGGTAATGCAAAGCGACTGCCAGGGCCATGTAGGAAATCAGCCACATCTTTAATGTCACTTCTCGTTAATAGAGAAAGTCAGGTAGGAGAGATGGGCACATTTACTGTACATTCGCAGGGACCTGGCTAAGCCCCTGACAGCAAATTCCTCTGCTTTTGTGTGGGTATTTCCAGTTGCACTGCATTTTTTTAAAATGAGTCTTAAGTGACAGTTGGTTTCTTTGGCTGTTTGGTAACTGGATCATTTTGTTGACACTTCACAGATCGAAACAAAGATTGTTTCGGCACCTTTCCCAGTCCTTTGCTGTTCCCAGCTCTCGCAGTCTTTCATAGCCCTTTATCTCCACTGACACAGCTGGAAGAGTTCTCCGACTCACCCACAATGAGCTCTCAGCCACAGCTGTGCTCGCTGCCTGCTGCTGGGTTCAATTTTTAATATTAATGAAGCTTAAGCCTGACACTCACCTGCAGTGCAGCATACGAGCGAGAGGAAGGGAGGGAGACCTCGTTCATGTCTGACAGCCCACCGTGGCGAGAGAGAGCTGCTGACACGCTGATAATATCAGCATCACTCTCTCCCTCATCCCTCTTACATGTAAAATATGTCATTTTAAGGCCCTGCACTTCAGTGCGTCAGAGCACATGCAGGTTAGCGTGTGTTTACCTGTAGCTGCATTTTAATCTTTTGTACTGCCTGATTACTTCCTTCCTCTAGTGTCCACTGGCTTCTTTTATCACAACATTATTTGGGATGCCCTTCTTTCATCAAGTCTGCATGAGGGAGGATCACACAAATGCATTGTCTAAAGGGGCATATAGAGAAGAAATTGTAGCAGTAGCATTGACTGAAGACACTCACATACCACACACACAAAAATTTTAAATACTAAATTATATTTCTACGCATGCATCAAGTCTTATGGTCTTACTCTCATGACTTAAGGGATCAGGTAAGTCACAGCAAGACAAGAGAGAAGAAAGAAATGCAGTTTCTCATAATTTTGGGTCATATCTTACCAGTGACTGTCTTTAGAAGTTGGTATCTTAATGCAGCAGCTATAGTTATATTAACAATCCCATTTTAGAACCCCTCAAAAGAATTTGCTCTGGGTGGTAATGGTGGCATAAGTTGCAGGTTGCAACACACCTTTTGCAGCTGTGTGTTGTCGTTGTTTAGGTTCTAAATTCTGCTTGGTTAGGATTAGGCACTCAAAACTAGTTGATACGGGTTAGAAAAACATAACACCATAACGGTAAGCCTGCATATTGACAAATGGCAAGTGGGTACCTGTCCCAGTGATGCCGAAGGTTGCATAACTGAGACACACCAGTATACCCCCCTTCAGAAATGAGAACATGAAAATCATGGCCCTTGATTAATTTTGTATTGCTTGCAGGTATCTTCTTGTCAAATCTGTCTTCTTGCAAAAATCCCCCAAATTCCTAAAAGCTGCTGTGTGGAGCCATGCATTACAAACAGGACAGGAAGCAAAGAGTTTCTTATATTTGGGCAAATGGACAAACTGAGCCTTCACTGAGACAAAAGCACACAAAAGCGATGCGATGCTCAGCAGGATGAATGTAAAAAATAGGATTATGAAATTCAGGATACATGGGCACGTAGAAGTCTATATTTAAGCATTTTAAATAGGTGGATAATTCAGAAAACTTCACTAAAATAATATTTTGGCACTGAGAGTTAATATCTATTTAATAATTAATTTGTTTTATAACATGCTATGGGTGCCATAAAATTAAGGTACCAACGCAACTTTGACAATTTTAGAAAAAATTTGCAGATTGGCTTTAAGATTAGGAGTCTTTGTCGTCATAGTTACAATACTTGGCCAACCATGTTAACTTAGGCAATGATTGTGGTTATAATTAACAAACCAATTTTTGCTGATGCTTGGAAATTTAAAAGAAACAGAGGTCTCTTGTTATAAAAATTTGACATTTTTAGGGATCCATCCACCCCAAACTCTGCATGTCATTTCGGGATCATATCATTCACCTTTTTTTCTTTACATCTTGACAGACAAGACTCCTACGGCTAACCACAGCCATTGTCAGCTGCACATAAACAAATACCATTTGGAGCAGGGTAACCACAAATTTTGTAATTTTCTCAGGGATCTCATGTTAGCACCCTGTCTCAGGCCATCATCTCGCTCTGACCTTTGTGGCACTTTTGGAGTTTGTGAACGTTTTCTCTAACCTAACAAGCATGATGAACTTCGAACCTGCACTCCCACATGAAATCTGTCAGCACGCCATGCCTTTTTCACCATCAACCCACGGGCATGACATTAAGGTTGCCCTACATATTAAACTGGTCACGCTCTGAATTGTGGTTGTCCCTACACCCACCCCACCAGCCCTCTGGTTGCTTCCCCCTGTGCGCACATGCAGCCCTATTTGTTGTGGTAACAAGGCTACTCACAAAGACGTCTGCTGATCTACTCTGGATACAATAGAATCTGTAATGGTATAAAAAGAAAACACCTCAGGGAACTATTGACTATTGCTGTCGTATCCAGCATTACTTATCTGAGTATCTTGTTGGCTGATTAAACTAACTGTTAGCCATCACTTTCTAGACTTTCACCCACGGGCATTAGCTAGTGTCACCAGGCTTCTTCTTGGTATGTGTAAACATGCTTATAAAAATATTGAGATTATCATGTTTAAATAAAGTACTCGCTTGGAAGAAGGAAATATTGACTTTACATTATTTCTGAGTATACAGACTGAAACAAAGACTATTTAATGCTATTTTTTCTGTGTAGTAGTTATAAGACCCATATAGTTCCTTTAGCCTTTTGGTAGTTGTTATAAAGATATGACTATTTACTCTTTTATTCACTTTTTATTAGTTTTCTGTCCCAGAGTCTTTGATTCTGTTGACCTTTGTTAAACATTTATTGTTTATTCTTTCGTGAATAAAATAGCAAGATTTATGATGGCAGAATGGCAGAAAGCACAAATTCAAAATAATCTTGCCAAAATGAAAGAAAAACAATGTCCTTTGTGCATGAAATAATAGAAAGAAGAACTGTGCTACCTACAGCATGGTTCTAAAATAAGAGGATGTCCGCAGCAGCTGACATGTCCTGTCATTTTGACCTGGCAGTGTCCTGCCTTTCCAGACACAGTTAAGCCCGAACGCAATCATGGCTAAAGTCCTGTGCTTCACAGCCAACACAGGAAGCACAGCTAAATATGCTCACACACACACACACACACACACACACACACCTACACACACACACACACACACACACACACACACACACACACACACACACACACACACACACCTTCCAAGATACACATGTGGGATGTTGGCTTGTCAGTTCCTCAAACATTTCCCCTTTGGAATATTGTCACCTGTTTGGTGTTTCCATGGACACCAAGCACACTAATGAGGTAGGGTGTGTGTTTCCGTGTGTGATTATGTGAGTTTGTGTTTACACAGAATAAGGGACAGATATCATAAAATAAGGAAAGGTAATGGACAGAGGGTTCACAGTTTTTTATGGCTTTTTTTGTTATAAACCTCCGGTATGTAAAAATAACTACACAAACATATATTTACACATAAATATGAGTTCGTTTGCTAAAGATAGGTTCATAGACAGAGAAGAAGATGATTATTCTTGCCTTGACTTGTCAGACCTGATGAGTCATAAAACATATGTCCTGGGAGGCGGAAAGGAAGAAAACTATGCAAACATGGGAACCCACGGCCAATTAACAGTGGAAGCAAGGCAGATGGCCCATTTGGCCAGTAAACCAGAATTTTCACTGAGTTCCATAACCTTGTGGACGTGTGTCCTTTAAGAAAAAAAAAAGATTAATATGGGTATTTTTGCGTGGAGGTGTCTTTGTGTAATTTGAACATTCTTTCTTAGATTCTGCATTTCATGCATCCTACTTTCCTTTTCCTTTTTTTGGCTTTTAGTGTAAAGCACATCAAGTTGGCATGTGCATGAATAAAACTGCCATTTCTAGGAGGCTAGCTTTTCATTCGGTCACAAGAAGTAATTTTGAATAAAAATGCAAAACATGTCAAGTCATACAACAAAGAGAAGTACAGCTTGAATGAGGATTAAACCAATGACGCGTTTGCATTTTATGCCTCTTAAATTCTTTAATTCCTGGTCATTTGAGTGTCACAGTGTCATGTGTGGATCCGCGCTGTGACAAGGGCATGGGTTTGTCACCTAGAGGCGACAGTGACATGTGGGAGTGGATTACAGGAGTGAATAAAGCAACACGTGTTAATCTAATGGCTTTCAGAGAGTCAATCAATGATCCAGTTTCTCAGTGTCTGAATGTTGCATTAATGGTTGACTCAACAGATCCGGCAAACAAGTAAATAGTGAAACAGCTTTAATTTATTGGACGGACATTATTGTTTCATTGTTACTATTGTCATTATTATTATTAAGATACTACCACTGCTGCACAGAGAAACTGTGGCGTACATGCTTTATTATAGTCACAGTTTTAATAAGATGCAGGCAAAAAACTGTTTTCCACATTTTGTATCTTTTCTCAAACAAAAACCAGGTCATGTAATCAAAAACCCACAGCATAAAGCCCACAGCCCACATCAGCTCTACCATCTGTGAAATGGTCTAGTCCTGGATGACAGACCCCAGGTGTAATGGACACACGACTGAAAACCAAATGTGCCTGTTTGGGGAAAAAATAGCATCCTTCTGGTTCATGACAGCATGTGTATGTGTGTGTGTGTGCATGTCAATGTGTGTCTGTAGGATGAACTTCCTCCTCTCTAGTCAAACAGACACCTATAGGATTCTTGCTCAATAAACTCTCTGCCCTGTGCACCTTAGAGGAAGTCCATCTGCTCTGGTGAGTGCTGAGCAGCCTCTGGGCAGCATGAGAGATGTATACATAAACGTACGGTTCACCACTGACGACCGTGTGGAGACTTCCACTTCCTAAACGGGACGTTCTTTCCTTCCAGATCCACTCAGGCTCTGTGACATGTTTAGCATTGCCTGTAATTAATGTCTGAGACTTTGCAACAAGAAGCTTCAGACCTCAAGGGGAACAAGCAAAAGCTGAGGAAATTTATTGGCCATATCCACATCTGTTAGACCACTTTGGGCTTTATTTCCGTTTAAAAAATAATGCAGAATGGCTCATATTGTTTAAAATCTTTTATATTGATGCCTTTTTTTTTTCTTTTTTTTTTTACAAGAAGCTGATATTTAGCCACTATATAGGTTATTACAGTTTGCATTTTCTTTCATACCAGAGTCTGTGTTTATGTGTGCTGTTTACTGCACATCAGCCTTCGGAGAGCTATTGCTGTTTCTCATGCGATACTCATGCCTAGCTACAGCCACAGATGTTAACATGTCTGTCAACATGACGACATATTATTGGTTTTCCTAGCATCTCATAATCCCCTCTGGATTCTTCAACACACAGTCTGGTAGAAAAGGAGTAATGGGGGGCCAATTTTTCTTTTACATTTTAAAATATGTTTAGTATCAGTTACTTTAGCAATATCAAATGAGGCAAGATGATAACCAGAAGTAGTGAAACTATCCCATTTACAGATCCAGTTCCTTTGATACTAAAAGCCATTTTGTCCATTGTTGTCCTTTGAAAATAATAAGAAATAAATAATTATTTTACCTTTTACAGTGACTCAGTAGGTAAAATATTATATTTTATAGTTTATGAATGAAAATAGCTGATTGAAATACAATGACTCAAATAAAAAGTGTTTTTTTACTGCTTTTTCCATGCTTTCATGTTGTTTGGACCAAATTCTGACCCTACTCATCCAACTAATGTTTTTCCAACCTGCTATTCTTTGGTGACCCCATGTGAATTGTAGCCTCAGTTTCCTGTTATTAGCTCACTAGAGTGACACCCAGTGTGGTCTTCAGTTGCTGTAACTCATCCGTTTCAAGGTTCAATGTGTGTTGTGTGCTCAGAGATGCTCTTCTGCATACCTTGGTTGTAATGAGCGGTCATTTGAGTTATTTCCTCCTATCAGCTTGAAGCAGTCTGGCCATTCGCTTCTGACCTCTGACATCAGCAAGGCATTTTCACTCAGAGAACTGCCACTCACTGAATTTTTTTTTTTTTTTTTTTGGACCATTTTCTGTAAACTTTAGAGATATTTGCGTGGGTAAATACTCAGACCAACCATGCCACATTCAAAGTCATTTAAATCACTTTTGCGCTCCATTCAAATGTTCGGCAAGCTGTCTTCACCATGTCTATGCACCTATATGCATCGAGTTGCTGCCATGTTGTTGACTGATATTTGTTTTAACAAGCAGTTGAATAGGTGCACCTAATAAAGTGACTGTTGAGTTTGCACAGCTCCAAAAAGAGTTTCATCATTCTGATATCCAGACCAACTTAAAGCTGTAATGAAATGGTCCATTTTGGTCCATTTCTGCTGTTATGATGAACAATTCAAGATGCTGTCAAGGTAGATCTGCTACTTTCTTCTTCTTGTGTTCTTCAGAGTAGCACAACAAATCAAAGCCTGATTACCTGTCTTATGCATTTAGGGAGATCATCAATGACATTATTTCACTATTTACTCTCCTGGGTCTGGATGTCGACAAAAGATTAATGGGGTTACCTTGGGCCTGTCTTCCCCGGTGCCTTTTTGAGCATAATGGCCTGCGCACACCAGTTTCACCTGGAGGTCTAAATCTTGTAATCAACTTGCAGAGCACAGTTGACATGTCGTTGAAGTCTGCTAGCCTTTGGAACCACTCCTGCAAGTCAGCACATTTTGATGACTGCTGATAGCGATGCATGACTCTGAGGAGTAGATTCTTTTTTCTTTTTACAAAATAGATTTTGGTTTGAAGACATCATCCTGGATAATGCAATGAGTTTGGGAGCTGTTTATGTGTTCGTAGTCCCCACTCACCTATTCTTCTGATAGCAAGCAATAACAAAAGACAAATATATGCTGTATATTGTGCACATGTCCATTTTTTAAATATTATATTTTGTTTAATCACTAAGTGTTTTACACTTTTTACATGATGCATTCACCTTACATGCGACAGATCCCCAATTGAAAAGCCATACTCCTAGTACCAGTCTGAAGCCTGGATAAATGGAGGGTTGAACTTCCAGTTCAACATGCAGATTATCCTGCTATAACAACCCCTTGGGAAATAAAGGAGCATCTGATAGTTCCTGCTTCTCCTACTACTTCTTACTTAGACAGCTCGTGTATCACAGTAAACCTGAATAACTATATATGTGGAAAATGAAGAAGGTATGCTCCAATTGGATAGTAAAGCTACCAAAAATACCAACATCTGATGCTCTTTTATGACCAAATTCCTTAACCTTAAAAAAAAATTGAAATCTTAAAGGCTCATCATTACCCCATCATGTACATCCACACCAGTTCTAACTTTCTGCTCCTTAATTCAGATAAAACTGAGGTTATTGTACTTGGCTCTGAAAATCTTAGAAATATGGTATCTAACCAGATTCTTACTCTGGATGGCATTTCCTTGGCCTCCAGTAACGCTGTGAGGAACCTTGAAGTCATTTTTGACCAGGATATGTCCTTCAATGCACATATTAAACAAATATGTAAGACTGCTTTCTCCCATTTGCCCAACATCTCTAAAACTAGAAATATCCTGTCTCAGAGTGACGCTGAAAAATTATTTCCTGCATTTATAACTTCCAGGCTGGACTACTTTAATTCATTATTATCAGGATGTCCTAAAAACTCCCTGAAAAGCCTTCAGTTAATCCAAAATGCTGCAGCAAGAGTCCTGACAGGGACTAGAAAGAGAGAGAAGATTTCTCCTGTTTTGGCTTCCCTTCATTGGCTTCCTGTTAAATCCAGAATTGAATTCAAAATCCTGCTCCTCACATACAAGGTCTTAAATAATCAGGCCCCATTTTATCTTAATGACCTTGTAGTACCATATCACCCTATTAGAGCACTTTGCTCTCGCACTGCAGGCCTACTTGTTGTTCCTAGAGTATTTAAAAGTAGAATGCGAGGGAGAGCCTTCAGTTTTCAGGCCCCTCTTCTGTGGAACCAGCTTCCAGTCTGGATTCAGGAGACAGACACTATCTCTACGTTTAAGATTAGGCTTAAAACTTTCCTGTTTGCTAAAGCATATAGTTAGGGCTGGATCAGGTGACCCCGAATCCTCCCTTAGTTATGCTGCAATAGACGTAGGCTGCTGGGGAATTCCCATGATGTATTGAGTTTTTCCTTTCCAGTCACCTTTCTTACTCACTATGTGTTAATAGACCTCTCTGCATTGAATCATATTTGTTATTAATCTCTGTCTGTCTTCCACAGCACGTCTTTCATCCTGTTTTCCTTCACTCACCCCAACCAGTCGCAGCAGATGGCCGCCCCTCCCTGAGCCTGGTTCTGCTGGAGGTTTTCTTCCTGTTAAAAGGGAGTTTTTCCTTCCCACTGTCGCCAAAGTGCTTGCTCATAGGGGGTCATTTGATTGTTGGGTTTTTCTCTGTATGTATTATTGCATATTATTGCAAACATTGTTGCATTGTTTTATGCTGATGTTAATTACTGTGTGGTTTTGTCCCGGTGTTTTACGTGCAGTGCCAGCCAATAGAAAGAAATAAAATGCTGGGACTGCTTTCTCTCCTGGATCCCCATTGATTGTTTCGTGTTGTGTCATTTTTTTCTCTTGGTCAAACACATCTGTCCTTCAAGTTTTTTCACTTATTTCTACATTACCTCACGTCACTTTTAGTAGTTTTAGAAATCTTCCTCAAAGAATTTACTGTCATTTATGAGTCCTTATATTGATGCTATGATTCTTATTCCTTAGACTGAGACGATGATTGTTATTATCTCACTGATAAATACAAAAAAAATGACAGTGAAAAAGTAACTGGAAATGCATAGGAGAAACTGCTGGTACTGAATAGGCCATCTAACTACATGTAGATGCTAGATGTAGTTACATTTATAGGGAGTTATACATCAGGTTACACGGCAGGTCAGGACATAGCTACAGCAGAGCTTTCCTGCTGAAGCATAAATCACCAGTAACTGTTATTTTACTTACATAGCTTTTATTTGAGTTAAAAAGCTTCAATCTAGTTTGTATATACAGTCCAGTTCTGACACACCATTCTAAAAAGTGGAGTGAAAATAAATAGTGCTTGTTTTACAATGTGAGCAACATACACATGGTGCTTTACCATCTATCATATAAACCCACAACAAATATATCAGAGCAGTTTTGGGGTTCACTATTTTACCCAAGAACATTTATACTGTAGAGGAGTCACACATCAAATCATGGTCACAGTCACCCTGTTAGGCTTTGTCATTATAATTTAACCCAGTAAAATGATAAATATAGGACAGTGTACAGTTTGCATTTCTTGCTTATAGATGGTGTACTCATGGTATTGCACTCATTGGTACACAGAAAAACTGACCAGCATAGCTGTGTGTGTGTGTGTGTGTGTGTGTGTGTGTGTGTGTGTGTGTGTGTGTGTGTGTGTGTGTGTGTGTGTGTGTGTGTGAAGGGTGAAAAAACAGAGCCTTGGAGAGAATTTCACACCCTGGCTTCACGCCTCTGCATACCTTGCCAGTTTTCCTTAAAGTGGACCCCTTCTGAATAAGCTGTATATTAATGTGCGCAGTGAATCACAGTGTTATGATATAGGAAAACCACTCTGCCTATTCTCAGCTTAGCTCATTATCATTCTAGATCCTGACTCAACTACAGTCACGCTGGATGTTTCAGTCCCACCCTGACATATAAGGAGCGACAGGCCCGTTTCACAGATATAAACCTTAAAGGATATTTTCACGGGGGAAAGGTGACTGGTTTAACTGCTCTCCAATCCCCTGCACATGTGTGGTAAAATTTATCACTGCTGCAAGAGAACTGTCAACCTGTGTCAGAATTAATCAACCTTAGTGAAACAGTCCCAGGCACCCACAGACATAAATCTGCACATGCACGAAATTCAAACAAATACCTTTCTCGTCACTGCTGATGAAGTTTCTTGAATATGGAACCCATTTTTTTTGGTAATATAAGTAACTGGAATTGAAATGAAAGAACAGCCAAGACAGCAACGCACAGCTTGCAAGCACAGCCTTTACTGAAAACGTATTTTAAAAAGCAGCTGCACCAGAGGGACAGCAATGTTTACTGTAGCACTTTAAATACGTTGGCATGAGTATAAAGGAGAGGGATATTCTTCGGAAGCGTTTACAGCTCTACTGACTTCTTCCCCCAATGCAGCGAAGGTCTCTAATTACAGAGTCCTTCACATACTGTCCGTGCTCACCCCTCACGCTTCAAACATGATGCTCCATTCACACAGTCTCTGAGCTCATAGAATAGCAGTCACAGCTGTTGCAGTGTCATCAGACACTCGTCCAACAGCAGGAGGTCAAAGGTCAAATATAGCCGAGTTCATGTTTGCTTGGAATTGCCAGATGTCATCATTCATTGCTAAACTGTATGTGACTTTAACATCACTGAGTAATATTCTAACAATATCAAAATGTAGGCTGAACTGACAAAAGTGACGCTGCTTTTCAGAGTTTGAGATGAATGCATTTCTTCCATTGTAAGAAACCTAATCCAATAGGTTACAATGATTTTTAATAATCAATAGATAATGCTGAGGTTTTTTCCTATCCAGCATCTTTAGGACTAATTGTAACATAGACTGTGAGTCAGACCTCATCATCCAGGATCTCTATATGATCAGAATAAAGGTATTTGTGTGTTACATTTGGACAAATCTCTGATTGCACTTTCTTGTTTCCTTACAGCAACAGGATAATTCAGTAAAAGACTTTAACTCAAATATTGTGCTTCATGTTTATATTTTTGGCTCATGTCCATCTGTTTGTGTTAAAGTAACAAGTATTTAAAAGCATCTATAACATAGAGTTTTATTGATTTTTTTCAAAAGTTCTTATAAGACTAAGACCCTGTTGGTTAAGGACTATTTTTAGCGGTAGATTTGGTGCATTTGTGGCCATTCTCATTATAATGAAAGATCCTCCAGTGTTTCTGGACAAAAATGGAGGTCTGTGGCTCCAATGCTGGCTTCCTTGATAACAGTTGTTAGCTCATTTCTGCTCAGTTTAGTCTCTCTCCATGGGCTTTGTTGACAACATCACCATATTTTCCTTTCTGAGAAGAGCTTATTTTACAATACAAAGAATAATACACACTGAATACTTCTGGAGCTCTGTCACTAATCCATCTCAAGCACTCAGGTATGTGTTTGGTTGGGTGGCATAATAACCTTTCCCTGAGGGAGTCATGTCAAAAAACATGGGTGCTCTGACATATCCAAGCATCGGTGATGTTGGGTCACGTATTCCTATTTTTTTTTCTCGACTGAAAGTCTATCCAGCGTAATTCTCAAAGACCCTGGAGTATTCTCTCAAAATGAATAACATGTCTCTCTTGAACTTTGACTCTGAGCCGTGCTGAGTTATGATTGTTTTGCCCCTGTTGGAGTATGATTACATATGGTTCTTTATTTTAACAATCCTCCACTTATTGTCAGGCACCGCCGGGGAAGGGGAGATGAAGTGAGGGAATTTTATCCCTCAGGAGACAACCACTCTTGGACCTTCTTCACTTACTATTGCACTTAGCTCTAAAACAAGCGTGTTCACAGTTACACACTGCAACTGAATCTTGCTCAGAATATGTAATCTAAATTGGGCTTTTTGACTGTTTACAAAGCTGTATTAAGCGACTTTGGTGAATGCAAGTGAAGTAAAATGCCCGCTGGAACCCTGGTGCACTGTTTCCTCTTAGAAAATAAAATTATGTCAATTAGATTAGAAGAATAAAGCTGGTGGTTATCATGCTGCAGCCTTTTAACTATTCAGTTACGCTGGCCTAAAAGGTTGTGGATATCAAATTTTGCTTGGACCAGCCTGCATTAAATATCATTTAAATAGAAATTGTTGGCTGCTGTCTCACTTGAATATACATAATCAAGGTCTGATCAAGCTGAGGCAGAGGTGAGTTTAGGGTTTCCTGTTAAGAATGCAGGAAATTTCAACATAAAAAGAACTATTTTAAACTGGGAATGATTTTCTTTAAAACAAATTCTACTGAAGACATATAGAAAGTGATATAAGATCCCCCAAAAAACTATGCAAAACTAGAAAACATCATCATGAGCTTCATGTTTTGTATTCACTCGCACAAATCCAACACTAGCTCTGGCTTCAAGAACAGGCACTGAACATGTCTGTGCCTTTCAAAGACTTGACCTTTGACCACTGCAGTAAACAGACTTATTGGGTTATGTGGATTTCTCCAACAAGTAAAAGGGTCTGAGGACGCCACTAATGAGACAGCGTGAGGTCAGGAGCTGGGGAACAGGACAGTAAGCTGCACCAAGACAAGAGGGCTTGGATAAAAAAAAGACATGGACCTTTCTACAAAAGCCACCAAAACACTCAATGCTGGACGCAGCTGTCAACTAGCAGAAGCAGGAATAAACACTCCAGATAATATTTAACATTTTAAGCGAAACTATAAGTATGCAACAAGAAGCTGCCCAAGTCCATCCAGTCTATAAACATTTTCCTGTTATTGTCCAACATTTTGCATAACCGACATGCTCCTTTAGCCAACATGCTTTCCATTAAACAAGTAAGTCTTGACACAGTGAGAAGAGACATATTTGTTTGCAGAGAATATTCAGCAGTAGTTTATTGGCCTTAAAGAATCTGGACAAATTGCCTTTTGTTTGGAGTATAGAGCTGGCCTGATCTGATCGTCAAAACAGAGGAATGGATGTTGATTTTCTCTCTACTGACCCTACTATGTGAAGTGTCCTGATATGGCTTATGTTGCTAATTGGCACTAAATAAATACATTAGGCTGAATTAAATTTCACTTTAAGCTATTAAAATAACAATCAGAGTGATGGTGCGATCAAAGATGTGGTCAGACAACCTCATGTTTATTGTTTTTCAATACGAGATGTCTGTATTGAAAGATAAAACCAATCAATCTAAGACAGAAATGGGATTATAAAGGAAGCAGGCTTGTTTATTTATGGCTCAGCATTTGTCAAAAGGTCCTTCAGTGCTACAATAAAAGCACCAGTCCTCCTGAGCTTCCCAGCAGACTTCTGATTTGGCATCCCCAGGAGAGCCCTCAGCCCATGTCTACACTAATTGCTCATTGATACAGATTGTGATTATCTGTGCTTACGGGGTAATTATGTAGTGTCAGCGTTACTAAAATCAGGGCTGGAATGAGGCTATCACCGTGTTGGCTCTCTGGGGATTAGGGGGTGTTGTATGTCTGGGCCTCTGCGTTATCTCAATTCCTCTGCTGTCCTTATCTCCAAAGCATGAGCCTGGAGAGAAACAACAGCCGGGCCACAGCCAAAGCAGACAGATAACTGGAGTGCCAGGCATGCAATGCAAAGACGCAGAGTGAAAGTATTGTCCAGACAACAAGCACAAACACACACAAACACACACAAGCACACACATGCACGGCTCATGTTGTTGCTGTTTTGCGTGCCAGTAAGAGAGAGAAAAAAATGATGTTTCACACTTTTCATCTTTCAACTGAAGGATGAAAAGAAACTGACTTGGGTGAACTTTAACAATTGAACTGAAATTTGGAATTTGCGAACTGGGCTCACGCATTGTGTCATTCCTGGCCTTTTTAATGTGTTTCTCTAAGCTTTTATATGCGGCCCACAATTTATATGGGCAACAAATTCTTACTAAACCAGCGGTCTACAATTTTATGGCTCGGTGTTTTGACATCACATTATGTGGAATTATATACAGCCTGTTCGGGCTTAAAACTAGGCCAACATTGATTCAGTGCCACAACTGTCTTAGCCCCCATTTGTGAAATGGAATGGGAACTCATAGCCTAAAAAAAAACCAAGCACAATGCCTGCAAAAAAACGGAAAAAAAACCCCCCAACTAAGCTGTTGCTTTGGGAACTTTTACATACTTAAATGCATGTTTTTGGCTAAAGTGGGTATAAAATGTCTCATAAAATTAAAAATCCCCCAAATTACACTCAATAATCTGTTTTTTAAAGGAAACCGCAGCATTGAATGATTTCTTATGAAGAATGAGCAGTGCTTTCTTTACCAAATACCCTTTGTTTCTACTCCCTTGTCTCTGTATATGAATGTGTGTGTTGGCTCTGCCAGTTCACCGTCTGCAGGGGTGCCTGTCAGTCAGAACAGCAGTAAGTGAGCTGAGGCCTCCGCAAAGAAATTACAAGGGATAATTATTCAGAGGCAAAAAGCATGTCTCTGATTGAATTCTACATCCAGTGTCATTCATAAGGGATTGTACAAATCTAGACTGTGTTTTTTAGCTTCTAAAAATTTGTTACAGGCACTATCTTTGATCAGGGCAGATGTTCAGCCGCTGATTTGTCTCTTAGACTTCATAAACTGTTTCCACATTTTAAAAGCCACACTGAAACAAGAGCTGTTTTCCACAGGCATTACATTTTTTTTCATCTTAGAAGAGCTTGTTGAAGCACTTTTGCTGACCCTACATCTAATAATACATTGAAAAAATGTCTTAATGAATAATCTTGCCTTAATTTATGTTTGTTCTTTCATGTAACAGTTTATTCCAGCCCCTACAAACAATTATGACATATTTCTAACACAATATAATATAACTGCAGTGATTTCTTTAACAATTGAAGCCAGAGTGTTCATTATCAGTGTGTAAACAGCTGATAAGGATTTACATAGGTGCAATCATTCATGTTCACATATATAAACTCACTTCTCAATGATTGTTTCATGTGTATAAATATTAGTTACATTAGTGAAAACATACGTTAGTTAAAACACAGTGTTATCAGACATTATATATTTATATATGTTATTTGATGTCAGGTTATTAAAAGAATACTCTAATGTTTATGTAATACTGTAAATTCCTCGTGAGGCTATTTAGATATTTTACTCCTTAACAGACTAATTGCATTGTGGTGTAAAGTCTGTTTTTAAATGTTAGTGATGCAACTACAGTTTATGTTTGGAAAGATTAAAAGACTTTAATTTGTTTAATTGGAAATGGGCTTGTCTGATAAGAAATCTCTGTTCAGGAGATTTATCTGTAAAGCATAGATTATTTAACTTTATTTCACCGTGTTTATACAACATAAATGAGTATTAATCAGCAAATTTACATGGTGACAATTGTGAGGTAAACAGTTGAAATACTTGCTGGATAATGTCATACTGCAGTTTGGCAAAAGCTGAGCTCGAGCTTCGTTCAGCTTTTGGGCCTGATGAGCCTGTCTTTCTTTTTTTGCCAGAACTCTCTGAATTGGCACCACATGTGTGTGTTTTTCCCACACAGAGCTAAAGTTGGTCTTGCTTTTGCCTGAGTGCAAAAAAGACACTCTTCATGCACTGGCACTGAAAACTGGTGCTGGATATAAGCTGCTAGTTGTGGACTACTCTAATATGGAAAATGGGTAGATAAAACCACGATATATATATATATATATATATATATATATATATATATATATATATATATATATATATATATATAGGGGTGCAACAATACTCGTATTGGTATTGATACAGTGCTTTCAGTTCGGTACGCATATGTATCCTGTGACGTATGACCCTGAAGGTAAGCGTGTCATGGACAAAAGTAAAACAGTATGTCGGATGTGCCACGCAATGCTCAATTACATTGATGGGAACTAGTGCGTTAGCGCAGTTAGCTTGTTAACGTGTTGACGCCGTCCAGCCCCACTCACGGGGCGATCCGTGGTAACTCGTTAACGGAGGTTTGCCGCGTTATGGCGTTAATGTCATTTTAATGAGATTAACGCTGACAGCACTAGTGGGAACACAACGAATATGACTGCACATTTATGCCGACATCATCCTAGTGGAAGACAAAGACAAGTGGAAGTAGACAAAAACAACAAGCACGCATGCTACAAACTTTACCCGAGTCATTTAGACAGCCCTTAGCACATGATTCTCCTTATGGGGACCTGATATGTTTAATATGCTGCTGAGAATATAGCCCAGAAGAAGCGTATAGTATAGCTTTTATTTTGGAAAGAGCCATTTCTCTGTAATAAACTCTCTTTTCCAAAGATGAGTTATTTCTCGATCAGATTTATATTTTTATTACTTTGTTGTTTCAGCAACATTAAATTTTAAAACTGTACTTTTGAGTTAAAATATACATTTATAATTTTAATGAATGACAAATGAAAAAAGCATGAACATTATTTTGTATCAAAAAAGTATCGAACCGAACCGTGAATTTTGTGTATCGTTGCACCCCTAATATATATATGTGTGTGTGTGTGTGTGTGTATATATACATATATACACATAATGTCTATAGGAAACCTGCTAACAAAACAAATGAAAGCTATGCATTTGTGCTAAAAAGAAAATATGGATCCCATAAATCAAAGAAACATGTAGTCACATTTTTAAAAACTAAAGTCGGAACATTTTTCATCGGTAACAGGGAACATTTCATAGAATAACAATGCTCAAGTCTCAGAGCCCTTGAACATTTCTTTAGCTTCGTCTGCTCAGTGTAACATGTCATGTTTCAAGTTCTGAAGTATCTGTTCAGTGATGACAGACATTTCCCACGACCCTGCATTCATTCTTCAAATAAGCTCTTTCTTCCCTCTGAGATCTTGAGACTGACACTGACAAAGAAGACTTTTTATGTTTTATCACTGAGCCCTCTCTTGTCTTTGGCAAGAGCTTCACTTTAATGGACTCTCGAGAACATATCGTGAAAACTTACAGCGTCACAGTGCATCAACATTATATGTAAAAAGTTTTCATATACTGAGCAGACTTTTTAAATAATTTATATTGCCAGCACACATACGTCTATGAAATAAAACCTCAGTCTCACTGCCAGTCTTCGGCTACTATTAGCAAAGAATGAAGAACTTACCTGCCTATTGCGGTAACAATAATGTTAATGTCATTGTGCTGATGAATAAACAATAAAAACATTTGTTTAGTCTTTGTAAAAATGAAAAGGTAAAATTGACGGGTTTTGCACACATCAAACAAGACACAGTGTGCTGTCCTCTTTCTAGCTGCAGCTCTGTGTAGACGAGTCTGATTGCAGCTGCAAGCAGGATGCTCTTGCATGTGACACAGTGTAGCCAAAAACTGTTGTTAACATTGCTTCAGGAGGCATTTTTACTTGGACTGTGTTTTTTTAACCATTCAGCTGTGGTTTTGTGGACACATTTTCTACTCTGTAACTACTTTTATTATTCTTGTCAGGCCCAGACTAGCTATTTCCCCTGGGTCCAATCATTATGGTAAGCTAAATGGCTGCTGGCTGTAATATATGATATATTTAATTCACTGTGTTTACTTTTACCTTACACACATGAAATTGGTTTCAGTCTTTCTATCTATCTCTATGCAAGAAAGCCACTATTTCCAAATATGTTCCTTTGACTGTAGTGCCTGTATTTAAGTATCTATATCCATTAGTGGTTATGATTGTTTTTAGTAAAACCATCAGAAAGTCACATTCTGAGAGCAGAAACTTTAAAATTGTTGGTTTTAGAGGGTTTGTAGTTTAGTGTTCACCTACCTCTGAATGTCTTGAAATGTACTCATTCCATGTAAAAGTCAAGTAGACACATGACCAGCAAAGAGCTTGTTAGTTTCCCTCATCATTCTCCTCTCAGTGGGCTTCACCTGGATCATAGTGGAGCTCTGCTTGGGGTGCAGGTGCTTCTTCAAATCTGAAGTACAACTCTTCACTGGAGAAAGAACCATTATCATCAACAATATGCTGCAAATATTTTCATGTTTTAAAGGCTGTCCTTCTTGCAGTCTGGCCTTAACATAGTCACTGACAGAACCACTGGACTGGATTATTTTCCTTTTCACTGTCAACCAGGCAAGAGACAACAAAAGAGGAACAAAATCTGGTAAAGAGATTTTTTTTGTGTTATATTTGGAAAAGGCAGCTCATGGAGCTGGAGGCGTCAGACTTGAAGATGGTAATACTTTCACTGGAACTGACCAGGAGGGACAGGATTAGAAATTAGTACATCAGAGAGACAGCTCAGGTTGAGTGATACGGAGACAAAGTTAGCAGTGGTGAGAGGGTTCAGATGTGGGCAGAGGTGGGATAGTTGATATACTGGAAAAAGGATATTAAATGTAGAGTTGGCAGACAGAAGGAAAAGAGGAAGACCACCGAGAAGGTTAGGAGGATGTTAAGGATAGGGTGAGGCAGATGATCCAATGTAAGTAGCTGATCGACAAAGAAAGTTAGCTTGCAAAGCTAATGCATTAGGTATTTGTTGCAAGGGTATTAAAAAAAGTAATATGCTCCACTTTTTATAACAGGGTGCTATGTATAGTCTGAAATAGAAGACTAAATGTGATTCTTTCACTACCCAGCATATCGTAACATAACATTATTTAGACTGGCATTTAGAATTAGGGCTTACAACCTCCCAGTGCTCGCATACAACCACCAGCCAGAGGCCAATAAATGACATTTAAAACAGACATTACATATAACTGCACTAACTTCACCAGTAAGAGCAATCACAGTAGTAAACAAAGAGTAGTTATCTTTATCCCTTAATGATCTGTCCCAGCATTTCTCACTGCAATCAGATTATGATTTTAGCCCTGTTGCAATCAATGTCTGATTTCAACCTCCATGATTTATGATGAACATGTTATTCCTGTTTTCCCTCTGCTTTGCACGCTATTTACTTCACGGGTAGTGATGGACTCTCATCCTCTTTCTTTCTGGTCTGCAGTTCCTTATCTGCCACTTCAAACAAAAGTCACTCTCCCACCCAAACATTGTCTAACAGCTGCTAAAGATGCTCCTGCTGCTTTCAACTCACTTGTAGCTTCCCCCTCCCTTTCGCTGGCGGTACACAGAATACAGATTATCATCAGAGCATCCCTTTGTTGCTGCATGAAGGGGATGGGGGTATTTGAGTTAGATCTCCTGGATAACATTCGAAGCACCCAGATTTAATTTCACGCGATCCTCTTTCATGCTGACAGAGTTGCTCAAACTGTGATGTTTGTGTTATGATTTTTGAGAGGTTTTGACACGAAAACCTGTATACCAACTTGAGCATCCTGAAGCGTATGTAGTAGATAGTAAATAAAAATATATAAGCAAAAATGTATGTTTTCTCTTTCTATGCTCCCATGTGTTACTATTTGCGTGTGAATGCTCTGTACTGGATGAAACATTCGGGAAGAAGAAATAAGGCTCCTGCAGACAGACAAGACAGAGATGTTGTTGCTTTTTATGGCTTGATGGACGGGCCTTATCGATGGCTGTTCTCACAAAGCTGACAGACTAAAGGGGGGGGGATCTGATCTCCGTTTTTGTTTTGTTTTCATCAGACGTCTTATCTATGAGTGAGTTGGGTGGAATCCAGCCGCAGACGTAATGTCAAGGAAGGAGGTGACACGCAATGCTGTTGCAGGTTATCATAGATTCTCAGTTACGCATGACCCACCTTGGCAGCGACTGGTTGCCACTCCAAACTGTTTGCATGGAATTTTGGCTTGTTTATCTGCCTTAATGCTCGGGTTATTGTACAGTTTGTAGGCGTAACTGCATTTAAATGCTCTCATGATTCCTTATCAGCACATAGTGCTTAGCCAGCTATTTAAAGGAACACTTTGACATATTGAATAATGTGCTCTTTTTTTCCTTCTTGGCAACAATTAGATGAGGATATCTGTGTCATTCTTCAGGCCTATTTGATAAACATAATATTAAAATAGGGAACTTACTGGAAAAGCTGAACAACCAATTCCTTAAAAGGCCTGCACAGAGGAAAAGACCGGCATTAATGTAGTGAACAAAGACCATGTGATTCAGCAATGACAGGTGAAATAACTGTGTTAGGCATGTGAAGTAGGCTGGTACAGAGTTAAACTGATTTTAATGCAGGGCAATGCATTAAAGCTACTACCAGCAAAAGCCGAAGAAAGTGTTATTTGGCATATAACAGTGAGACATATAAAAGGTTTAGAGCCTGTCCACTAGTCTTTAATTTTAAAGGGATGTGGAGAAGTTTTAGAAGAGCTGCAGTTTTCCTTTGCATACAGTCATGGTTGCTGTAGGCCCAGCGGACAGATAAATAAAACATGTTTGTAAATCACTTTTAATTGTAGTGTACAGTGACTCTGAATGACACTGGTTACTCAAATGAGCTCTAAAAAGAACTCAAGTGAGTCAAAAAAGTAAACACGTAGACACAGCTGTGACTGTGAGACTGCAGTAGCCGCTGTACTCGATGCCACACATTACTTACTTCACAATGCATAAACTCGTAGCTCTCACCTCTATGTGTAAACCCTTTTAAAACAATATTTACATCTTAACCACCAAACTTCCTGTCAGAAATTCTGTCACACATATAAAAATAGTTTACAAGAGCAGACAAGGCTCTTCTGTAAAGCATCTGTGAATGCATTTGTCATTATATTGAGATCCTCTCGCTAAAATAGATTACAAATGCCTGGGGGCATAAAATGAAACATTTCCAAGAAACAGCATGGGACTTAAAGTTTCTATGGTTGATGAAGACTAATCCTCAGACTTAAGACAGAGCTCTTCTATCTCGTACTGTCAGGACATGCCTTGCTGAGGTGCAAAAACAAAACAGTCCACAGCAATCAAGAATGAGCTCATGTACTGGGAAGTATGGGAATAATCAGTTCTTAATGAATCAAGGCTCATTGTGTGGATCGGGCAAAATGTCTTGCCAGAATCTGAGTGTTCCCCTTTTCAGATATCAAAATAACTTCAGGAAGTTGTCACACTCAACCCACCAACACATAAAACAGATTTGTTCCCATTAGGATGATTCCCATAATCACATCATATATTTTCTAGCGGACTTCACACGAACAGCATTTATCTCATTTTACTGTAAACTCCTTTACTGCTTCTGTCTGCTTACTGTAACTTGCCCATGGAGATATGACTCGTCAGGAAACCTCTCGTGCAAGCGTCAGATGGCGCCTCTTTCTCTTCCTTGGTGCGGGTTGACAATGAGTAAGAGCATATCATTTAAGGAAAAGATGAGTAATTGACATTACAGGAGGCTGTTTTATATTATAGCTGCCTTCCATTTTCTCCCAACCACATATTCTGATCATTTTTATCATCCCCTTTTATGTAGAGGGATGAGCTAAACTTGTTCTAACCTGAATACGCTGATAGGAGGGAGTCAGATATGTGGTAGAGGGAGGAGACGCAAGTTTAGTCTGAGTAAAAAAGGGCTACTACACTGCCATGGTGTATGAGTAGATATTGTGTTACATGCAGAGATGAGTGGAGTATCAGAAGTAGCAGTGTCCTCCTCTTAGAAGTGGAAATGTCCTCCTCTCTTTCTGCAAGGCATTCCATACACACCAGATCCAGGGAGCGGCCCACATCAGATGATCCTCTTTCTACTTCATACACTGCCGACAGGGCTGTCGTCAGAGGGTTTTACCAGCGGTGTCTGTGAAACCTGAGAGCTGCTGGACAGACTTCACACTGGGGGCAGGAGGTGAGGGGAGGGATGGTTTAGCACTATCGAAGAGGTAACACACACCCTAAGTACCGGGGAAACCATGGCTTGGTGGCTAGCCACAGGGCTGCCTGCTTGAGGAAAGCCAACCCGTCGCTTCTAACGGGATCAGATTTCCTCACAACTTGTTGCTTGGTGCTATATAAACTCTGGCATGTGGTGATGATACCTGATAGGGACTAAAAGAGCCGCTGGAGAGATTCTATGTACCCACAGTGTCCCCTGCTCTTTCAAGTCAGTAGCTCTTGCCCACACCAACTTACTGGCACGATCACCCTCTATGAGACCCCCAGCGGATCTCCACCATGGAGAACTCACTCAGACTCAGTCATCACTGCACTGTTAATGAGGGTCTCAAGGGACAGTCTGCCACAAATAAAGGGACACTTTGGGACCAGGGAGCTCTCTTTAGTTTATTGTATCCTCCTGTGTTAAAGCTGTTTAGATGCCAGGTAAAATAATCAGACTGTCATCTGAATGATATCAGATTCGACGAGCTTACACAAAGTCACAAAGATGATAATTATTTATTTCCCTATACTCCACATAAACATAGGGTTTAGAGTGGCTTTAAAGGGAATATTTTAATGTCCAACAGTTGTTTGGGATCATCCATCCACCAAGTCTCAGCAGAGATTCCCAAACTGTGTTTTCCATAGCCATCACCTCCACCTCTGCCAGAAGCTGATTAAAAGACTGCTGAGATGCCCTAACAGGAGAAAAGCCATGACTCTAATCCACCTCTGATTTGGAAGTGGTAATTATTATCCCAGCTACTTTACCCTTCACTGCACTCCAACATAGTATGAGCTGGAGATTACAATGAAGTCAACACAGCACCATAGTCCACAAACACATAAAGACATGACACTAAGGCCCACCCTTGGCTGCACCTAGAAATTCTGTCTATAAGAGATGTGAAGTCATGAAAAAAGACAACCAACACTCACCAGGAAGTACTCTGACTTCTTACTGTCAAAATATGGAATTGACAGCATCCTTAAGATATTCCTTTCACAGCCTGACTACATATTAGGAGTTTCCCCATATCAGCTGATCATTTTATATACCACTCACATCATGAGTTTGATTTGGACTCACTGTAAACTTAGCACTAACACAGTTTAATAACCTTATAACTTAATTCTAGTGATGTATGGACATTACAAGAATATCTGATCAGCTTTTAAAACAGTGAATCGTGGAATCGAGTGATGTGCGATACCACTGATTTCCTTTCCGATTCGATACCAAGTAAAATTCAGGGTGGTATCGACGATACTGATCCGCTACCAATACTTTGTACAAAAGTTTATTTTATTTATTGTATCTTTTATTGTATCTCAAATTATAGCGTCATAATGATTACAGAACATCAGATTACTTGTTCTTATCACTTAATAATGCAGAATTCATCATATAGAAATAAAAAAATGGAAGTTGTGCGCTATTTGAACACCTTGCCTGTCTGCAGCACCAAAGGACTCCGTGAGAGACGTCTGTCTCACCCTAGCATCACCTATCCCACTCCTCCTCTTCAGTTCACCTCAACATATGCTTGTCATATTCTGTGATATGATTTACTCTGAGGTGTTTGACAAGGTTAGTGTTGCCACAACACCTCACTTTCTTGCCACATGTATCGCAAACCACGTCTCGGCTGTTTGTGGATGTAAAGCACGTCCAACAACTCCAATTACGCTCAGCCATTGTTGTGAGTACGCACGCCAAGGGGCTGCGACACATTTATACAGCCATATTTCGCACATGACTATGAAAGGCAGAAGAGGAAGTAGTTCCTTCCAACGTAGATGATCCAAATGATATAGTTTCTTTCCACTGTGTTTCTGTCAATGATAAACTACAAATTTACCCTAAATTACTAAAATATCGATGTTTTAATGTGAGAATCGATTCTAGAACATAAATGACTGGTATCGTTGGAATCGATATTTCAGTATCGATCCGCACATCACTAGTGGAATGCATTCACTATAATACGCAAGTAGTGCAAACCAGCAGCTGAATTAACCAAAGCAATTTAAAAAATTCCTTTATACCAACAACAAACTCAAGGTTGACAAGTCTGCGGGCCCTGAATGGAGTAATAAGTGCTTCTAGCATCAATTATTCATTTTTATTGAATACAATGTGAGTTTTCTATTCTTCTAACGTCAAAGACCTGATGAGCTGGCAGCCTCTGAGGGAAGTCCATAACCTGTCATAAATTTATCATAGTATAGAAATCTACCAATCAATATCACATTCTTTAGCAAAGATTAAGCTAATGCACGTGGTTCACTGAGAGTTGTTAGATAGTGAGAAATGACCTGGTTACTGGAGAGCAAGTATAAAGAATGAAGAATGAAAGGCAGTAAATGGCTTTATCCTGGAGTTGTACATCAAGATTGCACGCCAGTCTGATTGTTTTGACATGACAAACGGGCAGTTCAATATTGACAGAAGACAGTGTGCAAAGCTCACATTATCTATGCTTTAGGAGGTTATTGAACTGCATTTGGGAACTTGTGGAAGCAGAGCAAATCAAAGCTTTTAGAACACTTGCAAATAAACTCGTCATGCGTGACACATAAATATGCAACTTTAACTCAAACCACATCAAAATAGGTTGCATGCATCTCTGGTTCCTGGGTCAGTGTTAACTTTAACAAAGCAGCCTGTGACCTTTCAGCTGCCTTAAGCTCTTTGGAGAGTCTCTTCAGATGAGGATTAGGAGTAGAAAAAGAACTTGGCAACGTGAGACTGTTCTTTTTGTTTCAGCGAGCAGGGAAATGGAAAGAGACCACATATTTCTGTGAAAGCTGCAAAGAAGGTGAGCAAAAGGGAGAAGATGGGATTAAAACCGCAGAGAGACCCTTTTTCTCCATTTAGAATTTTGTTTATGTTGTTGACAGGCCTTTTAACCTCCCTAAGCTCATTCTGTGAGGTCTCTTTGGGGGCTCCTGTGGAGTCTCCATTCAAACAGTTGCATTATTTATGAGTGCTGCGCCTGCTATACTGATTTGCTTATTGAGACTTAATGATACCTCATCATGGAACAAAATGATAAGGGGACAATAAATTTAAGTGCCACGGGTGAACGCCATGTCAGGTTTCTATCCCTGACATCCTGATGACATCAGTGATATGTTTTTTTGTTTTAGACAGGTCCAATGGATTGCCTCAAGGCCCATTTCACACTGGATTAGTTTCCATTTCAAGCCACAGCCCAGCCCCCCATCTTCTATATTAGCCATGAACTAAGGTTAAATCCTCAAAAAGGCTTTTTCATCTCTTGTTATGGGTCTAAAAGCAATGTGACAGAAGTTTGCTTTTGGGGCATAAATTATGTTGGGTTAGACCGCAAACAGACTCTAATCCAATTGTTTGAAATAGATCTGAGAATGGGCTTGTAAATCACAAAAAACATTGTTCTTGAAATGTTGAATAAACTGGCAGGAGTTGCAATCTCTTGTTTAGCCCCGGCTAACATTCCCGCATGTAAATTGTTAATAATACTCATAAGACCACCAAAAGTACCCCATTTTCTCTCATCAGTGTACTTTCGTTGTACCCACACATTTAAGGTAAACATGGATGCCAATGCCCATGCACAGGCATTGCATTTATAAGAGAATATACACAGAACCACACTCTGTAGGCAGAGTGTATAAATCATTTGTGTTCTAGTGGACAGCTGTATTTGTATGCCACAAGGTCCTCATCTGCCTGTGTGCTTCCAGATGTGAGCACAGATAGGTCCCACTTAGAGCAGCATGGCTGTTTCTATCACAGAAAATCATAACAGGAAAGGTCCAAAGGGGAATGTTATCCAAGCTGAAAGTTACAGCACATCACAGACTGTGAACACCTCATCATCATCATTCTACAAAGGATTGGTAAATGACAGAGGATCATTACTGATATTTGTGTAATACTAAAAATGTATTAAAAATGGCAATAAAGTATGTTTAAATGCATAACGGTGTTGGGTAGAATCATGGCAGATTGATACTATTATTGCAAATCTTACATAAAGTTTATAAAACAAGATTCTGCTATTAATTAGCGCTTTATTGTGTCGCTGAATTAGTATTAACTCTTGTCCTGTAACACCTCATCACATTGAGTTTCCAGTCGCACTACATTAGCTCTGCCTCAATGAGGCCAGTTTTAGGAGTAAAACCCCCTCCTCCTGTGACCCTTTGACTCCAGTTCACAAATTTCTCACATTCTGTCACTTTTTTTTTTGTAGTGCATGCTAACAGACCCCAAACACTCAGTTCTGTGTCAAATACCACTGGTATGTGTTTTTCATCTTATGAGGTTCTTGTGACATTAAATGCATCCCTGAAAATGAGTTTAAAATGGGTTTTTTTTAAAAAGAAAAGAAAAGAAAGAAAAGTACATTTCAAAGTTCCAACATTTTTCATGAGTTCAAAATACTTCAAGTTGATTTTTGGGGAAGGTGTATTATTCCTTAAAGATTCTATTTCTTTTGGAGTACAAATATCTAAGACATTCATTAAACGTCTGTGACATATGATCATATTTCTGCTCTTAGAATTCAGAACAAAAGCAAAAACACACTTTAAATTAATTTGATTACTCTTCATCGGATAGTGGAAACGATCTTAGATGCATTTTGATCAGCTCCATCTCAGGGAAGTAATAACTAAAGGGGCCATTTCTCATTAACAATGGTTTTGCTCTGGGCTTATTCAGAGCGCTGCCTGCAGAGATTCTGGTAACAAGCATGAGGACTCTGTTAGCCCAGCTCTCCAGCAGAGTGGGGCATAGATGACTTTGCCACAAAAACCCTTGGGGTCCTGCTGCCCAGCCTGGCTTCATTAGCAGAGTTAACCTTCAAAATGTGCTGCTGCCGCCTGCTCTGCCCTCAGGTCTGTTATGGCTGTGAGGAAGTAGGAGTGAGACATGTGTCAAATATACTGTCAACATGCTAACCGGGAACAGGTTGGACAGAGTGGCAGTCCAGAGTCCTGCTGCAAAAAGTTTGGTAAATTGTACAGGAAGTTGAAAATCTTGCTTTCAAATAAATGTCCCTTCCATTTGTATGAAAGTGACAAAGTGAGAGACAGACTTTTATTTGATGAGGGTCAACTAAATCGGGACCCATATGAGCAGCAGCAGAAGCCTAATACACAACATCCAGTATATAGGATATCTTTGTATGGTGACAGACCAGCAGTCTCTAATCACAGTTTCACACTTCATGTTTAGGATTAGGTGTGTATATTCAGACAATGTGCAACATAGCATGGATGATATCACATGAAGGAAAAACATAGCTAAGTATAAAGGAGCGTACACTCAGTAACCATGATGCTCCCTGTACATCTTGCACTGGTTTACCTTCCCTGAAGACCACACTTTCAGTCCAATATATGGGTAGTATTATATGACCTGAAAGAAACTCAAAGGAGCTGTGGAATTTGTCAACATGTATATGCAGTGTAGCCAGAACACAGGGGCTGGACTGAATCAGCCTTTTGGAGTCACAGTTTATTAAACAGAAAGAAGACCAGCACTGAATGTAAGTCTTACCAGTCACTTGCATAGAGTGGGCTGTCTATTATTGCTGTACAATGTGCTTTAAATGTTTTAAACATTTATTATTTTGCAATATTATTTTCGCTTTATGATAAGTCTTCACTGTTCGGGGAAAAAACTTGCAGCATGAGCTTAGGTAAGACCAGCTCAGCCTGCTCCCAAACCTTCTTCTTCTTCATTTCCTCTCCACAACACCCTTTTGCTCTGTGTGAGGCTGTTTCACACCTCCCTTCTACTGGCCAAAGGCCTGATGAGGTCCAGATGTGGTGCAGATGAGGTCCACATTTGACGTAGTGACCTGAGAAGAGCTGTTGACTCCAGGTGCTCCATCAAACTTCCATAAGTTCTGCTCAGCTTCAATGTTTTAATTTTATTAAAATAGATTTCATAGAAAGTTCAAATCCATTATTTTACATTTATGACAAGATTTCATCAAAAAGCCTCTGATTTTTAATTGTGGTCAGGATATATGTACTCTGTATGCACATGCCAAACAACGTGCTGTATCAGATGACTGACTTTGCACTTTGTTGCCTCAGTAGCAAAATAAACTAGTGTATGATGGATGTGATTCGTTTGTTTAGAAGTTTATCTGTCAATAAGTACATCATGAAGCATTTAAACAGAACAAGTTATTCACTCATATTTATCATATGGCGCTTATTGCAGGACAGCTTTTTATAGGAGCTGCTGCTAACATGTAAGGCTACATTTCGCATTCTCGAAAAAGAAGAAAAAAATCCCCTCAGCACAGTCCTATAAACCTGTTAATGATTGTTTTACTATTTAATTAAAGTAATAGATCAAAAGGTATTGTTACAGATGTTATTTGACAGTTTCTAGGCTTCCATGTTCACAGATGCCTTGATAGGACAAGCATGTTGGTGTGTGCTCACGTGTGCATAAATCTGTGTGAGAACAGGTTACGACGTTACCGTGCATAAACTGTGACAGTGGTACGGTGCAGGCAAAGCTCATTCTCAGGGGGAAAGGCTCCCTTTTGGCAACAGCTGCATGATGTCAGCTGTCGAGCAGAGATTGGGCAGATGTAGTGATCTGAAGTATGCTGGAGCTTAAGCTTGTCATCCACAGAGAAATCAGAAATGTTAAGCGGGCATACAGCAGCCCAGCGTTTTAGATTAAACCTCTTCTCTGACTTTGAGACAGGGACATAACTTTTATTTATCTGTGATGCAATTGCTTTGCATGTTTTTGCCAATGCTTAATTTGCTCTGTTATCAGTCAGAAAAACTGACATTTTTGTCTGATTGCCTAGAGCTTAGCCTTATCATGCACAAAACAATGAATCATAAAAACAATTTGCATCTACTGCAAAAGAAAGCAAATATGGCAAACTAAGTATGCCAAGCGCTAGCTATGCTGAATATTAGAGGTAATGAAAAAATGTGGCTTTAGTTTTTGCAATAAAGTTTGTCATAGATGTGGTAAGAGCACCTAAGTAATGTAGGTATGCAAATGAAAAAAGCATGTTTATGCATTCTGAATATAAACACTGTTAGTACAAATAATGGAAATAAATTATCTCTGTTATCTAACACTCCCTAAGCTACAAAATAGCACTAGGGAAAAAAAACATGAATGGATAGAATTAGGCTTATCATGCTGTTTGTAGGTCAAGCCGTAAGATTTTATCCGCATCAAATGTGATGTTACTGCAATACTTTACGTTGTAACAAGTTGCACACAACAGTGGTTTCACAGTGATTAATTGGTAAGTATATATGATTATATTATGACTTTATGATTGGGCTGTGCTAGTTTCCTGGTTTCCCAGCTATATGCCTGATGCTTCTTTGGCCTTACAGCAAATGGCATCTCATCCAGAAAGCAGAGACACATGTGTTGCTCTTACACACAATATAAGAGAAAAAAATACATGACCTATTTCCTTTGTGACAAAAAATGAAAAACAAAAGAGCTGAAGTACAGCTTTATAGTATTATCTGCATCATTTATTTAACAGCACACCACTGACAACATTGGATATACTTACATTCATCATATAACTTATTATAAAACCCTCAAAGTGCATCAGATTACTACTTTAATCACTTTTTAGCAAAATGCACTGTAGTAGGCTTTCTCAGCACTGTCTCTAATATCAAAGTTTGTATTGTGACTGAACCCCCACAGAATACAGGTACACCAGAGGAGTAGGGAGACAAAAAAGTACTGCTAATTATTGGCTGTCACAGGACACAGAGATGATGAATAACGATTACAGATGGCATAAATTGCTGTGTAATTTTATATGCTATAGGCATTTTCATTTGGAGCAGGACTCCTCTTGTACTGTCTGACAGATGATATTCAAATAGAAGGCGAGGCCAGAGGAATAGCATGCCGTTGTTGAACCATTTGATATGCCGTGGCTATATAATGGTCCTGGCAAGATGCAGAACAGAAGATCAAACACCTTCTTAGATTTCAGGAGAACACAGTGTAACACAAAACAAGCTCAAGACATGCGTCATTGTGCTCTGGTGGGCGCGTTTGCATTGTAGAATCCGGTATTAGAAACTATGGAGGAATTTTATGGTGATGGTTGATTTTCAAGTGAAGAGAAACAAGCGTTTGTTGGCGCTGATCGGTCCAATAAGCTCACACACTATCCACAATAAGGCTTCATTGAGTTTTCTTATTTGATTTATGCATGAACAGCTGCAGGAGTGGAAGTCACGCCAACCGGGCCTGGCACAAAGGTGGAGCTCTCCTTCAGCCACTCCAGATACGTTCTGATGATCTATGAAGGTGATTAGGCTCACGTCAAAGAAAACACTCTGGGAGTAACTAGGAACTGTAGCTTGTTGGAAGTCACCCAGGCACAGACAACTAATGTTCTCTGTGTTCCTGAATCATGAGCCTCCAATTTGCTGGCAACGAGCACACTGCGAGTATGTCATAAGGTTTTTGTCAGGGTTCAGAGACACCAGTTGGCCTAACATGCAGAATTGTACAATGGCTGTGTGAATGACCACATCTGATTTTACTTTAATTTGAATTATGCTGTAACATGTCATTTTTACACATAATACAGGCAGGAAACATTATTTGCAAAGGAAAAAAAACACAAAAAAGTAAAAGAAATCTGCTGTATATTATGCCCTGTATTTCTTTTAAGTAGAAAAAGCTTGGTTGTCTTTGTTGGTTTGGTATGGTAGCACTGTCAGTGTAAGCTACAATTCTAATAGACTTGAATTGGATTAATTGTGTGATTATATGTTCACACCACTGATAAACACAGGTAAGGGCAACACCTTCTCACCCTGGGTCATAATTTAAGCACTAGCAATATTAATACTAAGTAATTATCATGTGAAGAAAACGGAAATGGTAATAGCAGAGCTAGATGAAAACTAAGTGACTAATAAATGAGAAATTCTACTAAAAATTAAGACAATTCTTTGAAATGACCATTAACAAGTTTAGTTTAGCTTTAACTAGCATTCAGGCAAATAGATGGTAAATCTTTAGGGTTTCTATTCATCATGCTACAAAGTGAAAACTTATAAAGCTTCCAATATCCTAATGGCTTAATGGGTCATGAATAATCCCACATCTTAATCTAATCATAGTGCATTCATGGTTGATAACAGATTCCTCTGATATGTTGAATAGCAACAGTGTAGCATTTGTGTATTTTGCTTACATGAAATTTGCAGTAGAAGTTGTGCCAAAGTCAGCTTTACTGTGATTCCTGCCATATGCACAGGGCACGCACAGAAATATCTTTCCCCTGTGACTAACAGTGTGAGAACAGATAAATGCAGAGTTTAATAAAAAGAAAAATATTAGTTAACCAAAGGACAAAAAGAAAGCGCAGTGGGGGGATTAAAAATGTCTGAAACGTTTATGGACTTTTGTGCTTGAATGATTCATTGGTTCGTGTTAAGTCGCTCATCAATAAGAGCAACAAATAATTTCCGGAAAATGGTCAGGTACAAGACCTGGACTGGAAATGAGTTAAAAAGCAGAGAAACACTGGAGAACTATTGCTCTAACAACTTGGAAGCAAAACACAAAGAAATTAGGGGTGGCTCAAGACTTGCACACACAGGTTCAGGAAAAGATATTACACAATTTCCTTAGGGATTAATAAAGTATTCTGATTCTGATATTACAGTCTGTATAGAGTAGTTATTATTGTGCATGCTGCATGAGATGTGACTAAGATGTACTGGAATATAAGTATTCAGCTGAAAATTTTAAATTAAGGTTGTCTTGATGACAAAGGGCATGCATGATGGTGCATCTATGTCTGCATCAGTGCACTGTATTCTGGTTATGCTGCAAAGGAGGCTCTTTTGTGCTGTTAAACTTTTTGCTTGTGTCAAAAAGTTAAGTTTAAAAAAATATATGGAAGCACAGAAGGCAAGAGTCCCTGTACCGAAGCTAATTAGGGAGCAAAAGAACTGCAGGAAGTCTTTGAAAAAGTTTGAGATTTCAAAGGTAAGAATCTGAGATCAAATGCAGGGGCGACTGAAGCGACTTGAAAGAAGCTTTCAGTGAACTTATTGATTTGCATGCAGATATACTGAGCAAAGATATATAGAGGAGTAAAAAAAAAGTTAGGACTAAATAGAAAAAGGCATTTTACTTATCTTTGGCTGTGTTTTGGAAGGGTAATATAATACGTGAGGGTTTTGATAGAATAAGTAAATAAAATTATACATTTTAAACACACTACAGATCATCTGAGTAACCAAAGAAACAAAATACCTGTGTTGTCATCAGAAACTCAGAGCCTGTTTTATTCTTCAGTAAAAGAATAAAGTAAAGACTTAAAAAAAACAAAACAAATAAGGTTCATTATCAGGTTTTCAGAGAAAGACTAACATTTTTTTTCGTGACAGAAATTCTACCAAAAAAAAAGGTAGAGCAAAATCACCTAAAAAACGCTGCAGATACATGCTACACCTGAGCTTTAACAGGCAGCCATTAAGACACACACATTACTGCACTTCTGTCTTTGCTTGCACACCTACACAGTATTCAGGGAGCGGCCGACCCAAGTGGCTGTGTTGTTGTCAGTATTGTCTCCGGGGAGGTGGAAGTGGTTCAGGTTGAGGCTTTCTCAGCTGTCAGTGAGTGTGCAAGGCACTTACATGCATAAAAGCAAGGGAATGAAAGGCTGGTAGGTAGATGAAGTCATCTTAAACATTAAGGGTTTTAGATGCAGTTTGGAGATTTACATAAGGAGGCATTTAACTGACATGATTAGGCACTTTACAGCCTTGCTGTAGTGTGTTGTTTGAGGTCTGCGCTACAGAAAGAGACAAAATGATTTATTGCCTCCATTTGTTATCCAATGGCCCTTCAGGACTCTAAGTAAAGACAAATTACATTAACAAGACACAGAAGCCCTCCTGTGCTCAGATTTGTCATAGAAATGGTGGTTTCTTTCAATCCACTGTCTTCTATAGTTCAATATAAAATTGCATATGATGGCTCCTCATTTCTAACAGAGCAGCAAATTGTACTCCTGATAGTCAACATGAACATTGAGCCCGCTCTGGTTTTCGAACCTCATCGCATCTAGTAGATTACCACAAATTGAGACCTACGTATTAGAGTGGAAATCAAGAAGAGTGAATGAGAATGCCTGAGCTCAGATTGTAGATAATAACATTTGCATGTTTCCCACCAGCTCCATCCATTCTCATTTGTGTAAGAGTATAGGCAACATTACAGACTGCTATAATCCCTCAAAGCTGACAGTCATGATGTGGCAGGTAATGTTACTGTACTGGTTTGTGCCTCCAGGACAGTGAATGATTTGTACAGTCGTTTTCCTTCCAGAAATTGGCACAAGCGCAGGTGATTGTGTTTCAACAAAGCTGTTGTATAGAAATGCCACGGATGTTGAAAAAGCCAAGAACAGTAATGGAAATATCCTGCAGCCAGCTTAGCATAGATCAAGTTGGGGGGAATGAGAAAAAGCAGCAGCACTGCGTCTCCATCTGTTGTACAACACTTTGCTGATCATGTTATCAGTTGGAGAAAGCTAATGTAAACCTACTGCTGATGAAACTAACCATGTGTCCTCTGGTTTCCTCCATAGAGGGAAGACTAAGTAGAACTGTAGTTTGGGGTAAAGAGCTGGTGCTGCGAGCACCTTTCAGCACCTTCTGATTCAGTGCACATTTACAGGGCCCCAAAACACAGGTAGGCTGAGGAGCAAAGCCATGTTTCTGTCATCGGGGGTCTGCAACCTGGAACTTTGCTTCAGCAGTTCCAGTGCATACTGTAAAAGCCTAAAAAAAATTACAGGTATAGTAGCAGCAGGGGATTGTCATTCTCACCTACAAGGTTTCAGAGATATGTTGAAAAAGCTTTATTTGGTATGTGGTACAATAGCAGACAGGACATCCAGAGGAGGGGTGAGGCTGTGAGCGCCCACTGTAATGTTTGGCAGTGGACTTCAGGCATACAAAATGAATGTAGTGGTCTTGATTGAACATGCTGCAAGTACATTTAGCCTGTCTTGAACATGGACTACTTTTTTCTCAGAGTGCAATTTACTAAAAGAGCTCACGCAACATTTATAACGTGGGAGAGTCTGACCTGTCTGGAACGTGCAGCAACAGTGTGAAATACAAACATGGTAAATCATACCTGTTAGACAAAGTGACTAGCAGGTTAATTCTCAAACTGAAAGAAAGAAAGAAAGAAAGAAAGAAAGAAAGAAAGAAAGAAAGAAAAGGAAGCTGCGTTATGATGTGTGTTTTTCCCCTTGTGGCAGCATAAGTTTATACATTAACTGTAATTTTGCTGCAAGTGTGCATCACTGCAACTGTATAGCACATTAATTCAGATGAAGAGGGAACATAATGGAGTTGTGTGTGTGAGAGAAGGAGATAATATAGAGAACGCTACTAATATGGTGTCAGAATGGACTACTAGTAGTAAAACTGTCGTGCACAGTATAGTAGTAATGGCTGATTGCACTGACAGCTATTTCCACTTACTGTGAATAGCAATAATAAACGGAGGCAGGGAACTGACCTGAAATAATCCATATGCTAAGCTCATTAAACATATTCCCAAGTGCAATCATTATTATAGCAACATCCTGACAACATTATTGCCAGTTATGGCCATAACAAATGAAAAAATCATCATATTGACATTAGTTATAATAGGGTGTAGGGCCAACTTTCCAGTCAGCTAATAAATTATATTATTTTTTCCACCCCAGGCCTCAAGTTGCCCTCAGCCCTTTGCTCACTCAAGCTGATATTATATTAAAAATTAAACAGGACATTAATAATATACAAAGATGAAAATATAAATATCTGAGTGCCTGGACTTGATGACCATGAGGAACCTTAATAGTCACACAGAATTTGAAACCAAGGAAGGGCCAGCTCACTTGAATCCTTAAAGACTTCTTACCGCTTGTCTTACCTAGCTTTGGAGTTTTATTCTTTACTCGCATTTTAGTAAATTTGAAGATTTTTTTAGGTTAGCAAGTAACTGAAATAATGGTAGCTTTAAGTTTTGATAAAAACCATGGGGGAAAGTATTTTATGGAAATCATGTGAAAGAATTTATTCATTAAAAAAGCACTTGTCTGGGAAAAAGCTCTTTTCAGTGCTATATGGACACATACTACTCCACACTGTAATTATGAATCTCATTAAAATGCTGTGTACAGGCACACTGTCAGGTACACCTTTTTAACTTCTTGTTAATACCTAACCAGCCAGTCAGCAGCTGATTACAGTGAGTCATGTAGACATGGCCAAGACGACTTGCTGATTTTCAAACTGAGCATCAGAATGGGGAAGAACTTTTACATGACTTTGAATGTGGCATTGTTTCTGGACTGGTCTGAGTATTTTAGAAGCTGCTGATGTCTTGGGTTTGATCTTCTAGATATCAGGTGTGATCTCTGATCTCTAGGGTTTAGAGAACTCCTGTCAGCTAACAACAGGAAACTGGGGCTACAATTGGCACAGGCAAAATTGGACAGCAGAAGATTAGGAAAACAGTGAATCGATGAGTCTCAATTTCTTCTGTAAAATTTGGATGGAGGGTCAGAATTTGTTGTAATCAGCATGAAAGCATTTATCCTGCCTCAACCCAAAAATACCAGCTGATCTTTGTTTGAGTCTACCTGAGTATTGACCACAAAATTCCCTTTATGACCAGCGTACTCATCTTCTGACAGCTGCTTCCAGCAGGATAACACACCATGACCACACCACAAAGCTCAGAACATCCTAAACTGGTTTCTTGAACATTACAACAAATTCATTGTACTCAAATAGTCTCCACAGTCACCAGATCTCAGTCCAACACCTTTAGGATGTGACAGAATGAAAGAATTGCATCATGGATGTGCAGCCAACAAATTTGCAGCAAGTGTGCGATGCTCATTGAATTAAAACAGTTCTGAAAGCAAAAAGGCCTCCAACCAAGGACTAGGATTTTGCACCTAATAAAGTGGCTGGTTTTAAGAGATAAAAAAAAAAAGTCTTATTAGTTTTGGTTTTATTTAAGGCTTGACTTCCCATGAGGAACAGAAGAAGGCTTTGCACTGAAACAAGACAATTTTTCCAGTAGATGAGTTGAATCTTTTTTTTTAAAATTTTGTCCTGCTTTGAGTATTTTTTCCTCTTAAGTACTCAGATGACTGGTAAAATAGATAAAGAAGTCACCTCTTAACATGTAATAGCCACACTAATGTACCTTATGAGACAAGACATGAGTTAAAGATGTTTCGACATATGGTAGCACCTGAGGACAGACGAAGAAACCCTCAGCATGTAAATCTAATCTTGTGAGGACTGAACATACAATTAGATAATTACTTTTTTATTGCTTTTGTGGTGAGGGGATTATTCTGCTGCCTGCAGCTAATATAGACACTTCCTTATTATGCACATTCAGCTTTCATATAAGAACCCTCCTGATCCCCACCCCCAATGCAATTAACATAAATTCTCATATGGTTAGTGTGTTCACAAGCACATTGTTGGTCAAGATAAAAAACAATAGTTGGGAAAGGTACTCACAAGATCATCATGTTGTCCTTTACCGTTAGGTTTGCCAATCCATTTGGCACACAATTGTATAACAGAGTTTTAATTTGAAACCATGTAAAACAAAACAAAACAAAACAACAACACAAAACAAAAAAACAGAGGATTTAAGGCTATTTGCTTATTTATCCCCCCCCCTCCCCGGTTTCTTTTAATCAAATTCATCTACACTACCTCAGGCAATGAAATTAAGTTTAACTGTCAGGAGACAATAGTGAGTCACAGAGCATTCAAAGCAACTGCCACTCTTGATGATGATTAATATAAAAATGACGCAGGGCTACTTTTGACTTTTTGAATCACATCTGAATCTGAATCTGAATCGCTCAGATGAGCTTTGTAAATCTCGTACAGTTCTCCCAAGCAGTGTCAATGCAGAGTGCGCCTAGAAAAGCAACGTGGCAATAAAGATGAGAACCGCGTATGCCAAAACCTCCTGAGTGATAATTAAATGAGACAACTGTAAATTACACAAAACTTGGAAGAGAAGTCAAAACAGGCTGTGAAAATAGAGGGAAATGTTCCAACTGGTTGTTTTCTGCATTAATTTAGTGCTATCACTTCTGTCATTTCTCTGTCAGTTGGAGTTGGAGTGCAGGACCATGACATCATTTCCAAATGTCTGTAATGTTCTCACTGACAGGGCTGCCAGTGGGTCTCGTTCTGCTCTGAGCAAGGGTCCAACATTTCTCAGCATGAGCCGCGCTCTGAAGGATGTCCCTCAACTCGCAATTACGAGGACATTTTCAAGATAATGTTGTGGATTAACAATCAATAACAGACAATTTTCCAACTTACACTTGAAAGACCAAACCAGATGGGGAAACTGCTCAGACAAGAATGATTTTCCTATGAACTTGCAGTGGTTTAGTTTCTTTGTTTGCACGGGGTGACCACAGACACATGCTACTCCTTAAGGGACTCTTTCTGCGTGGGATATGCTTTTGATCATTTGTCATAACGGACAGAGACGAGATCTGAGATGACCACACAGTCATCCTACATGTTACCATATTGTAAATCCATTCCATCCATAGCATCTTTAATAATGCTATGTGAGTTATGTTTCTGGGGCACTTTGAAGAGGGAAAAGCAAAATGGAAAAACAAAGTGATGTGCATGTGAATTACCTTTCGATGCAAGGGTGTAAATACTGGGGCAAAAAATTAGCAAAATGTAAATATATCCAATTTTTTAGCATCTTTTTGCATTTAGAATATTTCCACATCTGCAACAGTTTAGTGTCAGACCACCAATAAGAGCAACCAAATGATGTTTCTCCCTCCTCTTCTCACCCCTGTAGTCTGACAGCACATTTCAACATCTGAGAATCCTGCTGACTGTATCTTCTTGTGCCGTGTCCCCAGACTGCTGCTCCGGCTCCACCTGCCTGCTGCTAAAAGGCGTCAAGCTGGGATAATTGGCCTCCCTGTCCACTTTTTACTGCCATCCACAATGTCTGAAAGCTCTCCTTCACACGCATACGGGGGATACTAACGTGACAGTCCCCCCTGCGCTACCTCTCTATTTGGCCTCTCATCCTCACAGACTAACTGCACATTAATTTTCATTCCGTAGACCATTAGGATTGGATAATGATGGCATCTGTCACTGGAAGCTGGGGGTGTCTTTGGGTCTTGTGACAGAATTGAGAAAAGAGAAATGGAAATCAGTCCACAAAAAAATGAAAATGGCCACAGATACCTTCTCAAAACGCCTCCCTTCAGCCCTTTGGGACAGTGAGGGGAGATAAAATGCTGGATAATCCCTCACCCAGTGCATGAATCACAGTATAAACACCTACTGATATTGTTGACACTGTTATACAATAATATTATACAGGATCTGGACTGAATGGTAAAAGCAGCATTTTCAAATTTCCTAAATTTCTACTCTGACTGTACAATCGCACATTTTATTTAACTTATAGTTTACAGGTCTAAAAATTATGTCACTGAAGAACATGAAACCCAAATCAATAGGATTCTTGGAAATAAAACTGCTATTTACATTGAAATACAACGATCATAGCTCCAACTCTGCTAAATCTGTTGCCATCAAAATGTATTCATTTGATTGATGCCTGAAGATACAGTGACCTACGATTAAATCAGAATACAAGTTAATTTAAACATACCAGCAGGCTAGCAGGGTAGAAAATTCCCTGAAAATATGGAAGTAATTTTAGGACCTCTCAGTGTATGAATATATGATCAAATGCTTGATTTTATCTGACACATAAGCTGTCCCTTTCCCAAGGACGGAGACTTACAGTGACCACAAAAATGCTTTAAAAACAAAGGGCTGCACAGTACATGCTTTTGTTATGGTAGTGTACGTTCTTCATCTTTACATTGTATTTTGCTAAAATGTAATTTAATTTTAGGTTATTTTGTATATGGTGAAGCATAAAGATTGTTTTGCTGCATAAAATGTGACATTTGAGCAAACGTATTACATAATATGAAGTAAACATTTCATACAATTTCCCCTTTCTTAGTAACTTGGTATGTGGGAAATGTGGAAAATCCTGATAGCTGTCACATTATATTACTGTTTGTCTACATTTGGTAGATTAAGCAAAACAGAAAAGTTGTCAAGCTGCACACATTAAAGAAAGTAGACAGGAGTACAAATAAAGACCTACCGCTTTGCTTTCGGAACACAAAAGAGCAACGGAGGCTTTAATTTGACTCCACATTTGTACAGATGTTTCTGCAGAGTGGCAATGAAAATTGTATTTTTTTTAAAAAAAAGTGTTTCTCTGGAGTATTATTATTATTTTAATTGCTGAGCAAAAATGAGGTAAAATCAGGTTTACACTTAACTATGTGGATTTGTAAGTTTAACTGTATCTACTTTACCTGCTGGTTGTTAAGATATGGGTGCAAAAACAAACTGGATTAATTCTTCCAGTTAGTTTTGGGCCATAACTTGCCTAAGCATAAAGTAAAAGGCATGACTGCTCTTGCACACGTGATAAGATGTTGGCTCCCTCCTGCTGTATCTGCTGTTTGTCACACTGATTGCAGCTCCTCACGCTCCCTGTTCTCAGAGTAGCTGGTATGCCAGCACATCGTGCAATCCTCTACAGGCACTGAACCACCACTGTAGGTAGTTAAACTCAATAAAAGGAGAGATGGTGATGTTCTGGGTTCTGCAAATTGCAAACATTCAAACTACAATCAAGACTTACTGTAATGAATAAAACAATTTGCCAGAGCTGGTCTTCAATAGCATCCATAATTAGAAATATGCACATCCACTTGAGACCTTCGGCTGTCTTCAAGTTGGTGAAGACATCAAACGCATTCTTACTTGATTCAATTATCTCAACTGAATACACCAGTGGTCACACCAACATATAACACGGCATCACACTGCCACCTAGTGGTCAGGAGATGTGTGTGCAGCGGACATGAACCTCGACAGACAGAAACACTCAATTTCTTTCTTTTGTTTTTTTACTTAAAATATGCACATATATAATAATTTTAACCATTCAAATTAGAGTGTAAAAAAATCGTTCATTTTAAAGACAAAACCGTGGCCATAGTGACATTTCTTTAAAAGGGCGGGGAGAGAAAAAGACAATCTAGACACATTCACAAATATACATACAGGCCACAAAAAAAAAAAAAAAAAAAAAAAAAAAGTGGGGGGAAAAGGGCAAAAAGTATTCAAATGAACTGTATTAACACTTCATATACAAAATCCATAGAGTTTTTTGTGTGAGGTTTTAAGCTCCATTGCAGCATTGCAATGCATTTTTTAAGATCTCATTATCTGTCAGTGTTCAGTGTACAAAAATGTGTAATAATACACATTTACTACACAGTAATACTATCCAAAGGCATCTGTACGGATCTCTCACGCCATGGCATGTTTTTAACATTTCACATATCAAACAGAAGATGTGTTCAGATGAGATCACTCAAGTTCCTTGAACCGTGCAAACATGGCCTTGCGTACTGCTTGTTTGTAGGTGGCATGGTCCCAAACGACAGGCTCCTTCTTCTTCCTTGGCTAAAAAAGAAAAAAAAAAACTCAATAAGATGTCCAGATAACAAAAACTTCTCATAATGCTAAAATCAATCAAATGAAACCCCGCACTTACCGCGACAGGTTCCGCCCCTAAACCAGGCCTCTCGCTGACTTTATTCATTTCCCTAAACACACAGGAAAACTGTTAGGCAAATATGACCAGAAGCATGCTTTAAATGTATTTATTTAAAAAAACAATCCCGTAATATTTACTTTGTTTCCCATTTTAGTCACAATAAACACATTTTGTTAATGCCTCTACCTGGAGCTCCCAGCCCAGGTGTTTTGATGCTGTGGTTGTGAGTGATGGTGTTTTCTTCTTTTCTGTTCTGGTGATTTGGGTGCTTCTTTGGCACTCAGCTGTAGAGGACACAATCGCTTTTACTTAGTCTACTGAATTATCCACACAATACCCTCCTCTGCAAATGTCCCCACTCCACGCATGTCCACTTACTTGTCTTTCCTGGTTCTCCAGCGCCTCCAATTCCTTCTTTGACCTCTTAATTTTAAGGTGGATCTCCATATTTTGCTGTGGAGACAACAATACAAGTTTTAGAGGCTAAATTTGTAGTATCAGTGCCAATAACTGATGATAGACAAGTCAGAGGGTAGTACTTTGTGCAGATCAGAAAGCTGTTGGTGACGGATAAGAGCATCCTTGTTGGGGAACTGCCTTCTACACAACAGACACGCCATCTTCTTCCAGTCAGTCAGTTTGTCGTCCTTTTCTTTTGACTGGCCGCTCTGAGCGGTTTTAACCGTCTCGTCCTCCTTTTCTTCCTCCACCTCTTCATCGCTTCCGGCTCCATAGTCTGATGCCAGCATCCCCAGGGATCCCATTGGACGCTGAAAACGGAAGCAGATGAAGGTTAAACTGAGAATAACCAAAACACCAAAAATATGACCCAGAAGGAAATCTTACTTTTGACTTCTCATCTTTCTTAGCAGGAGCAAGGGGCTTCTTAAAAAGATCATCTCCACCTGCAATCTGCAGATGACAGAATAGAAGGAAAAATTTGTCCTGATTACAAAACAGAAGAAAGCAATAGCTGTTACTCCTGGTGTGAAATCGAGTTGACTCAATTATGATGTTTGGGAGTCCCTAACCTTCCTTTCAAATACAGCGAAACCAGCATCGGCTGATTTAGACTGCCTCTTATCGTCGTCTGTTCCGGTCTTCAGCAGAGGAGATGGAGCACGCACAGTTTCCTTTTGACGATTCTGGATCTTCGCCCAGCGCTCCATATCTTTCATTATCTGCAAATAGGAACAAAACACTTCTCATCTATTTGCCCCCTGCACACATTTATTTAACATGCACAGCAGATTTGTTACATAACTGATACCTTGACAGCAGCTAGGCTTCTTGGCTTCTCCTCCTTATCCTTCTCTTTGTCCTTTTTAGCAGAGTCGTCACCTTCTTTGTCCGGAGCAGCACCAGAAGCTGAGCCGGGCTCCTGAGCTGAGCTGGCAGCTGAAACTGGAACTGGAACCGTTGAAGCCTGAAGTGACACTGACGGCTTCTTCATTTCTAGAGGAGCATCTGCTGCTGGGTTTGAAAGAATGGCCTGGTCTTCAGCCGTCATGGTAACAGGTTGGTTATCTGCAGAGTTACTTCCTGGGACTGGGACATAGGTCTTTGACACAGCATCCCAGTACAAGTACTCCTGGGCTTGAGCATTATAGAAATACTACACACACACACACACACACACACACACACACACAGAATAAAAATTAAAACCTCTATTCAAATTTCCTTTGGGGTTGCTTAAAAATCTGCTAAATTAAATAAAAGTATCTTCTTATTACTTAATGATTGGGTCATAATTTTTAATCATCTAAACAATCAATCTTCTCAAAAAGAAGTTGGAGGTACTGGGTAGATGTTTTAATTATGCAGTAAAATCTACGACATACAAACTCGTATTCACATTCTTCACAGCAATCATTATTCTCACTGACTCACTAAACTTTGCACTTTTTAGGCAGTGTGGAGGCTCACCCTGGAGTTCGGATCGTAGTATAGCGTCGTCTCCGGATCGTAATAGAAGCCTGACGTGGCATCATACAAGTAGCTAGACGTGTCTGGAATCTCAGCTCCTGGAATAAGCATAGCAAATGAATAAACATAAATACATTGGATGTAGGGGTGGGCGGCATAAACTGTATACGGTAGAAACGATATAAATTTGGACAACGGTAGAGCTTCCCCCACTTCCGAACCATTGATTCATTAATGGTGAATTCTCTCTCAGCTGCTCTATTCCCATGTTGTTGCAGTATATTAATGACTACTCGTATTGTGGATGGATTATCTCAGTTGTTCTCCTGACTGAAGTTTGGTCTGTTTATAGCATCCGTCCATGCAATTGCATTTGTCCCTAACCACCAGAGACCCTCACGTTAACCTTTATCCAGTGGAAAAAAGTTGGCGTTCATCCTTCAGCTTCACTATGCTAATGTTATGCTAACGTAGCTGTTTTGCTAGCAATCACGTAGCACAACATTATATACCCTCTAGTCCAACTTCAGTAACCCTGCAAACGTCACTGCTGTTTAGTTTTCTCTCTTTGTTTATGTTGGAAGTGATAGCAGAGTTGTACGTTTTAATTTTTTCAGAAATCTCTCAGTCAGAACATGGCATATCATGTTTAGGTGGAAACTAGCGAGCTAACTTCCTGCTAACTTCGAACTCCGATGAATTTAATAAATTCTGTTTTCATGGATGCCTGGATGATTATTTGACAGATTTCTGCGTGCCGTGTACTACATAAAATCGGTTCGAGGTCAGTAAGCACAACCAGAATTCATACATAAGGCACACTGTCGATTTTTGAGAAAATTAAAGGATTTTAAGTGTGCCTTATAGTGTGTAAAATACGTTATACAGAAGAAAAGAATATATCGCGATATATATAGTTACCACACATGCTACAAATTATACCTTGATATGGATTTTAGGCCATATCGCCCAGCCCTAATTGGATGGTAGATGATCCTAAAAAAGACCCATTTAAACCGTCTAACCATAAATGTAGGCCTGTGATCCGTCTGTGGTATCTGCCATCCCAGAAGACTCTGTGGTCAAATGAGCTCCAGCCAACTGGTATGATGGATCCACAGTTGGAGGTGCAAGATAGCCGATTCCCTTTGAGGGGTTGAAAAATAAAAACAGTTATATGGTCACATTTCAGACAGCATATTTGCAACTTTGCTCTTTTGGTATGCAACCTACCAGGGTACCGCTGGGGTCTAATGGTGGCGCAGCATTAGACATTGCAACACCTGAGAAGAAACAATAGTTTTTAAATTAAAAAAAAAATTATAACCAACAGGAGAGACATACTAGACTGTATCTGAGAAAGTCACCTTGCATTCCAGTAAGAGCACCAGTAGGTGGCTGCAGAGGCTGCAAGAACTGTGGAGGTTGTGGATACTGCTGCTGCTAAAACACAGAAAGAAAATAGATCATCTGAGTTTGTATCATTCACTTCAGCTTCAGTAATTAGAGAGCATTGCACATTTAATAATTCAGCCTCCTGTTAGTCCTCTATTTTTCCCACCTTGCTTCTTTGCTTTTTAACAGTAACTACCCTTTACAGCACAGCATGGTAGCTCAGTGACGAGTACTGCAGTCTAACAGACAAACTACATCACCTCAACCTGGGCGACCAGGTGTTTGTTTGGAGTTCTGTGTTCTCCTTAGTCATTAACATCATTAGAAATCAAAGCTCTGGAGTTTAGTAGTATTTGTACAGAACTAATATTAGAAACCCTTTTAAGCTGTTATGATCTTAATGAAATTATGCACTTAAATTCACTTTGCCTACTGAACTGAGGAAGGGGTCACTGCTTGGAGCTCCAAATAAAAACAAAAAGAAACAAAAACCCCAAAAAACCCTTCATGAGATTAACATTCAAAAATGCAAGTTTCTATAATTTTTTTTATAATTACCACAACTTACCCCGATTATGCTGCCGTCAGGTGGAAAACCAAGGATAGAAGTGTTTGATTTCTCAACATCTTTTTTGACACTGAAGGGAATCCAAAAAGAAAAAAACAAAAGGTAAAGATTTTTTTAGTGAACATGTCTGATTTGAAAATCTTTGCAATCTTTACTTACTTTTGGTTCTTCAGGGGTTTTGCAACCTCAGCATATACTCTGACTCCATCGATATAAAGGGGCCTGGGTTTAGTGAGGAGTTCAACCAGACGTGTCACTTGCTACAAAAGAAGAAACAAAGGTATGTTCCGGATACTGAACAAATAACCCCATTACAAACTCAACAAGAATGGAAAAGTAGCGATATCTGGCAGTACCTCATGGGAGTCCATGTCAACAAAGCAGAAGCACTTTGATCCAGGTGGTTTGCCTTTCACTAGACGAACATTTCTCTCATCCAAATAAGCAAAGGGATCCAAGGCTTTCAGGATAGTCTCAACTGTTGTTGTGGACTTCACATTTTTTATTATCATGGCTGTAACAGTGACAACAATTTTTTACTTGATCTGTATTAGCACATAACTGAACTGAAACATATTCATCCACATCAAGATACAAAGGACAACAAACGGAAGTTCGCATACTCTTGCTGTCTTTAAATACAGAGTCAGACTGTTGTGAGGGGTGATGAGGAAGGTTGCGGTTGTTCCAAGACTCTGCCTGTTGCTCCGTATCATGCTGTTGAAGCCGCTGGTCCACCTGCTGCTGCCAGGCCTCTGGAGTGAGGTCAGAGCTACGCTGCCACTGACTATGAGAAAAGGTCTCAATCGGATCCTTTGGTCTGGACCCATTCAGGTTCATCTTCAGCTCTTCCAAAGGTTCATCTGATATGGGCAATTGGGGCTCCTGGATTTGAGGTACTTTGTGATCTGATTCCTGTAGCAAGAGAAAATGCGAGCCATAAATTTTTAAAAAGCATTTTTTCACATCATCTTTTACTTAGATATTTGCTTTATTTTATTTACAAAGTCTTCTTGCTCCTATAAGCTAGTATAAGTTACTATTGTTGCTGTTTTCTATTAATGCAAGCCCAATACTTAGATCTACTCTGTTCAATCCAAGATCAATGTGTTCTGATTATTCAGAAGAAACTGCTTTTTGAACTGAAGAACTAAAGATTCTTTATTCACTCACATGAACACGTCTTTCACACTCTTCTGGCTGGATATACTTAATTGAAGTAGTTCTAGTGCCAACCTTTATAGACCCCTGAAAGAAGAACAGAAAATACCAGTCAACACTAAACTTCCCAGTTACTCATATCTAAAATACCAGTGACACCCAACATGCACTGTGGCAGGTTTAGCCCTCCTCTCTTCTATGAGGACAAAACGGGCCATCACTAATGAAAAAGTGCAAAGCCCATGTCCATGACCCATGCTACACATGGGTCATTAGTCCCCAAAAAAACAGCTAGTTGAAAGGGGACCACAAATAAGCGCTGTCTATGGATTATATTCATTACTACTCTATCAATAGATAAAATTATCATGTGGGCCATTATAATCTCCCATTTCTTGAGCCAAAGTAACATGCTGAAATGTATTTTTTGCCCAACCAAAATCCAAAGCTATGCAACTCACTATTAAACAAGAAAAGGACAGCGAACGCTGAACTGAAGAGCTAAAATAGGCAATGTTTTTCTTTTTTTTTTGTCAAAAATAACCGAGATCATACCAATTTTTCCCCTCTCAATCCACCAGCCTTATTAAACAGCCGGCACATGAAGTCTGAGAAGTGTCATTAACATCAGATCAGATTGTCTACAGTTGTCCCTTTCTCACATGGAGCACGCAGTAGATATGTCCACATTTGATGCATTGTCACTACTAAAAACACTCCAGAGAGTTGCATAGTCAGAGCGGGTAGGAGGCTGGACACATGGCGCCCACTGCTCCTTGTTAAGTCACCAGACCTGCACTAGTCTCACATTTGCAGAATCAGACATAACGCAGACTTAGATATAGGGAGCTGGTCCAGATATTAGAAATTTCACTCTTGGTCTACAAGTCAGCCATCCACGGAAGAATAAAGATCACTCTAAAGTGCTAGATGAGAACCAAATTCTGAGCAGATGAGTTGTACAAACGAAACATTGCCACTGTAAATAACCCCTTTCCAACACCAGGCTGTATCTGCATGAGATGTATCCAAGCAAAACCTACAGTACGTATAAATGTTTTTACAAATTTGAACCATTTATCATCCATAACCCTGTGGAAGTCAAAAATGCATCCGAATGTGGCCAGTGTGTCTTCATTCCAGAGCCATTATTTTACCCCCCAAAAACTAGAGCCATCCTTTTCCTCTTCTAGGAGTTTCAAGGTGGATATTCAAATATTTGTCATTAAAACCTGACAACTGATTCCATTGGGGTTTTTTTTTTTTTTGAACAAGCCGATCACAAGCTGCTGAACATGTACAAAAATAAATAAGTTATTGGTGTAATAAAGGTGAAAAGCAAAACAGTCAACTTGAGCCAAAACAGCTACACATTTCAGCAAAAATCCAACTGGCCAAGATAAGTCAAGATCAAAGTTGCTCCAAGCAATCCAAAGGCCGATATCAAAAACCACAAAAACAAATAAATAACTGATGAGTTCAAGAGGCCAGCAAGAATTTGCAAGACTTGCATTCTGAGAAAAAGCTGAAGGTAAATGAAATTGAACCAAAAACATAAGACATACTGCAGAAACCTGAAGACAAGACTGTTTGCAACTGTGTCTTGAAGCTTTGTGAATCTGTACTCCCCACTTTCAGGCATTCCATGAAAATTTGTGTAGTCAGAGAATCCATCCAATAAATGTTGTGGCATAGCACCAAAAACAGAAATGTCAACATAATAAATGACCCTAAAGGAACAGTCAGCAGCTCGATCACAAATCAAACAGCTTCATTACAAGGAAACACCAAAATAACTTTCTTGGCGATTCAACAACAGCTGAGATAATATAGTCAAGATATCGTCCAGTTATTTCAGTTTGCACCAAAGTCGTGAAGCAACAAACTACAGCGCCAAGCTGCAAGCACAGCTAAAAGCTCTCAAATGCAAAGTAGTTACAGACATTATAGATAAGTGGGTATTCACTATAATGCTTTACCTGTCCTAAAATTACAACTGGAAAATATTTCAATCAAGACCCCAAAAGAATAATTTGAATGAAGACAGTCATCAACACAGCTGAAAGCCACCACACACAACTCCTACATAACAAATACGGTCAACTGGTGAAAAGTGACATCTTTCAGCTACTTCAATCAATCAGTTACATTTCAGCTACAATACTATTTTTCAACCCCAAGCCTCAAGATGAACCGACTGTCCTTCTGATATGCCTTCAAACTCTCTTCCTCAAACTTGGAATCTTTCAAAGGGTGCCGGTACAGAATACGAGCACCAATCAGCCTCCTTTTATTTTCCCATTTTATGGGAAATCCTGTGAAAATTGCTGTGTAAAATGTTAAAACTTGCAGCTGCCTACTTGAAAACAAAATGCCACCACAAGATGAGAACGACGAGTACTCAAAATTTTGTAGGACATAAAGGTACCCATGTGTCGCAAGCAGCAAAAAATTTCCTTTGGTCTTCATAACCAAATAGAGTAAACGTTCGAGTTTAAAAAGAATAAATGTTAAAAATCATTGATTCATTGTAGATAATGAGACTAGCTTTTCATCAAACGTTAAACCATGCAAGAACTATATTTATAGTTTCTGGTTAAATACGTTGTAGTGTTACTCGTTTGGCACATCATGGCTGAAATCTGAAAAGTTAGGACTAGTAATCAATAAAAGGAAAAGCAGTTACTGTCTGTACATACAGTTTTAAAGTCATATTTTTTCTAGATCGACTTAATAGGTTATCTGTGGCATTATTATGGCTGTGTGGATAAGCACTGATATGTTAATAAAAGAGATTAGGACCACCTATTAAAATATATATGTATATATATAAAAAGAAAAAAAAGATCTCTTAAACTGTCGACATCTGACATCATCTCCTCAGCCAAGATGACTTCACTAAGAATTAAAGCAATCCCTTCCATGGTTCTCTTCCTCCCCATTTACTAAATGCCCCCTCAACCCCTAGTAATCCTGATGGAAGAGATGGCCTTCGTAGAGTGACGAGGATGGGCCACCTTGTTGGACTCCATGAAGTGGACTGCATCCTCGAGGTTTAAAAACTCCACATAGGCCGTATCGTAGCTGTAACCTGGGGACAGCATTTGAAATACAGATGGGTTTTTGTTAGTCAATGCCAGTAATGATAGTCACCCAGTGAAACATTACAAGAATGCATTTGTGAATACATCGAGACAAAGCGAGCGAATTTTCACACCTTTACCGACACCCATACCTTTTCAGGAAAACTTTTAGTTTATGCCTTTTTTTTCTTAATCAGTCTTCAGATGACTGACGACATTTCAGACTCGTCATGAAAGGCTTTGATAAGCCAAGCCTTAACAAACCACTGGCAAGTGAGTGTTTGAGTAGAGAGCACCATGGAGACAGAAAAATTTACAATTTGTGTTCATATCTAATAAAAAACGGAAAAAAAGGCACCCATTTCTGTGAGGTGTTTTAATACATTTGACATGATCTTCACAAAAAAGCTCAGCATCATGAAGGCACTGCGTGTACAGCGACCCACTGAGGAAAACTTTCACACTAAAGCAGATGTTTAAATCAGCAAGATGAACAAAGCGCCAGCAGAGGGCTTTCCATTTCAGATTGGCAGACATCTTTTCCCCCTGATCAGAGTACTTGGATAGCGTCCCCAAAGGACACATTCAGCAAGTCACATGCCACACGTCTTTTTTCTGATGGGTCACCAAATATCACTCTCCAAAAGCTGCTAATATTTAATCTTGCTAAGTCTTTTTAAGCGCTGGCAAAGACCCCAGGTCCTCAAACATGAAAAAGGATTGCAGAAACACCCCACCCCCCTGCTTCTTTTCATTGAGCAAGTTACCAGAGACAACCAACAAGAAAAGCAACCAAGAATGTAAAGAAATAAAGAATGCGGAGGTTCGAATGTCGTAAAAGCGAATCGTCAGGAGGACAGACTAGCGAGAAACTGTCCCAAACAGTTCCACAAAGAAATTTCATTCTTACCTGGCACAACCTTCTTGATTTTCATCCCCTGCATTGGCACACCATCACGAGCTGCAAAAGCACCAAGAATCTGCAAAACATTTCAAAATGAGTAAGCTATGTCATGTCTGTCTATGCCAATTAAAAACACAGTATGGTTTAAAAAATAGATAATGTAAAAGACAAATTTGCATTTCTATTTCAATTACCTGCTCCATTGTGGCAGTCTTAGGAATACCAGTTACAGATATAGTATTGGAAACGTTGTCTTCCATTGATGCACTCCTGTAATCTTGATCCTTTCAGGCAGCAGCCATTAAAATATTCAAATATTATTAATACAATATATTGTTAAACAAATACGAGTGAGGAAAACAAATTACACATACCTTGGAACCAGAATCGCTAAACTTTGAAGGTGAGATTGGTTTAGACTCTTTAAGGAGTTTCTCTGGAGCTTGAAGTTCTTCATGTTTGTAGTCAAAAACCCCTCCAGAGCCTGTTCTGTAATCAATGTCCCTATAGTCCTGATCTCTTGCCTGTATAGTGCTGCTGCTTGGGAAGTCCTGTTCGGGCCCTAGCTTACCCCTTCCAGGTCCTTGATTTGGTGGGATATCCTTCATCTCTTTAAAGCGATCAGTTGGCTCCTGAATTTCGTGTAAAGGATGATTCTTCTCCAAAGGCGGCCTTTCATCACAATGTGATTTATTGTGAATATGCTTTGGGTCTCTTTCTCCAAGCCAATGTTTACCCTCATTTTCTCTTCCTTGAGGGCCAGTAAGGGGACTTATTTCTGGAAGTGGATGATCTTGTGGGCCTTTGCTTCCAATTGGTGGTAGACCCATGGGAGGAAAGCGATCACCACGAGGAAAGCCAAGATCCTTCCGTGGAAAGTCAACAGATGGTCTATCCCGCTCATTAAAGCCTGGTGGATCCCTAATATTCACATCTCGGCCAAAACCTACAGGTAAGCTGGGTTCAGGTACACCACCCATACCTTTGTTGAAGAAAGAGTTGCTATCCTTTCGACGGTTCTTCCATTCTTCTGCAAGTGTCATCTCTTCACCACTCCGATAATCCATAAGGGGACTGTTACTCTGCTCAGAATATTCTCTCTTTCTGATAGTGTCTACTGCACCCATAAAGTCTGACCTAGGAGGACCGACATCTGGAGGTATGTCTGGTCTTCCTCTGTTTTGTGGAGGGACATCATTATTTCCGAATCTTAAAGGAGATCGATCTCTACCTCTAAATTCAGCTGAAGGTCCGGGACGATTTCTGAAATCCATATCAGAATCAAAGCCACCCCTTGCATTGAAAGGCGGCCCTCCTCTCCTGTCAGTGTCCATCATTCTCCTGTCACGTGTAGCCATGTCCATATCATAGCGACCTGCCTCTCCCATTGGTGGTCTGTCATGCATGTCGATAAATCCATCCTTTCGCTCCATTTGATCCATGGGGAACCCTCTTCTTCCATCAACATTGGGATTGCTAAACCGTGGCATATCGTAATGGAATGGTTCTCTCTCCCTCATATCCATAAACCTGTTCGTTTCTCGAGGCGGCATACCCCTGCCTCCCATATCTACGGCGTTCCTGCCGGGCCCAGGGAGACCTGAAGAATTCATAAGTTTGTCTCTAATGGAATTTTCATAGTGCCGCCGAAGACTGAAATCAGGCTCTTCTCCAGGTCTGAAGAACTCTCTGTTTGGCTCCCTTCCTCGCATATCATGTTGGTCCATATCACGCCCCCTCATGGGTGGCCCATCCATCCTCCTCATTTCCATAGGCGGCAGATCAAGGGGTCTTGGGCCCATATGACCTATATTCATCCCATCTCTACCTCTATAGTCAGGCATGGGACGATCTCTGCCCCCAAACATTTCTCCACGGTGATCACCACTGGAATATATTAATATTTATTAAAATATTATTTAAAACAAAAAACAGGTGCAAGCATGGTAGAACTAAGTGACATCCAATGATTCAGTTTAATTGAATTCACTGAGGCTTTATTAGCATGGGTTTCATGAAACAATAGTGCAAAAGCATCAGAATTTATCAAGCTATTTGGATAGTACATCATGACAATAATCTGTACATTAATACAGTTTTATGCTTTATGTTGACAACATGAAAATACAATGTATCACATGCATGTCTGTGTGCATAGGTAATTTAAAGTCCTTAGGTTGCGGCATGTTAAGAATAGGTATTCTTTGAAAGAATATTCATTATGTAGATTTTGTAAATTTAAATATACAAAATCTGAGGATTTACTTTGTTAAAGCAACTTTTACATTTCAGAAAATGAAAGTCTGTGTTAACCTCACTTCCTTAACAGTTATCACTGACCACATATAACCTTCATATCATCTTAAGATGTTTATTCTTTTCCATTTTCAAAATAGGATTGATTATATTTTATACCACCAGCTGTAGTTTTACACCAACTGGTGTTGGGCTAGGAGTGGGAACTGCATCGTTTCTGAGAAGGACCAGTTAGTCCCAGCACCAAATGACACAGCAGCTGTTGTGTGTGGGGAGCTTTAGCATGGAGGTTTTTATAGGTTTGGAAAAAGATTTGAGTGAGAATATTTAGTGGAGGTCTGTGTGCTTATCTACATGTATTTGTTTGTGGTTCTTTGTCTACATGAGAAATGCCTCTACAGACTTTTGCTAATAAAGGTTCTGACATGTCCCCCATTGTGTAGTGCTGAGTGGACCTCATACTTCACTACTCTATAGGAATACGGAAAATCTTAAGCCAGATTTGACAGTGAGCGGATATGTTTATCCAGATCAATACAAACATTTGATGGTTCAACGTAGGTAGCAAAATGTAATGCATAACTTTTTCAAATTAATGATAGTGCCAAATCACATCAGCAGTCGCTTAAAGGTGCTTTAAATTGTAAGGCAAAGACCCTACAAAAATATACAGAGGAAATACTACATCAAGATTGCAATCTTACAAAATATGCAAATACATTTCCTACTGCTTGCAAATAGCATTACAGATAAAAACATGTGAAATTGGGCAAAAATAAATACACAATAGCACATCTTAAAGTCAGTATGCGCTTATGACTAAATGATGCTCGTTTACCGAAAGGGTGGTCCTCCCCGTGGTCCTTGCCCTGGTCCATCCCACATTCTTATAAGTCAGTATCCTATCTGCAGAGAAAAAAAAAATTTGTATTATTATCCACACCATCTAAGCTACCCATGGTACATCGGTCATTTAATAATAAAGATTATAACTACTGGGCTTTGACAGGAAAAAAACCCAACAGGACGATCAGAAAACTCTGAATGCACAGTCACATGAAAGTGTCCATTTATATGTCAGGAAGAGCGCTATTAGCCCGAAACAAAGATGATTTTCAAAAGATGGCTGCACGGGATAAACATGCAGTGTGGCGTGAGTGCTAATGGTGGCCCACAAAAGAACGGCTCGCTAATTATAGCCATAGGTAGGCCTCACAAAACTACGCCACAACATAGACAAATAACAATGATGTCCTAATTGAACTGCGAAGGAATTTAACGACACGATCGAATCATTTCATCAGCGACAGTGTTTTAACTTGTAAGACCGTTGTAACAAAAGTCAGTCTACCGTAAGTGATGAGTGACGCTATCGAAGCTAACGTAACTTGGCTAACGATTAAAGGACGTTTTCGTTTTCCAAGCTTCCAACTGCGCAGAACCTTCACCGGGGCTTATTTTTCAGTATTTTTACGTGTATATTCAGTGTATGGAACCCACCTCGGTTGCTCCTCGAGCTGAGAGTCGATACTGCGAGAATTTGTCGCTCAGACCGTCGATGGCTTGAACGAACTACCGAAAAATGGAGGCGTGTGCTCTTCTTCTACAGCTGCTGCAGCGCAGACTCGTCTTCTTCGTTTTTGTTATACTATACCTATGCAGGGCGAATTGCTGCCACCCAGCGGTTATTAAATACAATAATAACAAAAAGAAGAAGAAGATGATGACGATCTCCTCCCACTGCACCCCAAAACTTTCTCTGTGGTCTTTCTCTTTTACCTCCTGTCTGGAAGTTCCATGTTCCACTACCTTTGTCCAGTAGATCCACTATCCTTCCTCTGCACATGTCCAAACCATTTCAGCCATCCCTCTCTAATTTTACCTCTATGACGCGCTTTCTAATTTCTAATCCTGTCCCTCAAATGAAAATTTAAGCATCTTCCACTCTGCCACCTACAGTTCCTCCTCCTCTCCTTTTTGCTAGTGCCTCATAATAATAATAATAATAACAATAATAACAACAACAACAACAACAACAACAACAACGATAATAATAATAATAATAATAATAATAATAATAATAATAATAATAATAATAAGTTTCATATTGGGTGTCCTATTGAGTTAAGTTTTCAAAAATTACTGAAAATCCAATTTACCACAGACAATTATAGAAGCCCCATGCTAAAGTCTAAAGCAGGCACAATGAACAATATAAATTTTGGCTGGGGTATTTTATGAACGTGCATGTGTTTGCATTTGTTGCATCTATTGTTTATTTTCTGTGTTAGCAATTATCACAGTTTTTAATTAAATACACTTTCTTGGTATAATATTACTGGAATTGATGATCTGGTCTGACATTGGGCAAATGGCATGGATTCTTATACTAATTGAAAAACAAAGCAAAACATAACAACACAATCAAATATCAAATACTGTATCATATAAGTGAAGGGCAACTTCAGAAGAATGTCAGCTTGTTTCAGCAACAGGAGTATTGCTCATTTTATTCATTCACAAACATTGTAGCAACTTGTTAGCTCAGCTAAAGGTCGCCAAATACACACAATTAAAAAAAATACACATGTATGCACATACAATTCAAATATACATAGTCGTACAGAATATGGACTCTGCCATAAACTCTGAGTTTTACTAGCTACGAGTTACAACACAATAACAACTAAAACATCACTCCACACAGAATGCTCTACATCTAGTTTTCAGTGTTTTAAATGAAGTGTCAAAGAGGACGGAACACAATTATCAATACAGCGGCTAAAGACTCTAAACGGAGGCGCAAATAAAACAGCTAAAACATTTCAATGAACTTAGTAAGCATATGTAATCAAGTTGTTCCTCTTGAAACATATTCGTACATGACTGCAACAAATATTAAGGCACTTTAACTTAAAACATATGCTTTCTTGCTGCCTTAAAATTCTAAGTTGTCAAAAGTTGCGCGGCAGTAGTCATGGTGTCAAATTGAATCCACTGTATTTTTACACAGTCTCATAAAATATTTGAATACCACTCATATTGTACAAGTTTGAAATCTTTAAGACGGCTGAAAAATATTTATTTGGACTTTTAGTTTTATATTCAATTTCCTGTGAGATGGTGTGTTGCTGTCTATTTTGGAGAGACTTTTAAATACAACTCTATATATTTATTTTGAAATAAACCTTAGTATTGTTAAATTACCAACTCATAATTTTAGGCCACAAGATATAAACTCAGGATTCTGAGGATTCTGAAGTTCTGAAGCTAAAGTAGCAATTTGCCAAAACAAAGACAAATATATCTATATACAGTGGCATGATGAATAAAGTTGAGTTAATTTCACTAAACTACGCTGTGAGTTTTTTATAGTTCTCAAGGAAAACAAACACAACAGAAGACCTACTTTGCAACAAAACAAGGGAGAGTGGCGAACACTATTGAAAAGACTAATCATTACATAATGCAAAACGATGAAAGTGAGTTGTGGATTAATTCTGCAAACTGGGGGTAAACTTAGACGGCAAAGACACAATATCATGATGCCAGATTTATTGGCTGTACTGCACATGTGATTGTTGCTCCTCCTTACGTGTTTGACTGAGGCCTAGTCTCCTTTTCTCTGTGGCAACATTTGAGGAACATCACCATTGCACCTTGCCTGCTCTTCCTGTCTGGCTGCACTGAGCAGGGAGAGTGCAGTCTGTGTTTCCGGAGCCTTTTCACTGCAACCACCTTTCATGTTGGCGGCAACGCCGTCGCTGCCACCTGCTGGAGGAGCAGGAGCACCGCTTGGTGCGTTGGGGTCAGCTGGAGCCCCCGTGGCCCCAGAATCGCCCTGCTCAGATGCTCGAAGTCTCTTCATGAGAGTAGTCACTCTAACAGCTTTCTGTGAGTAACGAAAACAAAATTTAGTTCATATAAGTTAAATAAATATAAATTGGCAACTTCACTAGCCACTTCCTTAGGCACAACTGTTCAACTACTCATTAATGCAAAAATCAATCACATGACAGTATCTTCATGTATTTAGACATGTAGGCAATATCCTTTTGTGCATTGTGCTCTACCTACATACAAGATGTATTCTAATACCTGTAGGTACTTTATATATATTTATATTGTGTGTATTTATAATACAATATAAGATATAATATATAATCATGTAATATAACTCATATAAAACATATAATCCATATTGTATTCTATTTGTCGAACCCTTTTTTTTGTACCATGACACCAAAAAATATCTCTAATTTGTGTAAAAACTTTGGAATAAATGTCATTCTGATTCTGATCCACTGAGCAACACTGGGAACCAGTAACTCAAGTCTTGAATGCACATCAAAACTTGAACGACATGGGCTACAGAGCAGTTGAAGACCACACCATGTGCCACGCCACTCAGCTAAAAACAGGAAACCGAGGCTACATTTTTCACAAGGCTTATCAACATTGGACAATAGAAGATTAGGAAAAAGTTGCCTGTTTGACTGTAGGTTCATAATTTTGTGTAAACAACATTAAAGCATTCTTCCTTGTGTCAACAATTCAGGTTGCCGTTGGTAGTTTAACAGTCTGCGGTAATTTTCTTGGCACTTTGGGCCCCTTGGTACCAAGTGAGCATTATTTAAATGCTACAACCAACAGTTTGAAAGCAAGCAGGTACCATCGAAGTGTGTCTATTCTAAGAAACAGAGTCAAATAAGCGTCATTTTATGGATAAAGAAATATGTTTTAGACAATTTATACAACTAGATATAGCCTGCTAGTTGGATCCTGGGCTACAATTGAATATAACGTATGCATTTAATGTATGTAATAAACTAAACATTACATTAATTATGTAATTACATTACAGCATTAATTTAATGATGTATACTTCATATGAAGGACTACCTTCCACTTGGCTTTGGCAAAGTTCTTTTCAATTTGTGCACAAACACCATCCTTGATGTTCTTATCTGAGGCAGCATTGCCAGAAATCCTGAAAATAAGTAACAAAAGAGAGATTTTCCTTCAGTGCCAATGTATTCAACAACTTCATAATTTAACTTGTATTTATAGTACTGTTTACATTTGATTTCGGTTCTTTACCATTCATGGGCTATGGCTTCTTGTGCCGTCAATCGCTGATCTTGATCCACTTCCATTAAAGATGCCACTAAGCTTTTGGCTGTAAAAAATACAAGTAAAATAAACAAACAAACAAGAAATAATAAAAAAAAAATATTTATACCTCGGACACATCATTTGCAATCTGCCTATTGCAGACACACATACATGCAACCTTGTTTCCAAAAAAGATCAGGAGCTGTGTGAATTCATATGGGTTGCATATCACTTGAGTGCAGATGACCTGAACATCTCAACTCAGGATGTGTTTTAGAGAGACCAACCAGATGTAGCAGTTTGAGACAGCTGTAGTAAACTAGTCTGACTCGAGTCATGTGAATGCTACTGACTCTTTTAGTACAAAGTCACACTGCTGGATTCTGTCCATTGTCTAACATCTTTATGGCATTATGTTCAAAAATATTTAGACAGTGCTGAGCTATGGTTTGCATATACTGCTGCTCATACCAAATCACTACCTGACTCATATACTATGATGCTGGTTTTTGAACAGTGAACTAATGCACTAATATACTATAATATACTAATATACTATAATATACTAATATACTATACTAATGCTTCATCCTGATTCGGGGAAATTACCACTTGCTCTAAAAGCACAAAAGGCTGCCGCTAATAGAAGTTTCCTTCAAATACAGTCAATTTGTTAGATATATGTTGCCAGTACTGGACTGGACCCCCATTTGAATTCAGATCTGCCTTAATTGGCATAGACTTCATGGCATAGACTCAACAAGGTGCTGGAAACAATCATCGGAGATTTTGGTTCATACTAACATGATAGCATCATGCAGTTGCAGCAGTTTTGTCAAACACATTCTTTATGTGACTCTCAGACCAGCGTATCTGGCACAAACAACTATTGCCACATTCAAAGTTGTTTTGGGTGGGGGTGGGGGGGGGGGGGCAAATTCTCATGCTCATTTTGAATTTCAGCAAGTCATCTTGACCATGTCTACATGTCTAACATTGACTTGCTGCCATATAAATGATTAGACTTTTGCATTTTTGAATGTGCTGTAGAGTCAGTAAACCTAATGAAGTCTGTAGTGAGTATATATGCCTGCTGCTGTCTGAGGCTGAGGTAAACAATGGTCCTGATCCCCTAGTGAGAACATACAGGATTTTTTGTTTGGTTTTTGGTTTGCATTCTGTTTTTTTTCCTACATTTTACACAGCATCTCAACTTTTTTTTTTTTAATTTTAAAAACAAGGTTGCACAAATTGTCAAATACATTGAGTGTCTCTTACCAGAGTCTGAAATATCATCCCAGTATGGGGAATCAAATTCATAATCCCCTGACAAAATCTTTAGGAATAGATTCTTATCACGATTATCAGAGTCATCTTCTTCAGCATCATCATAAAAAGGAGGGTTCCCAGACAAACTAATGACATGGAAAAAAATGAGGATAAAAGAATAAGACTTTCTTCCACAAAACTCTAACTTAAGAAAACAAAACAAAACTTGTAATACAAGATACTCTAAGCACATTATGAGTCACTTACAGTATATACATGATCACACCTATGGCCCAGCAGTCCACGGGTCTTCCATATCTCTGTCTCGCCACCACTTCAGGGGCTAGCAGCAAAAACAGGTTTTAAGTATTTTGGCAGGTTTGCACTTTATAGTTAAAAACTAAAGCAGTACAAGATGAATTTTATTGATCTGAACTGATTTTACTCACCAAGATATTCAGGAGTCCCACATGGATCTTTAATGAGTCCATTTTCCAGTTTTGCCAACTGGAAGTCGCTGATAACAATTTTGGAGTGCTTCAAGCGATTAAAGTAGACCAAGTTCTCCAGCTGGTTAAGAAAATGAAAGTTTGTTTGTTTCATAGAAAGCATATGAATGCAACATTATTACAAGGTGGTCCCTGCATACAGTAATTTATTTGGCCAGTGATGACATGCTGTTGTTTTTCACTAGGTGTCAGCAGTGCAGTACCTTAAGGTTTCTGTGGACGATTTTCAGAGAGTGCAGGTAAGCTACAGCTTCCAACACCTGCCTCATAACATTGCTGGTGTCCCTCTCTGAGTAGTAGCCTTGATCTAAGATCCAGTCAAAGACCTCTCTGCCTGTAGCGCTGGCAAAACAGGACACCTAGATTTAGTACGTCACTTTTTGATAATACTCCAAAACATTTCACAGATTCAATAAATCGTTTCTTTTGTGAGAGAGGTACAGTGAGCAACAAATGCCCCAAAACTACTCACAGCTCCAGGAAAATAAAGTACTCTTTCTTTGTTTCGAAGGCGTCAACCAGCTGAAGGATGTTATGATGTTTTACCCTTTGAAGGGAACAGGAGAAAGATGCAGTGACGTAGGTGAGGTTACATGGGAAATAACTGAGTCAGAAAGGATAACAAAATCTCAGTGGTACTCTGTAAAACACGAGCATAAAACAAGGTAAAGCTGTGTAACTGCAACAGGCAGTTTTTTCCATTACGTCAAAAACTGCCAGCATGGCATCACCACGGTCTAGCTCATCAGAGGGTGAATTTTTAGAACACCAACTAAAACAGTGCAGGCCTTAGTCAAGCAATGACAAATCACCACAATAATATGTCAGTTCCAGATTCATAAATAATCAACATCTAATGAATTCCTTATTAAACTGATTTGGGACCAAGTATGCTGATTGTTATTATAATTTCTTGTCAGTTGCTGGTGGTGTTGACCTTTATTATGTATTATTTTTCATGCAAATGTGACAATTGAGTCCTTCGACATCACAATAGGCCCACCGAATGTTACGTGTCATAGAATCTCAGGCTTTTAAAAATAACGTTTTACAGGATAAGAATGGTGGGAGACCCAATGGAAAAATCCTAACCAAAAATGTTTTTAGTTCTAATTTTGTCAGGTCCGATACCCATTTGTCACTAATGAAGACCTCATCTTAAAGCACAGCTAACACACTACTTTTATTTTATTTTTTTAAAGTGATGAGCAGTAGTTTTGTTTTTTTTACTCATCAGTAAACACTAGATTTAAGCTGCACATCGTGTGCTCTAATAAACATTTACAAAAGCAGTCCATGTGGGATAAACCCATGTTTATGGTAATGCCATGCCATCTACTGCAATAGTTATGCTCACTGATCTCTCTTTTTCTTCTTCTTCTTCTTTTTTTTTTTTTAGCAGATTTTCAATATGTTAAAAAGGCATAAGTCATAATTTGGCTGCAAAATAAATATATATTAAAAGGATAAATTAAGGAGTTTACTTCTCAGCTTGGTAGATGGTAAGTAAATTTTGAACATCACCGGACTTATCCTTTAAGCAAAAACAAATATGTATGAAACTTGCAATCTGACTTTACTTGACTTTACTCTGTTTGTCACTTTTGCAATATACCAAACTTGAATATTTTGGCTTTTTCACCACAATGCGCCCTTTTTGGTATTTTTGGCTGAACTCAGAGATAAATGGTCATTTCACATCAGCTTTGCTTCACTGCCAGGTGGCTTCCACACCCCTAAAGCTCTGAAATGAGCAGCGCCATACTTTACTTACATCTTCAAGATCTTAATCTCATTCTTGGCAGCTTTCCTGACTTTCCTTCCATCCTTTTTGTGGAACTTTTTGCATGTGTACATCTTTAAGGTGTTCCGGTCCTTCGCCCGGAATATCTCACAAAACTCCTCTCTGTGTCAATATGGAAAAAAAGCAAACATATATCATATTATGAGTCAAAGTCTGTACTAGAGATGGCATGATACCACTTTTTTATGTCCGATACCGATATCATAAATTTGGATATCTGCCGATACCGATATGAATCCGATATAGTGTATTTTTTTAATGAATAAAACTGTTTGCGGGCCAAAAACAAACAAGAGAGACAGAAAAGCCGATCAGCTGATCACTGATTAGTTTCATGATTGAAGTAGCAACAGGAGAGGGAGGGAGAGAGAAGAGGCAGTTGCTCCATATATCGGTTGTTAAGCTTAACGTGGGAATGCTTTACAAACATTCAGAGATGAACTTACACACTTGCTTTACTTCTCTCTGGGATAACTTTCTTGGAGATGAAATGCCGGTTTGGCAGCATGTAGCGAGGCTCTAAATGCTCAATCAGACCACCGACAGGTCTCGCACGCCACAGCCGCTCTGTCACGTGAGGCATACTGCTCCGACGTGCTAAGGTTATGAGCTGAGTTATGCCATGTCGCAAGTTTTGTGAGGTGCTTTTGTGATATTTAATGGATCAGATTGCATTTTTATTTCTCTCCGATATCCGATCCAGTAATTTACGTCAGTATCGGAGCGATACCGATACGTGATATCGGATCGGTCCATCCCTACTCTGTACACACTTGTCAGCATTCAGATAGGGAAAAATTTACTCACGATTTAACAATTTGTCCGAGGTCATACTTGTCGGTCACCTCTGAGGGACTGTTGTAATCCTTCTTCTCCCCGAGTGTCAAACAGCCAAATGGCATGGCAGCTCGTGCCCTAGCCGGGGAATATCTTGCCAACACAACCTGCCAACGATGGGTAATAAGTGAAGAGATAACATATGAGTATAGCTTTGTTTTGAAAGATATCAGCATAGTACATAGTATTTGCTAAATACTGTAAACAACATTATTGCACACGAGTTTTAAAAGCTGTGCTAAAAATTACTTGAGAAAGAAATAAACTGTTTCATTAATGACACTAAAAGAAATGGGGGGAATGGTTTCTCAGTGATGCGTTTAGCATTAAATGAGTAAATGCAGTAAATCAGTGCACACATTTGCAGGAAGCAAAACTCTCTTTCTCTGGAATCTTTTTGGTTGTACATCTGAGACTAGGCAGGCATAATTGAGCTTGTGGGAGCAAATTATTTCAAATTACCACAAGAGCAACACAACATAAAAATTAAAAATTTCAGTAATCTTCTTCGGGGAACTCAGTGAGACCGGCAAGCGTGCTTCTTTCCATCCTGCAGTGAGTCAGCCCTGTACTGCAGGAGCAGCGGCTTTCATTTGTTTGTTTTCTGCAGTAAAGAATATTCAGGTGGATCTGACCTTGTGCAACAGCTGACATTTTTTCTGCTTTTGTATATGCTAAAATGCTTAAAATTTGGAAAAGCTGTTGCCCTGTTGGCTTTGAAATAACAAGAGAAAACACCACAATATTAACATATAAACCCGTACATGTTCACTGTCAACCAGTAGGAAGAATTCAATTATAAGAATTAAGAAAATATATGAGAAAATCTATTAGAGAATAATATTATTGTCCAAGTACTGTACTACAACAAAGTAAGTGGTAGTTTATGATCACAAAACTAATGAATAACATGCAGTGTAAGCCACATGGTTTCCCAAAAAGAAGTTTAGTGCCTTCGTTCGAATACGTAACTGTGTGTCAGACAAATATTATAATGCTGGAAAATGTGAAATCACATAGGATAATTTATTAAATGCTTATCTGTTTTTGGTCAATCTTCCCAAGGACACCAACAGAGTAATGTAAAGCAATTTAGACTCTAATAATATAGTCTGTGATTTATACAGTAATTTTATGGTATGAGTCAAAACACTGACAGGTTCCAACAATGTGTATTAGTTCTCCATGTTCCGTGAACAACAGCTTCCACACACATCATGTATGTGATCCATCCATCCATGCATTGGTGGCGATTGACTGGCTGGAGCCCATCAGAGATGTTACAGGACAAAAGAGTGAAAAGCTGAAATCCTGGGTACAGCCTGGACAGGTTACCAGTGTATTTTCATGCAGGTTTTATTTAACTCAGTTCTGCAGAAATCCCAGGTTCTGAACCACCAATTAATTTTCTATAACACAAATCTTGATATGTTGTAAGATAAACAACATAAATGTGAGAATTTTTATTATATGGGAAAAAAAACTTTTACTAAATATGTCAATCATACATCATAAATAACCTACAGCTTTCATAAATACAAAACACTTTGAGTGCACTGGTCTCTCTGATGACCAAAATAACAGAGCTTACAAATACATAACAACATAAATCCTTAACTGTAGGATAAATGACTGCATGCAGGATGACATTTCCAACTGTATGCCACAAAAAGCCCAATAAATTAAATTCACCCACATGAATTCCTCTAACAGGTTTCTATGCCAATTTCACAGCCTGGCTACATAACCCCGCTGCTTTTTTTTCATCATGAAAATTGGAGCACTTTTATGGACACAGAGTGATCTAACACTGGATCATTTGCTATAACGTGTTCTCAGAGCAATGGCATTTTGTGTTTCGCCTTTGCTTTGAATTAGTTATCTACTTTGCTTAGAGACTTTCTGTCTTGTGAGATCAGTGCAAGCAGCTGGTGGTCAAAGTGTTTACCAGCTGGGCTTCTGGTGTCAATTCTAGGTTAGAACTCAAACTTTGCTTTGAAATTACACATAACTTTACATTCTGATAACGTGATCTGATGCAGCTGAACAAGTCCACAACTCCCAGCTAAAATTACTGATGACATAGGATCTGTGTGTGGATAACAGACTATTTTTTTTGGCAGGCCTTACAATGGAAGTAGCAGCCAGTGCAGAAGAGTGGGAGTACAAAAATTCTGACTGAGGTGTTGAGTGATAGCCTCAGTCAAGACCAGAGATAACGATTTCTCCCAGCTGCTGCATCCAGTAATATCTGTAGTACAGCAAGGTGTAACATATTTTAAGAAGATGTTCTTTCAGTGCACTTTTTAACAATGTATTGCTTAAGAGTAATTGTGAATCAAGATAGCACCCTCGAGTCAAAGACACTGGGATGGTATAGATGACCAAATGTTCTCAAGGTGACTCTCCAAAGACATCTATGTGAGATAGTGATGCTGCAGTATCTGAACTCCTTATCTTTCCTAGCGATATTCCAAATTTTAGCTTCTTTTTAAGCAATCTAAGAAATGACATAAGTCAGGTTAATATGTCACCATAAGGCTATTTAGTGGTTTAGTGGAAAGACACATTTTCCAACTTCTTTATCGCTTGGATTTTGTGTTTGCAAAGTGCTCTTTCAGTAAACAAATTGATAACAATTCTAAAATGCAGCATCCTTTATTAGACTTCAGCAGATGACCTTTATTGCATTTTTTACACATCTTCTATCTCTACCTGTATGTACTGTAAAATTTTTGACGCATGAGGTTCATATCATTAGTACATTAGTAAGCAATGCAGTAGGTAGTTACAGTACAACTATTATTAGTTTAAGAACTATGTAATTGTGTGTAAATAGGAATGCGGACACATTATGCAAGTTACCAGCATTTCTAAGTCACTGTTACTTATGTGGTAAAAAGTAATCCACCCACTCTTTGACTACAAACAGGCCACTTTTATTTTGAGCACGCTAAAGTGAAGGTGGGGGTCAACTTGGAGTAGCCAAAGGGATCAAGTCTCTTCTTTTCAGCCATTACTTTTTTGTTATTTAAGTCCATCCCAGACTTTACTCAAGGTTGTGTTTTTTCTTCAGTGTGCACAAGCAGAAGATGTTTCCTGGGGGGTGAGTGAAAGACCGAGAGTGCTGCAAACTAAAAGCACACGATCCATCTCCTCCTGCAGAGCTCTAGCCTAAACAATTCCATACTTCAGTTTACCATTTGCCTGGTGAAAATGCAGAACACAACAGCGTGGCTCTCCTCTGTCCTAAAGGGGCGAGCTTTCACTTCTAGAGTATGGGAAGCGTTTGAAAGATATGCCCAAGCTAAATCACATCCTCTGCATGAATCTGACAAGAATAATACCCAGACTCACCATTAGCATTTTCTCTCACTCAGATTGATACAACTCTGTTGTCTCGGTATCAGAATAATTTCTTTTCATTATACATACAGCAGTCCTGTAAGGCTCATTTAGACCAATGGAAGAACACATACTACATACATGAGGACACAAACACACACATTTTGCTTTTATTGTTTGTGTTTATTCAACCAGAATTCATGATCCTATTTACCCTCACTTATAAAAGGGCTTGAACAAAAACTAGGCCACAAGCATATTTAGTAAGGTCTGACCAGAGTTTTAAGAAACAAGCATTTCATCTCATGGCCTCTGTTTCTCACCACGCAGCCAATAGCTACCGCAGAAAGACAGACGATATCATGAATGCCAAGCAGAATTAGAAGGTAAGGCGGATGTCAGACCAGTTAATACAATTATCAGACCTCACAATGAATCACAGATCCCTACACCTGTTCTCATAAGCTTGAGTCACAGGACGGCTCAGCAAACAATAAACAGAAATATGGCAAGTTGGGCAGAATTTTGTGTGCACATGTTTTTCCCCTTTCGAAGCAATCTTTGAGATAAGAAGCAGTTCTTCAGCAGAAGACAGAAAAAAAAAAGACAGAAGACACTTGACTATTGCTGAGTCAGGGGTCTTTTATCTATGCTTTTTGAAAGAGCTGAATGAAGTGCTCTTCAGTAATGGGGATGTAAATTATGTCTCAAATTAAGTCGCTGAGCTCAACTTAAAAAAAGAAAAATGTAACTAGCGACACCCTTGGTGAATAATGACAAAGGCAGAGCGGTGTGATTAGAAAACGAATTAATAAAAAAAAATGATGTCACTGTCCAGCTGCTGATTGGTAGCATAAAGTGATAGTTCAGGTTATTTTGTTTTCAGTAATAACAACTTTAATATACAGCCTACAAAGCTGACAGTCGTGATGCGTGGGTTTTGAATAGACACCTTTTTTTACAGAGGTTTTGCAACATTAAAAACCAAACACAAAAAACCTCCCATTTCTATGCTGAAATGGGATTTAAACAAAAGTGAACAAAAAGGTCAAAAATGTATAAAGAAAAAGAAAAAATGATCCCCCTGAACTTGAATGTGATGTATAATATCTGACAAGAAACCAAGAAGCAATTTGTGTTTAGGTCTCTGTCCTTTTCATTGACTTTGTTGTTGTTATTCACTAGCTGGAGTTGCAGTTGTTTTATTGATAGTGACAGTGGGATGAAATGTATGTATGTTACAAAAATGAAACTGTGAGTACACTGAGTCATAGAGCTGCAGTCGCATAATGCTCCCACTGACCCTTTATTAAGGAAAATAAATTACATACATCTGGAACACATTACCAACTGGACATGGCCCTGCCACAAAGGGTACTAAAATATAAGCCTTTGTCTGTAAATATCATCCTAGGGCACATCTCAGCTGCCTACCACCGGTCTAATTTTTGAAGAATAAGATTAATGAGGATGGATGGCACTTTTTCACAATGCGTTCCAGCAGTTGCACAACACTGCCTAACCTTAGGGGACTATTATAATTCAAAATAAAATCTTTGAGGGATGAGGCATTTCTGCGTTTTGTTCTGTTCATGCTGATGTGAGTTTGAGAAAAAAAAAAAGCCTGGAAATTTGCATTATGCATTATATTCTAGCAGTTAAAAATGACAGCAATGTATCAGAATTTTAAAATAATCAGTGTTTTTAAGCAGTCTCACCTAGGCTGCAGTGCCTGAATTGCATGAACGTGTTAAGTTTAAATATGGCTAAAAATAATAACCATCATCTGCATTCAGTAAAAAAAAAAGTATGACTGTGGAGCTGGGTGGAAAAGATTTGTATATTTTATTTTATGTGTTAAAATGCCGAGTTCAACACAGTGCCAGAAGTTTATAATTTTAATTTTAAAAACATCTGAAATAAAAATTAGATTTCATGAATTTACTGATTTCAGTTTGCAATAGTCTTTTTTTTGTAATTTAATGAATTGGCATCATGAATATGTACATGAAGTAATTTCATGTGTTTTTATGTGTTATGCTTCACTCATTTTGCTTTATTAAATAAACTATTATCTAATAAACCCTAAAATACTAAGACATTACATGTTCAATGTTCCTGCAGTGACATTGTATTTATAATCCATCTTATAACTGTATGTTGTTTCACTGTAATAAAGCTTTGTCTCTTTTGGTCTTCTAAGCAGCATAATTGATATGCTGAGTCATGTTGAACAACTGTGATGGAAATTGGATGATGTGTACCGATTTTCCCCAAAGCAGACGCTCATTTTACGGATACTATTTACTGTTGTTGCCTTGTTTACTTGTTTTATGTTCTAGTAGACCACTAGTACGCATACTTCACAATGTAATGGGTGTGTTTGTGTAGGAGGTAACAACTGACAACCTCTGAAGGCAGTTTGGAAGAACATAAACCTTTTTTTTTTTGGGTGGGGGGGGTCTGGAGAACATTTTTTTTTCTTTTACTGTGCTTTTGTTGTTAGGTTTGCCCGTGACATTTTACAGACATGACTATAAGCGTCCTTATTTATTCCTTATTTATTTATATATTTATTTTTAAATAAATGTTTCTTGCTGCTATTTTGGAATTGGATTGTTTGTCAAAGCCATGTGAGACAGTGGCAGCAGGCCAGAGCTGTGGATTTGGCCACAGCTGAGGCTCTTCAAAGGAAACTGCTTGGTGACAGGGGGCAGATGGCAGTGATAGTATCTGAGCCAAATATTTTAGCTTGTAATGCTTCATTTATGATTAAAATGTCCCTCTTGCTAGCTGTGAATGCAAAGCACACATTTACATTTTTCATTTTCTGACACATTAAGGCAGAAATGAACACAGGCAAAAGAAAAGTGTTTGTTTTGTCCCAACCCACCCCACCCCACCCCTCCTCGAACGGCAGGTCCAGTGAGGTGGAGAAAATTGTTGAGTGTGAATCAGTCCTTTTTTTGTGCTTGCTTGTGCAATGCATTGACTCGTACCATTCAACTCTTTTCTGAAGCATCACTGGCTCATCTTACCACTTTCTTCTGATGTTGTTTTGTTGCCATGGTTTCCAAGAGCTACAGTATGCATTGTGGCACTGTCTGTACAGAACAGCTCTCTGTGCTCTCACTGGCATTACTCCCCAAAACCACTGCCACTTCATGTGACCGAAACTCTATTAAAAGAGTTTACAGAACAAAACTTCAAAAATATTAACCGAGGTAATTAATCGAGAAAGATACTGAAGCTTGTTCACCACAATACTCTGACACTATACCAGAGCGGTGTATGACCCAGTTATCAGACAGCTACTTTAACCTACTGGAATGCACCACTGCATAGAAATATTAAATTCAGTGTATAGCTTGCTACATGAACTGAAAACCACAGCTCTCTTCAGGTAAGCCCTTTCCACACTCTTCTCAGTGATGAATCTTTTACTGTTTCTTGGAAAAAAGAACCACCAAAGCAGAGTGTGGTGTGTCTACACCTCTGTTTGTAAATATATGTAAATACCGGATATTCATACATGCACATTCTAATATGCATTTCCAAATTCTGCATTTAAACACAGCATCTCTTATCACTGTATCATTGTATCAAGTATCTTGTTTTCTGCACCAGGTTTCCCAAACTTCTGTGCGCTAATTACAAATTCCCACTCTTGTAATGCTGTATAATTGATCCAAATCCGTAATGACTAAAATGACACGTCACTGCAATCCTTTCAAGAGCCACTACAGGTATACAAGGGCACCCTTATGGCTTTCTTTTTTTAAAATGGTTTATTCTAGGAGACCGTCACTTGGACTGTTGTGCTTCTTCTGGGAAAGTGTTCAAAACGTCAAAGCACTCTCCCTCCTTCTGGGGTGTAAGAAGTGGTGGCCAAAGTAAGTGGGGATTGTAAGCTCGCTGGCTGTGAAAAGATGACAAATAATGACAAGGAGGCATGGACACCGCGAGACTGTTAAAATGTGAACTGAAGAAGTACTGCAGTCTGAGTGCAGGGAGAAGACGCCTTATGTAAATCTGGAGCGCAGTTTGAGCAAGTCTGTGAACTACCGCTTCAAAAATTTTAGATTTTGAATTAAGTTATGATAATGAGGAGTATAGGCAAACTTGCCATCGGCAGCAAAACCGATTTCACTGTTATTAGTCTTCCTATAGGAATACACTGACAGCCCAATAGCTCATGCAGGTTTAACAGTTTATGCATAGCTCAAAAAATGCGCTTAGCACAGGTTCGTCCGATGTCACCGATCCTGCTGTTTTCTGAAATCACGTGAGAATGTCTGCTATTCCTACCAAAATGTTTAATTCCTCCAAAAGTTTTCAAAACATCTTCGCTGTGTTGTGTTTTGGTATCAAAGACGGTCATTAGCGTTACTGAATAAATAAACCTCGGGGAACATCCCTCAACAATTTCACTTATCGTTTTTTTTTTCAGTGTTTTGCAGTCTTATGACACTAATCCAAATTACGCAAACTGTACTCACTTACCTTCAACGAAGTCAACTGGTACTCGGTAATCCAAGTCTTTGCGTAATATTCGAGTATTTGACTGCGGCTTCACTTTTCTTTGGATGCATCCACTGATGTCCCAGCGTGCTATCACAGAGATATAAGATACTCGAGCGTTTCCAACAAGTCAGCGTATTCACGGGAGTATTACGTGAACGTTTGATGGTAACCGCGGACTATGATGCAGAAAGGAGGGGAAGCGTGTGTGCGCGCGAGTGCGACTCACTGTGTAGCAGTGTTTGGAGCACTATATACGTGCACCACTGCATCAATTATGTTTTGAAAGCAAAATATATTTAGGGAGATGTCTCAAAATGGGGAAGGAGGAACAGGAAAAAAAAGCTTCTTCTTTTTTTATAGAACGAAAATCTCGTTGCTACTTTCACGAGGAAGACTGGAAGTAATTCCATTTTAAATGGCCATTTCCTTTCATTAGATTTCTTTCATCCCTGAAGAAAGGACGGTGCAGCCTACCTTTAGGGTGAACTTTCAGTACACCTTGTGGTTAACCAAATAACAGCATATTTAGTCATGAAATTAGAGTTGCAGGAAGATACATAGATAAAGTACCATCATCAAAGATCAAGTAATCCTGCAAGATGTTTGACTGGAAAACATCTCAAACACAAGCAGCTCTTGCTAGCAAACAGCAATTCCATCATGTATCAATGAGACTAGGGCAGTACCTTCAACTTCATAAAAACTGCAAGCTGTCTATGATATATTTTCCAATATATTTTCCAGAGTATAGCCTATACTCATGTTAAAAACCACCTGCTATGTTATGCAACTGACTAGGAGGCAACATGCTTTCTCCTTTATTTCTCCACAGAGCACATTCATATCCATTTTTACCAACTTATTAAAGAGTATTGATTTCTGATGCCTTTTAATTTGCTGTGATGAACTGGATTGCAGCTTGATTGTCAGATCAAACCGAAAGCCAGGGAGTACAAGAATGCCAGTCCAAAGTATCTTTGGGAAATAACTGGCAGTAAAGTGAGTAACACAAGATTAGTTTAGTACATTAACTGTATCCCTTATCCAGAGCTGCTACACAACATAAAAAATTAACCTGTGCAAGAAAAAAAAAGGATCACCAAGCACAGTTCTGTTTTTCATCTCTTGAGCTGATACTGGTACAGGGCTCACTCAAGCCTCTGAAGAGGTGATTACATGAGGTAGAAATAACATTAACAATACACTTCTGGAGCAGGTGCTATCCTCAACCTCTTCACAGACCGTGTGGGTGCTGTGTGTCATGGTGAAATTGCTGAAAATGCGCAGGTTTGAAAATAAACATCTATTACGTGGTTCTTTCCGCTCATATTTTTAATGCATATAAAGTTTAGTTAGTTTAGACAACAGAAATCTGTCATTTTTAGAGCTCGCTGAGTGCAGTGAAAACAGATATCACCATAAGTAACTTTGCAATTATGTACAGGTATGCAGAGGATCTGCAGGGATTTTAGATTGTAGGCAGACTCTGTAGCACTGCCTTATATAACAGGAGTGTCTCTCCTTTCCGAAAATGAGTAATGCCGCTAAAAGGCCATTGGGATAACTGGAAAGAGTGTGGTGGAGCATCTTTAACCTGCTCCCCACCTACCCACAAAACCACCTACTCTCTCTTTTCTGACTCCCTGTAATATATGGCTCTCCAAAATTCTGGTTGTCTTAGGAGTAGAAGTTGTGCTGTATCACAAATCTGAATCCTGAAATTCTATATACTGTTGTCAACATTTATAAACTGCTATAGGTTTAAAATCCTCTCTCCAGCCATCCATAAATTTTAAAGTGGAAAATCAAACATTTAAAGCTAAAAGAGCTCAGAAATGCAAATCCCACTAAAAGTGCCGCAAAAGAAGCACCTTTTCTAATGAAAATTAACAAGACTGCATGGAGTTTTCATCAAAAGTGGGGCCTCTGTATTTCCTGAAAACCAATATTATTAGATAAAAGATATTTGGAGAGTGTCCAGGGTGCTTGAGACACTGTCTAGAACAGACATAAAGAATCTAGTGTGACAGCCTTGAGACGTGACACTTCCCTGTGCTTTGAGTGGTCAGCAAGTCCAAAAAAGTATTATATAAATCTAGTTCATTGTCAAAGGAGCTGAAGGACAGCAGGTCATTTTAGATATGTATAATGAAGGATTGCAACATGTGTAGAATATGTATTTACTCCACACCCGTGTTTACATTTGAATATTTGTATGTCCACATGCTCGATACAACTGCAAGATTGGCTCTGACATCAATGTTGTCCGTGTGCTGTCACCATAGTAACAGCCTCTTAGGGACAAGGATTTTGCAGTGTGGTGCCATTTGATAGAAGAAACTGTAGTGCAAGTCATTTTGCACTAACAAATCTCACAACAGGTATCTTTAAAACAACCATGAGCATCATTTCCAGATCTAAGAGACTCTGGGGTTGGTTGTAATTTAATTCTTGCTGCTGAATTTAAATTAAAATCCAATGATTTTAGCGCCTCGAAAGTTTAGACAAACATTTTTCACATTTATTGAGTCTCGTCAGCCTGAAGACCCTCGTATCTCTGAGCTTTGGTTCACTGTGCACACTTTACTCTTATTTTTTTGCGCCGTCTAATGTTGGATATTTATTATTACATGTCTAATTCATTGTGTCACGATGAGAAACTTGCACAGACAGCCATTTCAAAGTGAATCACATTAATGTGGATTTCGACCTTCAGCAGTCATTGCAGTCGCATAAACGCAAATTCAGTTAACGGCAACAGGCTGTATCGTTTTTATGAATGCGGAATTCAGAATTAATAACTACCCATTGTTAAAGCTATTTTGCCTTGTGCATTTGAAAGGATGTTAAATATGTTTTATCTAATAAAGAGAAACACTCTCTACTTAGTTCTTTCCTGAACAAAACATGCACTATATTCCCCTAATGTGATTTATATCATTCGTAATTAACCACAGGCTTTTTAGTCGGTCATACAGTAAAAGCATACGCAAAAGTGGAATCTGCGTCATTAAGCTCGCAGGCACTACCTCACTGTGCTTCTCAGAAACTACTCAATGCTCTGCTCATCCTTATGTTACCATGGCTGCATGTAGTTAATCCAGCATTTGTAAGTCTGTGAATGGACTCAAATGGCTCCCTGCTTAACAGGTCCAAGATGTTTGTCTTTTTGTCTGTGTCTGAAATCAGTTCCTTCAGTGAAGGATTTCAAATACAGAGTGGATTTTGTTAATACCACACCAGACATGACAAGAATTTATCCCAGTACATTATGTTACATCTTCTAGATCTTGAGAAAAGACAGAAAAAAGTTATTCCAGCATATCAAACAATGTTGTTAAATCAGCACAATTTCTTCACTGTTTTATTGAAAAGAAAAAAAATGTATTTATTTATTTTTTCACTTCTTTGCTGAAAAGGCTTTGCTCTTAAATCCTTTTCTGACCAAAATATTTTTTTTCTTCACAATGCTGTACTCATGTTTGTAAAAAGATGAGTCAACTTATATTTTAACTTAGTTGCCATAGAAACCAAAACCAATAGTCATGGGGTCTGTGATGAAAACCTTTGAAGGACTGAAGGCATGCTTCTCAAGCATTAGTGGAGACCTTGACAGCTATTACAGCAGTCTCTTAAGACATAAAGAAAGACGTCATGTGAACACATTCCCATTTATTCAATGTAACATATAAACACTGCGGCAAAATGCAAATAGTAGTCCAGCGGGAAGGTTAATGCAGAAGACCAATGTTAAAATTAAAATAATAATGTGGAGTAAGGCAGAAAGGGTTCTAAATGAGAAGGCCTTTAAATATTTTAAAAAGGACATCTTTAACGTGATTACATTACAATAATATGTTTAGTCTTGGTGCATTACACAGAATTACTCTTGTAATGATTAGAGCATACAACATGATAGTGTATGTATTCACTGTCATTTATCCATTCATACAAAATGCAGTGTTTTACATTTAAAAGTAAAACCACAAGTAAATGTTAGTTTTTAATGTTGTTTTAGGTGCTTAACACTGCCACCTCACAGAAAGAAGGCCCTGAGTTCGTATCCAAGTCAGGGTCTTTCTCTGTAAAGTTTGCATGTTCTTCCTGTGCTTGTGTGGGTTTCCTCAGACAGTCCAAAGACATGAATGTTAACCACAGGTGTGAATGGTTATCTACCTCTATGTTGATCCAGGGTGTGCATCGCCTATTGCCCTACAACAGCTGGGGTAGGCTCCAGCCCCAACTATGAATTGTATAAGCTGAAGACAATGGATGGACGTAAAATAATATTCAAGCTAGTGAACAAATCCAAGTTACAATAATGTTTCAATTAATACTCTAGTATCATGCATTTAGTCTCCATTTATTATATTGGAGCTTTGACCTGTTCAAGTAAAAATCAGCAGCAATGTATCCCTTCCTGTGTTGTGTCCTTAGCGTTCTGATAAAACTGAATCTCAGTGAGCAAATTCAACCGGACCTCTCCATGATGTTTTAGTAATTGCGATCATTTGTGAGTTTGTTGTTTGTTTTTGTTGTCTTGACATTTAGGTAAATTGACCCTCAAGAGTAATCAGCCATAAACAGTTGGAGAAGTCATTTGAAATTTGATTGGTTTTTGCCTCCTTACAGGAAAGCAGGCTCAGTGTCACAGATGATACCCTCACACTTCAAGCAGAACATTTGGTGCTCTTTGAGGTTACCATAGCTACCCAACACAGTGAGACTGGATGTCCATGATGTTGATCAGCTCATAACTAGTGATGCATGCATGTATTCTGTGTCAAAGCAAACACCCCATAATAATCTACCGCATCATGTGTCGAAGTGAGCTAAGCGGGAAAAATATCAGGTCATGTAACATGCTCCTAAATTTTAGTAACTTTAGTTTGGTGCACTACATTGTTTGGCACTGTTCTTGGAACAAAGCAACAACAATGAACAAATTAGCGAATTTTAAAGGTTTCATATCCTAATAAGTACTGAAGTCTCTGTGCTCGTGTTGAAAGGCAATTTATCTCTGAGTTCTCTTGCGCTAATTCACAGTTTATGAGGCTTGCCTTTGGGTCTTCACCAGCAGTTAACCACTTTCATAAACAGTGGGACTCTTTCCTAATTGCTGCAGGCTATGGTGGATGCAGAAATATTACACTTGATACACTGTTATAGTTAAAAAAAAAAAAAAAAGGCGAGCAGATTTAGTCTACAAAAAAAAGATATTGGATGTGTCTTTTATGAAACTTCAGTGTCGATGATTAATATTACAGATTCTACTTCTGCAACCCACAAAAGAATGTTACACCTATAAAGAGAAACATATAATCTGTCTACATTTCAGTTGAATGAGCTGACCTTTAATCAAATAAATATGTTCCTTGCAGGTACTGGGTGGTACCAGAGAGATATAGGTCACTATATATATTTATATATATATATATATATATATATATATTATATATATATATATATATATATATATATATATATATATATATATATATATATATATATATATATATTTATATATATATATATATATATTCAGAGTATTACCAGTGATGTATTCACTTTGGAAAATGCAGTATAATAATCCTTCTAATTAATCATGGGATGGAAAATAACCGTTAGTTGCTCAATACTTGAATGGGTGTTATTCTCTCACATATGTATATTTGTGTTCCAGTCTGATTTTATTTATTCCCTCGACAAAACAGTCATACGTGAAAATTATGAATAGATTATAAAACATGCATAAAGCCGTTTGCTAATTTTCAACCATATCTCTCTGTCTTCCTACACACCACTGGTATCAAATGATGGTTGTCATAGCAACAGGCTCACAAGCAACAACAGGGCTTTTGGAAGACAAATACATATCAGCATAACAGAAAATCTCTCTTATCCACATTTTCTGTCTACAAACCTGTCTGAACTCTGGTAACGAATGCTAACATGGTTCACGTGGTTCATTCTTTCCCTCTCATGAACAAATTTCCATGTAAACTCTGTAAACGTGGGCAAATTGTTGGGTTTTGGCCACTGAAAATACGTGACATTCAAAGAACGCATGGAAAGTGTCTTGTTGGTGTTCGGTACAGCAGGACAGGCGTATGTAATGAATGAATGAGGAAAGCTGGCACCTTTCTGTTTGAAGTTTATGATCAGTGTGAACTCCTTGGACTGCTCTGATGTCTCCTTTGGGTATAAGGAGAAATTTGAGTATTTCATACTTGAAAAACAAATATAACTCAAATAATATAATTTTAATATTGAAATATAAGTAGAATTTAAACGAGCCTTTAAGATTTTTATGCTTGATAGCAGTTATGACATCGTTCTTAATTGTTATTGTTATCGACTTGACCATAAGCTTAGCACAAGAAAGTCATGTAATTTGTTTAAAACATCTACTATATTGGACAAGGTATACAGCACGTATAACAATGGTTTTGTCCATTCATTCCAAATTCTTTCAAGGCATTTAAATAAATCACATACTGTAAAATTGCTTCCAAAACTGGGACATGGTGTGAAATTTAAAAGTTGACACATTCTCAGCAAATGTTAAGTGTGACTTTTACAGGCTGACGGAGCCAAAACTATTGCTACATTGTTCCTGGGCAGGAAACTAGCAAAGCAGGAAATTCTTCCAACACTTGTTAACAGCCTTGAAGGTAGGGGACTGGTCAGCCAGGTTATCACCCAGTCCCAGACTTTTTCAATGAAACATTTTTGCTAGTTTATACATACTTTATATTTTGTTTATGCAACTAAGACAGCAAATATTATAGCCGAATAGATAAATATGACCATTTAGAATATTTGTTATCGACATAAGATACTCACATATACTTTGATTAAAATTAAAAACTGAGAAAATCAAATGCATATTAATATATGTATATTGATATTTCTGCATTGTATATAATGCATTATTTATGTAAATACGTGTATTAACCCATTAATAATGAAATAAAAATGATATAAAAACTTAAAATCTAAATTTTGCTACCCCAAACCCATCTTTCCTGTCCAACCATGGTCCAAATATTTACAGGTTTACGTAAACAATTCAGGCTGCTCCATACCAGAGTGAAAAAGAAGCTGTGTAACAATTCTGTATACATATACAAAGCATACAGTAGACCAGGGGTGAGCAATTAAGATTCCCGCGGGCCATGTGAGAAACTGGGACTGTTGTGGAGGATTGCACCAATAAGCTAAACACAGTTCTGCTCAATATTAATTTGATCTCTTTATGAACTGCTACTGGTAAGAGTAGATGTTACAATTAAGCCCTAATTGTGGCCCGCTGGGAAAAAACAATTGCTCTTCCCTGCAGATGCACAAAGATATATACAAGAGTAAGTACTGAGACTGCATGTAAGAAGTTCCCTTTAGTGCTGGATACACTATAGGGGCTAACTTAGCTTCTTATTTCTTCTTATTTATAAACACAAAGAAAGCCTCAGATTGATCTATGTTTGTAAGAAATTTGGTTAAGGTCCATCATGTATTAGGTTTGCCCTTATAACTGGGAAGGTCAGTTTGATGGAGTTTATACTCTCTGTTGTACAACCTTGATGAACAACAGTAATGACTCAGTGTTCTTCTTGCAATAGACCCTTTTAATAACAGCCAATCTGGGCTGAAAAAGTAGTTAATAACACCACAGGTGTTACTAATTAAACTCATTATGACACCGTAAAGAGAACAAAAGACACATTGCATTAATGTAATTAGGAACAACTTTGTCTAACTGTCATGTAATGTCACAATGATTGAAGTGTTAAGAGTTTATTTCAGCTCAATCTGGATGTTTAAGGTTTGTCTTATGGGTTGTATTACTGTCTGATTGTTCCATATTTAAGTTTAAATAGAAAGGAAAGCCATTAGCATGCCATGAGTTCAGGATTTTATTCTGTCACCTGAAAACACCATGGGCCAAAGATGTATCCATAAATAACCAAACTCAGTGTGGAGAAAGCATAGCACAGAACAGCACAGTGCCAAGTAGGTCACATCATTCAGAATAAGAATGCAGAATAACAACTTGTTTTTATTGTAATTATGAGCAAATAATAATGTACATTATTAAATCGTCGTACTAAGGTAATGATGTGTTTCCTTCACTCTATGTTATTATATTTTTAATAGGACATTAAAGGACAACATTGTGTTTTTCCCTTTGTTGGTACATCAACGGTTAGCCTGTTCAATAATAATAAAGTCAGTAATAAAATATAATGCATGCACAAAGCATATATCCAGCATGGAAGAAGTGCATGCCCATGAATACCTATAAATCACACACAGGTTTGCAAGCTGAATCACATTAATCACGTTTTAAACCCATTAGATGATGGCAAACTTGATGGTAAAATAAAAACAAACATAAATTATTTTATTGACAGTATTTTATCACACATTCACATTAAAGAAAGTATTTAGCAGCTAAAAGGAATTCTCCTTTATTTTAGTTATATAATAACATATTTGACATATACATAAAAAATACCTTCTAGCTGTCACTATGGAAGCTAATCCTAACCAGGAATTCACAGTAGGCACAACTTTGTGAGCCTATCCACTGAAATAGAAGGAGGATAAAAGGAGTCAGGGACAATGAATCTGTGTGACTAAAGTTAAAACTGTAGGACCGTACGCATGATGTTCAGAGTTTCTATGTGCATTTACATTTTCATGGTTACCCGTGCCACTGAGTCATCAGAGTGCACGAGTTTTGATGGCAATGACTGGATATGGTATTAGAATGGATTCAATATTTAATCACATTTAATTAGATTTGTTTTGTTATCATAATAACACATTCAGTATGTGGATGAATACTGTAATCCACATGTGCGTTTAGTAAGCCAGAAAATGCATTAGCGCACTGATGACGACTAATGAAAAACTCCAAATGCGGAAAAAAAACAAGAACAGTTAACTGTGTGCATGGCCTTGTGGTTCTAAAGCACTTTCATTGCTCTGCAAATTTGTGTTTGCTTTTCAATATAATCCCATCTGTGGAGACATTCACTCAGAGAGCAGAGACAGGAACAAACAGAACACTTCTCTCCATCTGTGACCTCCCAACTCCTCATCCTCCCTCTGAATGCATTGCAACAATGGAGAAGCGCAAGGGAGAGGGAGGAAGACTGCCTCGCTATTCAGGTAGCTACTGATGGTACACAAGCTCAAGGATAGAGGACTGAGTTCAGAGAACAGACGTGAGAAAGCATGCAACATGTATGCAAGATATTCTGAAAAGAAAAGAGGGATTTTTAACATGCAAAGGCCTCAGTTACATTAGTCCATTACTTAGGAACAATTTCAATATTATCGTGAAAATACAAGATCACCTATGATATATGTTTTGCAATTGAATAAAAATGAAGCACTTTAGAGCACTGTGAAATGTATTCCTTTTGACTGCATAATATTCTGTAATTTGAAATATTGAGTAAATATTATGTCATACAGAAGACTTTAAATTTGATTTATTAAATGTTACATGAATGTATACAAAGGTAAACAAGAAGAAAGCTGATGAACCTTATGCAAACTTATTAGTAAGTAATTAAGCTTGCACAATCTTGTTATAGTGTCATATTTTCTTTCTCTGTCTCTCTCAGCCCATTTTTTTTCTTTTTCTGAGCAACGTCTTGAAAAACAGGGAGACCTTGATCAATGATGAAAACCTCAGACTGCGAATTGCATGCACAGCCCAAACAGCTGCAGGGAGTAGCTCAACAACTGTGAATCAGGTAAGTTTCTTTTATTTTCTCTCACTTCCCATGCCTTTTTTATACCAAGTGATGCAATGCAGATCGCTTGCAACTTCACTAAATCACCATACAGTATCATTACCATTATATCAGTCACAGACAAACCACAGGAAGCTTGTTCTGCAGAAGTTTGTTGCCTCTCTGGAGTTTGAAGATCAGTCTCCAAATGCAGTTCTTTTTAATTCACTCTTGTTTATCTGTCTATTAAAAAACTCAGAGGAGTGTGTCTGATCAGATACCTCCAACATAAAAACCAAATGCTGAACATGTCACTCAGCTCATCATCATCAGCCAAAATAAACTGGCAACTGCATCCGTGACATTACAAACAGTAGAACATTTAGAATTTGGCACCTTATCCGTTCCTTCAGCTTCTAATTTTAAACAAAATGTCTCTATTCATGTGCAGTCATTCTGGAAGATTCTACAGCGAACTTGCATTGCATATCTATGAAACCATTTAATTTATAGAAAATTATCATTATCCTATTTTAGCTATGAAACTGAATACACAAAGTAAGTGTGCAAATTATGTTTGTTATGTGTTTAGATCCACTGAAATCTTAAAGTTTGTTACTTCTCTGGTCCAGTTTGCCACAGATCACACAACAGCTGCTGCACTTTGCAGATTTCAACCAACTCTGCTCCAAAACCAGGGCAGTGTGAAATAAAAGTTTAAATTATTTATAAATATATACTGTTGTAGACAACAAAAGGAATTTTAGACCAGACACTTTAGGGGTCTGCTCTCTGTTCAGTTGAGCTATTCCCCATCACTGTGGGTTTGGATAGGAAGGTGTTTGTGTGTCTGTGTGTGCAAAGAGAAGGAGGAACATTCAGTATTTAGTGGTTCTGAATAAACAGACCAGCTGAAATGATGTGCTTATGCTGAGGGTTGCTTTGAAATTGTATTGTTAGTTATACAATAATATTCGTTAATGATTGCCCCTCCATCATTTAACTTCTTTTCCTTCTAATTATTAATGTGTATTATACATACTACATGTAGTATATTTACTGTTTATAAGGTTGGAGAAAATCAAAACATAGCATCCACAACTTTTTGACATTTACTTACCTGGATGGCTGAGCATGCATCACGAAGCTCCTGTTGGAAAAAATACCGATGTCTGCTATTGTTCTGTCCTCAGGCTTAAACTGGTATGGACTAATGCCACGTTTACATTTACATTTGGAGTTGCTGGTTGCAAACAGCATTCATTTCAACTTCAAAGTCATTATGACATCAGGAAACAGATGTTTCCCTGATGTTTAGTATATCTGATTTGAAAAGTAAGTCAGATATGTATTAGATTACTTTGTTCGTGTGTGTGTGTATGTGTGTGAAAAACAAACAAACATGGGTACGTTCTAAAGAAAATACATTCACGTTGCATAATTTGGATTATGGGATTATGTGTCTGAGGAACATCAACATCAATCTCAGAAATATTTGGAGCATTTTATTTAAAATCCTTCTGCAAGGCCACCAATTACACAAAATTCAGTAACAGATCACAGGGCAACCCATTTTAAGCTATGTAGATGTGGTAGTGCCGGTCATCAGTTTCTTTAGTTTCAGTAAGCAACAAATGAGTCAACTGTGGCTTCATCTGAAGTCCATTAAGAGATCTGTTTATTCACACATAGTCGCCGAGCACATTTACTTTCACTTTTTACAACATACTTCACATTTATAGTGTCTTTTTGTAGTGCCAAACCTGACAGTTGCTCAGCATGTCTGCTGAAATCAAAACGCAAAGAGAAATATTGTCACAGGAGAAGAAAAAAATCACTCTGATTTCCATATCATAAGAAAAACAATGTAAAAAAGAACCCTTTTTCATTCCCCAAATTGATTTCACTTTTTATTTAAAATCCATGCTATGTCACAAATCTATATTTTTTGTAAAGACTGATGGTTTATAGCGCTTGTCTAAAAAAGCTTAACTCTGAGTCTGAGGAACAGTTAAACTACGTGCTGTGTCTTTCTACTGCTTTAGGATCATTGAGTTGAAGCTTAGAGTGCTTGCTGCATGAGCTCGTGCTCATCACATACTGTCTAAAAATACATTTTTAAAATGATCTGAATAAAAAAGGTTGATAACAAAACCATTTTTTTTTTTTAAATTCCTGTAGGTCATTAGTAGCATACAAACAAAATAGATCCTATGCATGCTTCAACGTAACTTAAATAACGACATCTTACACAATGTTCATAGGGGGAAAAACAGATTCTCTTTAGTCTTTAGGCCAGCTCATTAGATTTTTTTTTCCCAAAATCTGGACCTGAGTGTAACCAGAACTTGTCATTATTGCTACCACCTTTACAGTACCTAAAGGCAAGGGATGGAAAAAGAAAATCTTTTTTTAGATCCATAAATTATTCATAGAGTATTACAAATGCTAGATACACAGATTAGGTAGAGGCATGCAGTTTTCACTCTGGTTGAGCTAACATTATTCAGACCTCAAACAGTTTTGTGTTTTTCCTCTCATCTACCTGGCAGAGAACAAGCGCTGCACTGCCTCAGACCTGTGTCAATGCACTCAGCATCATTTTCATCTTTGGCTTTGACGATCCCCTTTCATGAAGAACTTTTGTACTTGCTGCGGTGCTCCGAATAAAATTTTAAATTGATTTTTTAAAAAGCTGGAATGTTCCTGTTTGCCCATCTGCTGTAGGTTTTTTCACACTGTTTATTCACAATAAGTCTTTTTGGAGAAGATTATATGGAATCAAGCATTTTGTATAAAGCCCCGCTTGACTGTGGAAGCTACTGAAAAGATCAGATCGGTCTTTGATTCAACAAAAATAAATAGCAATAACAAAACTCAACTATCTTTGAACTGAATTGATTGCTCTTGGTGGAAAGCTAGTCTGTGAAAATAAACTATCAGTTTGAAACCACATTACAGCGTCAGTATAGAAGATTAAAATCAGTGCCCATATAATAAATGACCTTCAAATGTCCTATGTACTATGGAGATTATTTTAATTAAAAGCAAAAGGCACAGAAATTCATCAAAATGCTTTTCAGGTTACATTTTGCTGATTGAAATGAAAAGACCGTAATGTGTTACATTCACTCAGTGAAACTGTGAATCTGGTTCTCTGAGGTTTAGTTAAATATAGTTGTACCGATTGTGCGGCACCTTTGTGTGGAGACGACTGCTGTAGTGCAGAACATCACTGCACCAGCAACTCAAGTTTTCTTCAGAATAAGGCATTTGTTGCCCTCTAGTGATAATTACAAGCATGGATGTGTTTCCACACAGGACAAAAAGCTCACTTTCATAACTCTGGGCCCAGAGCTTTTTTTGTATCAGCGGCTCCAAATTTGTGTCGACTGAGTTATTTTACATGTGTGATGTAAGATGCACACATGTATTCTTTTTAAATCTACATGCTACAGACCTAAAAAAAACAATTTAAGTTAGCCCATATGGCAAGACAATTGTGGTGCAAAAACTGTTAACCCTGAGCACAAGTCACTGTCATATGTCCCCAACGTTTAAGGTACTGATTTAGAGACATTTAGAGACACGTACTGTGTGAATAACACCATGTACGTACCACTCAACCCTGTTCTGCAAGTCTAAGAACAAGGCTCTATTTTACATTCATTTTGTCTCATTCACACTCGTGTTATAGAAAATAAGTCAGCGTGCTGCTTCTATTTTGTCACAAAAAAAATTTAGTAACCAGTATGAATCTTCCAGTGGGGTTTATTCCCTCCAGTTAGAATTTATAATGCCTACAGTGTCAAATAAATCAGTAGTGAAATGTTCAGCGTGCTTGGGTTTATACACATAAAAATTTTTATAAGCTGTCTTTTTCTCTTGTATGTTTTCCAACTCTGGATGCCGTGAGCCTGCCAAAGAGCTTTGTGTCATTGCACCTTCAGCTGGCACCATCAGAGTCTGTGTCCAAGTCTGAGGTTGTGGCTTCACTTCCAACTAGGGAGGGGTAAGGCCTTGGCTGGTCTAAGTTGACGTAGGTAACCTTCAAACTGATGTAGTGCTCTCCTTTCAGATTGGACAGGATGTGCTGCACTTCGGTAGCCAAGCTATGGAAGGTAGGTCTACACTCGGGCTCCGGGTCCCAACACGCCAGCATGATTACATAGCTGTGGAATGAATAATTGCGTAAATTATTGAATGAAAAGCTGAGTAAGTAAAAGAGTAAGCAGGTGAAGACACTACTGAATAACGGCCATTGTTTTTTCTCAAATACAAAGTAACATAGGATTAAATCCCTGCGATTTAGAGGTATGCAGGGTGGAATTGAGGCCACTAAAGACATCAACGTTACATAATGCCGACGTAGGACAGTTTTCATTGCACTATTGTACTATGTATGACTGTGCAATGACAATAAAGAGTTATCTTATCTAATAATGCCCATATGCTACGGGACAGTGAAAGGGTGCTAATTCTTACAGGGTGTCTGGGCAATACTGTGGCTGCAGAAGCCGACGTCCCTTCAACAAGTACTGCGTGATGTCATAGGGGTCCACCTCTGGATACGGGCTAGCACCTCTGGTTAACAGCTCCCACAGTAAGATGCCATATGACCACTGTGAAACAGATAAAGAATAATATATTGTATGTATATTGATTGATTGATTGGTTGAGTGATTGATTTAAAATGATCTTCTTTGGCTTGATTAATTAGGCACACTTACAACATCAGACTTGGTTGTGAACTTCTGTGTTTGCAGGCTTTCAATGGCCATCCACTTTACAGGGAGCTTCACCCTTTTGTGATCTTGAATGCTGTAGTACTCCTTGGCATAGACGTCTCTTGCCATACCAAAGTCAGCAACCTTTACTGTGAAGTTTTCATCCAGCCTGTCAAGACAAAACATCTTAAGAATGGACTATCTAGTTCAAATAACATATTTCTACTTTACATTTCTAACATGTAGACTAGCACGTGTACAATGAGTGTCAGTGAATATCAATCATGTTCTCTATGATGAGATCTAATGGTGTAAGCTTATACACGTTGAGTAAGCTATGTGTTTAACATCTAAACCAGCGGTCCCAACCCCCAGGCCGGTCTGTGAGTCATTTGGTACCGGGCCGGGAGAGTTGAGGCTCGGGTGTGAAATTTATGGTTTTCGGGCTTTTTAGCGGTTTTTATTATTTATTTTATTTTTCCCGTGTGTTATGAATAAATGTTCCTTTTTTTGGTATCGGTACTTGTTTTATTTTGTTGCATTCATCTGCAACACCTTAAAGGCTGGTACATGAAAATATTGTCGGACATAAACTGGTCTGTGATGCAAAAAAGGCTGGGGACCTCTGATCTAAACTATCTTTCAAGTAGAAAAAAGAATCTAAAATGATTTTTTTTTTCAAAATCATGTTAATGTACATTTGTCACTTTTATCTAATACTTTTTTTAACATTGCAGAAAATAACTAATAATTTTAAAAGATGCCTGAAAGCTGATGAATTTATTAACAAGCTTTGTAATGAACATCGAATTATTTTCATGAAATAATTTCATTTTGCTATATACAACTGACTACAACAATGTGTTCACAAATTTAAAACGGCTAAAACTGCAGAATTATTTCCCCTTATGGCCAACAACAAATAAGTTTTCTTGTAGTGAGTCAAAGTCTTTCATATCAAGGCCAGTAATCAGTGCATGAGTCACACTCACATGCAGTTACGCGCAGCCAGGTCTCTGTGAACAAATTTCTTTTGGGCTAAGTACTCCATTCCCCTGGCAACCTGAAGACCAAACCCAATCAGGTCTTTCACTGTTGGATTCTGTAAAGGACAAAGAGTTTGTAAAACCAAAAAAAAAAGAGAGATCTAAGGACATGTTCTGAAATGCTAAAACTTGTAATGGCGTGAATAGAGCATCTTCACAGTCCCCACAGTTTAATTTACCCTGTTCTTAGAACGGATGAAATGGCGCAGATCTCCATGCTTCATATATGGCAGAACCACCAGGGGGAGCCCTTCTTTGGGCAGCATGATACCCAGCAGTGACAGTATGTTAGGGTGGTTAAAGCCTTTCATAATGATCCCCTCTCTGAGGAACTGGTCTACTTCCCGGAAATCTGTTATCCCTGTTAATAAAACACATATAATAAAATACTTTAATCTACCAGCCAGCAGCTCACAAAACACCAATTTCTTTTATGAAATAAACTGATATTCACTTACTGTTCAGTGATTTAATAGCACAGTGGATTTCTTTCTTGTTGCTGTCTAACAGGTATCCATGATAAACTGTCCCAAAGTGACCTATATTAGAAGAAAATTGCCTTATAGGAATTCTGTGCTAAATTGGCAAACTAGTAATAACAATTGTACAATACTGAGGTTCACCTTTGCCAATAATCTGACTATCCTCAATTGAGAGCATCTCAGGTGGGATTAGCACATCTTTGACCTCTTCAAGAAGATTGGAATTCAGGCTAATCATTGAGATATTGTCTCGTGGCATCAAAGGAACAGACAGATGATCAGAGCTGGCACTGTACAATAAACCCTGGAAAGCCAGTCCTGCTGAACCTGAAGTTTGATAGTAAAGATCTATTGTAATGCATTAGAGAAAAAACATAAACAGGCAAATAAATAACTGATAAAATCTGAGTACATGCGAAGAATGAAAAGCATGAAAGTATTTAATGGACTGGGATAAAAAAAAGATTATCTATGCTCAAGTTGATAATGTTCCTCAATAATAATAATGTTCCTAAATAACTTTATTAGTCAGGTTGTTCTTTGACACATTAAACTGAATCAGTTCATGGCTTGAATCTCTCACCCTGTCTGTAGTCATCTGTTGGAGAAGAAGAATTATTGTTGCTCAGGCGTAGATTGTGTGACATCATCGCTGATAAGCGATTCTCTATGGTGGCTGGAGGGGTGAATTCAATCAATCAAAATCAATTGACAAAGAAAAATCATAGAGATAGACAGGACAAAATACATTCTGAAGGTGTGCATATAAATTTAAAGTAATAGAATGGTCATTTTTATAACAGTTTTTAGAATACACAGTTACAAGGTGCTTCATGCCACCTGCTAGAATATGATCTCAGTGGATTAGCTGAAACCTTATGTCATGAGCTTGGTCATGTAGAGCTTTTTATATATATATATATATATATATATATATTTTTTTTTTTTTTTTTTTTTTTTTTTTTTTACTAAATTGTGAATGACACAAGGGAAGAATCCACTGAGGATAATGTGTGAAGCACCAGTTAGCAGCCGAAGGTCAGCTAAGAACGACTGAGAGATGCATGTAATTAAAATTTGTTGCAAGATTGCTTAGTAAAGTATGTCAGTTTATTGAAATGCATCATGAAATAGCAAAGTCTTTCTCACCTCTCTTTTTTTTCCTGAAATTAATCATAACAATTAATGCAAGGGCAGCTCCTACTACCAGTGCGGCAAGGATGCCCAGGACAATGCCTGCAATCGCATTGTTTTTGAAGCTGTCATCAAAGAGCACTGTACCCATATCATAAACGTCATGGTTCACAAACACCTGCAGCAGTGGAAAATATGATCCCTCTTGTTAAATACATTTACTTAAATAGGAATCTCCATAAGTGATTTAGGATGGCTTAAACAGATGATTCTTACCCTAACAGGCAGCCCGTTGCTGGGAACAACCAGGCCTTTAGGAATCCTGCAGGTCAGCTCATTTTGCAAAACCTGCGCTTTGCAGACCACATCACCAATGGTCATTGTGATCTTCATACATGTTTGTACTGCATCCAATTTTTTATGCTGTTACAAATTGAAAAAGGGTTTAAATGTTAAAACACAAGTAGTAATTGTTGTCTTGTGAAGAATGCAACTACTGTTCCTGAGGTTTTTGTACAAACAGCCAAACAAATGACAGAGTGGGAAAAACTGCACAAGTGTGTGAACATACATGCAGTGAAACCTCGTCCTCTCCTGGTTTTAGACGTAATATACTGTCATCATTTTCAAAGGGAATGACTTGGGCATTAGGGTAGTAGGAAAAGTTACTTTTCCAGACGTCATTTTCCCCATCTATGTGAATAGAAAGCGCTCCAGTTTTAAAAATGGTATCTGGAATTTGTTCTGGAAAAGCAGGAACCCAGCACTCCATGTGTGTGGCATTTCTTGTGCCACTGCAATCCTGAGGTAAAACAAAAAAAATAATATGCTGTTTGCAATCAAGTTAAAATTAATTAACTGAAAAATGTAACTGCATTAGTAAAAAATCCCAGTAAAGTTTTACAAAACCTTACTTACCCGTTGAAGACGCTCACTGAAGTGAAATTTCAGAGTGTACTCAACCACAATTTTGTTAGCGACATCAAGATTCTGACCTTCTATCACCAGCTTGGAGCCTCTGTAAGGCAATATAAATTAGCATACCTGCTAGTTTTGATGAGGAACTTGGTGGTAAGCCTATTAGTTAGACCAGTTTAGTGTCATACCTTTGGAAACTGCAATTCGGAAACACAGAGTTTATAACAGGATTATTCTTGTAGGAAAACATCTTAGTGTCATTCACTTGAAGACTGTCAATAATGACTTTCACAGGTAGTTCCCCAACAGCTTCAGCAGCTTCTGTGTGGCAGACGATTGAAGACAAAGTCCCCTTTTCTTCAGAAACACTGCAAGCAATAAAAATTCAAATAACCAACTATACGTAACTAAGGCTACCTGCTTAAATGCACAGCAAAACCAATGTGTTGTAGCATCTACGTTACTCACTTTTGAATGGTGCAGCTTTTATCTCCAATTTTGACATTTCTTGTTACTCCTGTGTTAAGATATCTGCCTGTTAATGTGACCACTGTTCCTCCAAACAAGGGCCCGTAATCAGGCTTGATTTCTGTTATGCTGGGTGTCTAATAAGAAACACACAAAGTAAATCACATCGTGATTCCAAAATGCATTACAGAAATTATTTCTGATAATTAGAAAACAGAATGGGTGGTGCCATTTAAAAATTGATCTCACCACAAATGACAAGCCAGAAATCTGAGCTGTGCCTTCAACTGAGAAAATGCCCTCCACCTCTCCCTCATTCACTTCCAGAGTGATGTTGAGTCCCTGGTTTGGTGTCTCTTCCTTGATTTTGCACACCAGTCTGCATTAGAGACACAGGGAATGGCATGTCTGTTAGTTCTATGAGAGAATATGAGCCATCTGATGTTTCCCATAAAGGGATGATAAACAACTAACAAAATAAAAGACAAATCATGTGAGAGGAGTGAGTGTTTTGGAAAGTTTCCCCCCTCTTTGGGGGTACACTCCCACTGGGTTTAAATCTGGGACTCTCCACCATTTGACCTTAGAACTGAAGAAGATTCTCGCATGAGAGGTGAAACGTCTTCGAGCAACTCTAAGAAGTCCAGACGCTTTTCTTTCCAAGCTCCCTAGACTACGATGACCTGGATGACTGAGAACCTTCACAGACTCATTTAGGAAAACTTATATATCTAATCTGCCTCCTGAAACCAAACTAGAACTGATTCCACAGGAGCAGGCCTAATAGCTCAAGGCTCTACCTTCTACTCTACTTTTGGAAACTCTAGGAAAAAAAATAAGCCTGTACTCTGAGACCCAAGAGGTCAACTAAATTCAATAAGGACGAACTGTAATCACTCATCTGCCTGCTTTCCTGGGTGTTGCTTTTCTGTTCTTGACATCACTACGCTGTCAGTCTCAACTCTGTTATAGTTATTCTTGTCCAACAATCTTTTTCCCTGCCTCCTCTGAGCCAATAAGCCCCAAATTATTGTTTTGCACAAAGATTTGACAAAAGATGTCACTGAGATGTTAAGAACAGAAGTTTATATGTCTGAATTAATACATCAGTTATATAACCAATAAAAAGCTCAATACCATCATTTTTTAATTAAGTCTGAGCAGCACATTGAGCAGCACTTCCAACACGAGGAAATGGAGCATACGTGGGATTGAACTACTCACCTGCTACTATTGCTCTTTTCAGGCAGGACACCACACACGGTCCCCGAGCCCACAGTAACGATGTGGGTTTTGCCGCTGATGATGGGCGGTCGCAGAGCAGACTGAAATTCTGATCCGCACAGCGTCACTTCAGTCACACCACCAGCGGGGACCATTTTAGGAAAAAACTGGAAAAATAAAATTACCACCATAAATCAGTAGCTAATTATGTGTATGTATAATCAGTGTGACTGGAGGAACTTTATGACTCATTTTGTTTAACCATGCAATGGCTTATCACAGAGTCACACAGAGTGACAGATTTACCTCTGTTATGATAGGTCCGCAAGACTTTTTGTTCCACTGTGAGCTACACTCCTCCTGCCTTGAGCAGATTCCCGAACACCAGCCACAGTTCATGAAAGACGGAGCATTCAAACACATGGGGCACGTCTTAAAATGTGCACACCCTGGTCCTGTAGAGGGCACCCTGAACATCTTGATTGTGGAGAGAGTAAGATGAGGGTGTTATAAAAGACATACAAGAGAAAATTCATCAAGAGATAAGCAGTACCTGTGGCAGGTATTATGAGTGTTACCTTATTTCCAACCACAAAGAGAAGTGAATCCTCAGAGTACACAGCTGCGTTCCTCAACACTGCAGTCTCTCCCAATGAATAGTTGGCAAAAATAATATGGTTATAGGAACTTAAAATCACCTAAACATGTGAAACAGAGAGGTAATGTCGCAAGGATTCATGGAAATCATAGCAAAAACATCTACATTCAGTACTTTATAATGCATTCCAACTTCAGCGTACTCTCCAGCCCAACACCATGTTGTTACCTGGAGTATCCTCCCATCTGACGTGCCAAAATGGCCCACCGTATGAGTCCCAATCGTGTTCACCAGAACTGAAGTAAACAGTACATTTCTCATCTCGCTGTTGAAGAGATCGATTCTGTAGTATGGCTTTGACACCAGAGTGGGCTTATCAGTGCATCTGCTATCAGAGTTCTGTACAAGCAGAAAAAACACATTTACACATGGACAGCTCAAGGAGTTTCATCTTCAGCATATCTGCCTCTATCAGCACTGGGCTCGTTCTAGAATAAGTACATGAAGACGTGTTTGTGTGACAAGAAAAAGGGATAGAAAAAAAATCTTAATGTTATTCATTTATAGAGGAAGTGCTGTAGTTTCCTCCAGCCATGGTAACAAGCCGTGATTGGAAAGTCATAAAACAGCAATGACCTCAGCTTTGTTGACTTGGTGACTGTTTCTCAGAGTAGTTTCTGTCTTCTGCTGAAACTAAACATTTGCATGGTGGGCGTGCAAAACATGAGTTAGACTGGTTTAAAAAAAAAGGTCCAGAAAAAAAGCAGGTTTTGCAAGACTGGTGAGTTAATTAAGCTGACCTGCTCCAGCATGCCCATATTTGAGTTCTCACTTCAATGTCCAATTTTCACACCATTTGAGCTTCTCAGACTTTAATGCTTAAATAGAAATACAGTTCACTGTATTGAACACACCAGATTCAATAAGTAAAAATCTGGGATTCTAAAGACAGCTTCATGACTCTTTTAACTAATATTTTCTGACTGATTTTCTTCCTCCTTGCCCCTCACTTCTTTCATATTCATCCTATTTCCTACTCAAATAGAGATGAGTACAGTCCAACACTGATTCTCCCCTTGAAATTCCACATTTTTATCAGCAGGATTTATAGCTTGTGTTTCCTGGCACACATTCCCGTAGGTGTACATGCCTGTGGGAGCTCAAAGGACACAGACTGAGCGCCATAAAAGGAAAGACCACACCTTTATTTTATTTTGACGTGAGGAACCATAGCTACATTCAAGGTGTTTCAAGAGAGAGGTGTGCATGTTCTTATAAGGCTGAACCTGCCTTTACCGTCCAGTACCTTTCTCTTCTGTATTGGTTTGTGTATTTGGAAGTTGGGGAGGAAATATTCCACAGTGAAATCCACTAACCTGCTAGGACTGGAAGGACATGTGGGCTGCCCTGAGGCAGTTTGTGTCCTCTCAGTTATTTGTTTTAAAATGAAAAGAAACCGCAACTGTTTTTATACCAAAGCCTTGTACTACAAACAGTTCACACCTTTTCATTGAGAAAGACTGAAACTTACTGACTGAAACAGAACAGAGTAATGGTGTCGCAACATGCAGGTCACACCAGTGACTCATCCACCCCTCCCTGTTCTCTCTCTCGCTCACACACTCACCTTCACCAGATTTACCGCAGGCAAACATCATTTTAATTTTCAAGATTTATGGACTAACTTCAGTTTTACTTTGAATATACAATCCTTTATTGCTCAAGAAAATAATAATACTGTACTGTAAACCACTTTGCTCACAATGCTTGTCTGGACAGACCATTTCCTGTATGGGCATATAGTGACATTCTGATGACACTCGAGCATGAAAAAGAGTTACTCACTTCATGTGGGCAGTTCTCACATGGCTGGAAGTGGCAGAGACCTCTGGATAGCTGCTCTGTACTTGACTTACAGCAGGCCTCCTCACCAGCCTCGATTTCTTGGTTTATTTTAGTTAAAGGTAACGCACAGAGGGCTGAGTTCTTCTGAGGCTGGCCATGCTTGTTTACCTCCGCGAACACCCCATACAAAACATTTTCTCCCTCAGCTACCCTCAGCTCATCAGCCAAGTCCTTCCCAACTTGCCCGAAATGTGCTGCCTGTAATCCATTATAAACAGTACCCTTGAAAGCCCCTCTCCTTCTTCTCCTGCGCTTTGGCTCGTACCGACACTCCACAATAAGCTCTCTGTACATCCACATCTCTGGATTAGAAATAGACAGTCGTCCCAGACGAGTCTGAAAAGCTGAATCGTTTTTGTAGGGATTTTCCCTTTGCAAGGAAAGAAAGTAGACATAATCCTTGGCAGAGAAACTGTAGATGTAGTTAATGCTGTAAGAGTCACGTAGTCCAGGAAGCACTGTCACGTTTGTGACCATCTCAAAGCCATCTTCAGTTGAAAGTGGCCTCAGCACTGATAATGACCTCCTTGGATACGTCTGTGTTATTCTGTCATTGACAGAGGCTGCAACAAAGAAGTATGATGTCTGCCCATCTTCAGCGATCATGGCCTTGGTACCAAATGGGCTGGCCACACAGTCACGACAGTAGGTTGGAGAGTTCCTTTCTTTTGTGTATAAACATTGAGGTGCAGGGGCTTCAAGGGTAATGTCAGTAAAGTAACAGATCCCATACCGAGTACTTCCACAAATGTACAAGTATGGAACTAGATTTAGATCAGGATCCAAAAGCAGAATCTCGTTGTCTGTATCCACTGGGTCCTCAGGTTTAACTTCTACATCGCATGCCAGACAGGTTTCACAATCAGGACTGCCTATAGGTCCAGTTTTCACCTCCCATATTTTATTCATAGAACTGTTGACTCCCACTACCGCATTCTGATATCCAATGTAAACCTGTTCATTATCCTGGTTCACTGCAATGTTCTGTATTGGTTTCTGGGTTTGGAAGTGGGGGAGGGAATATTTTACAGTGAAATCTATGGAACTCTGAGGTGTAGAAGGACACGTGTGCTGCCCCAAGGCAGTTTGTGATTGCATCCATATCCATACTGTCAACAAGGCAGTCAAACTGACCATTTCCACTTTATGGTCTGCTGTGAATAAATGCTACCTGTAAGACAGTTTTCTCGAAGTAAACATTCTGGAGAACCAGCGGGAGCTCTGCAAGAAAAAGCAGAGAAGGAATGTTGAGATTTACCAGACAGGAAGCTGTACCACTGGATTCTGACATTCAGCCGAGATTCTCCACTTCATACTGTAAACATTTTACAGCTTACTTAATCTGAGACACAGCTGGAGAACTGAGGAAGGAGGAAAGTATCAGCTGCTTTTTTTCTTTTTCTTTTTGAGGCTCTTGATTAAGCATTTCCTTATCTTCATTTCCTTACCTTATCCTCTTAAATGCCTCATTTTAAAAGGTAGTATTACCTAATATACGCAGCCACGGCATGTAAAACCCAACAAGAATTTGCGAGGATAACGATACAATCTAAAGCGGACAAGAAACAACGCGTTGTAACATGTGGAGTAACCATGGGAGCGTTCAGCCCACCAAAACTACACAAAATACATACAGAGTAACAACTACATTACATGTGTCAAATACACAAAAGTAATAGTTATTATCAGTGCAAAACGGTCATGGAGGCTTATATAGGACTACGTTACTGTAAATTTCATATTACTATATGACATAACTCCTAATGAAAACCATGATACTACTACAGTTAGAATCATTTGTATTAACTCGAACTGTTTGGATAGGAATCATCAACATGGACCAATAGCTGAAAGTTCTCCGGAACCAATAAAATTTAAAAAATCTTTAACAACTTCTTTAACAAATTTGAATCCCTCAGAGATACGTATGCTAGTGAAGTTCTACTCACCTTACAGTGACTGAATACCTCTATCAGTGAGTTTACACTGGCACTGAATTCCCCCATTCCTTTAAGACTTCACGTCAAAAAAAAAAACTAAACAAAACAGGAAGTTACTAACCCTTCACAATAAAAGCATTCCAGGCCAGCGGTCTTGTGTCTAAAGGGTGATTTAAAAAAAAAAAAAAAATCAGGTCATCAGACCTACAGAGAGATTTGCATTTTTACAGTTGTATGGTACTGTATAGACGGGAGATCTGGATAAATTATAAGCCAATTTTCATTGAAAAAAGAAATACTGTGGAAATTAATATCCTTAAATCCTGCCATTATCGTGCCATTATTATCTTATCAACCCTGTTTGCTAAATAAAGGTACATCTAAATGTCTGGACCAATATTCATTTGGCTATTATTACAAAACAAACGATAATTCGTGTCGTTTTTGTGCTGTAAAAATGAGAATGACACTGCCCGTTCAAACAAGTTTTCTAATATGATTCAACGTTTAATTCTTTTAAACTGTTAAAGACCGGAAATGCCATCATCATTCTGACTCGCTTGACTGTGGACTGTGATATTCCCTAAGTGGGTTCTGCCCTACCAAGCCGCGCCTGCAACGAGAAAGTATGAAGTAGTTGCGAAATTTGACCATCCGCATAATTTCCTCTCCAAGATAACTTTGTCATATTTCATCCTGAAACATATTTCCAGTCAGACTTAAATTTTTGTGGAAAAAATCTTGGCTTATGAAAGCAGTCTGTAGCTTATATCAGCGCCTGAGGGACATTTGCCAAAAATAGATTGCTTTTGGATGAGGAACAGTTTCTCCTCAGCAGCCAGGAAGTTATGGGAAGAATGTATTCCATTCTCCAGACAGATCACCTAAAAATATATTAGTGATATAAAACTTTGCTCTGTTGGATGATGGCACATGGAGGCTGTAAAAGTTGAGGCCACAATGACCATCACTGTCAGTGTGCCAACAGAAATGCTATAATGTGGATTTATACTCCAAAGTTAAACATCTACTACTGAATCCAAAGTTCAAAGTAAACATATGCTGCAGTGTCACTCAGCAGGCTTTCACTTCCAGGCCTAAAACCATAAAAATCCAAAAGCAACCATTACTCCTAATGTCATAGAAAAAGTCTGAGGTAGTGCAGGAGCAAAAACAAGAAAAGAAGTTTTTTTCTTTCTTTTTTTTTTTTTTTTAACTCCACAAGGACTTGCTGGACTGAGTCAGAGTGAGAAACTAATCAAACAATCTGCCAAAAACAATAGTAGTAAGGCCATCATGTTTGCTCCTCAGCTTACTGATCTTATCTTATCTGTGTATCTGACAACCTGACTCATAAGACATGGGCCAAGCAAACAGACTTAGAGCTCACTGCAGTTTAGAGTTTGATTTGGCCCATACAAGGAAAAAAATCTATTTTGTAGCTAAGAAAGAATATTAAATCCCCAGAAGACTGTTTAAAGTAAGGGTATTCAAACTTTTTATTATTATTATTATTATTAGTAGTAGTAGTAGTAGTAGTAGTAGTAGTAGTATTACAAATGTTTGTATCATGTGAGATAATAATGAACAGTTCTTAGTGAGAAAATAAAAGTAAACCTATCATTTTGGAAGTGGAACATAGGCCGAATAACTTACTTCATCTGTATTTTCACATTATTAATTTGTTATTTTGTGTCCAAGTCATTGTTATAAACACATTTTTTGAAACTGTACCATCTGTAATGTTGTGTTGTCTATGAATTTCATCTATAACTTCAAAAATTTGGACATCCTAACAGCTTTTTTAAAAAAATATTATTTGCTAATCTTGTGTGTTCCCCAGTCACACCATAATTACCCTGGTAGTCTGTTTATTTCTCTGTCTGATGATAGTAATGAGTCACTTTTGGTCCATCCTACACATACAGTACTACATTCAGTTGTTTTTTTTTCTTTGACTGCTAGACTGAGATTATAGATAGATTATAGATTATTTTATTGATGCATGAGGGGATTCTGTGAGTTTCAATAAGGACGTGAACGTTTACGTATTAAATCCTGCTTTTAGACAAACATTTGATATTCAGATTTAAGGTGAGCACAGAGAAACTAGAGCTAAAGAGAAATTCAGCCAGAGAATCATAAATAATTCCCCTGCACTTTCCTACTCGCAGGAGAAAACATGAAAAAGTGAGAAACTTTTATTGTCACCCAACACTAAGCTGTTACAGAGAGACAAAGGTTGCAAAGTTTCGAGTCGCCCTCTAGTGGTTACAGAAAGCGTTTGTTAGTGGGACCTTGCAGAGACTGAATCGAAACTGAAATACTTTCCTGAAAACGGCTGCGTTTGTTTTTTTCTTTTTGTCACAACCGGTTTACTTAGAGTTCCGGGTTTTGACTGGACAGTTCTTTCTCTAAGCTCTCTCAGATTTGCCGTCAACTGCTTTTATAAAATGTCAGAAATCTCTGAAATTGATGAAGGATTCTACTCCCGACAACTGTAAGTACCAGCGATGTTGTGCCAAAAAGTGCACACCTGTCAAAAAGTGACCGGCGGTATCGTCTAAAAAAATGAATGATTGCTGGTATTTAAATTGTTTTAAATGACTTATGACACTATGTGTTCTTTAATCTGCACAGTTATGTTCTGGGCCACGAGGCGATGCACCGAATGGGCTCAGCCAAGGTCCTCATAGCAGGAATGAAAGGTCTGGGAGTAGAAATAGCCAAGAATGTGGTCCTGTCCGGAGTTAAACATGTCACTGTCCATGACGAAGGAATGACAACATGGAGCGACCTGTCATCTCAGGTATCCAAGAGGGATGCGTTTGAGCTGATTGCATAAACACATAAATATACAACAAACTTTAGGAAGCCTGTGTGATGAAGGGTTACTAAACCGAGCTCATTGTGATCCTGGTAATGGGATTTTTGTTTTTTCAAACCTGTTTTTCTTTTCAAATGTTATTAGACTTTAGGATGAAACTGTGGCACTGATATTATTCCGTGATTAAATAAATCCTCAATATTTCAATGTTAAGTGATCAAATGATTGTGTTTTGCTTTTCATTTCTCGAGCGAGGACAACGCCTTCTTTATCATGCACTGGGAAACACCTGATACATTTTGAGATTTCTCTTTCACTCTTGAGCCTTGACACAGGCAAAACTTGCTCAGAATTACTGCTGAGCAAACTCAGTTTACTGATGATGGTCATCCATTCATTTATTTTCTTTCATTTATACAATTCAGAGTCATGGGGGGATGAGTGGAAGAGAATGGATGCATAGATGGATGGTCAAACGTAATAAAGCAGGTGGACCTTGGGTTGAAATTGTTTTGTCTTCAATTTTAATTGTTCCCAACAGTTTTTCCTGAAGGAGTCTCATCTTGGTCAGAACCGGGCTGCATGCTCGGTACAACAGTTGGCAGTTTTAAACCCACATGTGGTTGTGGAACACTATACTGGACCACTAGATGAAAACCTTCTTCTGCAATATCAGGTATTTTAATCTTTTTCCCAACAATACTGTGCTGATGTCCACTAAGGTTAAAATAATCTTTTTTTTTTTTAATTTCTGGAACCGAGAAACTTTCTGCCCTTCATTAAATTAATATTCAATTCATCAAGGCCAAATCACAGTGCACATCAAGCAAAAAACACCTTTCTGAGTAGGGGTGCTATGTTTTTACAGGTAGTGGTCCTCACTGACTCCTCATTGGAGGATCAGAAGCGTTTTGGGGAGCTGTGTCATTCACATGGAGTTAAGTTCATTGTAGCAGACACCAAGGGACTCTGTGGGTAAGATAAACTCTTGAACATGTACTAAATCAACATTATGGGACAATCAAGAGAAAACTCTCAATTGCAGTCAGCTGTTCTGTGACTTTGGGGAGAAATTTGAGGTCTTGGACCGGGATGGAGAGATGCCTGCATCAGTGATGATACAATCTATCTCTAAGGTAAAACTTTCCATTTTATTTTGTGCTAAAGCTAAATTGCAGATCCAGCCATACATTTTGAAATCCTCGTACTTCATTTATTTCTGTGTAATGTGTATAACAGATCGTATGAGAGGAACCCTAAGTGAATCCAAGATATGCTTTCAAACTCTGACCATTTTAATGACTAACAATCCTTGAACCAGATTGTCCAAGAAGTGTTGCAAATAGGTTTACTTAACAGGCTTAAGAATTGACAGTTAGCATGTCTTTATTTTAGGATAATCCTGGAGTGGTGATCTGCACAGATGACCAGAAGCACGGACTCTTCGATGGCGATAAAGTTATTTTTTCTGAAGTGCAAGGCATGACAGAACTAAACAATATGGCCCCCGTGGGAATTAAAGTCCGGGGTCAGTGTTGGCAATTTCTTTCCTCAAGTTTTCTTTTCATGACATTTTCAACCTCTATGACAATCACTACTCTAAAAATCTGATGCAATTAGAGATTTTTTTCTTTTTCTTCTTTATCTGTAAGTCATCTGCAGTCATTATAGTTTTATATTTTCAGCATTGGGTTTGTATTATTTTTCAGTAAATCTACTTTTAACTTTTTTAATTTCAATTTACCATAATAACCTTTGTCATTTGTCATCTCAATCATTAGGCCCGTATTCCTTCAGCATTGGTGACACTTCAGCCTTTTCTGAGTATGAACGGGGTGGAGTGGTGAATGAGGTTAAACAGCCAGTCCTGCTAAATTTTGTAGGTGCAAGCGTTTTGTTTCTACTTTAGCTTTTAAACAATAAATCCATTGTTAATGAAATAATCTCATTTTAATTGCAGAAACCACTGAGTGAGGCTTTACAGGACCATGATCTGCTGGTAATGAACGACTTTGGAAAAATATCTCGGCATCAGACCCTGCACTTGGCTTTCCAAGCACTCCATAGCTTTGTGAAGAAAGAAAAGCGACTCCCTGGTCTCTGGTCCCAGGTCTGTAAATCCAGCTACGGTGTTGTAGTTTAACCATTAAAGCAATTTACAGGACTGTTTCCACTCACTTGTTGGTGCTTCTACAGTCCGATGCAGATTACCTGCTAACCATAGTGAGAGAGCTAAATGAAGTCGCACAACTGGAAGAGCTAGATGAGGTCACAGTACAAAGCCTGTCGTACACAGCCCAGGGGGATTTGGCTCCCATCAATGCTTTCATAGGAGGCTTGGCTGCTCAGGAAGTCATTAAGGTGAGGTCTGAAGAAAATGCCTGAAAATGTTCATCTTTTGGGAGGGGGGAGGGGGGGTTCACTCATCATAAACGATTACTGTTTACACTGTATAATAAATAACATTTGTATTTAGCTGAGTTGACCAAGTATTGTGTGTCTTTTGTAATATTCCTGCAGGCATGCAGTAGGAAATTCACACCTCTTAAGCAGTGGCTATATTTTGATGCACTGGAGTGCCTGCCTGAGGATCAGCCGACAGAATGCTCATTTGCGATGGTATACCTTTAAAATATAGATTCCCGGGCTATCAAACAAGCTCTCCATTTGACTGATATAAACAGCATTAAGGCGCATTTAATCTGTCTCGTTTTCATAGAACGGCACAAGGTATGATGGACAGATTGCTGTGTTTGGCTCCGCGTTCCAGGAGAAGCTTCAACGGCAGAAGTATTTCCTGGTGAGGACTGATTTGATATTTGTCCAACAGAGGGCACACTCTGCACTGTAATGCAGAAACTCCATGTGTGTTTTTCTTTGATCTTGTCTGGTGTAAATGATGGCACATTCAGGAAAAAGCTGTGATTCAGGTGGCATTTCCTGGCATCTTTGTATAGGGGCTCTTTAACAGTATTTGGCACTTTCCCTGTTTCCTTTAAAAGTGTGATTTTGTGCTGGGTTAACATTTTTAAGGGAGACAGTGTATGCATTTTTTTTTTATCTTTGTCACAAACTCTGCAAGACATCAGGAAGTACAAGAGCAACTGAATGCCTAATCTCTATGTAGTGATGAGCAACAACAGGTGAATGACTTTCTGGAACATTGTAAAACACATCTGACAATTTCATTTTTTTCCTGTTATTTTCAAGGTTGGAGCTGGTGCTATCGGCTGTGAGCTTCTTAAAAACTTTGCCCTCATGGGGCTTGGTGCAGGAGATGATGGACACATCACCATAACAGACATGGACTCAATAGAAAGATCCAACTTGAACCGCCAATTCCTGTTCAGGACTCATGATGTCGGGGTGAGAAGCCACACAGTATATTGTATCACAATTCTGTAGTGAAAAATGTAAAAAAGTATCATAACACATCTCTTACTTACAGGAGAGGCTTGTGATGAAGGTATTATTACAGCCTGAGATGGCTTGTTTTAGTTAGTTTCCTAAGCGGCTCTATCAAAACAAAGCTAGATATTCATCTTGAATTGATTAACTCTTTATTATCATTTTGTTTTTAATACATTTTCTTGTTCACATACGTTATGTCACAGACTAACTTTTCCATTTTTGTGCGTTTGTCAATTGGCAGAAACCTAAATCAAAAGTTGCAGCCAGAGCTGCGTGTGACATAAACCCACAGATGAGAATCACAGCGCACCAGAATCGCCTGGATGCTGACAGTGAAGGAGTATACGACTACTGCTTCTTTATGGGCCTCGATGGAGTGGCTGCAGCCCTTGACAACGTGGAAGCCAGTAAGGACACTTACTGTCACTATATTATAAAATGAAATTACAAGTCAAAGTCATCTGTATTGTTAATATTGCCATAGGTTCGGGACATACCCACATACCCATGGTGTGCAAAAGAAGACTAATTATGAATAAGAAAAGAGATGTAAAAATATGGGGTATGGGTATTTAAAAAATGAGGTATTGGTGTAAAAATAACAAATTATACAAATGTTATTATAGCCTATATACAGTATTTCAGTCTACATATAAGATGTCAAGTATAAAAATTATTTTGCAGTCTATAGAAATGATATAAAAACATTCACAGTTTATATTTACAGTAAGTATAAGGACTGTACGTGTACATTTCTAAGCTTTAACCCACTGTTTTTGATGGTCAGGGGTCTATCTTGATGGACGCTGTGTGCAACACCAGAAGCCAATGCTGGAGGGGGGCACTCTAGGGACCAAAGGTCACACCCTGGTGGTGGTTCCTCACCTGACGGAGTCTTATGGACCGGCTAAATCAAGTTCTAGCAATGCTATACCACTGTGTACTCTCAAGAACTTCCCCCACCGCATTGAGCACACATTGCAGGTATAAAATCAAGTTGTCCAGCTTTGTGTTCACTTTTGTTGTAATGGGAATTTATTGCATCTAAAACCAGATGTAATATTGGCATATAGTTTAGTAATTAGCACAAAGAACTGGGATTGTTCTGTGTGATATTAAAAAGTGTCACTAGTGCTAGATAAAATCAGGGTATCACCAAAATCAGTGCAATGCAGACTCCACCCAAGACCTGCTGAGGTAATGCTGTTAAAATTCATATTAGCTGTTAAACATAACAATGACCAAAACATTTGAAATGACTGCAGACTTTCTTTTGCACAGTGCTCTGCAAAATAAAGTCTTTTTTATTGTGTTATTAATTCTTTTTTCACTAATCTGGTCTTGTAATTGTTTCAGTGGGCGAGGGACCAGTTTGAAGGACTGTTCAAACAGACACCTGAAAATGTAAATTTCTTCGTGAGGTAAGATACGATGATACCATCCTCGTGCGATTTTCCTGTGTTGGCGCCAAAAGCAAGACGGTGTCTTCACCAGTCTGGTGTTACTTAGCGTGATCATTTTACGATGCTTTTCCACTTTCTTACAAAGCATTCCAGCGCACCTACAAAACAGCTAATGAAGTGGTTCAAGCTTGTTATTTAGTTTTATTAACAGGAAAACATTTGGTTGGCTTTCAGCAGTAAAGCCCTTGTAAGAAATTACATAAACAGTCTGTCTTGCCAAGTCTCCTCTCTGTAATGTATAATCCACAGCAGCTCTAACACAGTTTTCTACTAATAATAGATGCATTCTTTGATAATTAGAGGCTTTGTGGTTTAGGAACCATCCATCAAATTTTAAAAAAGAGATTAGATGACAGGAAAGAGTGCTATATGATGTGAAATGGATGAATCAGTGAATCTGCTGGATTTTAATTGTAAGATTTAAGTACATGGCTAATCTTTAAAAATTAATAACCCCTGTATCAAGCTTTACATAATGCATTGACCTAATTATAACACACCGAAGTGTCATCAAAGGCAGATTTAAGCTTCCAGGTCGAAACTGTGTCTGAGTACTGAGGCTCGGAGCCATCCTAATCCAGCCATGTTTTGAGATTTGTCTCTGTTTGTTTTAGTGAGATTCAACTTAATCTGCCACGACAGTAAAAGCATTTACTCTCTTTCTTGTTTCTATATGGAAACAAAAACTGGGCCTAGAGCAAAAATGGTGCTTGTGAGTTTAAACAACCATTCAAATTTTTCATATTGCACAGTTTTTTAGAGATAAGGGCACTTGTCTACTAAGATAACCAGTTTTTCCCGGCCCTCCTTCTAGCGCAATCCTGGAAAAGTTTTCTGGGCATTTTTATGAGACAGATCAGCTACATGTCATAGTCCAGCAAATATTAAGTCATGGTTCATGAGGTTATGGAAAGGAAGTTTTTTTTTTTGTTGCTGCTGTTTTAATGCCACACCCATACAGTTCTGTGTACAGCTATGAGTATGCATGTTCCTGTTCAGGCATGTTTTTTGTTTCCTGAGCGAGCGCATATTAATGGCGCAAGAACTACCCATGTGTGGGTTTAGAGTTGTACTGACCAGCACCTGATAAACTTACTCAACACTGTCTTTTCTGCCTATGAGTCGAAACACTCAGAGAAATCCCCCCTTTGAGTCACTTTCAAGACAACACTCAAAAGATTTTTTTAGTCATTCTCTTCTGTGACACAGGGATAAACAGTTTTGGGGGGTTTTCCAGTAAGGCTTTAGTCAGGTTGACGTTGCAGGTCATGTATGCCACGTGTGTTGTTTTTAAAGTTTACTTTCAGCCAAGTCATGTTGCAAATAAAAATCTAATCTTTTATTGTGAAGGTTCAACCCACAGAATGCATCAAATATATTATTATTACTTTTCGATAGCCTGCGCTTTGTCTTTGTGCTCAGCCAATGATTATTATTATTATTTGCTCTGTCACTGAATACAACTATTGCTGCTTTATTTTCCACAGGGATACGGCATTTATAAAGCGAACTCTAGATCTTGGTGACACTGAGGCCTTGGAGATTCTCGGAGGAGTGTGGAGCAGCCTGCATGACATGGGAGCTGGAGGACAGCGTCCAAAATCCTGGGAAGACTGTGTGCGCTGGGCACGTTGCAAGTGGGAGACCCTGTTTAACAACGACATCCGTCAGCTTCTGCACTGTTTCCCTCCCGATGAGGTAAAAAAGCAACTATTCTGGTGCCAAAAATGTAACATGTGTAATTTGTCTCCATGAACACACAGGGGCACTGTTGTGCAGGTAAGATATTTGCATTCCAAACAGTTAAACACTATGGTGAGATATTTGAACAATAGGAATTGCATTTTTCACATTTCACTTCATGGAGTACTGCAGCATATTTCCCCAGGAGTAGATGGCAACATTAGCCCTGATGAAAACCTGAAAAGCACTACTGATAAACATCTTTGAGGGTCTCTGAGGGGTTTTTTAGTCTGTTGAAACGTGCAGACAGAGCGGTGTCACATGTTGCTGTCATACCTTTGGTGTGGGAGGATGGACAGATCAGTATCAACCCAAACAAACCCTCACTAACCCAAGACTTAGAACACTAACAAGCTGTTTTCTAACAGAGCTCCAGCAGTGTTTTGCAATGTTTTAATATTTATTAATGCAGCTTTTGGTATGGCATTTTTTTATTATTAAATATAAATTTTCTCTTATCTAATCATCACAGCACATGATGCTGAAACTCTGCGTCATTTGTGGTTTTGGCTTTGGTTCTCTCTCTTTTTTCCCCCTCCATACTTCTCTTTGTCCTAGTTACGTAAAAAGAGTTATAGTTTTATTGTTCTCGTTGACAGTCAGTTTTCACCACAGACTTTCTGGGGGAACTATAATAAGGAAGCTAATGTCAGTTAAAAGTCAAAAGCTAAACTGACCAAAGCTGGTACACGGGCAACACTGATGACTGCACGGCTACTCTGCTCTATGTTGCCACAGCATCTCAAGTTGGAAAAGTAAAAAATACAAGAAGTGACGGGTGAGAGAAGTGGATTGACTGACTGCTTTATCTTAAACATCTAAATACAGCAAAAAGAACAACAAAATAGAGAAAAAGAACAAAAAATAAATTGAGTTTCTACCATATCTCTCTATACCACACAATTTATATGTTCAAAAGGGAGTCTACACTCATTTGATCTAACCCTGCTTAATACTATTTAATAATTTACAACTCACTCTTCATCGGTACTTAACCTGACAGTATACATGTATGACTATTGAATGAGTGTAGATGAAATGACAAGAGATTTAAAGGTATCCTGTCATAGAATTTGCTGTATTAGTGAGACAAATGATATTCAGCTCTTAAACTGCTTAATTAACAGCAATTAATTGAATTGTTGATAAATTTGGCCCTGTAGTTATTTGGTTCAACAACCACAACAAAGTTGATTTCAAGTAGAAATTTCCATTATTAAAGTCACTTTTATTCTTAAGTCTCTACAAGAAAAAAGAACAATTGGTCAAAGAACCTTAGGAGGCCCCAAAAAGCCTTAAATGAAAGTGTTATCCTTCTTTTTAAGGACAAATCACTGTTTTGGCCCCCTCTGACCCTGAAGAGAAGGCTAACAACATGCCTGATTCTGAAAAGGACAATGTTGTTGGTGCCTTTTGGCTGTTATACAATGCCCCCCCTGCAGTGAAAACTGGCACCACCAGTAGGAGACTCTCTCTTTCTCGGCATATGGACCATTTGGAAACATCAAAGCTCTCAAGTCCCTTTGTTCCTTTATCAGACATACAAATTGTGTAGTCAACACACAGCTGATAACAATATTAGTGTGACTGCACCAAAGGAAGGCAGTTGACTTGCTTTGTTAGAATAGTAAAGTAGTTGTCAGGCTTTATCCAGTAAATCACTAATGCACTGAAGTCGTCATGCATTAAATATCATATAAGCTGAAAATGTAAAACCTAATCTGTTTACTCGTGTGTTTTTGTTTGGAATATAGCGTCACCTTCATTATATGTAAGGCAAAGATCTCACCATGACAGTCATAGGTTTACTCACCAAGTTACACTTATATTTATATAAATGTTTTTAAAGAATAAAAGTGAAATGATTTTGCATCTGTTACTCGTTGTGATAAAGGGATTTTCTTCTGCCTCTGTTTAGAAGACCACTCATGGCTTGCCCTTCTGGTCTGGATCCAAGAGATGCCCTCACCCCCTGACCTTTGATCCTAGCAATGTGAGTAGTGTCTGGTCCAGTTCTTCATCCAGTAGCAATCATATACATAGTAGATGGTAATGAGAAAACATACCACAGTATACTGATAACCACTCACATTCCTTCTTTATCTTGTCTGATAGTGGCTCTTCCTCACTCTGACCATATAATTGAGTCTTATCTCAGGTACACACGGGCAATAAAAGAGAGATAATAATCTGCTTTCTAGACACATTCAATTCATGTTCTTCTCCTTATCAGTGAATTGAAAGCAGCGTTGCAGAGAAGTGAAATAATGGAACTGTACTGTGCTTGTTTGATAAGTAGAAGTTACTGCCACTCTATGCACAATATAGATGCACATTTTTGGGAACACTGGAGAAATTATTGCAGCTATATATTCCATTAAGGGAAGTAATTGGCATTACTTTAACATTGTTCTGACTCTATTCTCCTTTTTTAATACGTTTCTTTCCACAGTTTCACCATGATGGCAGTGCTTCTGTAATAGACCGTGTTTAACTAGGATGTTAAATGTATTTTCCAAAACATTATATTTTCTTCTTCATCAAGACTATGTGATTGTTGTGTTGTAGACTACTCATATTGAGTATGTGATGGCTGGAGCTAATCTGTATGGGCAAATCTATGGGATCAAAGGGACAAGGGACTTGACCTCCATCAGAGGAATCTTAGAAAATGTCCATGTGCCAGCTTTCACTCCCAAGTCCTCCGTGAAGATTCATGTTACTGACAAGGAGATGGAGGAGGAGAAAAACCGTGAATGCGATGATGCTGGTCAGTTAGTTCAATTTTTTATTGTTACCAACTCGCTTTCTTCCAGCACGTCTTATCTTTACATATTTTTCTCTTTCTCTGCCACAGAAAAGATCAGACTTGAGGAGTTGAAAGGAAAGTTGGCCTCGCCCTCTCTGAAGAGCTCAGCTCAGATGTACCCTATCGACTTTGAGAAGGTAGGGCAATAGGACAATGACACCTCTGCCTCAGACAGAGAAGCTGCAGATAGTGACATCTTCATCTGAGCTGATTCAACAGTGGTTTTAGCAGGGTAGAGTTATATATTTTTAAACCGTCCTTCCTTCTTTCAAAAATTGTAGCAATATAATGATTATTTAGTCAGACAACTCAGATATAAAATGTGCACTTTTATGTGAGAACTGGTTTGCGGACTGTCAAACAGCATACACAGATTCCTGAAGGGAGACTTCCCTTATTAAAACATTGTCACTCTAGACATTAAGTTACGTTTGGCACTTGGCTGGCATTCTAAATATTCATAAAAGTTCATCTAATCTAGAAAGTTATTTAGGAGTGTAGACTAGATATAATCCCCAGTTCCCAAAGCAATCGTTTCCTTCCAATGTATTTCCTAAAAGTCAGTCACACGTTGGAGTAAAGCGATTTTCTTAATAGGACAGCACTTTCCCAGTGACAGTATCCCTAACACTCTATATTCTTCCTTGATATCCTCTGGGAAACATGGCCACAAATCACATTCAAACGAGGCAACCCCATGGTTTAAGATGCCATCCATACACTTTGTTCCATTTGTTTTCTCCATTTCCTCTCGTCTTTCTGTACTTGTAAACTTTTGAATGCCAGGTAAAAATAATTTCAATAGTTTAGCTTTAACTACAAATGCATTATAAGTTTAAAAATTAAGCAAATTTTCAGTGTGGCACATTGCCGTTGCTGCGCATTAGCCAACTTGAAAAACAAAGTAAAACATCTTGGGTCCAGTTTCAAGTTTTGACTCCGGTTAGTAGCTTAATTAATAAATGACAAAATAAATGGAAAAAAAGAACAGGCTCTAAATTAACTATAAATCTATATCCTCCAAGACTTAATGTAACTATTAACTCAAAATCTGTTTAAATAAAAATTAACAGTTGTAAGCATAAAAGAATTGTGCAGTAAATAAGCCATTTCCTTATTTAATCATTTATTCCTCCCTACTGGAACTTTTTTCCTCAGCATCTGGCATGTCCTGTTGGACAGGACTGGATCCTGTAATAACTGTAATAGCCAACATCTGGACACTGGGCATAACAAAGTCTTTTCTAAACCTCCGTTATGGAAGAGTTTACAATAAACTCTGCCCACAAAGTAGCTGTGCCATATTACCCCATGAATAAGATACTGTTGCTCAACAAAAGGTAAACGCAGGTCAAGATGCCGCTGCTGAGTGATAGAGATTGTTATTAAAATAATTTAGAGAAGGTAAATGACTTTAAATGAGATTCTGATAACACATGCAATGAACCAAGAAAGACTCTAATGAAGGTGCATGAGGTAAGTCAGCTAAATATCAAATGTTGTCTTGAATAAGAACAAGACTCCCAAACCCGCTTTTCTTCATCTTTATCCCTCTGTGCCCTGGTCAGGCTGTGGATAGATGGAATGTGTGTAGGAGGGTTTCAAAGGCATCAGGTTGCCAGCTTGGAGCTTCCTCGCAACCCCTAAAGCAAACCTGGAGTGACAGTCACCTCCTAGCTTTTGTAGAGCTGCACTAGCAGAGGCATGACCTCACTGGCCACGTCGATCACAACAGGAATCTGATTTCCACTGCTTTCTGACAGGGTACTAAGTCATTTATCAGAGTGACTGAAGCGACATAACAACAAAGCAGGCAAAGCTCAAAGAGGGCACAGAGAATGACATCACTGAGTATGTCACTGGACGTGGATGTGGCTTTGAACTGTCCCACTGGCAATTTATAATGTTGTTAATACTGTTAAGCTGCCCTTCTGTTTTTTGTCATTATATGTAATTGCTGTTCATGGGTATTAAGCGTCCTAGTGTTATATCTTAATTAAAAAATATTTAATGTTCCTACTCATACAGGATGATGACAGCAATTTCCACATGGACTACATTGTTGCTGCATCTAACCTGAGAGCAGAAAACTATGACATCCCTGCAGCTGATCGTCACAAGGTCAGTATTTTCACTGTGTGAAACATCTAATTGTATGTATACATAGTAAAAACAAATGAAAAATATGGACAAAGATCTAAGAGATGAAGTTGAGCCGAGGGGCGAATGAGACAAAACAGACCTGCCGACTGCTCCCCCTCCCTGTAGGTCATGTTTTTCCTAGGTGCTGCACACACCTGCCCTAAAGCCACAAAAACAGCCCCCTCACCTATTGTTCACAGAGCAGAACTAATCACGGCACTTTACCTGTCGCCTGGGAGGTGACACCTGAGCCAGGCCTTGTACCAGCTGCCACAGTGACATACACAGCCAAGACATGGACATGGATGGGGGGGGGGGTTACCCCTAGGAGATGGGGGACAAAACAGAGTTTGCCTTGTGTAATCAGACATTTCCACATTTTGCGTCATCTTTGCAAATAACTTCTCCTTTAGTCACAATTTAACCAATACATAATAAACATACAGTATATCAGTAATGCAAGACCACATGAGGGCTAGACTCTAATATATTTGTAACTGTCAAAGGTAAAAATACTCATCATGCAACATCATCAGTATATTGTGTATATGTATGTATATACAGCTAGGTCCATGTTTTGTTGGACTAAGACACAATTTTTGTTGCTTTGTCCACTCAGTTCTGGAAAAATGTGACTAAATCTGAGCAGAGAGTATAGACCAGTACATTTCAGAAATCATCCTGCTGCTTTTGTCAGCAGTCACATCATTAATCATCAATAGTGGCCCAGATCCACTGGCAGCCATCCCTACCCATGAAATAACCTAGCCTCCATCATATGTGACAGATAAGGTGGCATGCTCGGAATCATGTTTCTCTCCTTCTCTATACTTTTGCCCTCCCATCACTCTGGAACAAGTTCATCTTTATGCCCATGTTTTTTTTTTCCAGAACTGTGCAGGTTCTTTTAGATATTTTCTGGCAAAGCTTAATCTGGTGTCTTGTACAACCTTGTACATTAGAAAGTTTTTCTTAAAAAATTGTGATTGGTGTATTTTGCTTTCTATTCAATTCAATTTTATTTATACAGCACCAAATCACAACAACAGTAGCCTCAAGGCGCTTTATATTGTAAGGTAAAGACCCAACAATAATGCAATAAAGTGCCTCATATTAAAGTTGAAGTGAAAAGCTATAAAATACAAATTCAGCACTTTGAATCAACTTCAGATGTTATATCTGATTTATATGTCCATACGTAACAAGGGGACAGGTCTTAACTGACTGATAAGCCATGAAATTACTTGTAAACATACCTGTAACCAGTGTTGGGAAGGTTACTTTTAAAATGTATTCCATTACAGAATACAGAATACATGCCCCAAAATGTATTCTGTAACGTATTCCGTTACGTTACTCAATGAGAGTAACGTATTCTGAATACTTTGGATTACTTAATATATTATCATGCTGTTTACAACCACATGAATGTACTATTGCTGTGATTTATTACTGTTACTGAAGGTCCGCGGTAAACCGTAGTAAAGGGACCTCTGGCTAATACGGTGGGTTCTGTGTCGGGCTCGTAGCCGAAAAATAGCTTTACTTTGTTGTCTGGGTCAACTTTGCTAGCGAGAGACAGAGAGAGGCGTTGAAAGGCTGCTCCAACGGAACTTATTGTTTTTGGAGGAAAACAGGAACACGGTGTACAGTCGAGTCTTAATAGCTTACTTACAACTGGGCTCGTCAGGCACTCTTCTTGGCTGCAGTGGTTATTATTATATTTACATGCTTTCAGCTCCCGTTTTTGCTCGATGACAGCTCATACTTTTCCTTTTTCTCCCTCCCTCGCTGACAGACACATAACGTGTATGGCAGTCCATTCTCCCTGCAGCACGGACTACACTGCCTATGATGCTACATTCTTTAGAGCTATACCTGTAGCATTCTGCCTATTAGTTTAGCACAACAACAACAGGCGCTCTCTCACCCAGGAAACACGCAGAGAGAGCGTCACCCTGTAACCATGGCAACCGTAACGCTGCCGCCTGGAACAACAGAACGTAGCTTTCAAACAAAACCCAAACTGTCCTGACCCGCAACAATATGAAACAGGGAAGTACCGCTGTGTAATCCATTTATTTCAACAAAGTAACTGTATTCTAAATACCACCTTTTTAAACGGTAACTGTAACGGAATACAGTTACTCATATTTTGTATTTTAAATACGTAACGGCGGTACATGTATTCCGTTACTCCCCAACACTGCCTGTAACTAAAATAAAAGAAAACTTCTAGTACTTCAGAACTAACAGAGTAAACGAATTAAGTTTCTTTCTACCAGTGAAATGTTGTAAAACACGAGTTTATATTTGTTGGATCACGTTAGGATTGTACTGAAAGTGACTGAAGATAACTGAAATATTTTCTTGCCACTACATGACACTGCGATGTGAAAGTGAACGTTCCACTGTCACCTTTGCAGAGTAAGCGCATTGCCGGAAGGATCATCCCTGCCATAGCCACCACGACAGCCGCGGTGGCAGGCCTCATGTGCCTGGAGCTGTATAAGCTGGTTCAGGGTCACCAAAAGATCAGCTCTTACCGCACGGCTTACATCAACCTGGCCGTCCAGTACTTTGTCATGTCCCAGCCGAGCCGGCCTCAGCAGTTTGAAGTGAGTAACAGCTCCATATGACCACAGCTTTATTTTAGTTATAGTGGTTTTAGGGAAGAGATCAATAAAGCTTTCAGCCACATATGGGACCTGAGTAAGGCACTTTATAAAGTCTGACAGACCCTTACTGTGTAACGTACTTTCATAATTTAAACCTGTCTATTTTGAGGATAAATCTGGTGGGTTCTTTGTAGATTCATGTCCTTCCTTTTTTAGTGGAAAGCATTAAGCCATGAATGAGTGCTCTCAGAGTAAAAGCCCACTTTTGGCCCTCAGTATCTTGAATATACTGTAAGCCCATTCTTTAACTAGCTCAGTATAATCCTTAGCATATTTCAGTGCAGGCAAGGCATAAAACAAATTCATGCATGTTTGGACAAATTAAGTGAATTCAAAGCAACCCTATTCCCTGAAGCCAGTGTCCTTCTGGGCTCAGTACCACATGCTAGACACATTTAAGGTCAGGTTTGAGAGAATATCATGCCAATTAATTTTACAGCACTCTTACATCTCACTGTAGGTCACCTCTGGAGGTAATCAAATACTAGACTGGAATGCTCCAGCTTTCCCACTCAGGGCACTAAACCCCTGACAGGGTCAGTAGTTGGGGTAACTGTGTCCTGTGGGGCTTGAGGGTACTCTGAGACAGTGTGGGTCTGGTTTCAGCTTTGGTTACAGGGGAAAATTCAGCCTCTGCATAAAACGCTGTCATGATGACAGAAGCAGCTGTGACTTTTGGAGGTTTGGAGGTTCCAGACGTGCCTTCTTCCTCTCTCCGTTCTTACAGTTGTTGCCTGTAAATTTGTTGATGTTTGCATATACTTTTCTATTTTTTCATGCCTTCTGAAATTTTCTGAGATGTATTAACATTTCCAAAGCAGCACGGGACACTGGAGTCAGTCATTAAAATAATCAGTCACAGTGACGGAGTAGCTGACATCATCCCAGCCAGAAGGTTTATTCAAGTATTCAAGTACTGAATCGGACAGATGGGCAGACATTACATTTTTCAGACGCAGGCTCTTTCTTCATGGGTTGAGGCTCTGGGTTTTAAGCTTTTGTTTATTCAACAGAGGACCCAAAGGAGACAGGACACCCACAGCCAGAACAGCATTTTTAGAGTTAAAGATAAATCCTAAAGTAATACCGGAAGGCATTCATAAATCAGGAACACACATGCAATTATATGAGAAACAGAGAATGAGGGTTAGCTGCCAAACCTTCAGCCATATAATGTGGGACATAGTGCCAAAGAAAACATTTTGGGTTTTGTGGTTAGTTTAAATTCATAATTTATACCAAGCATTGTAATTGATAGTCTCTCTTTATTTGTTTGTATTTACTCTTTCAATATGGCATCAATTCTAGTTTCTCATCCCTCTATTTATTGTAAAAATAGTTTGAATGTGCACATGTCATTATCATGAGTATATCAGCAACAACATATATTTTGACTAGTTGAAATAAATTGGATAATTTTATTTATGAGATTGTAATTGGCAAAGTTTTTATTAACCTTTTTAAGGGATCCTTGTTATGGATTCATGAAAAGCCAATAATAATTTAACCTAAATATTGACACAGATTTTGGCCTCAGATATCCAGTATGAGACTAACTTAATCATCCGGGGTCAAAGGTCCAGGGTGTCTATGCCTTTGTTGATATATATTGATATTTTTAAACAAATTGATTCCCTGTAAACATCCCCTATGCATGAATGTGATGTATATATTATGTGACTAGTTAAAGAGATCACATAAAATAAGAGTCCTGCAATCCTTGATTAACGCATTAATATGCTGAAATAAATTAGTGTGGAAATATACATAAATGGTGTACATATAAATGATTTTAGATATCATAAATTCGACAACGACACAGAAGGCAAAGCCATTTCTTTTATATTCTCTTATCTCTCTAATGTAAGATTAGAGTTTTTGGGAGACAGCCTTTGAAGCAACTGCAGGCATGCAGCTGTTAAAAATCACTGATCAGACATGCAGTATTAAGGTCTCAGCTTACTTTTGCAATGGCTTAGACCCCTCCCCTTATGAGATCAGTCTCAGTTCATTAATATCAAGTAACAACAGTCACATCTTGCTGGTTGTGCAGGTGGGCCACCCAGTGTTGTTCCAAAGTGACGTTAATGACATTACTCCATTGCTAGATTCTGGGCAGTCATCATAACTTTACTGGTAGTGCCACAGTTCTGATCGCCTAAGTGCTTATGGAAAATGTGTTTTTAATCTGGTCATACACAGCTGTCACTAAATAACCCTTTAACTTAGCTCTTAAACTAAAATAAATGACTCCCAATGCCCCCATTGTCTTAATAATTTTCCAGGATTTCTTGCAGCTGTTTGGCAAAATATGGAAATTTCCTGGTATTTCCCTGCTGCTGTCCTCTGTATAGAGGTAGAGATATGTAAACAAGAGGTTTGTCCTTGTCTGCTCAACACTCTTTTGCGTAGCATTCCTCCCAATGTTATGTTTTTTAGTTGGGGAGACAAGGCCAAGTCATCAAAGGCAGACCGAGAGTAACAAGTTCCTAAAACCTCTTTTACTAAAGGATCATAATATAATACAGCCATAGACTGCTGACTGTAATTAAAAGGTGCACATAGCCAGACATGATGAGCAGCAGCAAGGTAGTTTTCACAAAGACTTCCATACAAGGAGACATTTTTGCAACCAAAGTAGTCTCTTTTTAGAGAAGCAGAAACGTGTTTTTTATACTGTAAAAAATCTGGGTCAGTTTTTCCATCTGTGTTCTGGTCCTAAAGCTGGCAGTGAACATGCCTGGTAAACACAAAATGTTTGCAGTTCCACAAAAATGGCAGAGTTGCTCACTAAAAAGGTCCCACTTTAGGTTCAGTCCTCCGCCCAAGGACACTTGGCACACAGAGGAGCCAGGGATTGAAGGGCAAATACTCACACAACCCTTTCCACCAACTAAGCGACAGTTGTCCCATATAGTATAATCCATGCCAGCTCTCCCATTCAGTCAAATGTTGAATCAGCTCTGTGACTACCTCAGCGGCAAGTTTAAGGCCGCAGCAACAATGTCCTCTCTGTGCCCTTCACACAGAACAGTCAGCTGCAGCTGCAGACTATTTTCAAACATGCAGGGTCTAAAATGCCTGGAAATGTTTGCAAAAAATTTACGAAACAATAAAGACATGAAAAGCTTGTTGGTGCTTGTTGTTACCACCGCTATAGTCAGTCAGACAATAATACATAGTAACTGCTGGCACCGTATTAATCTAATTATCACAGTGCTCGTAACTATCCACATTATGGGAATAACTCTAGAGTGGACTGGCCTTTGCAATGACTTTAACTTCATCGCCTTTCCCAAGCTGTGCAAAGCAAAAGCTTCAATTTAAAGTTACACTAATCAACATTTTTACTTCCAAATTAATTGCAAATTTTTATTTGAACAGGGTTACCTCTTTTTCAAAGGAATAACCCACCGCTTTATATCGGAGGGGGGGGGGGGGGGGGGGGGGGGGGTTCCTGTTTTTTTTTTTTTCAATTTTACAAACCAAAGCCACCTTTTTGTTTCACCTTCAAGGTTACAGTGGAGAGTTTTAGGGGCCAAAAAAACCAACAGTGCCTCGCAAGTGGAGCATTAAGAGATCAGTACTTCCCTTAATAGTTGGTGAGGCCAAAACAGATTTACTTGAACAAAACTTAAAAAAAAATTATGTTGTCCAATGCATTGTTTATAAACATATTAAACATAGTAAGTATATTTGAATAATCAGTAGTAATAATAATTCTGCTTCCTAGGGACAAAAACTCTTTGTTTCTATTTGGACTCATTTTCTGAGATTTTCTGGCACTAAGTCATTAAAGGACATTTCAAGAGCAGCAAAGATTGATGAGTGCAGCTGTAACTGAGCTGCAGCCTCACTAAAATGCAGAGAAACATCACCTGAGGCAGGCAGAGGAGGACATGTTTCAGCTGTGTGTTAAATATCTCAATCTTCAACCCCTGTAGCACCTTGCCAACGCTCTATCAGAGTACGCTGTCTTTACTTGTCTGCTAGGATGCCTGGTAGTTGTGTTCCATGGAAATACTCCGTCTTACATGCCTGTGCACACATCCTCCACACTCTACTCCTAACTTTGTGCCCTTTCACGCTTCCTCGGTGCCCCACTTCCCCACTTTGCCCTTTCAGTCTCTAATTTAATTAGCAGAGTTGGAGGCAAGACTCTGGAGGCGCTCGTCGGTCAATGGTCACACCGCTTCTTTGTTAATTACCTGCAGAAATGATGATTATTTCCTGCCTTCACAGGAAGCAGTGCATTGAAACCAGATTTCCCAAAGAACTCTATGTAATCTTGCTGTCGGCAGAGAATTAGGAGGAGGCAAGGATTTTATGTCCATCTGCTCCAGTCTCTGTTTCTAATAAACCTTTTAGTCACAACTTACTTCTTTGTTTGGATTTAAAAATCTGAAAAAAAGAAGACTGTTTAAATTTGCTGAGTAGACATTGTGTCTGTTTATTTTTTTATTTTTTTTAATGTAGAAAAGAAAACCCACGGCCAACTGATTTGTGATTTGAGCGTAATTGAAGGTCACACATCTGTCACACAAATAACAGGGAATGGCTTAAAGACAGAACAAGAACAACAAAGGAGGAGATTTGCTTCACATGTGGTTAAATATGTGTTGGTCTCCTTGGACTGTGCCAGTAAAGAAATGGGGTGAATATGATCCAAGGCCTTTTGGATTCCCAGAGGAGTGCAGAGGCCATTGTGCAGTTTGTAACTCAAGACCCAGACATGAATAGTGCTTGTGGGATAATGAGTAATCTGTGATCAACATATGCGGCTTGTGCCTTCTGTTGTTTTCCACGGTTTATTTGGAGGCAGTATTGTTTTGGGAGAATGCTGTTAAGTCAGATGTTGTCTCTGCTGCATTGTACTGTTATTGTTGTGCGTTAGTTCCCCATCTATCTTTTCTTTCCCTTTTGTGTAATCAGCAACGATATTGTGTCTTTGCACTGGTTGTTTATTTATGTAGCAACAGACGCAGATCAGATCAGACTGGATATAGCAGATCCAGAACATTGTTAAACACAGACTGTAGGAGGTAATAAAAGTCGCTACCCAGATCTTTTATTTAGCACAGTGTGCAGTACAGCTCAAAACTCACAAAACTCCATTTTTTCAAACTGATAAGCCACCAGTGTTCGATCTAGCTCAATTATCCTCAGTAGTATTTTTCTCTTCCATACATTTTTAATACAGGGGCAATATGGCAGCTGCAATTCAACTAATTGTGTTCAAGTGTGTGTCGAAACTGCTGCATCACTGGCCTTGATCTCCACCTTTCCTGTAGGATTTAAAAAACTCAGAATCTTTGAAAAGGTTGTGAATTGCTCATTGTCCACTCACACTCTTCTGTGCAAATATTAAATTGTTTTGGATTTTAAATTGCAAATGTGGAGGACAGAAAGCATGACTTTCTACGTGAAATGCGGCATAGATTTGTCTTCTTACAATTTTTGCAGATATTTGAAGATGATACAATCATTTTAGGATGAAAGAACTTTAGCTGTTTATACCTACATTCATTTCTACTTTTGAACTATTGCCGACTCTAATTTATAGATGAAATTATTTTATTAATAAACAGGAAAGATTTACTTTTCAATACAATTGTACAATCAATTAAATCAGTCATAGCTTTATTTATGAAGCACCTTTCAAGGATGTTGTTGCAGTTTAAAGTGCTTCACATATGAGTGATAAGCTGTTAATTAGACATAACACAGTTTAATAAAACAACAAGTTTCTGGGTTCAAATCCAGGCTTGGGGCTCTCTGTGTGGATTTTACGTGTTCTCCCTGTGCTTTAGTGGGTTCTGTCCAGGTGCTCTTGTTCCAAAACATGCATGAGTTAGGTTAACTAGAGATTCTAAATTGGGCGTGATTTTGAGAATGGGTGCTTGTCTGTCTCTCTGTGTTAGCCCTTCAACAATTTGATGATCTGTCAAGCTGCCTCTACAAGCATTTTGTGTCCTGCATGTCAGAACTATCAGCAGGTTCATGCTGGAGGACCTGAGGGGCTACACTGGGTAATGCACCGTGAGACTTATATACTGGGGTAAGATCATGAAGTTCTTTAAAAACAAGACGATTTTAAATATGGAAACTGACAGGCAGCCAGTTTAAAGACTACTACGGTGTAATGTGCTTTCTCTTTCGGGTCCTAGTAAGCAGTTTGGCTGCCAAGTTCTGAATCACTTGTAGCAGATACTAGAATACATTGTATTGTATACAATACATTGTTTGATATAGAGAGATCAAATACCATTAGAGTAATCAGGCATACTAGATATAAAAGCACACCAGATATGAAAGCGTATGAACGTGTATCAGTTTCTCTGCATCACTCAGAGAGAGAAAAGGACGTAATTTAGCAGCAATGCTCAGAAAAACTGCAAAAAAACATCAAGAAAAAAAACCAAGACCTAAATATCAGACTCTACAGGCCTCACTTGGTCATTTTTATATTTCACAACAGTGCAACTAGAAGAAGATGAAAACAGTAAGGTTTGTTTGGAAGGGTTGCCAGAAGAAAGCATCTTCTCTCTTAAAAGAACATGGCATTACGACTAAGGTTTGCAAAGTTGCATCTGAACAAACTCCAAGACATCTGGAACAATGTACTTTTGATAGACAAGACCAAAGTGGATATGCTTGGTCATAATGCACAGTCCCATGTTTGGCAAGAACCAAACACAGCATATCAGCACAAACACCTCATACCAACTGTCAAGCATATCAGCACAAACACCTCATACCAACTGTCAAGCACGGTGGTGGAGGTGTGATGATTTGGGGTTGTTTTGCAGCCACAGGATGTGGGCACCTTGCCGTCATTGAGTCAACCATGAACTCCTCTGTATAGCAAAGTGCTCTAGAGTCAAATCTGAGACCATCTGTCCGACAGCTAAAGCTTGGCTGAAACTGGGTCATGAAAGCCATCTATAAATGAATGCCTGCAAACCTCAAAGAACTGAAGTAATGTTGTAAAGATGAGTGGGTTAATATTCCTTCAACGAAATGTGTGAGACTGATAAAGTCATATAGAAAACAGTTGCTTGTGCTGCTAAAAGTGATTCTACACCTATTGAGTCCTCTGAAAACTGGAAAACTTCACGTGACTGTAAATGTTAAAAAGTAGCGGCCTGAAAATCGATCCCTGAGGCGCCCCACTGTTTTAATTTATATGTTTGAGCAATATTAATATATATTTTCACAAATAATTTTATACAAAGATCCATCATGAAAACAGAAAAATATTACAGTATTTGTCTTTATCCCTTTCTCCCATACTTGGTAATCCATTTTTCCCATGTTCCAACTTCTGTTGGAAAGTCTTTAAAGCACCAATACTGGTTGGAAATGACTCAAGATGAGTGCAGGTTTCTACACTTTTCACAAGGTCGTGAGTTTTTAAAATTTACCCATCAATTCGCATCCTAAGAGCATGCTGCCTTGTCTCCTTCTTTTTCTTTCTTTACCTTAATTGAACACAAGAAACCTCAAGAAAAAGCTAAGTTTAAGTTAGATAACACTGAATGAGACCATATCCCACGTTTCCCACGTAAGTAGTGGGCGTCTGCATGGCCCATTATCTGTAACATTTTGAAACCAGTGATTTGACGTTTACACCCACTTTTTTATACATCTTCCAGTGTAGCCATTCAGAACGACTATAAACACATCTGAATTCTAACATGGTCAGACAGCATGTCTTGAGTACTTATTACTAAGCCATTCCCTCTTGTTACGTCATAAACAAAATGTTATAATAAGGTCACAGGTGCCACATAAGTGGTTTTCCAAATTTTCACCTACTAATGATATCACCTACTACCTACTAATGAAAATAAGAAGTGTCTGACTGATTCAGATTCTGATTACTCAGTTGAAAGATAACTAAAATAGATGAAAGAGGCTTTGTAATGGCCTAGTCTTCCAGTTGGTCGGGGATTACCAAAATGGTTATAATTCATACTACAAAGGAGTAAATGTCTATGCTAAAAATTAGGAAATCCATCCAGCATTTGACTAAAAAACATACATGACAAACACCTGACAGTTTGAGAAGACTTACAGGACATTGCATGTGATATTGGAGCCAGTGGGGCTTACAGGATTGAGCAAATGATCAATATCCTAAAAGGAAATTACTGGTGCCGTGGGTTCAATTCCAACATCGGATAAGAGGGAGACGCTTATTTAATGTCGTCAAGAGCTGAATGTCATATTGATCTATAAATATCAATACCTTGTTCCAGTAGCCAATACATGAAAACGTTGCATCATTACATATAGCATCACATCATGTAACCAAAGAGCATGACCTTTGATTTCTAAAGCTCAGATCAATGTTACAAATAAATACGTAGCAACAAAGGGCATGTTGATCACAAAGCCCAGGGCTGTATGCTGTTATTGAACTGATCCCTGTGATTTGCAGAGAGCTGTGTCCCATTACATGCCTCATACCAATAGTAAACATCGTGTTAGTTACCATATTAGTCACAGAGTACGTTCATACATGTGTCTGTGCCTGTATGTTCACAGTAAGTAATGCAGTATTAAGTGCAAGACATCAAGAAATGGCAAAACTGAAATGTGCAGAAAGAAATTTGCACTTATTCCAAATGGAAGAAAATTATAATGCATATGCATGTCTCACAATCAGATCATCCCTGTAAGGCATTTTAATTATAATCCATTGCTTTATAAGTGGGAATCCATCAAACATCTGGTGTTGGAGTGTGTGTACAGGCTCCAGCATGTCAGTGGCCCATTTGTAAGGGTTTTATTGACTTAGTGCTTCTGCCCCAGGTCATTTTCAGTCAGGTGGAGTGCTGTTATCTTCTCATTGAAAGACAGTCACATTGAGATTCTGTTTGCTGTTTTACACGTCAATGGAAGCCTTTTCAAAGCTTCTCACTGCTTTTAGTCTGTGTGTCAAACTCTGCACTCTCCTGAGAAGAGTCTGATCGCTGCAGAGCTCCTACCCCCGCTCTGCCTTCACCGCTTTCACCCTCTATTTGTACCTCACAAGTTAGCTGTCAAAAAGGGACCTAAATTTAAAATAAAAAGGATCTTTAATACTAATGGAGCTTTAAAAAAAATTGCATGAGAATTGCATCAGGCTGGCATCCTTGTCTTCTCTCTGGGGTATGATAATTGCAGAGGGTTGGATAGAACAGTTGGAGGTCCCAGCCATCTGCTTCTTCACTGCAGCCTAAAGAAGAGTGGTGATCAATAGTGGTCAAGTAGCAGATGACACTTCCAATCGAACAAAGGGCATATTTTACATAACAGTACTGTTGTCCCACTAAGGAAAACAGGAAAACAAACAAAACTGTTTCTGATGTAAGATTTTTTTAAAGTTACTCTTTCAGTTTACACTAAATCTGGAACCATGTGGCATTACAGTGATCATGGACTGTTTGGCCTTGATTAGATAGCACACCAAAGGCTTATCTTTCAGTCTTAAATGCTAAAATGGACTGAAGGACTCAGTGTCACCAAAACGATGTTAACTGGGAGATTGGTTTTCTGGTTTCATAGAAACATTGTATAAACAAGCCTTAGTGGAAGAATTTCCACTTTACAACTGAGTTTTAGTTTTTCATGTTATTATATGATTGGTCATGTGTCATTTCAGTCATTTTGTCATTTGGTTTTGTGCTATAAGAATAATCTACTTCACTATTTTAAGTCTCACACGTGCTCACTGGTCATACAATAATGACTGTATGTTTGTCTCTCATCCTGGATGAATGGACCGATCTCGTTGAAACTTTCTATAGTGAGCATCAACATCTATATGGCGTATACAGATATTTTATAAAAATACTACAGTCCCGTGTATTTGTACATTTGACAGTTCAATTGAGCACTGCATGGCCACCTTACAACTGCGTTCACCATGTGGTTATTTGTAATTTAGTGCCTTTATGGCATCACTCTTTGCTGGAAGCAGTGCTTAAACAATGGAAAAAACTCAAACTTTGTCCAAAAACCTCTCACGTTTAACTGTTTTCCACTTTTTCTCTAGTCATTTTAGCCTTTTTGGCCAGGGTGAATGGAGTATCTGCCATCAAACAAGAAGACAGCCGTATATAACTACGCCGGCGTTTGCTAGTTCACCTTACGTGCATTAATGTAATAACGTGGTTAGCTTACTCAATGTAAATTACACACGAACAACATGAAGCTACTCACGCAGAGAAGAACGGCTGCTGCTGCCATCATCATCCGTCATCATTTCTGCTATACTGGCAGGGCTAAGGGCCAGGACTCTCCTCTTCGGGTTTTTGGGGGATGTTGCTAACTCCGCATCCGATAACAGGCAACCCACCCGCAGTAGATGTGCTCGGTGTGAGGTCTCGCAGCAAGCTATCAAATACGGCGCATTTCTCGGCTTTTAACAAAATGTTATACGTCACCAGGTGTTTCATCAGATTCAAGGTGTTACCTCTTTTGCACAGTATCACAGTATCAGCTTAAAGCACTTGTAGCAGGCTGCTGAGTTTGCATCTTTTGCTGTGAAGTACAGCCAGACTTTGACCGCTTCGCTTTGGGCATTTTTAATCTGTAGCTCTGCTCTAAAAGAACGTACGTACCTGGGCCAACATACTACGCTTGCAAAGGTAAAATGATTGGCTAGAATTCAAAGTGTGTGACATCTCAGCGAAAAAAGCAACAAAATAAAGCACTGAAATGTGCGCTGCTTTTCAGTCTGGTTACTACCGTTTGTGTCAGAACCGGTGCCATTATGGCACCGGATACCGGTACCCATCCCTAGTTGTAACCTATATGACCTATGATCTACATAATGGTTATTATGAATTTCATATAGCTGAAATCTTCTTATTTCAGCTGGTCCCTTTAGCTAAGGGCACAGCAGATTTTATCCCTAGCATCCTCCTGTGTTACATTAAACCTCTATATTGCTTCCTTCACTGCATCTATAAACCTTCTCTGAAATCTTCCTCTTTCCTTCCTGCCTGGCAACTCCATCTTCAACATCTTTTGTCCAACATATCCACTATCCCTCCTCTGCACATGCCCACACCATCTCAGTTTTGCCCCTTTAGGCTTTTTCCAAACTGCTTAGCCTGAGACATCCCTATATCCTATGATTTCTAATCCAATTCCAATAAAAGTCTTAGCATCTTCACCTCTCCAGACCATCCATCATAGAAGACCTCAATACCATCTTGTAAACCTTACCCTTCACCCTTCTTGCTATCCTTCTGTCACAAATCACCCTTGACAAAAACAAAAAACAAATATATGCTTAAACTGCAGTTAATATCACATTCAGTAATCATCAGCAGTGGAGAGCAATTTGACCTTCGGGTTCATTTAAGAATGTATCTAGACCATTGGATCTTATTGAAATGCTACCAGAATGTCTGTAAAAGGAAAGCTACAAGAAGCTTAAAGAGATCAAGATGAAAATGTGATCTAAAGAGACCACACAGATCCTCCATCTGACTCCTCTAAAGCTCTCTTTGAGGGCCTCTAAAGGAAAATAGATGCCTTTGAAGAAACAGGCCTCAAGCCTCAATGGGTTGTAAAAATATTTCCACTGTTGGGATTCTTGCCAGCAAGTGAAGCTGAGACAGGAGCGTGCCTGTGCAGAAGTGGTTCTTGTGGCAGGCTGAAAGTAGGAGGGCTTATCAAAGTTTTCATACTGGTCACTGGTCGCTTCCTGTCTCCGAAAGTGCTCATTGTCTCAAAGGGCAAGATTGAAATAGACGTTATGAACAACACATTATGATTTTTCTTCAAATGCTTGGTTCTGTTCACAATAACCAGCAAAAATGTGCTTCAGTTAGATTGGGATTCATTTTACCTCCTTATCAGGTTCATGAGCTAAACTTCCTCAGACTGCACTCCTGCTCTCATATCTGTAGATGGAGGCATCTATTTTTGGGCTCCATCAATCAATTGCATATGTTATCACAAAAGACTGTATTGTGTATCATGTCATATGTTGTTAACAGCCCTAGGGAGTTAACAGTGACTAAAACCAAAACATGTAATCTAGAAAACAAGCAAACAAAATAGAAAAAGAAAACACTCATTTGTGTCCAGTGATATTAAGCCTTTGATTGTTGGGTCAGATTTTGGCAATCTTGGTCTACTTTTGTGGGGGTTTTTTGTCCTTTTTAAAGAGTCTAATACTGTGCTGACTCACTTGAAATAATACTTTGTGAGCCAGGTCCTTCTGACCTTTTCATGTCAGTCTGCAAAGTGTACGCACAGAAAAGTAGCTCACATTCACTTTGAGATGGCTTTTAATTTCCCACTTGCTTACATGTATTGCTAAAAGGTCATTTTTGTCTGTAGGCCATATTGATGTCAGTACTCACCTATGTTTATGTGATAATACACATTTATATCTTATGGAATCAGCTGATTACATTTAATATTATTAAGGGGGTGAGGATTTATATATTGTGTGTGTTTTTTTAATCCCACGTTCAGTGTGTGTATGATTTTGGCACTGTATGTGGCCTGTTTTCACATAGATAAAATACTGTCTGTCAGGAAGAGAAGGGGGGATCACTGGGCTTCCTGTCAACAAGAGGAAGCAGCCTGCACGTTTGGCTGTTAATGTCAGATGTTGGGGAACTTCATATCTGAACGCGTGCGAAGAGAGAATTTACATCATGCATTGTAGTTAATTATGGAGAAGTCACAAACACTGATAGAGTATTTGAGAAAAGCTTCATTTCATTAAACCAAAAACAACCTCACAGATTGTTTGAAGGGCTCTGTAGAGGGAGAATGAAAAGCAAGGGGAGGACAGATCAGAGCCAGAAATATTACACATGAAGCAAGTCTGGTTTTGTTCTGGAAAAAATGCTTCTTTCAAGTTTTATGGGGAGGTTTGAAGCTCTTTATAATAAAAAGACTATAGAGCAGATGAAAAAAATATATATACTGTATTTTCACCATATTTTCATCAATTTGAATTCATGTCCCTCAGGCTGATGAAATAGCTATTTGCTTCGTTCTCATCTTCTGAAGTTAGACTGCACACAACAGCTTAATTTGTACCACATACAACAATAGACACACAGCAGTAAACCTAAAAGCACACTTATAGCCAGTATTGAATCCTTAATAAAGTGGTTTTTGAGGTTTGACAACCTGATACTCAACTACAAGTCTCAACTGAATATGTGCAGCTGTGATAAGCCACCAAGCAACACTTGGGAGGAATTTGTCATTTGCACTATTCTCAACATAACAGGAGGGCTGTCAGACAGTAATTCTAAACTCTAACCTCAAGACGACCTTTCCCAGCTTTTATTGTATATACACTATCCACTATAAGTGCATGCAGTTTAATTATAACCGCTTCAGAAGTGCAGCTAAAAGTCTCTTAACAGTGTCCCAGTCTGGCAGTTCAGTTTAAGACAAAAACAATAACTTTCTGATCCACATTTTGTTTGGTTCCCCAGAAAGACCTGTTTTGTGGGGGAATTTTTGTTTTTATTGCGGAAGTTCCATGACAGAAAGATACTGCATTTGTGCTTGTGGGAAACCGTTTGTAATTGTTTCCAGCGGCCTGTTAGTTTCCAGCATTCTTGTTTATTTTTTCACTCCTGTTATACTGTGAATAGTTGACGTCACCATGGTAGCTGATTGGCTTATAGTTCCCCCCCAGAGTTGGGTGACAGACTTGCGAGAGAGGAAAGGAGGAGTGGGAATGAAAATAGACTGCACGCCTGCTTTGCATTGTGCACACAAAAGCATAGGTACACTGAAAACATACAATCTCCTTTACAGTCCAACAGTGATGTTGCATGTGCAAGGTCATAAAAGAATCCTCTTTTCTTAATGTGTTCAGGTTCTAGTTCTTGTTCTTTCCGTGGATAGTTTAGGATTGTACTAACAATTGATGCTAGTCACACGTTAAAATAAGCTGGCATGTCCACCCTTATGATGCACATCTTGCAAACAAAATCCAAGAAAGCATTTTAACTGCTCAAATAGAGTAGAAAAGTATTTAACTATTAGTCCATTTACAAAAGTGTGCTTTGTCTGAAAACTGGGACAAAGGACATCAACATCACATCCAGTGAGACTTGGGTAAAAGTGTGTCTCCATAACCTCAAACCTCATAAGTGGTGGGAGTTGTAAGGGCTAGTCAAAAAGTTCCCCTTGGCTGCTGAAGCAGAGATAATTGGACCCAGGTTCAGCCAGAGTTTTGGTATTCTCAGCTCGAGCCAACTTTTGATCTTCACAACTTCTCCAACAGACAGCGTCTGTATGTGAGCAGAGTCGACTGACTACGTGACATGTTTAGACTTAATTTCTGCACGTGAGGATTTCTGATCCATTTCCATCAGGTGATGTTTTTTTTTCCTTAGATCTTACATATGTGGATTATCAAGTGATGAACAATAGGTCCAGTGGCAAATGCATTGTTTATGCTTACAAGGGTTTAATTAATCTGTCTCAATGTGCAAAATCAAAGATTAATCCTATTGACCTTATAAATAACTTAATTTACAATCTGATCCCATGAGAAAGTGAGGGGTTTGAAGGCAGTGCTTTTTGTTTTTGGCCCCTGTTGTATTGTAGGCTGTAAAATTAAAATCAGATCAATCATTTCACTTTGGCCACTGCTCAATATAATTAATATAATACCAGCAAAACTATTAAAATTCCAATTTGTTTTAGTTTATTGTCTTAAGTGCCAATTAACTCAAGCTTAATGTGGCCATTTAAGGACATTTGGAAAGGTTGCCGATTGTCTCAAACACAGATAAAACTGCAACTAATATCTATTTAAATCAGCTTGAATTTATAGTCTAAAATTGTTGTTTCTCTTGCAGCACATTTATATTCACACAGATTTTTTAGATTTATTTTTTTACTTTTATAAAGATGCAAACACACAACATCACATGGATGAATGTAGATTCTACTGGTGCATATCATAAACTGTGAAGTTTCAAAGATGTAACTTGAGAAAAGTGCCCTTCATCGTATATGAGGAAGAAGCTTCTTGACCTCAGTGTGGCCGGTTCTAGAGTGCTGATTGTTCTCAGCTGCTCTACCAATGAAAAATGCAGTCTCTCTGTCTTTGAGCATGCAGGACTCTTGTTATGGACTTAACCATTTTCTGCACATCCCTCACAGCAAGCAGTACTTTGTCTGTCATCTTTGTCCGTGTGAGTGTTGCTGTATGTAATATGTCTATCATCAGGTTGCAGGAAAGAAATTCAGCCTGTGGGATGACTTCCTCGTTGAGGGCAGAAGAAGTGGTCAGCAGGAAATGACCTTGGAAGATCTGTTCCAGTGTATCAGGGTATGGCCTTCTTATTTCTCTCAGCAAGGAAACACACTTTCTTCACAGCGGGTGCTGCTGAGTACACACATGATTTTTTTTTATTAACCTTTCCACCCCTCTACACAACACCCATTGTATAACCTGACTTGCTATTTTACACTTACCTTCTCAGAGAAAAAAAGAGAATAAAAATCTTCTTGCTGTTGAAATTTGTAGTGAGTTAAAGACTGGCTTTGATAAGTAAACAGGTAATTGCTCCTTTTATTAGTAAAACAATACTTTTGAAAATAAGATCTACAAATTCATGCAGTGAACAGTTTAACTGGAAAAGCTTGTCATAACTGTTGCATTTTCCTGTTTCTGCACTGTTTTTATCACAGTTTTTGTACCTTTCAAGTCCTCTCAGCAGTTCAGATTAGAGCTGTGCTTTGGTTGAAGGCAACTTTGACGCTGTAGTACTTTAACCACAGTCTGGGTTGTCCATCTTATCACCAGTAACAAAAGACAAGAGCAGCACGTGATACTGAATTCAGACCTCTACTGTGAGGAATGGCAAGCCGTTTAATTTCAGGATGTCACTTCCATCCCAGATAGAGTGGTACAGCTGACTGTTGACCTGAATGTCGTATCCTAGAATGCAGTGATGGAAAACCCATCCTTAACATCCCATTGTAACTCTTCCTGTTTTTAGTGCGATCTTTAGTACTTTTCTACACTGTACGTTTGATCTCTGAGTCACTGTCTTCATCATACGTATGAGATATGTTTGTTTCAACCAGAACATCTGAGCACAGCACACCCAGCCTATTTGTTAGGTGCTTGCAATCTTGCTCTGAACAGAGCAAGATTGCAAGCACCTAACAAATATTGGTTTATTGATGGTGTTGAATTTTTTTTTTCTGAGGAAGCAAAGGGAAAATAAATTGGCACGTCTTCTCAGTGCTCCAGTTGTTTCTTTCAACCTTTTAACCACTGGGTTTCCTTAGTTTGCTTGTGGAGTTTCCTGAACTGCTGCAGACTTTCAGCTCTGCAGACTGGTGTCCTTGCAGAAGGACATCAGTCTTTGTTACTGCGTGCACTCTATCTGTGTTTACTGTCATGGCTTATTGTGCTTATTATACTGTACTACAGATTTAATCTTGACTATTTGTCTTTGTGCAGGAAAAGTGCAACTTGAATGTCTGCAGTCTTTTCTATGGGAATTCTGTCTTATTCAATAGACACAAAGAGAGGCTGAAGAAGAGGTATGTCTTAAAACACAGATACAGTACAAACTGCCCATCGCTACCTTTACGTGACCTTTGCTGCACATATAAACAGTCACAATAAACAACAGTCTCCTGTTTGTTTAGAGGCTAATGAGGTGTTTCCTCCTAGCCGGTGAGGAGAGAGCATGTTGACACACTAACACGCATCACTAAACACAGATGACTGAAACTCCTCCTCGGGTTTCCTTCTGTTTGTTGAGGAAAGACGTTAAAGAATAAAATGAGCGTGACATTCTTTTTCTGCGTTTTAGAAGAAGCTAGGGTGTTTGACCCATTCAATGCTGCAGCAAATTAAAGGCATGTTTCATTAGCTCCAGGGTGTTTGAATAAATCAGATGACTCGTGCTGCAAACTCTCTTTATCAGTTAAATAAAGACCCTGCAGGATTTTTCAGTTCCTTGAAGAGAGTAGGAGGGAAATGTAATAAATCACTTTTCACCTCCAAACTTTACAGGCAATGGCTCACTGGGTAAACTGAAATATTCAATTATTAGTCCTGTCTGCCAAAATAATGTTGTGAGTACTGGAAGCTCAAGTCTCTGGGGAGCTGGTGTTGTTGTTATGATTAGGTTAACCTACAGGGAGAGAGAGGTGCAGACTGCGGGCCATGTGGACAGCAGACCATACAAGATAAATGTCCTCTGGAGTATTCACTTCCTGTGCAGTCACCCTGTCCAGAGCTTCCTATGTTGGACCAGTGAAAAGGGAACATAAAAACCTGGACAATGCATTTGTTATTGGGGTTAATTTTCTTCTATCTGCTAGTTATTACTTATGTTTAAGATTTTTCATGCAATGTAAAGCCATGTGGAGATATATACTACAAAAGAGGTATTAGTAGGAGCACCAGATTAATAGTGAGAATATGCAGTTGTTCAACACAAACTTTGATTTCCACATTATTATTTAGAATAGCTTATGATTTATTGATTTATTTGTTTTGCAGAGTGTCTGATGTAGTGAAGGAGGTAACAAAGGAAGACATCCCTGCACATAAGAAGATGCTGGAATTAATCCCGTCATTTTCTGAAGACGAGGACTGCGAGTCAGTCCCAACGATCAGATACCTTTACTTGTGATACCATCGGCACAGTTTCAGTAAATATGAGTTGCATGAATCTGCTGCTGTGTAACAAGGGGAATTCTCAGGATCTAACATTTAAAAATGAACAGATTTTATTACCTGAGCTTGATATTTGAATGATTTTCTTCTACGTTTTATTCCTCGTGTTTTTAAATTATTGAAATGGCATGATTTTTGTTAGACTGCATTCTTTGTTGTGTTAATGATCTATGTTTAAAAAACACTGATATATATCGATTTATAAATCATTTTACGGAAAATGAGGAATCTTGGCAAACTGCACTCTTTTACCTAAAGTTTTGAGAAGTTGTGAAGTTGCAAAGACATGATAGATCTCGCACTACTGGGCCAGTGTTGGTAATTAGGCTTAAGTTAAGGTCATGCTGTGCACAGTGTTTATGGATATGGAAGATATACTGCCATATGTTCAGAGTGGAGAAGCAAAGTCATTTAGCAGGATTTCATCTGTCCTCAGCATGCTTCTGTACATTCCCCGCCCCTTTCTGCAGCCTCAATGTTTCACTCCACACCCTCGCATTAACAGGCTGACATTATTAGCACGCTCTTGATGCTCTTGTCTGAATTTGATTTATATAAAGTGAATCAGCTCTGTCATTTTCTCTGCAACTACTTAATATATGTCTTCAACTTTACCTTGTAATTTGCATGATGATAAAATTTGTGATTACATTCAGTTGGAACAATAAAATGCCTCTTTGAGGAACAAGTTATTTCTGTGTATTTCATGAACAGACTTCAGTTCCCCAACCATCATTTAAAATGTTCTTTCTCTGCTGGTATTGTGCTTGCAGTACTGTGCAAGTCTCTTGAGCCACCTCGCATTTCTTTATATATATTGTTTCCGAGGAGCCAGATGTTCTCCAAATTATCAAAGTTGCCTTGAGTAATAGTTCTTCAGGCTTTCTGAAGAGTTTTTAATTGGACATTGGATGCCTTTTACACATTTTTAACTAACTCAAAAGTTGATTCTGTTCATCTGGACGTAGCGTTTTCAGTGGGAGAAACATTTCGTCACTCATCTAAGTCACTTGGATGAGTGACGAAATGTTTCTCCCAATGAAAACGCTACGTCCAGATGAACAGAATCAACTTTTGGAGATTCCTGAAGAGAAATTAGCTGAAAACTTGGCATATCTCTGCATGATGTGCAGTGTGGGCTTCAAAGGAAATTGGACAAGTGGAGGACAAAAGAAGAAGTGACAGACGTACAAAAACTATCTACAGCAGATGAACAACATCTGAATGTCCAGCAATAACTTGACACAATACCTGAGACATGTCTGGCTCTTCAGTTGATCTACCTTCTGTTTGCTGTGAAGAAGCCTTCTTAAGAAAGGGAAACAGGCAGAAAATGCTAAGGTATGCTAAATTACACAAGAACTGGACTTATAGTTATTGGAAACAGGTTTAATGAACTGTCATGGTTTGGGACTGGATTTCAGAGAGTGGTCAAAAGTGATGGAATTATGAACCCAGAAATGTATCGTCAGAAGTTGATCCACCATGCAATACCATCTGAAAAGCATCCGACTGGCCATAGATTCTTTTTTTTTTTTTTTACCATGAGAGTGATGCCAAACACACTGCCAGTGTTGTAAAACCATACCTGGATAGAAAGACACATAATCCAGCCATCACGAACCTGCCTCTCCACAATATAAGGAGTGATAGAATAAGTGCCTTATATAATGTATTTGTTATTTCAATAAACTGGATCTAGTTTAGGCTTTCCTAGGAAAACATAAAGCAATGAGTGGATCAAGACCTTTGAACTACACTGTGCAAGTTTTGATGCACACCACTCTCTTTTCTTAATCTGGTACAAACTCTGTGCCCTTTACACAGCTCCTAAACCTTGTTTTGTATTTGTTTTCTGTTTGTTTTTAACTAATTGGTGTGATACAATAATTATATCAACGCATTTCAGTCGTTTTATGTCTGTTAAAAGTTGACACAAAATACTGCTGTGATGATGAAGCTTTAAGATGATTAAAATTATTTGAATGCAAAACGTTGATTGTTTTTTGTACAATTTTAATATTCTTGTAGCATTTAGCACTGCTCAGACAAACAGGGACAGACAAATTTGCATTAAATAATAATACTAATAATAAAAATAATAATAATCAGCTTTTATTCCGAAAATATAAACACTGAAAAAATAATAGTTCTTTTGAAACGGGTGTCTGTAGGTACAGTCTTCAGATGTAGCCAATGATGTCATTGCATATGATGGGCTGCCGGCTCCCTGTCTTCATGAGAGCGGTGAACTGGTAAAAATCATTGTCCAGTGTATGTAGACCTGTGTGGGACTGGTGAAAGAAAGGTTTGAGTCCTTGGAGTCCCACGGGACAGGACATTCGTTTAGAAGCCTCTGCACTCCTGCAGCCCTTGGTGGACTCTCCTGGCCTCTGCCTCATCTCCACACCTTTGGACACCCCTGCAAGTTTTCGGCGCATGTTAACCAGAATGTCTTTAGCAAGACGTCGGCCTGCATTTGGTTTTTGTTCTGCTGGCTCAGGAAGCTCCGGTAGGTCCATCCAATTCTTTATAAGGTCAGCAAAACTGTTGTCACCCAAAACCAAGGGCTGTCTGTTCCTGCTGCGGCTCAGCAGCATTGTCGTCCAGTCCCGTTGCTCACTGGCCTCGAATGATGTCCAGCGCTCCAGACAGGCGTCTGATGTTGACTTGGGTCGGATACGACCAGAAGGTCCTCTGTTTGTGCGGAGACAGGCAGAAGAAGAAACTCGTATGTTTCTGGTCCTCCTCAGCACCACGCCTTCATCAGGCCAAGAAGCTTCAGAGTAACCTGAGTCAAAGTCCACACTCTTCTCACTGCTGGGAGAGCCCTGCTTCAGCCTTTCATGCTCCTGTTGCTCTTCCTCCTCTTCCAGTGGGCTGGCCAGGCAGCAGGCAGAGTCATAGGTGCTGGCTTCACTGGCATCAGAAGCACGCAGTCGAGTGAGTCGTTCTTGCTGTGCCCTCTGTTTGTATAACCGAGTGACAGCGAAAGACTGAACACATGGTTCACTAAGTGGCCTCGGCCTGCTTATCTGCTTCAAATCCTGCAGGGATCTCCTCATGTACTGCATGTGGTCCCGGAGGCAGTCAGAAGAATCTCCTAAACACAGCTGCACAACAGGAGAGGCAGACAAACAGTTAGTGGTGCAAGGAGAATTTAAGTAAAGTCTATTCAAAATTGACATGTCCACCAAAACTACTTAATTAAAGACAAGCTATGTTCATTCGTTGCAACAGACAAGAGAGCTCCTAGGCCGCCTTCCAACATATCCCATCATCCCCTGGCCATTCTAGCTATATCTTGAACAGTTCAGTGTGTTATTTCCAGGACTCGGCCAGTAAGATTTTTACCAGCTGAGATCACTGTGCTCTCTGGCCGTATAACAACTCAAGCATTCCTGAAAAACCTCAGCTTTATAGAGACCATCCCATGCAATATGAGTCCAGAAAATGAATTAAAAGCACAGGATGCACATTTCATACTGGGGAAAACTCTCCCTGCCTCCTAAATTTAGAGGGGAAGTTGAACAAAGTAGAGCTTAGTTTGGAGTGGAGTGTGAAGGCTCACATATCCTCTCTGGATTCCCCTAGTTCACAGGATGTGGACTGGCATGTATTATAAAACAGGAAGTGACAGCAACATTTTGGAATTGCACAAAGATCATGTGCTCAGTGTTAATTAAACCATCTTCGAGTAGGCAGTATAATTATATTGATGAAAAAATCCTTTAAATTTTAATCTGCACTTTGATCATTACAAAAATGAAGAAAAAACTACAATTTACTAAGAGTTCCTGGGTCAGGAAGTTGCAAAAATGCCTCCAGTCTAATCCGTAGTGCTATTGTTTAGCTTTCAGGTTCTTACAATATTTGGCTTGCTGAGCTTCTAACTGCCACTGTTTGTCTTGGAGTACTAAAGGTGCCACAATGCCATGATGTTATCACAGCTGTGGGTGCTGAACCATTTGGCCTCTGGGGGAGACTTCATCTGACATGCAGAGACATCCACTGTGAGATTCTGTGGTCAGTCTGCCACTTTTAAAATGCCCTGTTCTTCTTGGCTGCTTTCACACAATGGGCTAGAAGTGATTCACCCAGCTGTGCGCTTTTGGCAAAGGCAGTGTGGTTTGAATTAAGAGTGACTTAGTGGATTAAAGCACTATAAAGAGAAGTTGGTCAAGAAATAAAATAAAAACAAAACAGAAAATAAATACCAAAAAACTAGGAGAAGCCAGTGTCTTAAGAAAGCTTCACATAGTGGGTTTACCAAGTGGTTTGGGCATTTGTACTCTTAATGAAACTAATACAGCACCTAAAATACAAGTAAACTAAAGAAAAAATAAACTTACCATTGCTTGTGAGAAAGTGAAGTTCAAAGCTTGTGTTTTTTTCTGCAAAAGAAAAGAGAGTAGTGGATTAAGTTTTGAGCGTGTGGCAACTACCACCCTTCCTAAAAACACAGCGGTTTGCCAATACTCACCTCTGTATGTGGCTCCAAATGAATCGCAGCACAATCAACAACAACTCTTCAGACGAACAGCTGATCGGAGGTTTGTTCGCTCTTTGTGGGTCCTCTCTCCTCTGAACCAAATGAAGCTCCGTCAGTGGACTTTGTCGATGCTGAGCTTTTTGTCGCAGCGAATCAGCACAGCCCATTACAAAACCAGCCAATAGTGAGTCGCCTGAAATAAGATGCCCCCTGGAGTCATTTCAGTAGTTCCCGCTGTGCGTTTCACACCACACTGTTGGGACTCCACATCTGGAGCTCTTTAAATTAGACACCTGAGAATACTCAAGTCGTCCAATTGCTATTTTGAATTTTTTGAGCACCAGTTCCAGCAGAGTTATTATAGTTTTTTAAATCTCATTTCGACTGTTTTTTTTATCCTTTTATTTTCCAGAGTAGTGCTGCTCGTTTCGGTTTAGTTGTTATTGTTTGGAAATGTTTTTGCTATTTTCAGTGTTAATATTAGTCTTTTATTGTATGGAGGAAATATGCCAGAGACAAGATTTAGGAAAATTAGTATTAGCAACAAAAAATAAGACTTTCCGTCTTATAGACAAGTTAGAATAAACATGCCCGTTAAATACTCATGAACCAAGTTATGATACAGTTTATTAGATTAACAAATACTAAAACTAAGGACATTACCTCTATACCCCCCCCAACTTTACAAATAATTTCAGTTAGTTTAAACCTTTACTAAAAGTCTATTTTTTTATTTTAGTTAAATAAAATGTTTTTTCCACGTGTCGTTTTAGTTATTAATTTAGTTATAATATATATAATGAAAAAAATAATGAAAGATTTTGATTTCAGTTGATAAACAAGCATTTAAAAGACATTTTATAATTCTCTCCAGAATCGTGCAGGCTACTAAAGGCAGCTGCTGCAGAGCCGTTCAGGAAAACAGCTGTACCTAAAGTCCCAGGTATGTATTGATAGAAATAAATCTACATGTCGCCACCTTGTGGATCTTTTCCACAAAGCTTCTTCAGCAATGCGTATTCCCTATTCTATTCTAATGGTCCTTTTGAAACGCAAAATACCTTCTGGCATGACTACCGCGCGTCATTATCTCACCTCTTTATATGCTGACAACACTCTGTATTGTAATTCAGCAAAGTTTAGGTTGCAGTCGCACTCATTTCTTTGCTTTAAGTACCTTTTACATGCTCAGTTGCAAGAACTAATGTGTAAAGGATGTATTAAAATAAAATAAAACAAGTTTGGCTTATAGCTGCAGTTTGTCTGAATGGTATTTACATAGTCTTGTTTTACCAAAATCCTTTTTAGTTTAGTTGCATGAATGTCCTTTTCTTCTCAGTTTTTTGTTGATGTCTTTTTAATCAGCAAAGTGCTTATTCTATACTTTAAAGTTGCTCAATTCATTGTCTTTAGTGTCCTTCTGCTAGTGAACTGGTTAAAAAAATGAAGAAACAAAATGAAGTATTCTGAATTTTCCTTTAACACATCACGCAGCAGAATAAAAGATCATGTGACCAAACTTTTATTTACGTTTAACAAGTGAAGGACTTTAATGTTAACAAACAACTATCATCCATTTGTCTTGGTATTGTGGTGCATCCTAAATGATGGATTTTGTGAACTGAAGTGGAGTAGAAATAGCCCTAGTTCACACTATGAAGATAGCATGTCTCTAAAGAACAAGTGTAAACAGATATCAAGGCACAAACATATGTAAAAAGACTTGGATTGAAATAAAAAGTACAGAACGATCCATGTTAGGAACAGACATAACCACTTAAAAATCTTGCAGATATCTTAAAAGTGACACATAACCATTTATGTTTTGTTTCTTTTAAGAAGTTACTTAAGGAATGTTAATCAGTTTGTGGGGAATACAAGCTAATCTATGGACAAGTCATGCAGAACAATGCACTATAGTACAAGAGTGAATATTGATTCTGTGTAAACATTGTACAAAAAACATTTTCCCTTCATCCATTTTCATTCTCCATGCTTGTTGGTTTTCTTCTAAAAAATAACTTCTGTTTACAGTCAAAAGGTTCATAAAATGCCAGTTAACATAAGTTAATAGAATTTTTATAAAAAAAGGTTCATTTGACTTTATCTTCTTATTAAAATGCAAAAGTAAAAGGCAAAGTAAAATGTAAACCTAAAAGGAAAACACAATAAGAGATCCAAATATAAAAGAACGCTGAATAAGTCAAATAAATACCAAGAGGTTCCCCAACTGGTCCACGAAAATGGAAAACATGTTTTTTTTTGTTTGTTTTTTCCTCCCAGTGTTTTGATTTAGTCGTTTGTTATAATGAGATTGCAGGTCTTAATTGTGTCAAACTTTACTCTTACAACAATCATTTATTGAAGGCCAGTTGGCCAACATACAGTTACACAGTTTCCAAATGCAATTAAAAAAGCAGATCTTTTCATGTAAGTGCCTTAATTGTTATTTGATTGCTTTTGTCAAATTAGAAGGTTCTCGGTCATATATGTGTACAAGTAACCCCTGATAAGGAGCAGTAAGCTATACAGTATATAAAAACAATAACAACAGATCAGACAGATAACGTGATGGTTGCAAAACAGTGATTGTTAAAGTTCTTTCAGGTTCCCCCTCTAGGAATCAGTTCTCTTATGGTTTTCATTATGAAAAGCAGTAATCATTCATGGCTATTGCAGTCACTCATGCAGTCTGTGTGCGTCGGGTTTTGTCCTGCATGAAAAGACAAACAAGTATACATTCTTTAGACAAGTAAATGTACATAAAATAAAATGAAGAGAAAGGAGCTCTTGTTTCACGTTTGACTTTCTGATTTCTAGTTGATTGCAAATTTAATTCTTAGTGAAAAAATTGCACAGATCTTGAGAAGTTAAAAAAATGCAATATAAAAAGTAATTTCACTCAATTTAAATCACATTCAAATAAGTCACTATACAAATTCATGCTGAAAAACTCAAAGTTCCCAAGTTCTGTCTTCCCTTCAATTTTCCTTTCAGCAGACATGAAATTAATTTTGTATCACAACAATGACATTTGTCTTACTCTGGATATTTCACTGTTTACTATTGCCGAACAACAAGACAACCCACTTGATGCGCTCAAGCTAAATGATTTTTGCCAGCTTTTCTTACACATTACTTAAGCGATGAAGCATTAAATTAAAATGTTGCCAATTTAATTTCTTCACAGTGATAAATTATTACAGCTCTAGACTGAATATTGAGTTGTGCCAGTACAGACAATACATAGCTGATGAGATCATTAATAGGCCACCTAAATGACAACCCAAATGAAAATACAATAACAGCCCATTAGGCTTTACGGTAACATTTCTACCCACTCTGAAGCATACCTTTAGAAAAGACCACAGTCTTTTAGGTTGTTCTTAATAATAACGTCAGTGACAGCATCGAAGACAAACTGCACGTTCTTGGTGTCAGTGGCACAGGTGAAGTGGGTGTAGATCTCCTTGGTGTCCTTTTTCTTGTTCAGGTCCTCAAACTTGGTCTGGATATAGCTGGCAGCCTCATCAAACTTGTTGGCGCCTGTAAAATATGATTTAGGACACAAGGAAGCAGTTTATTATCAAGTTGAACTTTCTGCAGAGAATGATCACTGTGATCTCAGATGCAGTATCGCTCCTGATGCTCCACTGTGTACCTGCGTACTCGGGGAAGCAGATGGTAAGAGGGCTGCGGGTAATCTTCTCCTCAAAAAGATCCTTCTTGTTGAGGAAGAGGATGATGGAGGTTTCGGTGAACCATTTGTTGTTGCAGATGGAGTCAAAAAGCTTCATGCTCTCATGCATTCGGTTCTAAAGAGAATCAAAACTGGTCATGGCTCATGACTTTCACTACAGTGTAACAGTTCATCAGCGCTGCCACCAGGGGACAATGTTCTTCTATATTATAAAAGTGAGGACAAATATTGCAGGTACTTCACAGCATCTCTTGGCCAAATGTCTCCTGAGCACGTTCTTTAAGCAATTCAAAAAAATTGGGGTTAAATAGTTCATGTGCTATAACTTGAACAAATAGCTATTACGTCTTTTATTGCATAATTACACTTCACAGTGAAGCTCAATGAGCTAATTTTACAACATGGAGCTGACTATCATTCAGCCATTATAAGGAGGGATGGGAAATGGTACATTCCTTGCAGTGCAATATAATGTAATGTATCACATACTGAAAATGAGCCCTCAAAGCAGATTTATGAAGCTAGTAAAGTGATATCATCCATACAGAAAGAGGCTCACATACAAGTACACATACACACAAGCATAAGAGGGTGGACTTTTCCTTACCATCTCCTCGTCCTCTGCCAGCACCAGGTCATAAGCACTCAGTGCAACACAAAAGATAATGGCTGTTACTCCTTCAAAACAATGAATCCACTTCTTTCTCTCTGAGCGCTGGCCTCCCACATCAAACATTCTGCCAGAGAGATCAAACAAAGGAGGTAAATTGTGTGTTTGTGTGTCTATATTTGGGGAAGGAGGTCACAATTAAAAAAAGGAGTAATGTGAACAGGGGAAAAAACTGCTATTTCAGGAAAAGTGCTGTGAGTGAAGGAAGGGCAAACTTAGAGTGACATTTAATGCCAGGAAATAAATTGGCTTTCATGTGGTTGTTTGGGGACTAAAAATGGTGAGGAGGTGGAGAGACGTCTGTCACATAATTTATCTGATGAAAGACTGCAGGGTCAGTGCAGGATAGAAGAGGCAGACAGGGTCCATATTCAGAGTAAAGCTTCAGTTAATGGAGATGCTGAGACTTGATTAAAACTCGCAGAAGAGAGGTGTGAGAAAAGCCTACGGAAAGATAAAAACAGTTCACCAGGACAACTACTGTATACATATATAATACTCAACCCAAAATGAAGTTTCGACTAGACACAACGTGATCTAAAGCCAGCCACTGTCAATGGTGACAGCATCGGCTTCATTAAGGTGAATAGAGCAGAAAAAGCACAAACGTGGCTTTTTTTGTATTGATCGCCTTCATGCATTATTTAGCTCAAATACTGAGGCGGTAACACAAAGCAAATATCAGAGATTATCAGGAAGCAGGTCACACCAAGCCAAGTGGATACGCTGCCTTTTTATTACCCATAACTCTTAATATGTATTAAAAAAGTGCATTAAAATGTGTTGAGACCCAAAAAGACAAAGAAATCTGCAAAAAAAACCCAAAAATATAGTTCATCTTTTTTATCTACCTGACACTCTCTTTCTCCATTTATACCCTTTGCACATTTATATAACATACTTTACATATCTATGCATGCATTACTATCCCACACATAAGTGCTTGGGCTGGGTTAGAGCACATTTTATGTAAGACCAACAGTACTAGTTCTGTGCCATGTCAGACAAACATGTTTTATTACTAAATAATGCTCTGGTTTTATTAAGGAGGAGCGCTGTGGGAAGGATCTAATTTATTAGTCAGCTCTTAGCGCAATCACAGTAATTAAGCTTTTAATTGCTGGTATAATTTGTCTTCTGATGTTTTAACATATTTCAAGCCAGGAGGGTCACTTGCCCCTTAACGCTATAAAGATTGAGATCAAAATCAAGTGTAGATTTTTTGTGGTAAACTAGAACCACGTTAACCCATGAACTCTGGAAAATGTAGAGAAAATCAGGTCCTCTCTTGCCCTTTTCACAGTCACTATGGTTCATTTCCCCCATAAATCCCAATGAACTGTTGATGAGACACCTCCGACTGCAAACACGTAAAACAGAGCAAGAAATAGATTCCTTTAGACACGTTTTCATGGTTGGAAATAATCCTGTGCAGAAGGCACTAACAGTGAACTGTACAGATTGATACTGCTCTATTCTTAGATGTGCAGATATCAGACATGAACTACTGTGGAGCTGGCAGGTTAAAGACAGTTTTCATGTTTGATCAGACTGAGCAGTACAGTTTCCACAGCTTTGCAAGGTGTGGTCGAGAAAGGTTCAGGGCTGCAGTTCACATCTTTCGCCTGTCTTCACACAAGGAAGGTCATAACGACTCTAGAACAGGTATCTTAGTATGCCGCTGTCTACACTAATTAAATGACAACATGCCCATATCAAATATTCAAGTGACATTTTTGCCTTACTGCTTTTCCCAAATTATGTTCGGCATCCCACTAAAAGTCAAATATGCCCTCTGTGTGTCAGATTGGTGACCTATGACCTATGGTACCCTGCCTCTTGCCTATGGGGAGGGGGCTCAACTTTCAAGTGAGGGTCCCAGAACTCTCACAAAACAATGCAAACGGCTAAAGAAGTTTAAAAGTGAAAAAAAAAAATTGTTAAAAGTGAAATTATAATATATTTTTTTCATCTATATATTTATTTTGTTTAAAAAATATGTCACTTTTAATTGACAGGTTATTGATATTGAACCTTACTTGAAGTGGAGTTCCTTGAAAGTGAAGTGAGTCTCAACAATGCCGGTTGTCTTAACCCGAGTTCGTAGCACATCTTGCTGGGTCGGAATGTAATCTGTTTTAGCTATCCTCTCCAGGTCATTCAGGTAACTTAAGACAGAAAGAGAGAGAGCAAGGTTTCAAAATGACTTTACAATCTGCAACAAATGAGAGACAAAAACAACAACAGGAAGGCGTGTGGCTGCTGAGGCACTACCCAAAACTGCAATTTTTGAGTCAGTTGAATAGCTTTAAAACTTTTGATTTCTGAAGTGCTTTTAAAGGAAGTGTGTAAATCGGGTCCTACAGTAAAGTTATAGTCAAATGCAATGTGCATCTTTCACTCTAACCAGTTTAGAGTTGCAGAACTACAACAGAAAAATGAAGTTTAATTATTTCTGGCTTTTTTTTATTGCTCAGCTTTGCTATCAGTTTGTCTCACTTGCCACTCAACAAAAACATCTTGTGGCCCATTTCTTCATGAATCACCACTATAAAACTGCTGACCAGCTACAAACAAAATTGATTATTATTCTCTGTAATTGTTATTATATCCACAAACGTTTCGTATTTGCTATCTTTTCACGTGGCCTAAAAATGGCTTTTCTAGGTGTGTAACATCATGCTGATATTTAATATGCCCTATCAGTAGATACAATGCTAGAAGTATATCACTGTGTTTCATCAACAGATTAAAACCTGCAGCTACATCTACATACGGGTATTTAATCCAACACACTATATTTCTGTTTCACTCAGTGCAGAACTAGTGGCTGAGTTTGTATACGTGAAATTGTTTTGCAGCATATTTTCCTCTTGATTGATTCTGTTGTTGTAAGATTTTTGTGCTATAGCGCCTCTGGCCAACGAGTTTCCTGCAGATGGTAACACTGAATATTGGTTGTGACTCTGTCTCGGCCGCACTCATTACTAAAATTGAGCTTGTTAGAGACCAACAGCTACACTGAATACTAGTTATCTGTTGGCTTAATTCTGCCGAAGATCTCTTTAGAAGTTATTTGTCTGCTTGAGAAAACACACGTCTGCACATTTAATTTGCTGCAGTACGCTGCTGCATCTCAGATGTTTTTTTCTCCTTGTCCATTTCAGTTTACCAGCTGTGTATCTCCTGCAATAGAAGTGTGTAATACTGCTCATGCAGTAAAGCTCTGTATTAAATGCATTTTTTTTGTGTGTGTGTGTGGGGGGGGGGGGGGGGGGGGGGGTACATTTTCCATCATCACTCCAATTTGCCATGGCACTTGTGGTATGATGCTGTGATTTATATTACATCTTTAATTTTTTGTTTGCTCTTATGTTCCTGGGTGTTTTTTCTTTTCCACATCCCTTCTGTATTTCCTGTCTGTGTCCTCTTCTTGCCTGTGTGAGTCCTTTGTCCTTTTCAACTCCTCATGATGCTTTTGTTGCATTTGTTTCCCTGTTTTGTTCCTTTTGCCTCCCTCATTTTGTTTTTTTCTCTGTGTCTTATTATCCATCGCTCCTAATGTGGATATAGTCTGCTTGTTTTCCCCCAATCTTTGTCAGGTCATTACCCTCATCTCTGACTAGTTCCAGTGTTTTCCTCAGTTTCTTGTGCAAGCTCCTCACAGTCGGTTTGCTTGCATTGCTTTATGGATTTTATTGTATTTTTTTTCTCCTGCTACCTCAGTGCCTTGCAAAGTCCATACTAAAGATCTCTTTATTTTACTGCTTGCCTTCAGTCTCCCACGATGCCATCAACTGGGTTAAAAAATAAAATCTGATACCAACGTACCACAGTCTCTACAATGTTAAGCTTGGTATAGGCCTTTGGAGTAAAATGACATCATAGCATGCAGAACAAAGCCCATCTCTATACCCATTATCACATGATAAGAAATACAGTCATACTCTCCATCATATTATTCTGTTTTTTAAAGACATGTTGCCTTTAAGAGCAGTATTCAATATGAAAAGCATGTGGGGAAAAGGAAACATTATAAAGACTATCCAAGAAAGAAGGTCATTTCTTTTGTTTTTGTTTTTTATGTCAAAATTTACAACTCATATTTCCCACTTCCCCTCAGTCCTTTTTGCATTTTCTCTGCTATCTGACAGACTGCTGGTCAGTAGGGGAGTGTGAAAGCACCATGTTTGACACTGCCTGGCTTACACAAGCATTGCATCATCATCCGAAGCCAACTGGGAGCTTTACTTGCCCAGCCAGCCCACACTTCACAGAGAAACTGAGATATATATCCACCATTTCAATCGGGCTGATCAAACCATTCATGCATCCTTAAAACGTTACAGAATAATTAATGAGTTAACAAAACCCATAACTATAACAAATGACTAAAATTTTTGTTTTGTCTCACAGCACAGCAGCCATTACAATAGATTTTTTAAATGGCAATATCACATAAAGCAACATTTCATACTTTTATATAGCGCTGCCACAAAATTAATCAGCATGTTCCAATAAAAAATGATCACTTGAGGGTGTTATAAGAACTATCAATTCTCAAAGTTTACTTCTAAGCTAATTTTCCTTGAAGTAAACACATTTTTTTTAAAATCTCATCTTTTCACTCCCCCAAGACAAATTATTCGGTGCTCTGCTTATCAGGTTATAGTATTAAAGAATCAAACCCAGAGAGGGAGAAATAATCACTAAATGAAAGTTAGTGAATAATCCTTCCTGTCTCTATGACTTTCAAAGCTCTCACATATGACTGAGGCTGAAGGGACTGCACATCCCTTCCAAAAAATAAATTAAAAAAAATCTCTAACATTTCCATTTGTAGAGGATTAATATAGCGTCTGGTGTAAACAGAATGCATACCGACTGACGTACGAGCAGGAGAAGATGCTCATGGTGGCAACCTGAAACTATGCACAGTAAAAATCAGTAAATTTGCATTTAATTAACAGATCACAGCAGAAAAATATCCACCCACAAATTCACACTCACTATGCCGCCGAGTCATTCAGCTGGTATTCTCGCGATCTTGCAAAGCAGCTCTGTATGCCGCTGTCACTCCACAGTCGCCTGATCACGTTAGCCAAGTCATCAGGGAGAATGCCCTGTTCCTCAGCAGCTGCAGCCAGGGCAAAGAGCTGCTGGGCATCGTCCTGCAGGGGGCAATAAGGACACAGAAGTGGGTTGTTAAGAACACTGCAACTAAAACCAAGGCGACAGCTGCTATCCTTGACACAATCAAACATGATCAAAGATCCAGTTGGTTCTTAAAGACAAAGAGTTACATGCTCTTATGTAAAGGACATTAAAGAGTAACCGCTGTTACTTCCCCTTCTATAATGGCTGGGAGGGAAGTCGTTCCTGAAGCAAATTTTATATAACTGATCAAATGACAAAAACCCTAGTTGTATTTCTCTGGTAACTTTTTTTTTTTTAAATTTCATCTGAAGCTAAGGAATAAGGTTAAGAAATATCTAACAATGGCATTTAGAAATAGAAAGGATATTTCTTCTGCCAGTACAATCAAGAAGAAAAATTACAATGGCAATTAGCTGACAAACATGTTCTGATAATTCTTGAATTTCTGCAAAATGGCACCACTGGAAACCAAAACATATTCTTCAGCTATGGAAATATTTAGAAACAAGCTAACCTGTGTAACATGTTAGAGAAATTTCAACAGGCAGTTACAATCGGATTTTGATTTAAATACTTATTGATAATATAATACAACAGTATGGACCAATGTGAGCGATATCTCTATAGAACTGGCACAAAGAGAGGAAATATTTTCGTAAAGAGATTATAATATCATTACAACATGTGATAAAGCAATGTGGCAGCCAATTTGGGCTGACCACATGTAAGATATATGAAATAGGTCTGTATGACTCAAAGTAACAGCATGCAGGGCTGCTTCAACAGACTGTGGTTTGATTTCCTGCTGTTTGCCACCTTGCTTGTTTCTCTTAGTTCACCGTCTTCGTGTTGGCACAATGTTAATTATTTTTCTCTCTGACCTTCATTCTCAAAGATAGAAAAGAGTAATAAATAAACCTTGGTTTTCTCTGCACATTTATATGTGTTACTAACTTAATGCAACTGCAGTCAGGATTTTCTTTAGCGGTTGTCTAGAGTTCTGAATATGTATGGCATCATCAAAATGATTCATGATGAAACATTTCGTAATTGTGAATGGAAACAATCTGGACTGAGTAGAAATCTATTACTATCTCTACCTGCCATTGTCATCCAGTCAGTATACAATCATGATCACTTTATTAGGTACACGTATTCAACTGCACCTTAACAAAAATGTCTAATCAGCCACATGCCAAACACCCAGTTTAGATTTAGACATGCCAACATAATCAACACAACTCTCTGGGATTCAAACCGACAATCAGAATGAGGACGAAAGATGATTTAAGTAAGATGCTGCAAGGGCTGGTCTCAGTATTTCAGAAAATGCGGATCTACTGGGATTTTCCCACACAACCATCTCTAGTGTTTACAGATAATGTTCTGAAAAAGAGAAAATATCCAGTGAGCAGCAGTTCAAATGCCTTGTTGAAGTCAGAGGTCAGAGGAGAATAACCAGACTGCTTCAAGCTGACAAGAAGACAGCAGTATTTCAACGAATATCTTTCTACAACCAAGTTACGCAGAAGACCATCTCTGAATGCACAACACGTTGAATCTGTAAGTATATGGGATAGAGCAGCAGAAGACCACACCAGGTACTACCTCCTGTCAGCTAAGAACAGGAAGCTGAGGCTAAAATTCACAACGGTTCACAAAAATTGGACAACAGAAAACACCACAAAAGCCTGGATTCGTCCTGCAGTGGCAGTGTAATTGCAATTTTTTAATTGTTTTTTAATTGTTTGGGCTATTTAGTAACAACTGAGCATCATTTCTGAATACTGTTCCTGACCCTGTCCACAAATTTATGAACATAGGTTGCCCATCTTCTGATGGATGCTTCCAGCAGGATAACACACCTAGTTTCCTGAAACTGACAATGAGTTCACTATGTTCAAATGGCCTCCACAGTCACCAGATATCAGTTCAATAGAGCACCTCTGGAAGATTTGCATCATGGATCTGCAGCCTAAAATCTGCAGGAATTCTAGGATGCCATTGCATCAATAATAACCAAAATCTCAGAGTTATGTTTTCACCACCTTGTCAAATCTATGCAGTGAAGAATTAAGGCGAATTTGAAGGCAGAAGGGAGTCCAGTACTAACAAAGCAGCCGGTGCATTTACGTCTGTGCCTATTAGATGGTGATGTTTACGTTGGTTAAATGGCCAGCTTACTGAATTTGTGTATGTCCTTTACTATTGGTCCAGTCAATGTCTTGACTGGACCAATAGCATTACTGTTCTTTTAAAATGTGTTTATTTAGTGGTGCGTTATAGTGACTATGACTGATGCGCTCACATGCTGCCAATGAAATTGATGTTTACGATGGCTCTCTGGGAATGTGACACATTTATTAAAACTCTTTCTGCTCTTTTTAACACAGCTACAAGTTGCAGACTGCAGAATATTAGACTCACACACACTCGCCTTATCCTTCTCCTCTTTGTCATTCACTTACAAATGTGCAGGCTCCGACTGCACTTGCAGCTGCAATGAATCACCATGAAACTGCAAACACTGACTTGAGTTTCATGTTTACTTCTATACAGTAGAATAATGTGTCTGTTAATGATCCTTATCACATGCAGATCAGCTGATCAGCTCAACTGAAATCCAATATGGGGCATAATTAAAGAATAGTATGAAAGCCATAAGCGTGTGTATATTTCTACAGGGCTGCTGCGCAAGTATGGGCAGGCTAGCACACTAATTGCTATGTGTGGGAGTGCGAGAGTAGCATCACGTACACCCAGCCATTTGACAGATCTATGGGTGAGAAAAAAAACGTCACCACAGCAGAGTCCTTAATCCTTCTATTACAGCTTCACTTACAGGATACACACACGGCCACTGTCAGACCTCACTGGCAGCTTGTTTGAAAGTTGATAAATGTTCACAGGGTGCAGGAAACTGCATCTCAGCATCTCTTGTCTTCTGTCTGCAGGTTTCAGTATAAAAGTTTCACGAATGCCCTGTTGTGTTTAACTTAGTGTGTGTTTGTATGAGCTGCACCTAATTATTTAGTGTGTTCATTAGGTATTTCTGATATGCTCGAATTATGCAGTCATAATAATGAAGCTCTTTAATCACCTAATTAAACATCTGAATTAACTGAATCCAAATGCACATCTCGCCCTCACAATCACATCACATCTCTGTCCAAAATCCCGTAGATATTAAATTTGCTGTTGGATGAACTACACAGACAACTTTCACATCCGCACATCAGAGAAATCATTAAATATCTTTTACGCGTCAGCCTTTGAAATTCTTGTATGGCGACACAGTACTTAGCTTAAATGTGGCATTCTTTGCGAATCCTTACTTTTAAACAGAGGTACATTTTTTCCCCCCCAAAAGCAACTGTTAATTTTTTTACTCAGATGACAACTCTTGCTGGCAGATTTTATCAGCTGTAGCTTTGGCTAATTAAATTCTTTTTAGATCCATGACTTGCACGTCGAAAATCGTCTCTGGCTGCCTCTCAAATATTTCACTCTGCCTCGTTCTAAAATGAGAATGATGATGAACTGTGAAGTAGTGGATTAGATGACTTAACAAAAACCTAAAACTTGCAAAGCTCAATAAAGCTGAATATAGAGACAGATTTACTTGATAATTCTGTGGATTTTAGCACTAAAAACAACTGTTTTCACTTCACTTTTTTTTAACACTTATACATAATACAATAAACAGCTTTAACGATGTAAGCGTTTGCCTCACTGTTTGAAATTTTGACCACATTTAATATGAACGTGTTATGTCCAGATCATTTAGAACATACCAAGAAATGGAGATCCTCAGAGAAACAATTTTTTCTGGGTCAATATTTTTTTAATAACAAGTCAACACAAAGGCGGTTCAAGGAGAACTGATAAGCAGGTGCTTACCTAAAACCAAATATGGCTTAAACTAGTTATTACTGCAGCACACCCAAGCAAAATCAAATGAACACCGAGTTAGTGACCTGAAAGGCAAGAGCCTTCCAGAAGAAGAGACAGCCAGGGAGGAAACTGGTTTCTATAGATTCCCAAGCATTCCCAAGCCATTTCCTGATTAGGATCTGAAATAGAGCACGTAAAAGGCAGGCCTGCCAAAGAACATAAACACAAGACCTAGAGCTGTCACAAGCATGCGCTACTGTAACTCTTTATATATGACAGAAAATAAATAAATGCATAATCCATCCATCCATCCATCCATCCATCTTCATCCGCTTTATCCGGGGCCGGGTCGCGGGGGCAGCAGCCTAAGCAAAGAGGCCCAGACCTCCCTCTCCCCAGCCACCTCCTCCAGCTCATCCGGGGGAACACCAAGGCGTTCCCAGGCCAGCCGAGAGATATAATCTCTCCAGCGTGTCCTGGGTCTGCTTCGGGGCCTCCTCCCGGTGGGACATGCCTGGAACACCTCACCCAGGAGGCGCCCAGGGGGCATCCTTACCAGATGCCCAAACCACCTCAGCTGGCTCCTTTCGATGTGGAGCAGCAGCGGCTCTACTCTGAGCCCCTCCCGGATGGCCGAACTTCTCACCCTATCTCTAAGGGAGATGCCAGCCACCCTTCGGAGGAAGCTCATTTCCGCCGCTTGTATCCGCGATCTCGTCCTTTCGGTCACTACCCACAGCTCGTGGCCATAGGTGAGGGTAGGGACGTAGATCGACCGGTAAATTGAGAGCTTCGCTTTTACACTCAGCTCCCTCTTCACCACGACGGACCGGTGCAGCGTCTGCATTACTGCAGCTGCAGCCCCAATCCGTCTGTCGATCTCCGGCTCCCTTCTCCCATCACTCGCGAACAAGACCCCGAGATACTTGAACTCCTCCACTTGGGGCAGGACCTCATCCCCGACCCGGAGTGGGCACTCCACCCTTTTCCGGCTGAGAACCATGGCCTCAGATTTGGAGGTGCTGATCCTCATTCCCGCTGCGTCACACTCGGCTGCGAACCGCTCCAGTGCGAGCTGGAGGCCCTCACCCGATGAAGCCAACAGAACCACATCATCCGCAAAGATCAGAGATGAGATCCTGAGGCCACCAAAGCGAAAGCCCTCCGCCACTTGGCTGCGCCTAGAAATCCTGTCCATAAAAATTATGAACAGAACCGGTGACAAAGGGCAGCCCTGGCGGAGCCCATCACCCACCGGGAACGAGTCCGACTTATTGCCGGCAATGCGAACCAAGCTCTTGCAACGGTTGCATAGGGATCGAATGGCCCGTAGCAATGGGCCAGACACCCCATACTCCCGCAACACCTCCCACAGGACACCCCGAGGGACACGGTCGAATGCCTTCTCCAAGTCCACAAAACACATGTAGACTGGTTGGGCAAACTCCCATGCACCCTCAAGTATCCTCGAGAGGATGAAGAGCTGGTCCAGTGTTCCGCGACCAGGACGAAAACCGCATTGTTCCTCCTGCATCAGAGGTTCGACTAACGGACGAACTCTCCTTTCCAGCACCCTGGCATAGACTTTCCCGGGGAGGCTGAGGAGTGTGATCCCCCTGTAGTTGGAACACACCCTCCGGTCCCCCTTCTTAAAGATGGGGACCACCACCCCGGTCTGCCAATCCACGGGTACTGCCCCTGATCTCCACGCAACATTGCAGAGGCGTGTCAGCCAGGACAGCCCTACAACGTCCAGAGCCTTCAGGAACTCGGGGCGGACCTCATCAACACCAGGGGCTCTGCCACCAAGGAGTTGTTTAACTGCCTCAGTGACCTCGCCCCCAGAAATTGGCGGGTCATTCCCCTCATCCCCAGACTCTGCTTCCTCCTTGGAAGATGCGTCAGTGGGATTAAGGAGGTCCTCGAAGTATTCCTTCCACCGCCTGACAATTTTCTCAGTCGACGTCAGCAGCGCTCCGCCAGCACTATACACAGTGCAGGTAGAGCACCGCTTTCCCCTCCTGAGACGCCTGACGGTTTGCCAGAACCTCTTCGAGGCAGTCCGAAAGTCTTTTTCCATGGCCTCTCCGAACTCCTCCCACACCCGAGTTTTTGCTTCAGCCACTGCCCGAGCCGCATTCCGCTTGGCCTGTCGATACCTGTCGGCTGCCTCCGGAGTCCCACAGGCTAACCAAGCCCGATAGGACTCCTTCTTCAGCCTGGTGGCTCCCTTCACCTCTGGTGTCCACCATTTGGTTCGGGGATTACCACCACGGCAGGCACCAACCACCTTGCGGCCGCAGCTCAATGCAGCAGCTTCGGCAATGGAGGCGCTGAACATGGTCCATTCGGACTCGATGTCCCCCGCCTCCCTCGGAATGCTGTTGAAGCTCTGCCGGAGGTGTGCGTTGAAGATCTCGCGGACTGGGGCCTCTGCTAGTCGTTCCCAGCACACCCTCACTACACGTTTAGGTGCACCAGGTCTGTCCAGCGTCCTCCCCCGCCACCTGATCCAACTCACCACCAGGTGGTGATCAGTTGACAGCTCAGCCCCTCTCTTTACCCGAGTGTCCAGAACATATGGTCGCAGGTCTGGTGATACGATTACAAAATCGATCATCGACCTACGGCCTAGAGCATCCTGGTGCCACGTGCACTTATGGACACTCTTATGTTCGAACAAGGTGTTCGTTATGGCCAAACTGTGATTAGCACAGAAGTCCAATAACAAAGCACCGCTCGGGTTCAGATCAGGGAGGCCGTTCCTCCCAATCACGCCCCTCCAGGTCTCGCTGTCGTTACCCACGTGAGCATTGAAGTCTCCCAGCAGGACAACAGAGTCTCCAGGTGGAGCACCTTCCAGCACCCCCCCCCAGGGACTCTAAGAAGGCTGGGTACTCCGAACTGCCACTCGGCGCATAAGCGCAGATGACAGTCAGGACCCGTTCCCCGACCCTAAGGCGCAGGGAACAAACCCTCTCGTCCACCGGGAAAAACCCCAACGTACCGGCAGCAAGCCGAGGGGATATTAAAATACCCACCCCAGCCCGCCGCCTCTCACCAGGGGCAACTCCAGACTGAGACAGAGTCCAGCCCCTCTCCAGGAGACTGGTTCCAGAGCCCAAGCCGTGCGTAGAGGTGAGCCCGACTATATCTAGCCGGTACCTCTCAACCTCACGCACTAACTCAGGCTCCTTCCCCACCAGAGAGGTGAGGTAAATGCATAATCAATCATCTTTAATATGTGGAGTAATTTAAAGACTGACAAGCCTGTTTTCATTAGCTAGCCAGTTATAAAACCGTTAGTTTGGGAGTGATTAGGTTTAGCAAACACTAACATGCAAAGCAAACATAAATGATGGGTAACAATTGTTACAAAACACCTCCAGACAAACGGGTTAGCAACAAGATCTTCCTTTTACAGTTGGGTATTCTTCAAAATAAGAAATTAGTTTGTGTTGCTGCTGAGGCTGCAGAAACCAGCCTCAGCAGTGCTGTTCAAACGTGCCCTGCTAGCAGCACTGAATTAATCCAATCTGCACCAGAGCTCTCAGTGGCTGCTGTTGCTCCTGCAGCAGGTATACTTTCAGACTCCTCTCTGTCTAGTACAACTTTAAGGAGACAGCAGATCAAAGATGGACCAGATGGAGTCAGTAAGACAAGTACTATTTCCCTGCAGGTTGCAAAGACATATCAGGAAAGGATTATACTGTGCTCCAGTTCTGTGTAACACCTACTACATAAATCTTACTGCTGATAAAAAAAGGCTGCTGTGAACAGATGCATGTTGGAAATCACATGATACCATGTTTGTTTAAAACACAGGCACAGCCTGACAGTGGTATTGACTGAACAAGAGCTGCCAAGAAGAGGAAACATGTAAGAAAGAGATCTTATTTCCCAGAGTCATGGTAGCTTTTAAATAATCCTATTTTACCGTGTTATACATGTCTTAGTAATGACACATTTAAAGACTGACAAGCCTGTTTTCATTAGCTAGCCAGTTATACTGGCTTATTTAGCCTCTTTATATTGAGAAAAATGACCAAGTAAATAGGGCACAGTGACTGGAAACAATGGAAAACTTGTGATTTCAATTCTGGGAAAGCACAATGTAACTCTTAAGTACTGTGCCAGATACACAGTTGCAAGATGCTGTTGATAAAGGAGGCTTTGTTTTGTTTAGCCCCAAGCGACATCCTGGTAAGTCAATGGTTAGTAAGGCCAAATTAAATTCAGCATTCTCACATAACAATGGTTTTTAGCCTTTAGTCTGGATCTTGCTCTTGAGTCTTTATTGCTCTTACACATCCCATGCTTACCAACAGATAAAGCATTTTGTAAAGATCAAGTAAAAAAGCATTTAGAGTGATTATTTTGTACACAAACGCCATGCTTTAGAAAATACATTGTGTTTGGGAGTGTTTGTGCATCTTACCACTCTGGTAGGATTGCTGTAGTCTATCTTCAGACTGGCCATGGCTTTAACAATGGCCATTATAGACTGGATGGTATTACTATAAACCACTGCTCTGTACTGCTTACACTCATCTTCTGAGTAGCCATCTTCATGGATGATCCTGAGAATATCAAGAGACATTCAAGTTTTATTTAAGTGCACATTAAAACATTGCTCACAGTATTCTCAAATATGTGATGCAATTATGCTTACTGAAATCATTTCTACTTTTTACCCTGTCAATTAAAACACTCTTCTGGTGCACTTCAAGTGTAAATAATGACACATTTTTGCTTTTTGCACAGAATGTGAAATTCAATTAACAGCAGACACAGGATGGAATTAGTTCATGGCCGATAAGAACAGGATGACAGATTGGCAACACTTGGTTCGATGTACATGAGGGGGAATCAATTATTGTTTTAATGAAGTCTTCAAAAACGACTTCTTATGCTTCACTATGTGCACTACAAGCTCATTTGGAGTGTTCTCCTGCATCCTTGCTATAAAAAAAAACAAAAAAACAAAACAGCTTAAAGTATATAAAATTAAGCAACTTGTGAATTCTTACTGTCAGCAGATATCCCAAAAAGTCATGGTGGAGATCAGTGGTACAGATGACATGGATGGATGTGGGTGGCAACACAGAGTAAGGAATAGCACAGAATCTGACCTATTTATAACCTATTTATTACCTACTTCCTTTATTACCTATCTGTCAGCTGTTTGACCTTATCTCTTTTAATAAATCAATGTAAAGTGGTCTGAAATTCTCCTAAAGAAACATACATGTTGATTATTACTGAATTATTTTTAAGAAGACGTATTCCCAAGATGCTGTTATATAGTTAGCTGCCAGGCTCAGATTTAAGTGAAACTGCTAAACTAAACAGCTTCTTTCACACAGAAAATCAGACTAGCTCAAATTCTGTTACTGGCTAGTTAATGATTAACATCATTAATGTCTTTGTACTGTACAATTTAAATCATTTTCTTTACAATCATTGTTACACATTAAGAGTTTTTGCTGGGTTTAAACACAAAATATTTTTGAAGCTAAAAGCTGATTTTGTTTTGTCTGTGTTGCTATCTAGTCTGTAAAAAAGCATACTGAATAGTATAACATTTATCATGTCAGCATGCTGTGTAGGATGATGTGTAGCAAATGGGGTTAACACACAGTGGGACTGCCTCAACACTGCAGCATTCAGCTGATGCAGTATCCTAACTTTACCTCTTGCAGTATTATTACCCTGACTGCGACGGAACTAAGTGTTTGTGCATGCACAAGTGTGCAGCCCATCATGAGGTGCAATCACCCAGATTTCATCAGGCTGCAGAACAAAGTGCAGAGAGAGCGAAGTGAGACAGCCCCACAGTAATTCTAAAGTGGGTCTGCCCCCTGCTTTTAACAGCCTACCGATGTTAATGTTAATGAACAGTAATAATTTAGAAAACAGCTGCATTCTTTTTGAGCTGTTCTAAGAACATTGAATTAGCTAACTTTTCTTGCTGTAAGACATGTTTACACCGCACAATGTCATACATGACATTATTTAATGTCATGTATGACATTACATAAAAGGTCAGAGTCACGATTGCTTTTGTTTTCATGCTGATAAATCGATACCTCTGTACAAGTTTATAAATTAGCTTCAAAAGCAACAGACTGTTCTTGGTCCAAACTCATAAAAAATGGATTCAATGCCTGGTTAGCCCAGAGGAATGTGAATAATTAAGGTATTTAGTGTCCTCTGTGTTTATCCATTAGTGTGTGAGTATCTGTGTCATTGTGTATCCTGATTGGTGCACAAGCTTTACAAAAAGAAAGAAAGAAAAGAAAAGCCTTTGTTTTATAGACAGCATAAAAGATGGACCTAGCTACCCTGACATCATCCCCTGGTTTATGAAGTCTCGTTTTGAAGCCTCAAAATGAGTGTTTTTACCATCATCATTTTGATTTCAAAATAGCTATATGACATGGAGGGGTCTAGCTTTAAAATTACTTGCTCACTGGACCTCATTCTGAAACACAGGACTCCCAAGATTTACAAAAGGCTTTTTTATTCAGTATGACTCAAGACTGAGGGACTGAGCCCAGAAACCTATCAGGAAAGTGTTTGCAAAGATCAAGACAGAGGGACATTTTCCCATAGACTCCTATTGGTCTCAGAAGCCAAGTCTATGTGTTAAGTAACGCTTTCCAATAACCCTTTATGTTCTCACATGTACAAAAAAATTCTAAACACCTGTGACCACAACATCACCTGGGAACCAACTTGAAATAATTCCACTGTATCGTATCTAAAACTGAAACGTTTTAACTGTAAACTGCTCAAGTTCTTTGACCGAAACACATAAAATAAGAACAGTGAACTGTGACAGGAAGTTAACAGGGTTTCCCCTTACGGCAGTCAGTCAATAATTATTGAGGCATACCATTACAACAACCTATGCAGCACACCCCACTGTAGTTGGAAATATTATATCAACATGATGGATAAAGTTGTGCCTATTAACGAATCTTGGAACATGGCATCCTCATGCACTGACATTTTAATAAAGCCAATAACTTACCTCTCTAAATGTCTTGGATTTTCCTTATGAGCGTCTTAGAATTAAACAGACTGTCAGAAATCGATTATATGTATTCTTCTGCACACTTTTGTAACTGAAGAATTAAGCAGTGATAGCAATATCAGTTTACACATTCAAACTGCCAGATTTTCTTGCAGTCTCTAGCTAAAACAACTGTGTTGTTTTTAGCTTGTATTATATTTTACATTTATTATATTTATTTAGGATTATCTCTTGTTCTTCTTTAAATATGCAGCTCTAGACCTGTCCATTTTTGGAAATGGGTCATCTGGTGTCAGCACTTCCCCTCTTATGTAAACACACTCATTGCTAAAGTCAGAAAATCTGGGTTGACTTCCTGGGGCGTTAACCGGCATCGTGTGACCACTTATAATATGACTGCGGTTATTAGGCTCAGTGACACAATATAATTAAAGTTTATTGTGATTATAAAGAAATTTCTTAATTTGTGAGGTTTTTAAAAAACATTTACAAATACTAGCAGTGGCCAATGGTACCCCTCAGCCTCCTAGTAGAGGCACCTATGATATGAATTAAAAAATCCCACATCACCTTGTTCTCAAACTATTGTATTCACAAGATTTTCAGAACAATTGACCTCGGACTTCTGTGCTTGAGGTCGAGGTCTATGAGATTCGAACTCTTCTGAGACCTTGAGTAGATACACCTATGGTATCAATTTAAATATCGCTTGGTCACTTCGTTCTCGAGTCATCACGTTCACTAACTTGGGTGTCCATGTCCCCCACCTGTCTGGCATGGTGATGGCAATATACCACATTATACATATGTACATCCTTTCAAAGCTGAGGGGTAAAAAATCTAAATGCACTATCTTAAAGGGCAACATTTACTTCCACACACAGACATAAGAACTACTTTGGTTGCTTTTGTTAAACAAGGAAACAACTATTTGACTAACAGATCATAGAAAAAATGAGTAATGGGCATATAGCATTAGAGCTAATATTAGTTTGTAGCTTGTAATGGTTTTGTGATTACCAACCAAATTCCAGTGAGGTGAAAAAGCTTTTGTGTTACACAGAATTTAAAAAAAGGTGGAATAAACATTCCTTTTGCAACTTACTTCATCTGCTTTACAATGGTGCTCTTTCCAGACTCCCCAGCACCTGTTGGAACATTAACATAAAAGAGTTACAAAGGATCTGTGTGCACATAATAAGAATAAACTTAAACTTTAGTTGTGGCTGTTCCTGCTTTGAAAATAAGAGCAACACAGTGATGACCTACTGCTAACATCACATTCATCCTCTGGGTTGCCCGGTTTATTTATGTTTCCGTTTGTGAGAACACGATGTACAGATATGCATGAATACTTCCCATATTCATTTCAGTGTTTATTTTTCACTCCAGAAGAAGTGGCTTTTGACTATTAAATAGTTCACAACTGCACAGCTTTTCCTAAGCCACTTATTATGATGAAAAAAAGATCATTTAAAGGTGGCTTTGCGGCACACAACATTTTATCAGGAATGCCATATTTAGCTAGTCAGCTAATTAGACAAACTACACAGCAGAAGTTTGTGTTGGCTCTTAGTCATCCAGTTCATGATAGTCTTAGGAGCTTGAAAAAGAAAGCAACTGGACTTCCTTAAGTTTCTGAAAACATTTCACCGCTCATCCAAGAAGCTTCTTGAGCGATAGAAACAAAGTGGACACTCCCAGGTATCCTTCGGAGGTGGTCGTCGACCCACTATTGATCATGTGCATCATCACATAAGCCAAGATGTGAAAAAAATCAATGGGTCATTACCATCAGCAGGGGTAAAGGGTGAAACCACTGTGAGACTTTGCCCCATCATGTGACCTACCCCAATCTCACCTGTGGCAAGGTGTGTGTGTCTGGGATCTAAGGACCTAAAGACTGCATTGTAGGTGGCTGACAAATGGAGTGGTAAGCCACCACCTCTGTTCAATGATGTTTGTTCACAGCAACCATCTGTCTTCACTGTCCAAAGAGTGACCTTTGTCCTTCAGGTGAATGAGTGTACAGGTGAGTGTTGTCCTGTTGAGGTGTAACTCTGTGTTCTGTCATGCATTTGTGGAATGGTTGTTTAGTTTCTCCTATGTACAGGTCTGGCCTCTCCTCACTGAACAGAAGTGCACATAGTGTATATGTTGTTTAGCTTGTGTTTAGAACGTTTTTTCCTAGGGATGACCAAGTCAATAGTAGATCAATGTCCACTTCAAAGGGAACAACCTTCACTAGAGGTTAAATATCTGGGACTCCATACCTTTTGTTTTTAGAAATAAAGAAGCCTCATGAATGATCGGTGAAACGTCTTCACAAAACTAAAGAAGCCCAGTTCTTGGATTTACGAGATTTATAAAATGTGTCACATTTATATTAGAGTTTCTATTGGCCCACAGAGATGTGGAAGGGCCTACGTGACACCAACATGCTTGAGTAAAGAATACTGTGTGCACAAATGAAACATTAGAATTTCATGATCTTTTATACCAAATTATATTAGAAACCCCTTGGTTTGGACTGGAAACTCTCATGTTACTTTATTATTATGAGTGACGATATGGAGCAATGTTCACTCCATTCGCTTGTTTGTAGTTTGATCCTATTCCAGTATTTCAGTTAATGTCAACTGACAGCAATTTCAAAATTCCTCAGAAAAAGTTAACGTCAAAAGCAAGAGGAAAACAACAAGCTAGTCAAGCATAAAAGTAGATATATCAAAGATATTGAAATAGTGAATTTGGAGAATTCAATGCATTGCAGAGCACAGTACAGGGCACACATTGGATTTAGTGCTGAAACCACCATCTTGGTTTACGCTGCTGTAAAAGGAAGAAACGCTACACCATCGGGACAGTAAAATTCCTATTCCTCTGGATCAAAAGTAAAGAACTAAAGATCCATTAAGAATTTAAAACTTAATTCTGAGTCAGCCAAGCAAAAACTGTATGTTCCTTACACAAGCAAAATCATCACGCACACAGTTCACAAGTCAGCGCTTTACTGCCTTTTGTTTCATAGCCTGTAAACCTACTTCCATAAGTTCTGAATACAGTGAGCAACACAATGAATGAATACAATGTTTCCAGACAATTGTTATCATGTTGAAATGAGGAGGCACGAGCCCTTGCCACTTTTGCGCCACCATAAACTGTCCCTTCACGCCACCTGACCCAGCCCTGCCAACAGACATTATCTTAGCCTTGGGCTGACGGACCAACTGGGACAAGCAGTGTTGCCCGTTCACGCTGTCAACACACATCATTTTCGCACACATCAAGTATTTTTCTGAGAAAAAGAAGGGAACACAAAGGGAGAAGTGTAAAAAGCCAAGTCTTAGGTTACATTTGCTGTGCTGCAAGCTGTCAGAGAGCTGGATGGCTCTCTAGGTGATTTGTGTATTTATAAAATATATATATATATATATATATATATATATGTATGTATTTTATGCAACAACCCAGCAGACAAAAGAATGTGTGTTTTTTTAAAACATGAAAAATGATCTTCTCAGTTTTCTCTTTTGAATTACTAATACCCGCTTCTTGTTGTAGAAACCTCTAATCAAGACAAAACTGTGTAAGGAGCTGCTTCTTTTTTTCAACACCATATCTCTTAAGAACACATTGTTTTATTGCAAGGGCCTTGTCAAATCTCCTCTTTTGAACTGCCATCTACTTATATCTGGAACATTAAAGCTTCCTTTCAGATGCACAAGCATGAACAAATAACATAAATACAGCCTCTGATTTACAAGTGCTTATATAAAAAAACATGTCCTGGTTAAAGATATATGACAGGCATGATAAGGTAGGTGGTAGAAAGTGTGATATCCACCTCTCTGTGGACACACATGTGTATGAAGGGCACCTTTCTGATTCCAGAATAAAACTCATCCATTAATATTTCAGACCTAAAGGGAGGTGGACGCTTGTGAGCAGCAGAGAAAAAGAAAAGAGCCTCCCAATTCTTCAGGCACACGGTATTTCAGGAAAACCGGGGACTGCTCTTATTCTGCTTCAGGGGAAAACCTTTGAACTGATGTTGTATTTACAGGAAAATATCACTATTCCTGCAACCTAAGGGAATAGACAGTGCAAGACAAACACAAATATTTTTAATCCATCTTCAGTTTGGAATTGATTGTGAAACATTAGAAAGAAAAGCAGTCTGAATGATTTGTGTTTCCTTGTTTTATAATGAAAAACATAAAAATGCACTGTAGCCAGAAGAAGATTTTTCAGGCAGATACCAAATACAGATTTCAAAAGCACACATTAAAGGTGTGATATTTGAATCTTGGTAAAGGTTCAAAAGTGTTCTAATTAAGTAGAGTATTTTATTATTAAATATGTTCATTTATCTCTCTTGCAGGGATAGCACCTTGCTAAGATCATGGAGTGTTGTATTTCCTCCGCAGATATAAGGTAGTAGCATAAATCTTATTAAGGACTGAAAAAAAAGTGTTACACAATGCTTATTTCAAAAGCTCAAATTATTATTTTTAATTAGCATGCGTTGCGTCTACACAACACAGCAAAAGTAGACTAACCATTTAAGGTGGGAACAGACACTTTTTTATTGATAATTGTTTTTTAAGTAAATGTACACACTTTGGGCACACCTTTTCATTTAATGGTTTTTCTTTATATATACCACTTTCTACATTGCAGATACATACTGAAGACATCAAATATATGAAGCAAGATATGTGGAATTATGGAAAAACTGTGTAACTCTAAATATGTTTTATATTTTAGATTCCTCAAAGTAGCCACTCTTTGCTTTGCTGACAGCGCTGCAAACAAGCAAGGGTTCATTTGTGGAATTTCTTGTCTTCTGTTGGGACCATCAGATGTGTTGTGCAGAAGTCAGGTTGGTACACAGCTGACTGCCCTATTTGACAACTCTCTGGGAACTTCTTCAAGACTGTTGAAAAACCATTTCAGGTGACAAACCTCATGAAGCTCATTGAGGGAATGCCAAGAGTGTGCAAAGCAGTAATCAAAGGGTGGGTAGTTTGAAGAATCTAAAATGTAAAACATGTTTTGAGATATTTCAGACTTTGAGATACTTCAGACTAACTCCATATGTGTTCATTCATAGTTTTAATCCCTTCAGTGAGTCTACAATGTAAATAGTCATGAAAATACAGAAAAAAAACATTAAATGAGAAGGTGTGTCTGAACTTAGATCACTGGCACTCAAAACAGTGTTTGCAAGGGTAGAAAGAGCTACTTGACATGAATCAATTGCCATTGAGAAGGTTATTAACACCGTTTTATGTGTCAATAAAATGTCTGATTGCACAATTGATTCCAGCAACTTTCCCACATGGAGCTAAAACAGTTACACAAGCCCCTGCAGAGTACATCAAATAGTGGTACTAAAAGCAGTCAATTCTGTTGCTACTGACAAATCTAAAGAATATTCTAAATCTCTATCCAACTCCAATCCAGCCCACAGCATGACTTTGGAAAATGTGAAGGAGGGCATAAAATTGGGAAAAAAGAAAAAAACGTTGTTGTGAATTAACCAAAATCTTTAGTTTTATAATTACAAGAGTCTGGTCAGTGAGCTACCTGAACCTTTTCTCCAATTTTGCACATTTATTTCTTATGACTTGAACCCAAAGTGTCATGCTGACAGATCTTTTTATTATTACATTATTAGCTTTTCTTTATAACGTTTTCATATGGTTACATCTCAGTTGTGATTTTGCACTATATAAACCTAAACCCACTAAAGATCAAAGCTGGCTGTATGTGGTCCACAATGTATACTGAGTATTTGGCATCCCTGTTCTAAATAAAGACTTGTATCCACTGCTTCAGGGCTAGTGCAGCAATGAGGGTGAACCAGCATTACAAAGATCCATCTATGCTTTGTGCCGGCAGGTGCGAAAGCCCATTCAGTCAAATAGGCTCAGAATCCCTTTCTGCCAATTAGAAGAACACCGCCCCCCCTTACTTTCTGCTTCTTTAACCTCAACTATTCATAGCTGCTCCAGAGTTGTTTTTCAGTGAGTACCAGAACATGCAGCAATGGTAACAGCGTGATTTGTAGCATGAGGATCATAAGTAGCCAGGCTACAAAAAATACAACCATTTTTCTCAACACATCCAGTACCCTCACAGACCCACTTACATTTATAAAAAACTTGGCAGTTGCCTCAGTCACCCACTGCTGATGACACAAAGTGTCCATTCATGGTCTGATGAGATATTCTGAACCGGGCAAACACACAAACATCCACACATAATGTCACAGCAGAAAAGGTCAGTCATCAGTCAAAAAGCTTTTACGATACCAATCTACATCTGGCATTTTCTCGAGGGTGTTTACAGCACTGCTTGATTAAAAGATAAGGCAGCTGACGGTAAATTAATTGCTACAATTTCTATCATTATTTATACAGCATGAATGCCCAAAATTTACTGCTGTTTAGTATGACTGTAAATCGTTTGCTTTTGGACTAGTGAAACAGGCCAACTAAAGATTTTTGCCATGAGGAAGAGCAGTTATTCTCTAAATGTCACGTTTTTTAAAATGTTTGTTTCTGACATTTTTGAAGGCACTGTCTATAAAGCTGAGGCCCACATTTCAGATGAAAGTAGCTTTTAGTTGTTGGGGAAATAAAACTAAAAACCAGCACTGTTTTTTATTTACTATTACACTGTAACGTTTACTCAATAAAGTTACTGTTTTATATAGTTGGGGTTTTTTTACACTTTATAATTACTAAAAATGTTCAAAATATAAAAAGCACCATCTCTGACATGCAGTTACTGTTGACTTCTATCTGCTGTTTAGACTTGTGAAAATGAGTGTTGGATCTGTCAGGAAAAGTGGGAAGCTCAGAGTGATGCTGCTTGTCTTTGGGCAAAATGAAATCACTGGTGTGACTCCATGTCTATCAGAGAATGGCTACATTGTGCCCGGTGAAGCACTTAGACTAATGCAGAAATGAGAGGGGAGTTGTTTTTGACATACGTAGGTGTTAAAACATATGAAAAAACTGACCAAAAAATCATAATACACAACTGACGTCTTATGGTCTTTATTTGAGTCACATCTTTTAATTATAATTCTGAGGCTGAGGTAAGCTGCATTATAAATTGGCTCAGAATAGCTGCGTACAACAAGGAGGAGATAAGAACTCGCAGAGTCCCTTTGGAAGGGCTGGCACAGGACCTTATAAGTGTATGGTGTGGGGATTCTGAGCAGAGGTGAACCCGTTTCTATCCAGCAAACATTATTAAGAACGTAAAACAGAATTTAAAACAGAATGAGTGAGGACAATGGGGAGGAAGAAAAAGTACTGTAATTAAAAGGCTGTTAACAAAGACAGGATAGGTAGGTGGTACTGGGAGTAGAGTTGGACAGTGTGAACGAGAGTGACAAATGAGCAAGAAGTGGAGGAGGTGGATGACAATGCAGACTAAAGTGTGTTAGAGGACTGAACACACCGGGAAATAGTTAGGAGAAAAGATAGTGGGATGGGAGAACTAGCATGAGTGCTTGATTGTTTTTAAAAAAAAGTAATGAATATTCATAACAGGTTATCTGCCAACTCATAGATAAATGCAGAGCTCAGGTATAAGGTGATGTTGGAATGAGAAACACGTAAGAGTGAGCTGTAAAGCACTCAGCAGCAAAAATCACTCCTACTGCCAGCATTGTTTCAGCAAATTAGTGTTTAGCTAAGGCCTCAGTCACACAGGCTTACAGGACAATCAACAACCATCTGGAATAAAATGGTCATGAACGAAAATGTGCATGCTCTGACCAGTTGCCAAGTGATTGCTGGCATTGAAACACCAAATTGCTATAGCATCATTCACTCAAGCCTAAAGACTGGTCAGTGACGCCCCATGCAACTGCCATTTCCTAGGGAAAAGTATGTATTCTGCAACCGGTTGGCGAGTAGTTGCTGGAGGTTGCTGGTTGTTACAGATATAAAGCACTGCACTGAAAACCTTTGCAGTTCCTTAGTTTGCTAGCAAATTATTGCAGTGGCCAGTATTTTGCATGCAACACTATTTAATTGAGTATCTGCATTACTAGCTAACATTTGATTGGTCATTAAAAAATGTACACTGTGGTTGTAGTGTATGTTTTCTTCTTTTTGTATATTATCTATTTTATTGTATTCAGTAAAGTTCTTTGTCCCTATGTTTTAAAAAAGTCCTATACAAATAACAATTTATTATTGTATTATTATTTTGGTTTTTGACATTATTGACTGTAATTAACAATACTCGCAAGCATAAAATTGATCTAGAAAAATGCAAAATCAAGCTAACAAGGATATAAACTACTAAAGGACTTGGTTAATTAATCACTCTGTTAAAAAGAAGTGTACCTTCAATGGATCATGCTGATGAAATGTGAGAATCCTCTTAATTTTTACATGGGGAACTGGCCTTTTGTGGCGTTTCATCTAATAACTGCTGAATATTTCACATTCAGAAATGATACTTCAGTAATTTTCCTAGAGGAAAGGTCAAGAAATTACTAGATTACTGGATTCATTTTCCCTGGAATATAAATGCTGGTACTAAATTTCATGGGAATGCATCAAACAATTATTTGAGTCTGGATTTAGTGAAATTGACATACACTACAAACAAATACACTTCCTAGAAACAGGGCGAATAAAAAAATCCATTCTGCCCTTTCAGCACAGTGTCTCAGCATCCTAACGAGGCCTATAATCACAAACACTGTTTCACATCTCTGTGCCACTCAGTCCACTGCCTTTGCATTTCTTTTGTGGAGACATGTAACACATCTCAGCATATGCCAGCGTTATAGGCCATCTATTGTTTAAGCGTCTGCCATGGGAGAATGAGTCACTGGCTCAGCTGTGACACGATTCCTCCTGCTTTTTCATCCGGCCCACTGCCCCCAACCGTTGGTGTCACGACTGCTTCATCTAGCTTTTACAGCCAATTAAAAGTTGAACTGTTTTATGTGTTAATAGCATCAAGAAGGATCCTCAACAAGAGACTATTTTTATATACAGCTCTGTCTCAGTGTACTGGGTACTGGTGTGACGTTCTGTGCCATACGTACATACATACATACATAGGATTGATTCCCTGAGGGTTTTCTTGAATAGAATTTGAACAGTAACATATGAACAAAACTTGTTAATGTAAACTTGTTAAGTATCATTTCTTTCTGAATTTGTAGCACTATCATTTGTATTTCTTATTGAGTCTAATTCCTGTCAACAAAATACTGCTTTTAGCATGCTTTTAGCTCGACCCTTCAGTGGCCTGAAAATAACTGCTGACACATTGTCCAAACTCAATATCTGTTCCCAAATTATGCAATTTGGCTTAATTCAGTCTTAAGATTTGCTGCAGATTTGCTTGTTTGGTTTACTTTTACCACTTTTACTTTTATCATCGGCATCGTTTGTAGTAGAAGCAGGCTGTTGGAGCTAAGTATTGAGGCCTTAAAGAGAGAGTGAAAACAGGAGTTTATAGTGGAATCTCTGGTTGCTCAGCATGAGTACGGTTATTTATGGGAATTTATTTGTGTAAGAGAGAAACTCAATTCAAGACAATTAATTGGTTTCCTTTTTACCACACACTTGCTTCAGCTACACTGCCCTCTGTTAGCAGGCTATTATTAAGAAACCCCTAATTTTTCTGCAGGTCTTAAGTCAATATGCTGCAGCCTATGAGTAATTTCTTGCAGACACCCCAAAGAAATAAAGACCTATATAAGCTTAGTGTGTCACAATAAGCAGGTTCTAGTGGTGACTGCTGGACAAGCAGAGTTGGTAGCACAGGTGTTCCAGCCAACCAAGCAGCTAACTCCCCACCACCACCACCCAAACCCCATTCACATGCAGAGTAGAGCGCAATGGAGGAATTTTACATGGCTGAATGCAGTACAGTATGTTATCACTTGAAATGAGAAAGTAGGTCATCAGCCTTGCACAGAGCAATGGAGCTTCGCTGCTTTGCTTTGCAGAGTAGGATGCTGGCTGCACTCTGAATGTGCAGCCAGCATATATATATATATATATATATACATATATATCACCTAAAACTGCATGTTCTGCATGCAGAAAAGAAAATGCACTATGAATGTACACCCAGTGTTAAATCGCACCAATGAAAGCAGAGTGAATATAAGAAGAGAACAGATGTATATCATTTAAAGAGGATCAGGGAGAAACAAGACAAAGTGGAAGCTTCTTCTGATACAAACAAATTCATAGCACATGGAGAGCATGAGACAAAAAAACAAACAACCAATGGCTGCTATAACATGACATGCAAATCTATGCAGTGCAATCAATCAATGGTGCCTGAGGAAGTGTGCTGAGCTTATAAGTATATAGCAGACACCCACTTCATTACTGTCTCCTTATAACAGAAGCACTTCTTCACGTTTAATCCTTTTAGAACACAATGCATGCTTCAGCACCTTTAACATCCTGTTTTAAATTAATGCCTGTAAGCAGCTGGGAGGTGTCTCCAGTACTGTTCTTGATTGTTTCACACATTTCTGTGGTGACAACCTTCTCAGTCACCACTGACAAAACATCAAACTAGAGCCTAATTAGGAAAGACAATACATGCCCTTCTTTTTCTAATCTACTTCTTTTTACATGTTCCTCCCATAACAATGTAAACCACAAGGAACATGCATAATAATGCACTCTTAAAAGCAAATGACCCAGCAACTCTTGACATTTTAAGAAGGTGACTTTATTGTATCAAGTACTGGATTTTTTAAAGCCTATTACATCCCGGCAATTTAAATTCTCAAGTAATAGTTCTCCATTTCCAGCACAGAGGTCTATCTGCCAACATTAGACCATTTGTGGGTGTTTTTCACAGTAATATGACTTTTCAGGATGAGGTTATGAATGTAGCTCTGTCCTGTTTTTTCCACCTGCAATATATCAGAAAATAATTTCTTTCAGCCAACCAGTAACATATATAACATAATAATAACTATAATAAATTATATATATATATATATATATATATATATATATATATATATATATATATATATATATATATATATATATATATATATCTCACCTAAAACTGCATGTTCTGCATGCAGAAAAGAAAATGCACTAGAGAAACCAAGTCAGAGCACTGCACCCAGTCCTTTTTATGGGGTAACACGCTAACATTTGCTATTAAATAACTCCCTGTAGAGTTCTCATTTCAGCTATTTGTCAGTCCATTAGGACCTTGTTTTGGGTCATCTGTTTAAATGGAAAAATCAGCTTATCTTACCGTAGCTTATGTTTTGAATTACATAGAGATAATAGATTCTATGACAGACTTTAAATCCCATCTTGAGGCCAATTTCTAGGGAAAGATATTTGTTTGTTATCTATGGATACATAAATTGGAATATTATTTCAGTAAGGGCTGATTAATAACAGCACATACGTAACTGTCTTTATGTTTTGTGTGTGTGGACAAAAGAAATATCTGTCAATCATTTTGAGTCACCAAATATAAGTATTAGTCTTAAAAAATCCTTTTTTGGGCAGGCATAAAAAATACAGTGTAAAATCTTCCAAAAATGGAATGAATGATTTAGATCTGATCCATTGCCTTGTTTCTGCATCTATTCATTTATTTCACTTCCACATTACAACGGTTTTCAGTTCATTTAATTTAATTTTATTATCACTACTCCGATCATCTTCATGAGAGCCAGTCAGTATTTCTCAATTCTTGATCCCTGTTTTTCAACACATTGTTCTGCCTTTCAGACCAGCATTCATGCCACACTACTCCTCCTCATCCCATCTCCTCCCCTGTCCAGAGAATCTCTTTCAAGGCCTCAATCAGCCATCTGCTAACTCTGCTCTAGTACCAGAATCTAGACTCCGGGGTCCCGTCCTATTTCTTACCTTCGCTTGGGAAACCTTTCTAATATGACATTTTATCAGAGTACTTGCAAAGTACTTCTGTGTATCATTAAGTATTGTTCTTTAGGCTTTAGTACAAAGAGTGGTATGAGTGATAATTTAACAGTAAGTTTTGAAACAACAACCCCCCCCCCCCTCCAAAATAAAAACATCTACACATTGTCATTTATTGTTAACAGTCATATCTCAAGGCTAAATTCATTTACATTTACATTTACATTTCTCTATTCTTGGTCATTTCTGATGATGAGCCACAAACATCAGCCCTTTAATACCTCATATATAACTCTGCAGGCTGGAGTGAATAAGAATGAGCTACTAAGACAGTTTGATATGGAAACAGTTGGAGGGCTTTAGACTTGGGTAGCTTCCTGACACTGATCTGGTCATTATGTAAATCCTTGGCAGAGAGAAAGGTTTTTTCCAATGCAGTTTAAACTGACACTCAACCATATATCTGGCCAAGAACAATACGTATAAAACACAAAGTTTGCAGCAAAGAGAAGGCTGTTTCCTTTGCTCTCGAATCAATCTGCTGCACCCGTAAAGTGATTGCTCATATAACAAACCACCACAGCTGGTATTAGCCTGGCAGGCAGCCTGCTTACTCTGCCATCTCCCTGTGTTTCTGCAGACCATTATGTTAGCTTATACTCTTTAGTTAGACACACACATCAGCAATCAAATGAGGCATCTGGAGGTAAACTGTTCTACTATTTGAGGGACCATAAAATCATGCAGTATTCTCTTGTTACACCAGATTGCTGGGATACGTAAGGACACACAGTACAGTTTTAGTGCCCTGACACTCTCATGAAACCTTTTAAAAGGCAAGCAAACTCTGACAATGCAACCCCCCCCCCCCCCACACACACACACACACACACAAAACCCTCTGTTGCATATAAAGATGCTATGATATCTAGATTAAAAGATGATGAAAGGTAGCTGGAGTGCAATAGAAATGGTGAGAATGTGTGAGCCACACAGCTTTACCACTTCATCTTCATGTCCAGTCATGCTGCATATTATTATCATTATGTATAAAAACAGACTGTACACACCTGACAGCTCATTTCCGACTTAAATCAGAATATTTTTTCACATTGCCATGTGCCTGTAAGATGCTTATGTTGCAGCAGCTGTTTCGTTACTGTTGACCCAATGCCTGAGAGAAATGAGACAGAGTACCGGCTCCGCCTGGAAAACACATCTAAATGTCGGCCCTGGCAGAGCTGCCCGTGGAATGATGGGTTGCCTTGCTTGTGCTGGCATTCGATTAGTTGCCATGGTTACGACACTACAGTCTCCTCCCCAAAACAAAATCTTGAACAACAAGGAAGGAACAAATTCACGTGTTTTCATGTTCTGAAAGTAGAAAAGATCTTTTTCCAACAGTAGAAAAATATTTGTTTAAGCGAAGGCTGACTGGGTCACAGATTCATGGCACAAACAAGGCAACAGCAAAGACTTTTCTCATTTAAGTGAGCTTTTAAAATGCAGTTCAACCGCCTATGCATACAGCATACATACAACAATTATGTCGACATGTGTAAAAAACAAACAAAAGAGAAAAATAAAGTGTGGTATAATGGCACATGTTTTCAGGACCTCAGTATTGATAATCATTGATAAACAGTGAACTGGCCTGTTGAGAATGGAGGTCTGATACATGTGTGGATGTATACCAATGATTAATCCCACTTTACTTCAATGAAAACATCAAGCGTTAACAACAACTCAACAAAACATCACACATCTTAACAGACCTGTTTGCTGTTAAAATAACATCTATAGCAAAACCTCCGTGTCTTTCACAGAGTGGTTGTAGTTCAAGTTTCGAATATAGTTCATTTAAATAGCTTGTTAATAGCATTCGGATCTTTTGCAGTCTGCCTCCTTCACTGCATAGTAATGAATAACTGCCAAATTAATGGCCTATTAATTTAGACTTGAGCCAAGAAAAATTAGGTCTCTGCCTTCTTCTCTCTCCCCACATCATCTAGTTGATGTCAGAGTACATCTTACACAGTAATATTATTAAGTGTAAGACAAAGTATCTTGTTTCAGACCAGCTGTGGACATCTTAATCAGTGAGCGACAGTGCTGGAGTTACTATTGTTCAACAAAATGTAAACTTTCTGTTTATTATTCGTAGCATACTGTGGACAGAAATTTCACTTTACAAAGAAGCATAAACATTTATGCCACTCACCATCACTCGCCATCATCAGCTAAACAGAAACAGCTATGAGGCAATCTTAATTAATAGTGCATTTCAAATCATCTCATTCTGAACCAGTGTGAACTTCACACTGTTATACATTCTTGCCCAGTGTATGCAACAATTTGTGAGACTTGACTGAGAAATGTAATGGCATGAAGTAATGCGATCACAGATGAACTGTACAAAGTAATGATTTTTTTTTAATTGTTTGTGAGTGTATCTGGTGTCTTAACCCAGCATCACAGCAAAACGTGTAATAGACCCGCTGGTCCACCGTGTTCAATTCATGCTTTGCCTCTCCAAAATGTGACATACATGCAGAAGTTACATTACTGCATGCAGAAACTGCATTACCAGCAGGGAGAAATAATATATTTAAAGCCACAAAGTTGGTAGTGAGCAAAAAACCTATAATATAATACAATATAGATATCAGGGTCTCAGCTGCTTGTAGACAGTTTATTTGTCTTTACCTTGGAAAAGCACTAGGCTATAATGCTTCATTGTGGTTACTGTGCCTGTATTTCTACAGATCATACCTCAGTGCTACTCCTAAAATGCTATTATTACCTCGGAGTAGGAACAAGCTGTATATTACCTTCCTGAAGGCCAGTGCATCATCATAAACTCTACTGAGACGTTCCCTTTTCAGCTTCTGTATGATCTACACCCTAACTGTATTATTAATGAACATTTTCATTACTACACATAAATTGTATCAGCCCTCCAAGTGGGTTCTCTGTGATCCATGGAGGTTTGTTCCAAATGTTAACCTTTAAATTTACCTTTCTAACTTAAGAGTATGTGAAAAGTTTAACCTATAAAGATGCTCATTACAAAAAAAGACTTCCACTTGATGGTCGTTAAGTAACATCCCGAGGCAATAATTTGGGGTAAGCATTAATTTAACTGCATGACTTGTGTCAGGGGGTAACAATACGAGTGGCTAAATATGCTTCCCTGTCTGGCAGTTACCCAGACAGCTGACTGGGGGTACAAGTAGAACAAGTGTCAAACAACAACAATCTCTGGCATTCAGTCTCCTGTGGAGTTCTATTCCGGATTCTTTAAGTCTCTCCGTGCCAGTGCTCTGGCATCAACTTTTATATGAATGAATATGGGGATGGTTTCTGATGGCTATTCCAGGAATAACATGGCAGGCAGATCGATGGGTGAACTTTGATATAGAGCTTTATCTTGATGGACTCTACATCAGGCCCACTGATTGTAAATATTACTGAAGGTATTAAATTTAGAGCAAACATTTTGTACACGAAGGCTACAGAGTCCTAAACCCTACAGCAGCTAATAAAATGGTTATCTGTGAAGAGCTTACACGCTCTGACTATATTCTTCAATATAAATGCATGCAGGCATATTTTGCTGTTGTTCAATATTCAAAATTTTAATTAGAATTTTAATTAAATTCTTTAAAGCCCCCCCCTTTTTTTTACTCATGTTCCATATCTTTCCATAATTTTTGTCTCAAGTGTTGAGGCTGTGTAGTTCGTGTTATCCACTGCTCAGAATGTCAGTGGTCTGATCCCCAGCTCTCCTAGTGACTTTGGGCAAGATACTGAAACTCATATTGTCACTTATACATATAGTTGCCTTGAGATGTCACAAAGATAAAAAAAAAAAATCATATGTGCAATGGCAGCCTTTTGTTGAAAATCTCTATATTGATCTTACATTTTTACACTTCTTTTGCTACTTTTTATGCTAGATATTGTTACAGTGCTACCCAGTGTGAGTCACTGCCACATGTGAACTGCACAGGTATTATTTATTAACCGTTTTACTCCACATATGTTCTAGCTGTCTGTCGTGTCTGTCACTGTATATGTAGGTTGGACGTTTGCAAGTTACGGACACAGCGATGGTTAACGTATCTCAGCTGCAGCTCTGAAACACAGACTTGTCTCTCACACTCCACTCTTATGCCTTTTATATTGTTGCACTGTCACTGTCATCACTGTCAATGTTGGCTTATCTTCTAATGGGGACGCTGGGAACTGAGGCCTTGGTAACAAAGTTGGCTCATGTACACTGCATCTGTCTAACAGTTTATAATCAGTGTGTTTCATCTGAGTCTACTACATCTGCAAAATGAAGGAATCTGACTTCATGATCGAATCTTGCACATTCAGGAGTGTTCGACTGATCTGTTACTTTCCTTTGCTGATGACTGCATTTCATAAGTTAAATCTGATCACAGTTATATTTCATGTGGCCCAGTGCCCTTTAAAGTGCTCCTACACCTTTTCCAACAGTGATTACTTTCTCGCCTATTTAGAGGTGGAGCAGAAAATCCTCTCCAGGGGGAAAACCAATTTAAAAGATCTGCAGAGGCCCTGTTTCCCAAGCACTGCAGCTTCCATATAAGGCGTACTTAGAGTCATATCAGTAAAGTTAGTATACAACTATATTACCCAAAATATGATTTTTATAGTAATGTTTAATATAATTACCTTCAGTTATGTCAGACCTACTGAAATGACATTACTTAGTTGAAAGCAGCTGTTTAACCTTTCAGTGGTTATTAAGGAAAAATGCAAAACAATCACGGGATCCACTCACAACAATCTGAAGACGTCTTACATTTTGGGTCTCTGTGATAAGCAGCTGTGTAAGATTCAATATTTTCTTTTAGTGTAGACTACAGATCGGTGGCCAAAATAAAATAAAATAAAGATGTTGTGGTGCACAATTTGTACAATGTCTAATATTTTCTATGTAAAATCAATTTTTGATATTTAAGGTTTGGATCTTCTCAGTCTGAATTATAAAAGAGAACTTTTAATATTTGAATTCAGGTTTCCCCTTTTCCCCCATGTGACAGTTCCTTCATGTCGTGATTGCAAACCCTTGTTTTTCCAGTATTCTGGACCTCAACTGTCTACATTATTTCTATCTCCCATCCTTTATCTCCTTCGCTGTCTCTAACTTAAGCTTTTTAAGTGTTCTTGCAAAAGGTCAAGGTCCTTCCACGTTGCATGCAGCACCTAGATAAACTGTCTCTGGAGTCGAGTGTAAGATGATATAGACAGAATTGATATTAATGATTTCTGGTCATTCCGCAAGACTTTGCTACTTGCTGAGGCATGTTTGCACTCTTACACCACTGTATGAGAGGGGATGAGTGTAATATGAAAAGATGAGGAGTGAAAGCGATAAAAGAAGTTACCTAAATTATGGATGGGGCTGAAAATAGAAAACGTGATTGAAAAATGAAATATGGGCAAGGACCTGCTGTGTCATCTGCACCAAATAGAAGATGAAGACTGATAATGCTTAACATTTTTTATTTGTGTGCTGTGATAAAAAAGTAGGTTAAATTAATGTAGCTCTTCTCTAAAACGTTCATTCATTACAACTTTACAGTGTTTGCTGGGTATCAACCACAGGTATCACAAAGTCCCCAGATAGATTTATCCCAATACTGGCAATAGAAAATGTAGAACATTTGGTAAAAAACACAAAGGGTCAAGGGTTCTACCTTAATTCATTCTCCTCCTTAAATCCAGCATTATTAGCAGAAACCGTGGAGAATTTAAAATGTATTCACCTCTGCAGATACTACACAAATTGTGAGGTCGTTTTAAAATGAGCCACAAAAGAGGGATTTTCTTTAACTGAAAACGACAGCTTTGCTCCAAATTCTGCTTTTCCAAACAATATCCGTTTTCCACACTAAGCTATAAACTTACACCCGTGGTTAAAACAGATTACTAACAGCTTTCATTATAATGCAGGGAATTACCTCTATAATAAAATGAAGTGGAGTTGTCACTTTTGGAACAACATCAACAATAACAGGAACTGTGGTATTATGGAGGAATAGCAAGCAGACTGCAACTCAGCTCGCTAAAATGTTGGGGAACTCTAAATGCATTTCAGAGAAAACATCATTTCTAGGGTTGTACAGTACTTGTTCTGTGGGATAATTGACAAATAATGTTGGACAGGAAATTTTGCTTTATTACTCTGCCACAAAATTGCACTATAGTGGTCTAGTAAATAATCACCCTTCAGTTTATCCACCTCTCTCACTTAATAAGCATGTCTGCTATTTCAAAGAATCATCAAAACAATTGTGGTGGGTTTTAATTTTATGTACCGTGCAGTGTGGATGAGCACCACCATATAAAGATTTAAATAGCTATTTAACATTTCAAGCATTTTCTCAGGCTGAGCAACAGCCCTGTGCTCAAAACACTGCACGGCTATTAAAATCCTTTTTCCTGTGGGTGTTCTGTTTGGTGAATCCAGCACCAAATCCTATTCCCACCACCATGGTAGGCAAGTTAGCAGTTAGCTACTGAATAAAGCCAAACATCTTGTAAGGCTTAGATATTATCATAATATGAACACACTGTTCCAGTCTTGGCCTCTCTGCATTTTGTTCCTTGTCCATTTTAGAATTCAGTTACGATTTTATCAACTGTTTTTAAGGCTTTTAATGGGCAGGCTCCAAATTTGATCATCAACCTCATTTGCTTACATTCACTGATCTGCTGGCAAAGCTTTCTTACATATCCCAAGACCACAGAAAATAAAATGACAGAGCCTTTGCAGTTGCTGCACCTCATTTGTGGAAATAGTTTCCACTTGAAATAAAAAGTACTCTCTTCATCCCTGCTTTTAAGTGTAGGCGCAAAACCTACCTTTATTCTCTGGCCTTCCAGCTGTATCTCTGCTTGTCCCCTGCTGTGGGTTTTTGTTGTTGCTCGTATGTGTAGTCTATTTTGTAACTCCTTGAACCCAGCTTTAAACATTTATAAGGTTATCATATGTGAAAGCTGTTCAAGTTCAGCTACCTTATAGTTACTAAAATGGATTTAAGTAAACTTAGTCAGCTTTTAAGTAAACAAGGAGAGAAAGATATTCATGCAATAGGCAGGAGGTTCACTGACCTTTTACTTAGTAAATGCTGGAGCAGGCAGAAGGGGCCCTAAATAAAGAGTCAATAACTGTTTAAAAACAAACAAACATGCCACCGGGAATAGCTTTATTCCACACTAATGCCTCAATTAGCTAACTTTTTTTTATTATTAACTTATACTATAAAGTCCACAAATCTCTGACTTCCAAATTACATATAAGAATGAAAGTCTTTAGGAGACGGATGTCAGATTTGGGCAGGCGACAACTGTCATAAACACACTGGTCTGAATATGAGTGGTATGCTCACTCCCACAGATACCGAATTTAACACTCTTACAGGGTGTCATAAACCACCATCCTGCCTCAGGAAACAGCCACAACACACTTCTCACTTTATCAAGCAAAGCAGACACATGGATGAACTGTCTCAGACATTATCTCATTCATAGGCCCAAAATCAAACACACACATACATGAAATCTGGAAGATCTGCTGTTCGACTGCTCATCATGACTCGGAGTGAAACAGCCTCATTAAGAAAAACTATTTGTTTGCTCAAAATACATTTTTACTTCTGAGCACAAAAAACTGTCAGCTCACTACTAAATACATACATAAATAAATAGCATTTAAAAAATAAAACTAAAAACCAACTACATTTTTAAAAATGTGGATTTTTTGGTTTTCTTTAAGCAGAAAAACTCACCAATAATCACTGCCTGGTGCAAAATCTACATCAAAGTAAAAACTGCATCCTAAGCGTGACTGTAGGAAGGATTCATTTCTTGCTAGATCAGCACATACAGTAAACTCGCGGGGATTTAATGAGGACTTAGTGGTGTTCGTCAGAGACATGACTAACAGTACTAAGTATATTCTTTGAACATGTGTGTAATTGTGAAGTTGTCATCTCCGGATGGGCAGCCTCACCCAGAGCTATTCTCTCCATCATGAGAATTGAGTAATGTCTGTGAAGAACTATTATTACTGTCTCCTGAGGGAGGGAATTAGAGATAAGCTGCAGTGGGTTCTGATTTCAACGAGGTTCAAGGGAACAAAGACGGTTAAAAATAGTCTCACATTTTTGGGTGAAAATAGGGAAACAGAATCTGCCTATTAGAGTAGGGAGTATCTTGCATATTAAAGTCAGCACTCATAAATCACTAATGACTAATAACGGTGTAGTTTCTGATGGTGATGATGTGTCCTTCTCATTTTTCAAAATCTTCTCACAGTCTCTTGTCCGTTTACAGTTTTAGTTTAACTTGCTCCCTAATCCTTTTAATAGCATTTCAGATGTGTTACTATATTTTACCAGCAGCAATGGGTGCTTGTCTGCCTTCATTTAACCTTGGATTTTCAATCTTAATCTACAGAGCCAATCAGTTACTCTCAAAATTACTTGGAATGGAAATAAATTGTTTACTATTCTCAAGTATTACACATTCTTTTAAATAGCTTGAAATAGCTAAAAACATGAGGCCAACTCTCCATAACATTTCTGATAAGAGATATAAGAGAAGTGTTTCAGTGTTTATCAGTACTGAAATTACAATTCGAAAGGGTATACATGTGACGAAGTGATGACCTTGCTTCACAAGAAGCCGTCTTATACATTTATGTAACATTGGTTTTTGTTCCCAGTTCCTGCTCATATAAAGACATTCCATCTACTTACTCAATACAGAGAGGGCATGGTGCAACATGGTGAAATAAGTGTTTTCTTACCCATGGCTATCTTAAAACCCATGAAAACTGATATGAGAAGAGTTTTCTATGGACTTTATAGTCTTTTAAGCTTCTTACTTTACGGCTCATTCTCAGGCCATCAAGTAAAAGGACATGTGTTAGTTGTGTTTTGAAACATGGGAGTTTGAATGCAACATGGCTGTTTGTGCCAGACAAGCTGATCTGAGAACAGAAACTGCTGATCTACAAGGATTTTCACACTCGCTACAACCAATGCATGCAGAACAGCATCTCTGACTGCACAATACGTCAAATCTTGAAGCAGATGAGCAACAGCAGTACACACTGCACCAGGTGCCACTCTCTCAGGAAAGTGAGGTTACAGTTTGCGCAGGTCACTAAAACCCAACAATAGAAAAGCAAAGCAAAATAGAAAAAGTCGAGGTGGTGTCAAATGTCAGGACAGCCTACGTGAGAATTTTTGCTGACAATGTCAGTACAGTGCACCTATCTTCTGATAACTACTTCCACCAGGACAACATACCATGTCACAAAAGCTTAAATTGTCTCAAACTGGTTTCTTGAACATGAGAGTGAGTACTGTACTAAAATGGGCAACCAACAAATCTGCAGCAGTGAGTGATGCTATCATGTCACTATGGATCAAAATCTCTGAGGAACGTTTCCAACACTGTTAAATTTATGCCACAAAGCACTAAAGCTACAGTGAGTCCAACCTGGTACTAGCAAGGTGTATCTAGAAAAGTGTCAGGTGAGTGTACATAAGTGTTTAGTTGGTTGGGAATTTTATTGCATGAACAGTATTTTTGGAATTAAGATACTCAGTTTGCAAAGAACAGCTGCCCCATTCCCCTGACAGTTTGGTACTCACTCCTTCATGCTTCAGTGATTTCTATCAAGTGACTCATCTTCTCTTTTTGCCAAAAGATGATGGTTTTTTTTCTAAACACAAATTGGACAAATAAGACCATTAGGTTTACTGCTATATGCGCTCAGTCAAGAAATCAAAAAGCAGTAAGCTCCTGTGTGTTCTCAGTGCTTTCAGTAAATTGCAACTCAAGAATATTTTTATTATTTTAACTTAGTGATGTTGCTGACATCCTGAGGAACTGATATCAAGACAGACGATAAAAGACGATAAAGCGCGGCTGTGTAGAATTACAAAACAGTGATTATATGGTCAACTGAGGATTCCTTGTCAAATCATGAGGTAACAAACAAGGAATGCTGTTCAAAATACTTGATCTCATCATGGAAAAAAAAAATTCACTCAGCATCCACAAAAGTGACATCGATTAAAAGGGTTTAACAGTGTTTTTTTTTTTTTTAATTAAACTGGAAAGATACCTTTTTTAAAACTGAAAAGTGTCATAGTTTGTATTTAGTGATTTAGTTAATAAATTTTTTAATTTTTACTAATTACTAATCTCTGCACTCCACTCAGTTTCACTTCCTTCGTTGGTCAGTTCTTCTTTTCTAATTGTCTGCCTCACCCTTCTAAATATCATGGATGTTGATGCTGTCTTGCCTAACGTTACAAAATTCACATGCTAAGCTCTCTGAAGCCAACAAAGTGTGTGTTTCATTTTGTTGCCATAATCTTGAAAACTAGAACGATCTTCTCAAGGTCAGTCCAAATTTCCTCTATGAAATTTTAGGTGTAAAAAAAGATATCTAATCAGACATTTGCATACAACTGTGTAATAAGTAGCACGTGAAATTTTGAGTAAAGGTATCTCACAAAACATAGTTGCAGCCACATTTGTGCCATTTGAAGAAATTCCCTCTTGACAGCGGGAAGCCACTCAGCTAACAAAGAAATAGTCCCAAACACAGCCCCCTGTGCTTTTATCAAAATCTTTGTGACATAATTCCTCTGGACATCTTGTAAAGTATTTATGCTGTTGAAACGCCAAATGTGTTGTTTACTTACTAAAACACATCAATCTGATTCTTCTATCTGTTATGTTTGAGCCAGGAAAACAAGTCTATGGACAAATAGGACCAAGACGATACTTGAAGAAGAAGATACTTCATATTGTGAGAAAGCACAATCCAGCCACTGGTACTATGAGAACGGGCAAACGTCCAAAAACACGTCCACCATCTCATGGATTACTGCCTGGCTGACAGACATGCCTCAGTATATGAGGCTGGGCACTGGTCTGTCCGATTTGGTGATGTGCAGTACAGGAGCTCCACGGGGGACTTTTCTGTCTCTATTCCTGTTCGCTTGTACACCTCAGGCCTTCAGTACAAGTCAGTGTCACAGCACTTACAGAAATACTTTTAATGTGTTGAAAGAGTAAAAATACCTGAGCATCCACACTGACAACAAACTGGAGTGGAAGAAAAACACACAGGCCGTATATGAGAATAGGATGGGCAGGCTCTATTTCCTAAGGAATTTGATACCCTTCAATGTCTGCAGCAAAATGATGGAGACAGCACTACAGTTGTGGCGAACGGAGTGTATTGCTATGGCTTGCTGGCAAGCAGCGATGGAGCTGGTGACACCATAAGACTGAATAAACTGACTAGGACGGCCTGCTTTGTGATGTTTCTTTTTTCATTTTCTTTATGAAGCTATGGTAGAGAGGAGGTCGCTGAACAAACTGTTATCCATCATGGATAATCCTGAATACCCTCTGCACCACTTAATAGGCAGGCAGAAGCAGTCCTTCCGTCTCTAATAGACTGCCACAAGTACAGGAATAGAAAATCTTTCATACCTCCTCTAATCACTTTCTATAATACAATACTCTGTGTGTCTATTGCTCTATTGCTCCATACCACAGTCTTTTGATTTTACTGAGGGAGTTTGGCTTATGTGGAAGAGCAGTGCAGACAGAGGATCTCCTTGGTAAAGCATGCATTTGAGGGTCACTTATGCTATTGGCTTGAAGTGGGCCTCTAGTGTTGTTAGCGTCCTGCTGATCTTGTACAGTTCCAGGCATTCCAGGATCCACGTGTGGGGCATTGAGTCAAAGGCTTTCTTATAATCAATCCAGGCGGTGCACAGGTGATTAGCCAGTAGTTAGATGGGACTGGTACATATAAGTTTTATTCATAATATTTTTATATACTGCATTACAATGATGCTAAGATTACTAGCATGACTACTATTATCACTACATTTACTATTATTACTGCTATTTTACTATTGTTGGTTAATTGATATTATTATTATACTTATTCAGGTGCTGTGACAAATTAATTGGTTGCTAAGCAGTTTGTAAGTAAACTTAACCATTTAGACCTTCAGGCTGCTTGTTTGCATCTGTTTCCACAAATTATTTTGAATCATGAAAAACAAACTATGTTACATAATGTTTGATAAACTGTGTATAATAAATATATGCCCTTTTTACAGCAGACAGTTTGACTTTTCTTATTAGGAAAACCACAGCACGGGACTCTGAAACCAACGAAGGCAAATGAAATCCAAAATGCTGTAAGCTCCAAGCACTGTACTTGTACTTTAAAATGACTCTGAACTAGTTGTTGTCAATTTTACTCTGCCAGTCAACTGTCCTCTTACAATCTCACGTTGGTATTAGGCACAAAGACTCAAAGTTATATATAAATATCACTGACCGGTGCTGTGAGCAAAGAGAAGTCTGCAAATGGCTTGCTTGAGATGTCAGACAAGGTGAAGCCAGTCATCAAATTACAACAGACTAAATAAAAAATCATTAAGATATGATAAGTTTAAGCAAAAGAAGAAAAGTAAAATTTGGTTAGCAAGCTGCATCCATAAACAGTGTTGGTCAAGTTACTTGAAAAAAGTAATCAGTAACTAATTACTGATTACTTCCCCAGAAAAGTAATCCCGTTACTTTACTGATGACTTATTTTCAAAAGTAATTAATTACTTAGTTACTTAGTCACTTTTTAAAAACACAATTTACAACCTAAATAAGTGATAAAGCGATAGCTCTGTCAGCCCAATTCTACTTTTTCTGCATAATCCATCATACAAAATGTAATCAAATGGAAAAGTCTCTTTTTTTTAAACTTGTTTTATCAGTTTTAATCTTTTAACTTTATGCATCAAGCAAAAATTAAATTATATGCACCATTCTCTGACTTGAAGAAATTTGTTTAATATTTAAACCTATTTTCTGCACATTCCAGCACATAAAATAATTTTTTTTTGTATGTTTACACTCACTTTTTCAAATAGATGCAAGTAAAACACAGCAGAAAATAACTAAAAAGTCAAAGACTAGCGATCCTTTTGCTCTATTTTCACCTGTAAAGCAGGAGCGAGGGTAGGCGGAGGTTTACCCTGGTGCAGGTGTGCCGCAGCGGTCAGTGGAAGAATCCACGAGTTTCTCTGTGAATTTCCCATTACGTCTTTGCGCACTCGGAGCTTGTTTAGGGTTTTTTTCGGTGTAAAAAGAAGTTTTCTTCCCACGCACAACGGACGCTAATGTTTTTGTCACTTTTTATGGAATCAAACTCAAAGTAAGGTCAGTACTTCCACGCTTTAAATGCTGCACGCTCATACTCTCTCCGGCACTCGATATATTATGCATTGTTGATCTGCACACAGCTGTTGTCACGAACGTCGCACTCGCTTACGTCACTGTCATGAGACGCATCTCGCAAAAAAATCAGTGTTTTAGTAACGCAGTAACGCAGCATTCCTACGGGAAAGTAACGGTAATCTAATTACCGTTTTTGCAATAGTAATCCCTTACTTTACTCGTTACTTGAAAAAAGTAATCAGATATAAGTATGGGCAGATACAAGTATGGGCAGTAACGCGTTACCCATCTCTGTCCATAAACCATGGGGGGCACCAGCTACCTATACCTGCTAATTAGTGCTTAGCAACAAACTAATATAACACTAGTATTTCAGTCACCAAAACTGAAGCACAAACATCTACGCAAGTGGCAGAGAGGTCCAGTTCAGTGAGTCCTATTACCCGAGGTAAGGCCTTGAAGACACCAGCTGCCTGCATCCAGACATCTGTCTATCCAAGTGACCGCTTCCCCAACTTCCGAACTATTGGGTTGTTGTTGTTGTTTTTTTAATCATCCCTGCAAACAAAGCAGGCCTGCACATTTTATCAAATATTAATCTTGATCACAATTTTGGCTTCCCACTACTAAATGAATGTGTTTAAACCAGTAACAAAAATGCATGATCCACCAGCACAACACAAATCAAAATAAGTACTGAGTACTAAGTACTCCTAAAAGTCAGCCTGAAGACGAGCCTTCATGTGCCGATCACAGCTATTCCCTGCACTGCGCATTTGAATTTTCCTGAGTATAGTCTGGAGTAACAATACATTAAAAGTCAGATATTCAACAGATAACAGACAAATATCAAACAAAAATCAAACGTCTGACACGGTAGAATGTGAGAAGCTCATCCCTTGAAGGACATCATCATCCGCTGTTTGAAAATACTTTGGATTTAGCGCAAGAGATGCTAACCAAGAAAAAAATCACATACAGAGTGCAGTAGAGTTGTGTTTGCCTGGAAACACACCACAACCTGCAGTACAATGCATGAAGGCCAAGAAAAACAATACAATGTTTCATGGTGATTGCTAAAGTAAATTGCCCAACATCAGCTTAAATATCCATAAAGGCAAGACTGCACAGCACGTAAGCATATCCATTCAGCTCACAGAGATGCACTGAGATTACAACACATTCCCATTCCATTAGGTCAAAGATAAGTGTCCACCAAACATGGGGAGTAAAAAATCTTTCTGAAAAATGGTCACTTAATGGACAAAACACACGTTTTTACCGAAATCTGAGCAGAGGAAACAGAAAGAGATCTCACAGCCTTTCAGTATTTTTCCTATGAGCATCTGTCACGTAGGTGCAATGAAAGAAGTAAAAAATGTTATAATTTGCCTTTAGGAGGTTCACTTAGGTCAGGTAGTTAAACATCTTATTTGATGGCAAAGATTTTTTAACTAAAAAAGTTAAAAAGAGAAAGCAGTAATTTGCATTAAGCTTTGATACAATTTTTTATTTATATTTCATTTTTCTTCTAAGAGATGGGGTGAATTTATGTGAGAAGGAAAAACCAGTTTTATTTTAGTTGAAATATGTGTGCATGACCAGAGTTGAAGGCGATCGTGGCTTTCGAGTTGGCAGTTCGTCTGGTAATCGGAAGGTTTACCAGACGAGGCCGTCCGAGCCTCGGTCGTTGTGTCATTGGACCTACTGGTGGTGGTCAGAGGGCCCGGTGGTGCCAGTGCCTGGCAGCCTGGGGCGCACAGGGCAACTGAGTACAATGTAGCTTGCCATCACCAGTGTGTGAATGGGTGGATGACTGAATGTAGTGTAAAGCACTTTGGGGTCCTTAGGGACTAAGTAAAGCGCTATACAAATACAGGCCATTTAAACATCCAAACTATCCATAGAGGTAATAAATATTAACAATATTAACAACCAAGTTAAATTACTAATTGCCAATTAACCGAATTAACTGAGAGAGTGGCCTGCAGGTATGCTTATCATGGTGTCTCTTTGGTTATTATGTTTTTACATCGCCCATATGATTTGCAAATCTTTCGACATCTTTTAAAAACAGAGCTGGAGTAAGGAGGGAGATTGCTAGTAAGCTTGCAATCATGCTGGCAAAACAGCTTTCAGAAAATGCCCACTTCTACTGGCATTCACACAAACTCTTGTCTTGACATTAAACACAAACCCTTTCGAAGGAGCTGACAGACCAATCAGAAGCACGATCGAGTCAAACTTAAACAGCTGAAACTGTTAAGAAGGGAAGTGAGAATGCGGTAATGAGTGGGAGGATGTATTTCCTGTTTGCATATGTATGCGACTTTGTGTGCACACAGGATGGAAATGCAGAAGGAGGAAAGGAGATGGTGCCTTCAAGATGCAGAATTTGTTCGATATAAACTGTTGCTTTGCTGTTGCCACCTATTAAATTGGCATTTTCTTCCCTGTATCCCTTTGAGAGAGATTAATGTGAGTATAAGAGTAGAGCTGAAGTGTAATCCTGTGAATGCCCGCAGGTTTAATATATTGAATTAAGCTTTCTGGGAAAAATGCCAGCTCAATCCTCTAAGAAGCTGTGCAGCATGTTGACATGAGGATATCTGACTTATCTCCAAGTATATAGTGTGGGCACTTGTGTAGGCTAATTAATAATACACAACATGACTGTAGACAGATGAGCACTGAAATGGCCCCTTTTCTATGCTGTAGCTAAGATTATGTGTATAGTGTCCTGCCTTAGATATAGTGAGGTTTAACTTGGTCGCATTTGTGGTAGTTTGTAATATTTATGGTTTTATGAGTTTTCGGAGTATTATGTACAGACAACGTGACACAATCATTTCTGGAGTAAGAAACACTCCTTTCAGTTTCCTGAGGAGTCAACTCCAGATGTAACCTACCTACCTAATAAAAGCAATTTCACTTCTCTGGCTGCCTTCTCCCCGTCCTCTCGGAGGTTTTTGTCAATCATCTTTGACCTCTCCGCAGCAGCTTTATCCTCGGCGCTCACCGTACAACCCATTGGATCCAAACGCAGGGGCGCACCGACCGCTTGCGCAAAAAAAAGAAAAAAACAATAAGAATCTCAGGGTGCTGATGGTTTCAGTGCGTCGGCCGATGCCAGGAATAACAATGGAACAGCTTTTGCTTCCAGTACTACCTTCTAGAAAAAAACAGCCTCTTCCACTTGCAAACAAAGTCAGCTTATCCACCTGCAAGAAGTCTGTGGTCCCGCTCTTCTGGTCTACAAGAAGCTCATAAGAGAGGCAAATGAATTCAGAACATTTGCTGTTTTGTTTTGTTGTTGTTGGGTTTGTGTTTGTTACACTAAACCTCAGATTTTTATGTGGTCCATGTCGAATCTATCAAATCCCTATGTCTTGCATCCATCCACAGACTGAAATGCCCGTGCTCCCTGCTCCACGGTAGACTGGCTCACTTAGTCCTGGCCTGGTAAGCAGCGCGTCCCTCGGTGGTGGCGACAGTGCTGCAGTCTCTTTCTGTGCGTATTTAGGCTCGCGCGAAAAACCTCTGATAATCGTGTGACAATTGTAAGTTGTCAACCAGTCGCAGCGACGTCACTCGAGCAACTTGTCGCGATAGCCCTGTTAGATCAGGTGAGCTCTCCGCTGTAGCTCGCGTGAGCGAAACCAATTAATGTGCAAACCAGCGAGGCGTGATTTTAGGAGTGTGATGTGCAGACCGCAGTAGGCGCTGTGCCAGCCTCATTCCTCTGCATTTCCCGCGGATGCAGACTCTAGCATGACAAATGAAATGAAGGCCAGCAGTCCGCCCTCTTCTCACTGACCAACTGCGATACGCAGGGGCCCTTCTCTGGTCAAGGATGCACGGAGTGCTGTTAAAATGGCTAATGAGTCTTGTCGTCACATGTTTATGAAATACCTTGGCACCAAATGAGACCGCTAGAATAGCTGACGTGCAGCGCCATCCAATGGACGTACATAGTAATAGAGTTTATCTACTCGTTAAAGACTTAAAGGCATTGCAGCGAATAAACTTTATATAGAAATTACAGATTATGTGTATGGTGCACTCCCTGAGGTTGGACACAAGCTGTTTTCCAAAACAAAACATAAAGAATCAAATTATATCAAAATATAGAATCAAATTATATTACCGCTGAAATAACCAATTACATTAAAAATCTGAATCATAATCAGAAAACATTATTGATCCCTAGGGGAAATTGTGTGGGTTACAGTGCTCCAGTACAAACGGTAACAAAAACAGACAATACAAGAAGTAAGAAATAGCACAATATATACAATATATACATACATATAAGTCACTTACTAATAAATATCTGAATAAGAAAGAAGAGCATGTGCAAAAAGGGTGTAGCTATCACAGTGTATACAGTGTGTTAGGTGGAGGAGTTGTACTGGAAGATGGCCACATGCAGGAATGATTTCCTGTGTCGTTCAGTGGTGCTTTTTGGTAATCTCAGTCTCAGTCTGAACGTGCTCCTGTGGCTAGCCAGCATGCCATGGAGTGGGTGGGAGGAATTATCCAACATTCTCTTTATCTTGGATAACATTTGCCTCTCCGACACCACCTTAAGAGAGTCCAGCTCCATCCCCACAACATTGCTGGCCTTGCAGATCAGTTTATTGAGTCTGTAGGCATCAGCAACCCTCAATCTGCTCCCCCAGCATGCAACAGCGTAGAGGATTGCACTGGCCACCACAGACTCGTAGAAAATCCTGAGCATTGTCCGACAGATGTTGAAGGACCTCATCCACCTCAAAAAATAGAGACAACTCTGGCCCTTCCTGTAAAGTGCTGTGGTGTTTTTAGCCCAGTCCAGTTTATTGTCTATGTATACTCCGAAGTATTTATAGTCATCCACAATGTCAACATTGACCCCCTGGATTAAACAGGGGCCAAGTGTTTCCTGGTCTTCCTGAAGTCCACAATCAATTCCTTGGTCTTTGCCACGGTGAGCTGCAGATTATTCTGCTCACGTCATGTGACAAAGGAGTCGACCATAGCCCGGTACTCTGTCTCATCATCCCTGCTGATGCATCCAACCACCGCAATCATCAGAAAACTTCTGAAGATGGCAGGTCTCTGTGCAGTGGCCTAGGTCTGTGGTGTAGACGATGAAGAGGAAGGGGGAGAGGACAGTCCCTTGTGGTGCCCCTGTGTTGCTGATTACCTTGTCAGACACACAGTGTTAAAACAGACAGTTCCAATATAAAGTCAAATACAATTTAAGATAAAATAATCACTTCCAGTGCTATAATTTGAATTATTCTAATCTTCTAAGAGTGTAAAACATGGCTACTTATATTTATTTGACATGAGAGACACGTTCTTTATTTTAACAATATTTTCACAGCACAATAAAGGAATGGGGCATTTAAAAATAATAAATAATCTTGAACTATACCAGCTCACAGTAGGCTTATTACAGCCATTTTACCAGTCTTGGCTTTTGTTCTCTTGTAAAAAATAAAATAAAATGAAACATTTTATTGCTGAGTTCTAATGTACCATTTAACTGCAGGGCCCTTGCTACTGCTGTAATGTCTTTAGTCTGAGTCAATATAGATGATATCCTATTGGGTTCATTTCTATAGTACTTAAATGTAACATTAGCTTGAGCAATCAGAAATACACAGACCTGTGCTGGTCTAAATAAAAGTCTTAATGTGTTACAGTAAAAACCAGCAGTATGTTGACATAATGAGGTCAGCAGCGACGGCTCATGATGACAAACAGTTTCATAGGAAAACTGAGCAGTTAAAATGATAAGCTTGTCTTTAAAACAGCATGAACACCTTTAAAAAACAGATGTTCCGGGATTCCAATATTGGTAAGATCTACAGTCAAATGCAAAAGTTTTTTTTATGTATTTATGTTTTGCTTCCAACTATGTACAGCAAATGAACAGTATTTAAATGTAATGTCCTTAACAAATAGGGGGAAAAAAATCTAGCAAAGACCTGACCCAGGACCTGAGAGATGCATCTGGCCCTGTAGTTGATCTAGTTAGTGTTCACTGAAACCTCATCAGAAATATTTTGATGCATGCTCAATCATCCAGGTAAGTAAATCCCAAAAGGCTGATTCTGTTCATCTGGACGCAACATTTCCAGTAGGATAAACGTTTCATCACTCATCCAAATTACTTCTGCAGAGACGTCACTTGGATGAGTGACAAAATGTTTCTCCCAATTAAAAACACTACGTCGAGATGAACAGAATCAACCTTTTGGGACTCATCAGCAATGGTCTCAGTAGGTTGGCTGTCAAGAATCCATTCTTAAACAAAGACAACAAGGAGAAAAGGCTGATGCATGACAAATTACTGAACAACTGGACTAAAAATCAGCGGTAACAGGTCTTACAGAGTGAAAATTGAAAATTTGAAAATGTTGGTTCAAATTGTTGTCAGTATGTGCAGATGAGTTCAAGAGAGAGGTCCAACAGTGAGTGTTCACAGTCATCCGGGAAACACAGTGGAGATTCTGTCATGGTCGGAGCTGCATGTCAGCTAGTAATGTTGGGGATGGAATTATGCATTCAAAAAAGTACAACAGATTTCGATCCGCCACGCAGTACCATCTGGAAAGGATCTCATTTATTTTTCAGCATGACAGCGATCTGAAGCATATTGCCAGTGCAATACAAACAGACCTAGATAGCAAAATACACGATGAGGCACTAACAGTCATAGATGCCACCAATCACCAAAAGCCCAGATCTTAACATTATTTAAGTAGTGCGGGATCATCTTGACAGAGAATGCATTTTCCTAGCAATATAAAAAAAAGAAATGAAGAATGACTCAAGGCTTGCACACATTATTGTATTAATATCAAATACTAAAATTGCCTACAAATTAAGAGCAGTACATAGTAAAAGAAAAAAAAACATGCACTGTCCAAATAACAATTTGATTGAGTCAAGGGGTAAATGAGGCCAAGAAAGACAATCTAAAAACATCTACAATTATTTTATTGGCAAACTAAAATTGTTCAGCTATTTACACTTTACAAGCTACTGTAAATATGCAACACAAATATAAAAGGCATACATTTATATACATTATTTATATAAAGTCACCAAAGTCCAGAGACATTGTTATCTACTTGTAGCGACGTTATAATTAACTTCTTGAACTACAGCTCTAGTAACATATCACACAGATTTGCTTACATGCGTGATGGATTAACATTTGATATCATGTGGTGGCACATGTTTACCCCTGGAGAACCAATGGGGTCAGAGCCGACCCCATTGGTTTTCTAGGGAACCCTAGGGTTCTCCAGGGTTAAAAGCTATAGCATTTTAAAGCAGTAGTAGGTAGTCAGTTGTTATTTTGGCAAGATCCCTTAAAGTAACCCCAAGATCCCTTTAGTAACTTTGGTTACTGAACTTGATGAGACTAAACCACCAATAACACCACAAGGAGCTCAGCAAGTAAATGTGAAAAAGCAATACTGAAAAGGATACTGGATATTTCTTCTGCTCATGATTAGTCTGAAAAAAAAAACCCAACTTAACCTGGAGTCAAAACTGCTACAAAAAACAGAAAATAGAGTTATATATAAATAAACTGAGAATTTGTCCTTGACTTTTCTAAAGCCTGGGAGTTGTTATACAATATAAAACCATCTTTGGGTAGAAGTTGAAAGTATTTGTCATAAGCTTTTCTAACTTTTGTCCATGAGAAAAATTTCCATTGGTTTAAAAGCTGTGAATTTATGGTTTATATTCATATATATTACATAATCTAAAGCCCCTGTAGTCTGTGAAAGCATACTCCTATGTAATTAGTCATACCCGTTATGGGTGTTCAGATCACTTTAAGCCAAAACTTGGGAGGTATTCCTCAACACACATGAATTAAACTAAAAAAAAGTCTTCTCTCTCTGAGCGTAATGACAGTAATCGTAATAGTCTGAGGGGGTTTTTTTTAAGAACGACTTTTTAACACGTAACACAAAACAGATTGGGACTTTAGTACGCTTCACTATAAGATGCCAAATGCACAGTTATTACTTAACATCTCTATGTGACAGTGCTGGAAGGCAAATCTCTGCTCACTACACCAAATACAGAACAGACTTGATCATGCAAAAAGATTAACTTCATGTTTATGGCCAACAAGACCAAGCAAATTACTATCAACTAGTGAAGCAATGACAATGCGACAGAATAACAAAAGCATCATCATCACATCGATCTATCAAATTAACTCATTTTAATTTTACAGATTTCCAGCAGGCAGAGCCAAAAAAACAAAACAAACAACAACAAAAAAACCCAACAACTCAGAGGTCAGAGGTCCAAACTGAATTACAACTAGAAACTACATTTTCTTCATTTTTACCTAGCGGTATCTAGCAATGGATGACGTTTTGGTTTTATTTGCTTATTTTTTTTATATATATACATCGTGTCTATACATTTGTTTATAAAATTCCTATTAAAACCTGGGTACAACCAAACTATTTACATGGTCTTTATTTATGTATTTGGAATCTGGGCAAATACATCCTTTAAATTTTAACCACGGGTGATTAAAAGTGAGCGAATAGTTGGGACAGTTTGGGAAGATGAACATTCTCTTTGATGCTGCTTAAAATTAAATGAGATCATCACCAGTTTTACGTCTTACGATAAATATAAAAGTAGAGCTACCTAGCTGTTATCTTAGCTGAGCAAAAAGACTGGAAACTGGACATAACATGCTCATTACTGGGCTTTAAACGTTCCTGTAGGTGTTCTTTTTTATCCATGAAAAGCGTGGCACTTGTTTAGATTTATTTTTTTTTAAACACAGTCATCATCCAACTTGTAAATTGTAGTGATGTGGTAGAGTAAAGAAATTATTTCTGAAACCCTCAAAGAAGGAATAAAATAAGGTAAATAAACTTCTACAAAGTGTTAAAGTAAACTTGAACTCTTTATATAAAGGGTCACAGTTGGCTTATATGCACTAAAAAAGCATTAAAAAGGCATTTCTTTATCAAACACTTTACATTTTAACAAACAAATGAAATATTATTTGTGTGAATTATCTCTGTATCATGATCATTGGTTTCATTGTATAAAGTAGAATTAAATATATTTCATTTGAAATTAAAAACATGTTTCTGGTAGTTAGCTAAATAAATATAAACTCTTGCTTTCATCGTATCTTTGTGTGCTTTTTGTTAAATGCTAAAAGGCACCCAGGTTTTTGAATAAAATTTGTTGATTTATGCATATGAAGCAAAAGCTTGCAGACACATAATTAAATGTCGGCCATGCTCTAAGGCTTTAAAATACCTCATTATATAATATTCCATAATAATGATGAGAATGAACAGTTCAGATCACTGCTGGTGCAGGTTGAAATAATCTGTTTTCTTCTGTGCATTTAATGGAAAATAACTAATAATACATAAAACGTATGTTATTTTACTGTCTCTTGTTTATACTTTATCTTAATTTGTTTCCTTTCATACTGTCAATCATACTGTCTTTCTCTGTACAGTGCCAGCTGCAGCTGTTTGTGTGTGTGAGTAAAGGGAAAACAACAGGGAAAGACAATTTCACTATCATCCCTGCATCCTTGGATGTTATCGCACTAACACAGGGTAACAACAAAACAAAACAACAACCCTGTTCATTCGTAATTATTCAAATAATTTTTACACTCTGTTAACTTAAATAATAAAATATTGAAATAAATGGATTTTGTACAGATACATGTTAAATTACAGTCCAAAAGTTACATTGATTTCCAAGAGTGATTCCTTTCTACCCACATACTATACTGGGTGTTTTACACATTTAGAAACCCGGAAGCTGTTCTTAGCAGCCCTGTAGTGTGTTCCTGCTTACTTGACAGTATTTTCTAACCATTGACCGTTTTACAGTATGTACCCCTTCCCTAAGACTACACACAATGAAGCAGCACTTAGTGTCCTCCAACAGCAAGGCCTTCCCCTGTTGTCCAGTCGATAATAATGAAGCTCAGACTCATTACCATGAAGGAGAAACCCAAAGCGGCAAAGCAGGCAGCCTAAGAATGATGGGAAAACATATTGGACTTAACTATCAAGAAGTTGAAAAATGATATAACATGCATGGCAAATATTTTCATTGCCTCACCATTATCTTAGGAAGAGAGTTCATGGGTTCATCTTCCTTGGGAACAATGCGGATGTAGAAGACAGCAGGGAAGATGAAAATAAGGCAAGGAGCTGATGTGGCGCCTGAAAAATAAAAAAGCATGCAATGCTGTAATAAAACTTTGATAAGAAAAAAATACACGGGACTCATTATTATTTGTTGATGTTTGTTTTCTGTTTTCTAAATTCTCGATCCATTCGTTCTCTTCCAGGGGTACAGGTCACTAATCTGACACGGGGCTAACACAGAGAGATAGACAACCAATTTAGAATCACCAATTAATCTAACCCCACTAAGTGCATATCTTTGGACTGTGAGTGGAAGCCGGAGTGCCCGGAGATAACCCACACAAACACAGGCAGAACATGTAAACTCCACACAGAAAGGTCCTGGGCAGACAGTGGAGTCAAACTCCGGGCCTCCTTGCTGTGAGGCCACAGTGCTAACCACCGTGTCATTGCTGTTCTTCTGTAAACTTGATTTGTAATTTATACTTTTATTCAGACTTTTTGATTATTTATACAACATATACATGGGCCTGATCCTAATCCCATCCTCCTAATCCCCTCTGTTTTACACACTAGCACACAAAAAAGCAAAATCTGAAAACAGCTCTTTTTATTATATCCTCTATTTTTTCTGCTTCTGTGCATAGATTCAAAAACAGGTAAACTCTGTATGTAAACCCTTGCTTTGAGGAAGTACCCGGTAGTCCCTAAAGTTAATGTTTTATACTTTTACCTGTAACCTATGAAACATGACCTCAGTCTGAAAACAAAGTGGAACAAAAATATTGACTTAAGCTGTCAGTGTGTCCATGACACTGGTCACGTTTTTAACATTTAATATTTGTTTGTGTGTGTATACAAATGGCAACTGAAGTTACCCATAAATCCAACCTATCAGTTCCCTTACTGCCTCTTGGAGATTTAGGCATTATACCCCCTCTTCTTGAGTCTCAGACTCCATAGCATAAGAAAAACATTACTGTTTTGATATTATTTCAACTTTACGTTCAGTATTATACACACCAATAATGCCGAAGATTCCCAGAATGTTAGGAGCAAATATCACCAACATATTAATAAAGGTGAGAAGAATGAGAGCGATGGCAATATGACGTAACCAGCTGAAAGATTTGGTGGGAAATATCATCTGCTGGATGGCTCTACGCACCTGTGGGCAAAAAAAAAAAAAAAAAATCACATCAGAAACACTATAATGTTACAATATTAATTTAATTATTAATTGAAGACTGAAATAAAAGGCATCACTTACTGGGAACAGCACAATGGGGACTGTCAGTGTTACAGCAGTAAGGACAGCCACTCGCACACACAGGATCAAAGTGTCGTAAGGATCAATCCGGCTGTATGTGTGCAGTAGTTCAGGCTCCACATTGCCTACAAAAATATCAACAGAAACTAGTTTAGCTGCGCATGAGCTCATTACTCAGCAAATGTGGACAGCATACCATGACAAACAATCTCCACAAGAGGGCGCTTGGGTTCCATGTAACACAGTAGGGGCAAATTCTGTAAAGGATGGGATCATTAAACAAAACAAAACAAAACAAAACAAAACAAAACAAAAAAAACTGTCTACAGAGACTCAATTTTTCCATGAAAAAGGTTACTACGCTTTTATAGAAACCACATTAGATCGTCTGGATGATGGCACTTAATAGCTAATACACAATAACTAACAATTAACAACAAGGAAAAGCTATTCCTTTGCAAGGAAAATGATTTTTATTTTTATTTTTTGCAAGATTTGTAAAGTATATTGAACATTTTAACACCGTATCTGAGTTGCCCCTCTAAAAAAAACGAATCTCCCTAGTCAAATATGTTTGAGCCCAAACTAGATTCCTTTTGTCCTACTTAATAATAACAAATATCTATCACTGTTCTGTCCACTTGATATGAACACAGCCATTTGTATTCGTCTGCTGGTACTGAAACACCAATCGTAAAAGAAATGTCAGGGAAAATTGCCCTCACCATAAAAAGTCAGGTAGCCAAAGAGAGCCGCCAGAAAGTACATGGTGTACATGATTAAGATGGAAATGTTGGACACCTTCTGCATCTTCTTCTTTGATGGGCTAAAATCAAAGAGTGGACATTAATGCCACATTTTGCACTGAGATGTTATCAAACATTGCAGGTTACAGATGGGCGACTCACTTGTGTAGCTCAGTGTAGATGGGCAGGACCTCAGGGTGGCAAACAAAAGCGAAAGCCAAAATCGGGATTGTGTATGCTGTCTGTTAAGAGACACATAAACACATGACTGTCTATTATTAGCAGTGCAGTTGAGCTTCCCCGCATACATGTGGGGAAACTAGCAAATACATTTACAGCATCTCAGCATCTCTGGCTTTCAATATTCGAAAGCGATACAGATCCACAGATACAAACGGATCTTCATCTTAGCCGCCTACCTGTGGGTTGATGGTGAACATGCGTGGGGTGCAGTGGGAGTCATCATCCTCGTGAACCACACCGTTGTTGTACTCATGGATATGGACTGAATCGTTCAAGCTGAGGTGGGAAGCGGTACCATTCACTGAGAACTCCTCAAAGGGGCAGGGAATCTGAAACTTCTTGAAGATAACCTGCAAATGTGGCAACATGTGGAAGAACAAACAGGAATATCATGAAAAATAAGGATAAGGTGATATGTCAGTCATTAAAAAAACATCCTCCAGTTATCAACAACTACTTAGAAAAACCATTTCAATCTAGATTAGGGCCACTCAGCCTCTAAGTAGACAGATTTAACTTTGAACCTCTGATGTCTGTAGTAGCTCTTATATTAGCCTTATCAAACACTGACACATTCCACCAAAAATAGAGACAAGGATGGGAAAGTTAGCAACATAAAGTGTACGCCAGGAAGGCATGCCAGAGCAAAAGAGGCTCTGTGTGCGCAGTGACTGTGATGATGTGCCACTGTGTGTGTTGGACCAACTTACTGCAGTGAGAAAGAACACCATGCAGCTGAGAGAAAACCCACTGGAGTAGCCAAGGTAACCTGAAAATAAAGAGAACGAGAAAATTCATAACTGCTCCTCAGACTGAATGCATGTGTTGTTTGGAACCACTATTAACTGCATTAGCTTTAGATGCTCCTTGTCATAAATGAAGCTACTGCAATAACATCCTGAAAATGTACAGAGTGACCTCACAGCACTGTGAGGGCAAAGACGGCATGTTTATACTGTGTATTAACGAGCAGAATATGCCGGAATTGAGAGTGCGATTATGTCAGGAGAAATTATTTTTAACTGAACAGCCCGCTGTTTTCACTGTGAGGGGTAGGACAAGAACGCACTAATTGCTTGACTGCAATGTACATACCTTTGCCTTCAAAATTATTAGATAAGCTGGATTAATTTAAAATAATCTTAATTGATAACTTCTAAGTATAGAAAATATTTCTTGAACACAAACTGGCAAATGCACGAGTTAGATAAATGCACTGCAAGAAAACAACCCAAAACTCAAACCCACCACTCTGGAGTATAATGAAAAGGAGCAAAACTACTTTAAAGAAGCTATGTTACAACGAGTAGCTGAATAAAAGGACATTAACTGTTAATACAGACTGTAAACACATAATACTTGTTATGCAGGGACCTTGCCCAGCTGCCATGGAGATCCATTTAATTAAGTTAAAAATAAAAAAATGTAAGTCAAACTGTAAATTTAAGTGAAGACAACATACATATTTTATATTATTTCACTAGCTATTGATTATTAGTATATTATATTACATATTATATTATTACTTTTTTTTTACTCTTAGGAAATTCAAATAATTTATTATTTATATTGGAAAGTTAAACCCGCTGGTGTTGTGTACATGGTCCTGGAAGTCTGGCTAGACTCATAGATCAGTAAATTTGGCTTTTTTATCTGCTTCAAGCTTATCTTTTATCTCTGGTCACTGTGTGTGCAGAAAACACCTATACATTCACCTATATGCAATTGCCCACTCGCTTTAGTATTGTGTCAACAATAAGGTTAAAGTTGCCTTAGTGGTCTGATTCAAAAGAGGATGTTTTTGTTTTCTTTTTTAACAGCAGGGCAACTGTAGGGAGAAAAAAACATCATCACTGTCTGATGTATGCATTAGATCACATGTTAGCTGATTCTGATAACTGTTTTGAATGACTGCTGAAAACTCATTTTTATAGGTAAGCTTTCCCTTAATCCTCATCCCTTTATTTTTGGCCATAGTTTACAACTATTTGCTTATATGTCTGAATGAGCTTCTGACGATTATGTGCCTTTTTATGTGTCTGTACATTCGAACGTGCATATTTATCTTTAACATATGGCTTTTATTCAAACTGTGAAGCAATTTGTAGCTGTGACAGTTTTCTAATATCTGTAAAAAGGTATTATTATAGCATGTTCCAACACACTAACAGCTTTCTTTGGTAAATGGAAGTGGAAAACAGTACTCCCATAACAAAGATATATTTACATTATACTCACCAAGCTGTTTCATTAAAGCAAGGGGCAGGATGATACTGGCAGAGACCATGATGACCAGGTAGTTTCCGTTCAAGTACCACAGACTGTTTGGAGAAAAATCTAGTTTATTTTGGTAAGCTTTTGGTAAGAGTGTGTGGTGGTAACATGTTTCTTCATTCTGTACATGTAGCATAGAGTTAGTGCTGTTTTTGTACTTTTAAAAATGTCAGTGCAGCTAAATCTGTGACACAGGGCTGTTAAAAATCTGTTGGTCCAAATGGTTGATGTACCCCATTTTGTCAGGCCAACAGTAACCTGTTGGGAACACCCTTGGCCACAAGATTGTGGAAAAAATGTGTCTGCTTATGTTACTCTCAACAGAAGTACTAGAATAGTGTGTTGCATAACTCAGATTATTTATATGACTGGTCACAGTTGCAGTAAAGCAAAACACTATGGTGCCTAAACATCTTAGGACTGAAGAAGTCAGCAAATGTTACCAGTATCAGCTTAAAGTCCCTGTCAGACACTTTATCCTCTCTTTCAAACAGAAAAAAAGACATCAGACAAGTATTAGTGTTCACATTTACAGTCTCCTTCTACAGCTCTGCTAGTTTGTCATCATCAGGTCCCCAGACATGTCCTCACTCTGAACAAATATCTTGTGAAATTCATTCAATTAAGAAAATATCTCTGTTGTGCAACCTCAATAGCTGAGATTACATGTATATGTTTATTCTAAGGACATGTAGACAAATGTTAGTGTTACAGTGGCTTCGTACTTCTGTGTTAAATCTACACCGTGGTATCTGTCATATCTGCAAACCCTGCTGAAACCCTGCACTGTAAACTATCTTGTAACCCACGCCATAACCTACACTGTGTCATAACCTGTTGTTTTTGACACATCCTGCGCAGGTTCAGAGGGTGCAAACCTGCGAAGGTTTATTCTCCAATTGCCCTAAATAACAGTACTAGTAATTACCAAAATCATTATTTATGGGTTTTTTTTTAGTTTAATTGTAAAATAAATTTACTGTTGTTATCATCAAATTTTCAAATTTACTGTTTTTCAGAAAAAGCAGAAAAAATAGTAAAAGACATTCTTATATTTTATCAAGATACCGAATTACAGTTGTTTACCTACCAATCAACTGCACCTGCTCAAATTTGGGTATAAAAACATTATTTCCTTTTGTTATTTGCCCAAAGAACAGCTATAAATTTGAGTTTTAAATATGTTTTTCACAGATTACTGAAATATTTGTGTTTTATTGTTTTATGACAGGTGGTCTAATAACTTTGTTAACCGCTGTATAAATGCTGACACTCAGTTGTCAGGTGTTAGGGTGCAGTTAGAGATGCTGCAGAGAGTCTGACTTCTTTTATGATATAGCTTTTATTGATTTGACACTGTGATCCAGCTGTGTAATAAAGGATGGACATAATATATTTAAGTTTTAAAAACATTTATTTGTCTTTAATCACTACTCAAATCATCAGTTATACTAAACGGAATGCAGTGGCATCTATATGACTTTTTCCAGTGGGACTAATCTATCTAGGGACTTTACAGCGCCTTTTTTATACTTATCCATACAGCGAGTTATTCTGTGAACTTTAGCGCTTTATCTACCTGCCATCTGCTAAGTGAATATAAATAAATGAATGTGGTGAAACAGCATGTTTATAGTCATTTTACCTGTCTAAACTTAAAACATCAGGAGCTGTAGAGCCAAATGGGACCACACAAACATGCAGTTTAAAGTCAACTGTCTCTTAAATCCTGTGCATAGGAAAGTCTTTGTCCCCTAAAGCCTGTTTCTCACTGCTAAGCCTGTTATTCTTAACCCTGCAAGAAACACAAAGAGTAGGATCGGCTGTCTGCCACAGTCCTACATGCTGGAACACAGTGTGATCTATGACACTACCAGTGTAGTGCATGCGAATTTGGGCGAGTCACTTAAAAGCAGGGGAAGTTGCACAAATCATAGGTCATGCCTTCTTTGGCCTTTTAGGCGGTAGGTCAAATGAGAGCAGCTTTCACATGCAGGTGCACTTGCACTTGGGACGAGTTCTGTCCAGTCAAGTCTAGAGTTGAAATCCAAGTTCAGTCAAATGAAGTCTTTGGAAGTAAACTGTGTTAGTCTGACTAGCAGTATTTTAACATTTAGCTTCCAAAGTTGCATTAGCAGTGACAATACAAACAGTTTTGGTTTTCTCTCCCTCAAAATTAGTTTTTGATTTAACTTTCACTGTTCTCATAGAGTGACAACCCTAGGTTGGATTAACAGATTTTTTTTCTAGAACTGAATGGCAGACATGTTTCCAAATGTCTCAGCCTCTCTGTATTTGAACATGCTGTACATCACTGGACCCTTTATATTTTGCCAAAAAAAAACCCTTCACATACCCTACATAAAACAACACCAACCAATTCAGATCTACTTCAGCACTGGCACAAACTACTTAAACTCAGGCAGAGTGAAAGGCACTTGGCTGTCTCTCCACCACACGATAGCTTTCTAATTCAAGAGCCACTAGTCATAAATAAAGCTGCAGACCCACTACACACCCCTCATTCCTCTTAGTTGCTGTGACGCCATGAATTTGGACGACAATTTTCATCGAGTGGACATGAACACAGTGTGCCTCCGTTGCTATAGGGCTGGCCCTGAGCTGACCTATCCTCAGCCTCAGAATTTGGCACCCCATTTTACACCACCTGCTGCTGTCATTTGTGTGTGTGTGTGTGTGTGTGTGTGTGTGTGTGTGTGTGTGTGTGTGTGTGTGTGTGTGTGTGTGTGTGTGTGTGTGTGTGTGTGTGCAAGGCATGTAGAGCAGTTACAGAGCTCAATACATCTATTTCATTTGGCTATAAGCGTTTAACGTAGGTGGCAAGTAGGTTGAGAACTACGAGAGAACTGCAGTTGTTATGTGGGTTTAGGTCATGGGTCGGCAACCCTAGGCACGGGGTTAACATCAGTTAGAAGTGTTAACTGATGGCACGACGATAGCTGGACTGGCCATCGGGCATCTAAAAAAGACAGAATCGTCCCGTTTCTCTCCCGCATTCAGAGAAAATATTACGCGTTTGGTGTTGAGCTGAGTAGGGACACAGTTTGTCCCGTACTTCAGCTAGAATGGAAAAAGACACAAAGCTGGAGTTGCCTCTTCTTCTCTCATTCTCTCCCCTCCCCCTCCTGTTGCTACTTCAATCATGAAACTGATTAACGATCAGCTGATCGGCTTTTCTCTCTTGTTTGTTTATCGCCCACTTTGCGCCAGAAAGAGGAAACCAGCGGATGTCGCACTAAACAACAGCAGCACGTTTAAGCTTGATCAGCTGTTGTTAGAATTTATTTAATATTAATTCCTAGTATCAGCTGATGTTTGCTGGAGCCACAGCTGTAAAAGCTGCTGGTCATGATATTGGTTTGGATATGTGGTGAGACGGAAACATGAAGATGAAACCAGGAGATGTCCTTACTGAATCATCAGAGCTGAACAAGTGATGGAGAAACAGGTTTACCTTTTAGGTGACATGAATGAGTTGAAGGGAAGTTATGAACTGTTTCTGAGAGACAAATAACACCAGGATCCTTTTTTTAAAGTAGCTGACAGCTGGTAACTGTGCAGGGGCGGATCTGGCAAAGTTTTGCCAGGGGGGCCAGATAGGGCATTAACAGGGAAAGGGGGGCACAAAGAAATACTTTCTTATTCTCATTTAAAATATCTAGCTTTTATTAAATAATTATCTGAATCTTACAACCAAAGTTTTTATCTGATGTAAAATGTATAGAAATCATACATATACCAACAAGACAGTGTGCATCACTGTCACAACAGCGTTTGTTTTCATTCAAAGGCTTTATAGCTTTAATACCTGGTCTCTAGTCAAAATGCCCGGGCTGTTTTTTTGTCCCAGTAGTGGATTAATCTGAAAAGGTGCATTAAAAAATAAATAGACCTTTTCAGATGGTAAATGGCAGCTCGCATAGACACATTAGTTGTGCCGCTTCTTAATGACGGTATTTTAGCTAACAACCCCAACTACCAGATTCAACTTGTAATTGGCTAAAAATAACTTAGCCTACTGGTGAGAGGGACGTTGTTACCTTTCCACATTCCTACACTTCAAAAGCTTCAGGAGCTTTCCGCTCAGCATCAGCACCACGGAAATACACGGATACATCCGTAGAGTCGAGACAGAATTCACAATGCGTTTTTGGGACTTTCAGGTGTATGGACCAATGTTTTATTTTCTGATCAAACCAGAAATCTTTAATGAGCAGCTAGATTTGTCTCGCATTAACTGGCTGAGTTAATGCCAGTTAATGCAACATCGAAGCAGCTGGAATCCACAGCTGTGCGTGTTCATGGAGCTTGCATTTTTACCTGCTGGACATCACTACCTGACAAGTTTAACTGTCTTCAGAACATTGCAGAGGCCTTATTGACAGTATTTGGCTCTACATATCTGTGTGAGTAGATTTTCTCTCACATGAGTGTCCTCAGGTAGCCGTCTGAATGCTGGACACTTGGAGACCTGTGTCTCTGAATGGGAGACCAGAGATCACATAACATGTGTGTCTCTGTATTAACAAACATGCCATATTGGCTTAGTTTATTTTTCTTATCATTGTTGTGAGGAGACCATAAATAGCATTTGTATTTTCTGTTGTACAGTTCATTTGCTGTTATGGAGTTCTTGTTATGGATAAAAAGTGTCTTTTTTTGTTTCAAAATAGATGATAACTATTCACTGATAGCTGCCAACATATGCAAACAAATATAATTCTATAAAGTGGTTCTATATATTGTGTAACTGTTAATATAGAGCGTTATTAATCTAATGCAATGATGTGGCACACTGACTTCTGAGGAAATTTTAAATGGCACTCGCCATCAGAAAGGTTGCCTACCCCTGGTTTAGGTTGTCTCAGTTGGTTTTAATCTTAACTTAAAACTTAATAATGTTGAGGTCAGGATTCTGGATTGCCACACTATGTTTGCAAGACCCCTTACAGCTGAAGGTCTTTTTTTATGACTTTAAATATTTGAAGCACCTACGACTTGAACAATTATGTAATTATGAGTCCATGCATCATTCATTCCCTTCTGCTTATTGAATACAAGGTCATGGGGCGGCTGGAGTCTATCCAAGCAAGGGAAAAATTCCACTAAAATACACAAACGAGCAACAATTGGAACAAGTCCCATGCTTAGATGAAAATCTTGTGTCAAGCCCATTTAACTCAGAAGGTCTGCACATTATGCCCTGACATGTGTAATCCTGCTAGTTGGCATTATATAAATAAAACTAAATTGAACTGAATAAAGTATTCTGTTGAGTATCTTGAGTTATTGAATAAATTGAGCACATAAGTATTATAGCTGCAATCCATTTTTAGATTTAAACAGACAGCTGGAATCTACTTCAGTCCTCCGTGGCCTTATGCAGACCGTGTCTCTGGCACAACTCTGACGTGGACAGTGCTTGCCTCTACAAGCTGACAGTAGTGAGGATTGATGTTGTGTGCTTTAGTATCAGATGCCCAATCATATCCTTCCTGTTGTTCAGCCAATTCCAGGCTCCCATTCTCATTACACCCCCAAACCAACTGACTCAGTAAATGCTGCAAACTGGGCTAGGCCCCATGACCCTGCACACAGTGTCTCAGCTCTGGGTCAACAACAGGCAAGACTCATGTGCTCATGTCAGCCCGGTGGTGTAAATACTGAAAAGGACATAAATGACAAGACTCACTCGCTGTTGGGCTCAACCTTCAGGAAAGCTTGGATGACCAGCGGTAACTCGGATTTAACAATGTAAAGGTAGCTGGACATAGCTGTAACAAGACAAGACAGGGGAAATGTAACATGTGGTGAAGTAAACCACAGTGCAAGTACACACGCTAACCAAACAAACATCAGAAAAACCATGACACAAGTACACTTACCACATCATGTTTACATAGGTGACACAGCCGTCGCTACTACTGCGGACACTGTGGTCACGTCCTTTGTACTTTTGGGAAAATGGATGTTTTACTAACTTTTACTACTTTCAGTATTTATCGTTCGCACCAAAACTTTATTGCTTAGAGATTATAACTTAGCTGAGCTGGGACGATAGACTCTGTTACCTTTCAAGCAAAAGTGTGTATTTGTTGAAAAATAAGGTCAGTTTTCCAATGACAATTATGCTTTGTAGCTTCTTTACAGTGTAATTGTTATACCTATGAGTAATATCTGCAACTTCTGTCGGAATGTTTTGGTTAGAAGGAGCAGGTGAAGTTAGTGGTAGTGAGTGGTATGACTGATCACAGTGACATGCTTGTGCGTTTACGGCTTGCATTAACATATTTTCCCCTTTTCAGTTATCTGGATACAGATCGTACCAGATCTTACCACGTAGTAGCAGCAAACTAGTTATGAAATCAGTATGGGGTTATCTCAATTATGGACTAATTTAGAGCTTAAGAAGCTTTGCGAGGCACATTAAAATCACATTACATCACATCACACTAAAACATATAATCAAGCTCTCCTACAATAAATAATTAAGTACAAGATAGAGCTGGAAAATGCATTTAAGAACATTTTTAAAGTCAAGTTTAAAGAAAGAGTGAAAAAAACAAAACAAAAAAACATCAATGACTGTGATAATCTATGGTGACTTTCACAGATAATTTCCATCTGTCTTGACTCTGGTCTTAGGAAAAGCCACTGTTGCCCGATGACACTCATGACTGACTGCTTCAGTTTCACTTGATGAAATGTTTTTGTTGTTGTAGGCCATGAAATGCTTTAAATGTAATCATCAAATGTAATCTTACAATCAGTACCAAAGCTAATCGTTAGTGAAGAAAGGAAAGCAGCTTTATCTTTTTGAGTCTGTTAGTAATCAAGCAGCTCCATTTTCAAGTAACTGCAGACATGTTTTTCTAACAACAAAGGACCAATGATGGAGCCTTGTGGAACGCCAGAGATCAGAAAAACTTACTGATTTCTGAATATGTTCTCTTTAAAAGGTACAATCTAAACCAGCCTGGGGAGCTATATCCTGGGCCTAACTCAAGTGACTACATTAATTGTGGCTGCTTCTTTGCTTAGAAATGGTTGAAATCTGTGTTAGAATTTGTAAAATATATAACTCATACTGATGACTGATTATGATTATTTTCTTTTCAAAAACGGTGTTGTGATTTACACACACTACCCCTTATGACAAGGGAGCAGCAAAAAGGTAGCTTTCTTTAGTGATTTTAATAATTCGGAAATCAACAGGGTAAACTGTGGCTTTTTTCTTAAGAAGCTGGGTTGAGTAGTTCATGCTTAAGAAGAAGGTATGACCTAGTTTGGCTCAACAACTCTCTGGTCAGTAAGAAGAGCAAATCTTTTTAATGTCAAAATCACAAGGACTACAGCTACTTATAAGCAGCTACTTCAGTGTTAATACTCTATCATATCCCAAACTTATAAATAGGACCAAAAGCCAAAGTAATACTAATGGCTTATTTGACTATAGTTATAGGGTCTTTACCTTACAGTATAAGGCACCTTGAAGTGATTTGGTGCAATAAGCATATAACAGAATTGAATTGAAGTGAATTCAGTTTATAGCTACAGGCCAGTGGAAGAACACATGAGCGAACATGTTCCAAACCTACACTATCTCCTCACCTCCAATATTTTGCAGGGTGATTGCTGTGCCAGCAGCTATTTTTCCAAGATTGCCAAAGGCCCTGTACCCCAGCTGTTCATAAGCTCGGATTCCTGTAAGCAGATTACAAACAATCACAAATTCAGTTATACTTGCTAAGATCTCTGTCCAAGGAACACAACAAGACGCTTTCAGAGGGGTTGACAAATGGCTGCACAACTTAGATAAATAAAGAGTACGCTGACATGACTTTTTTTTCTAGTTTTAAAATTTGCCTAGACAATTTTAACTCAGCAAAACCTCAAATTACGGAATAAAAAAACAAAACAAAATGTCTTTATTTAATGAGACAGGGCATTATACAAGTCGCGATGACTGAAAATCAAATCCTTCTATACAAAATTGACTTTTAAAAATACATTTAAATTATGAATACTTTATTTGTTGATCAAGTTTTTTTCACATAACTTTTTTTCCAGTCAAGCACTCTTTGACATTAAGCGGTTTTTGATTTTTTCAACTTTATCAGCTGTCCTTTTCTAATGGCAACCACAATAGCAATCTCGAAGGGATTTTTGATGTGAGAACTTTACAACATGTAATTGTACCATTTCTTTTCAAAACACTGAGAAATGACACAATGCTTACCCACAATGCCTGAGGATTTGAGCAGCAGATGAATAGAGTAGCATGACAGAGCTGCTACTGCAGTCAGAAGAAACCTGTGACAAAAAACAAAAGTCACACACTCGTTATTTTCTATACCACTATTAAATTTGTTTTTTTGATTCATGATATTTTGTGGTCATAAATTAGCACTGACTGCATCAGCTGATTGTGCCGCACAGTACATATGACCACACAAGAAAAAATCCGTTTCTGACTCCAGGTTTTTTATTTTGGTAAACCACCAGTCACCTGTTTCAAAGCCGCTCTCCATACTAATCTCATTCATAAAGTGCTTTACAAATTCAAACATTATGGCTAACAGGTGGATTTTACAGTTTGAGTGCAGCTAACCAAACAATGAAGAACCACTTACTGCTTCAGAGACAGAGAGTGACAGCTGGACAGCATATCCTCAGTTTTAACATAAAACTCATTGACGCAGCCAAGGGCAGGACAAAAGTGAAAAACTGATGTTTTTTATATTTTATTTTATTTTACTGTTCTTATTTTAGGCTCCAGCACCCCCCGTGACCCTGAAAAGGATAAGCGGAAGCGACTGGATAGATGGATGTCCTTATTTTCTCCTGAGTTATTAGTTTTGTTAGCTAACATAAACTAATGTAAGTCTATTGACCGCAAAAAAACCTACCACATGATGTCACATTCTCTACTGGCACAAGATGGCAATAAACATGTTTTAAAAACTTGAACTTTCAAAATCAGAATACAATCCCGAAGGATTAAACACTCATTTCTTAAATCCAGCTACACAGGCAGTGTTACATCTGTCAGCTTTTCATGATGTAAATTAGCCTTTATATGTCAACTTTAATTGCAACTGTTTAAAATACTTATTCCAGCCAGATCTATAAACCTTGCAGTATCATGTATTTTCAGTAGTATTTTTTTCAGTCTGGATAGCTGTTTCAGTGGCTGAAACACCTGTTCTAGCATTAGTGGTTATAATACAGACATCTATAAACATACTTATTTTGCTGTACTTATTTATTACTTATTTTTCTGTATGTGTTAAATTTGGCTTGATGTAATATTACAGTCTAACTATATTTGTGCTAGTCATACACTATACAGTTCTAATGCAAGTACTAATAGGAAGATTCCATAAGGCTATAGGTTCCTTCAGTACAAGAGCTACTCTGTATAAACTAAACTGACTTCCTGCTTTCCCCAGACGCTGAGGCCATTTTCTGCTCCAGTCTCACTTCTTTGCAGCTACTTAAACATAAACTATATGACTAGGAAAACCTGGGTCATGGTCTGACAGCAGCTGTCTGTATGGATGCCTCTATTGGGTCTGGAGGTTCAGTTATTCTGAGCTGTGGCCTTTCTATGGCCTATGTGGCAAGGAGGCTTGGGGCCTAAGAGAGGCAATAAATAAAAGTGAACCAATCTTGGCATATAATGTGTTGCAAGACATTAAGACATATAATAAATCAGTACTATTTATAAATGCACTGAAAAAGCAGATTACTTTGAGAAATACAACTTAGTTTACCTCCTTTCAGTTTAATCACTGCATATCAGTAGAATAGCAAATCTTGAGGTCAGAAAATTGTTGGAAAAAGACTAATTGGTTTTTTTGCTGACAGGTGGGAAGCTGTCATACATTTGTTTGTTTAATATAAATGTGGGGCCTGACAGCATCGCTTAGGATGACTCCTTATACCAAGATCTCTGTGATTCCCTACATCCATGTGAAAATTCCTTTCCTAGGTGAAGATATTTCCTGAGGTCTTCACTGGTTTCTTGGCACTGCCATGAGAACATAGTTCTAAGAATTAGTCTCAAAATAGTTTTCCATATGCTAGCTCCATAGTGTACTGGTTAACACATTTCCTTAATATACAAAAGATCCCTGTGTTGAGACCAGTAGGGGTTACAAAACCAGCCTCAAGAGGTCACAAGCCAGTCTGCTCCCATTTGGGAGTATTAATGGGAGAATTGTGCCAGAAAAGCCATCCAGTGTAAAATATGTAGATCCATCCATAAGGGAGGAACTGAAACTACCTGCTACAGAACTTTCTATATGCTGATAGATATAGTCTTTTCTTTTGACATTGCAAAAATAGACTGTCCCCATACAGTAAAAGCTATTGTACAAAGCTTGAAATAAGGGTTGTATCAATCTAATTAATGATAAAAGGTGAACAAGTATCCTCCTCCAAAAGAAATGTTTAAGACAATATTCAGACATCTCTGTAAGTTTGATTTGCTGTAAAAATGTCACATAACTTGTTTTATTTTTTGTTTTAAAACTCTTTTACTCACCAAAAAAGGAGTATCCCAGTGTTGGCCATGGCATAAGCTAAACCCAGGATTCCACTACCCATAATAGCATTGCCCAAGTTGAAGACCGACATGCCAAAAGACGTCTTTCCTTCAAACTGTAAATGCAATATAAATAAATAAATAAATAACAGAGTATACATTAAATGCCAATTTAAGATAAAACCTAATGTTGTTACCTATGTTATATAGCTACAATTGTTGGGTTTCTCACTTACATCTGTGAAACGTATGGGTTTCTTTCCGCCTTCGTTGGGCAAAAATTCCTCGTTCTCCAGTCCATCATCAGGCTCTTCATATCTAGAGGCCAGATTTGCAGGTGTTAATTGATGACATTTCCGTCCGCCACTGAGAAAGTGAGCAAACATCGTCTGCAGACTCTAGCAAATCATGTGCTTTGAAGGTGACGTAATGGGCAAATATGTAGCTGAAAACCCTTGACGTAAATCTCTGCAAACATACCTGACTGTTTGAGTGCCATTTCTGTATAAGGATCCACCAGTTGAGGCGAGCACAAAAACAAGGTAAACATGCATTTAAAAAAGCGAATATTATTTATGAAGTTATACTTTATGTGGTTCACCACATCTGTTATCTTGTTCATCATTTTCACTATTAATGGAGAATTATCATAGTGACAACAGTAAGCAAAAACAAATCAAACATCTGCTTTTAGCTTTAGCAGTGACATTTGAATTTAAAATAATATTGTTTAATTGGATTTATGAGATTGTGGCTTTCACACAAGTATAACTAGAGAAAGACAAAAAGGAAACAAAGGCAGCCATTCATAAGGAAAGAATACTCACTGATCCTCATCTAGCATTGTTTTCAATGGCACACCCACATCCTCGCCGAGGTCATGACTTTTCCCGTTTGATAATATGTTCATCTCTGATTGAGAAGGCTCCATAATTCAAGCTCTGTTTGGTGTATGCGTTCGATTAAAGCAGTTCTTATGAGTGACTTGAATATCTAGGGCAGAGGTGGAAAAAACATGAGTCAGATAACATGTCAGACAAGAGGCCTTATTTGTTTTGGATAAACCATTTCATAAAGACAATGTACACTTAACATGCTTAATGGCCTTCAAGACATGTGGTTTCAGCCAGCCTGTTGTAGACAATCAGCTACTTTTTAATGCTCGTGGAAACACAAGCTTTCTCTAAAAGTTCATAGACTTTTGATTAGTCCATGTGAAAAATATCCTTATATACATCTCTGCAAGTTTGTTAAACTTGAAAAGGGTGGACCTGAAGAAACCCTTATATCCAATCCTTCTTTTCAGAGAGGGCCTAGAAATGTGCTGTGGGGCTGCCTTTGTCTGTGCCACGTCACTGAAAGCTAAACTTTACAGGCCACAAACAAGTCATTTGTTTTTGCCCAATTTTCTTTTTTAGAAATTGGAACAAAATGTTGTGTTCATGACGTTGTCAAATTTTTCTATCCAGAATACATCTGTACAGCACAGGAATGACTCAGAGTCAAGCGAGTGACGTTCAACACACTTGACAACATGATCTGACCTCATTCGTTCTTTTTCAGAAGTTTCTGTAGTCCATACACTGAATTGCAAATAATCAAATGTGAGGATGAAATATGACGATGCATGTTCTGCTTTCCAGAACTTCAGAATGGAGCAAAGCAAACAAGTCAGGATCACTAAGGCAAAGTCCACAGTCAGAGTACTTTTTTTTAATAACCGTATTTGCTCTTGTCTTTTATATTCCAGATCCCTCGATTTTTAGTGCTACTGCTGACATCCCCACACAATGACACTGTGGCCTTGATGATGAATATAAACATGAGTATGATTAAACGAGATGCCAGATCACTCACAACAAAATGCTTCAAATAACAGAGAAAGCGCTTTCCAAAACAGCTATTATGAGGCTACTATAATTATACAGTTTAACAGTAGCATCAGTGTGGGGGACGCTGTATTCACAGTTACAGTCAGAAGAGAATGTCAGAGTATTTGTCATTTTATCATTAGCAAGCCTGTAATTAATAGCTCTTTAAAATTTGCCTCAGACTTTTTAACAGAAATAAATACTCTTCTATACTTCAGTGAGAACTTAGACAGACAATGGTGTGTTGTTAGTAGTTTCCGCTGTGACCAGGGTAGAGCAGCTCAATTGTGTTCACAGTGTCCTCTCTGCCAGAAGATCACTGCTGTGGCTATTCATAGTGTACAATTAAAGAGTGTCATTGATACAATGCCACTGAAGCTAGGAAAGAAACTTGAGAGGACACTGCGTGCTGCTTCACAATATAATCGGGTACTGAGCTCTTCAAATTTATGAATACCTTTCATCAATTTAAAAAAGAAGAAGATCTAAATCTGGATTTTAAATTAAAAAGAAAAAATACCTAACATTACTGATACCTTGCACCATGTTATCTGGTGAGTCAGTATTTGCTCAATGATACCACGTCCCTTAACGTAGCCTCAATCCCCTAGCCTAAAACCCCCTGATGTAAACACTTCCTGTTGCAACACTGGCCTTTGACAGCAATTATTTCCAGTGAGGTAAATTCAGGGGAGAAAATGTTGTGTGAATGCTATTTTCAAATTGAAATACACTTTGTGATACAATTTATGATTAGTGTTGGCCATTACATGAAAAGCAATCGCAAACAAGCAAAAATAAATCAGACTTAGAAATGTAAACATGGAGAGCTCTTCAAAAGGTTGAGCCTCTCACGGTGAGTGAAACTACAGTCATTATGTTTGTTCATGAACAACCATAAAGCATGGGATCACTGAATTTACAGTAAACACAACAAAAGCCTATTGTTTTGTCTCGTGACTTTACCATGTTTATACTTAAATACAGCAGTGACTGTTCTGTTGTGGTCTTCTATATATCTAAAACCCAACATATATGTCTTGACCATAATGCACAGCACCATGCGTGGTGAGAACAAAATGCAACAAATGCAACATATCAGCTGCCAAACACAGTTGTCAAGATCATTTGGGCTTGCTGTTTGCCACAGGTCGTGGGCACCTTATGCCGTATGCCAGTACTCTAAATGTGAGGCCATCTGTCCTACAGCAAAATCTTGGCCCCAACTTGGTCATACAACTGGATAATGATCCCAAGCACAGCAGCAAATCTACAGCAGAATGGCTAAAAAAAGAAAAGAATCAAAATGTTGCAATGACACAGTCAAAGTCCAGACCTCAACCTGATTGAAATGCTGCTGTGAGACCTGAACAACTCTGCCCATAAATGAATGGTTACAAATGTAAATGAACTGAAGCAGTGTTATTAAGAAGAAGAGTGGGCCAAAATTCCTCCTCAATAATGGAAGAGACTGATAAAGTCAAACAGAAAAAGATTACTTTGAGTTATTGGTGCCAAAGGTGGATCTACTGAAATATAGACTACTCTGTGTTTCACAGGGCTGCATTACGGAAGAGGATTAGTGCCACTGGGGGGAAAAAAAGTGGGCACGTCTTTTTTTTTTCTTCTTTTCCTGAATTCAGAATTTCAGAATTCTGAGAAAAAAGTCAGAATTCTGAGATTAAAGTCAGAATTCTGAGAAAAAAGTCAGAATTCTGAGATTAAAGTCAGAATTTTGAGAAAAAAGTCAGAATTCTGAGAAAAAAGTCAGAATTCTGAGATTAAAGTCAGAATTCTGAGAAAAAAGTCAGAATTCTGAGATTAAAGTCAGAATTCTGAGAAAAAAGTCAGAATTCTGAGAAAAAAGTCAGAATTCTGAGATTAAAGTCAGAATTTTGAGAAAAAAGTCAGAATTCTGAGATTAAAGTCAGAATTTTGAGAAAAAAGTCAGAATTCTGAGATTAAAGTCAGAATTCTGACTTTTTTCTCAGAATTATGACTTTAATCTCAGAATTATGACTTTTTTCTCAGATTTTTTTCCAGTGGCCCTAATCCTCTTCCATACTGCATAGAGTACCATGAAAAGTAAGAAAAATCTCAGTTTGGTTCATTAAAAAATGATTAATTATTGTATTATTTCTAATGTTACAAGTACCTAATTTCCTCTTATGACCACTAAAAACCCTCATTTAGAGGGAATGAAAATAAAGGTCTTAGTGTAGAAACACATGCAACAAAGTGAGTGTGCACGTGTGTGCATGATCACTGAAACAAAACTGAGTGCAACTGAGAACACTCTTATAAAATAAACCATAAACATTTAACCTTCCTCATGTATTTCTTTATTCAAAAGTATGGAAAGAGCTGCCGGGGGAAATAAAAAGTCTGATGAAACTTTAAAAAGGCTACAAGAGCAGAGGTGGCCAACTATAAATATGTGAAAACACAGTTGCAGGACAAATTGGGAAATAAAAAGTCTTGGGAAATTGGGAATGTAAATTGATTCATAACACTAATCAGAGCCGCAATGGTAGTCCTACTAAGATCACACCACAGACAGCAGAGGTGAATATGAGAAGAGAAAGCGCTTCAGACTTGGCACAGGGATTATCAATGGAAGTCAGTGTTTCTGTGCCAGTGTGGACAATGTTAAGGACATTGCACAATGTCAGTCTCAGCGGATGGCGTCTGACGCTTGTTTGCTATTCAGCACAAAACTGCAAGATTCAATTTAGCTATAGAACATCAACGTATATTTGATGACTGGATAATCATTGTTCAATGAGCTCCTCGTGATCTTGACCAACATAAATATATTTGGCATCAGGATGTTTGGTACAAAGCTCGCCAGGACTACCATATTGTCTCAACACTGAAGTACAGAGGTGGGAGGACAGGAGCATGACTTTTATAGATGGCACCGTAAATCCTAATGGATTTACCAAACTATGGACTGAAAAGACAACATAGTACCACATAATTACTAGTTACAGAAGTAGAAGGACTCAAATTACCACAAGGTTTATAACATTTGGCTCAAATGTTAAAAACAGATTTGTATACAAATTTTACCAGAAGTGTGGCTTTGCTAAACCAGAGAATTCTTTATTATTGTGAAAAGGAGATAGCTGCTACAGCTGGGACATATCTCAGTGTAGAACTTTGACAAATACAGAAAATATTTGCCAGTGATTTCCACTTAAATGTTCCCATAAAACACAAAAGTAAACTAAAGCCAAATTATTTCTTTATACTAACACATATAACATCATTTTAAAGAGCATAGCTTGTCACGGATCCAGAAGCCTGGGTTTTTTAAGCGTATACCCATTCAATTTGTGTCCCGTGAAAATTTGTGACGTTCACTCCTAAAACTATTCAACCTGTGAATTTGGTCATTTTCTTTCCAAAGGAATTACCCCACCTACGTGGAAATTTAGCTCTAAAACCTGTTGCAATGCAGGCTGGTTCTAAAAAGGTATCAATTTAAAACTTGCTTTTACATAATTTCAATAACTCTTAGACTTTATATAGATTCCAAATGAGTTTTGTTTTCAGCAACGAAGTGACAAAAACTGAAAAGTCTCATTTTGAACTACTATATTTATCTGGCATTTGAAATGTTTGAACAAGTGGAAGGGTTAACGATTAGCTGATTTCTTTCTCTCTTTTTTGACAATTCAAGGTTAAAGGTTCAAGTAAGAGGAGCTATTTATATATTTTTTCTTATCATTAAACCAGAGCATCTATTCCTGTGACACTAGGACATAAAGCAGGGCATGCACGCGACAAACACGGGACAGTGGGGAGCAGGCAAGCACATGTAGATGAGAAAGGCGCATGTGGCACGAGGTTCAGCCAAGAGCGCCTGGCAGCACCAGCTCATCCTAATCCACGTGCTTCCAGGGGACAGGGGACCACATGCTCATGTCTTGCATTACAGCCAGAACTTGAATTACATATTCTTTCCATTTATCATGATAGGTTTCTCAACAACTAAAACCTTTATATTAACACGAACGTTTTAAGCAGTTCAAAAGAACAGATGATTTATTTTACTTTAAACAGGCATGAAAGTATACTAAAAGTATTCTAAACATTCATTTTGAAGGAAAACTGAGGTGTTTAATTTAGAAATTGAATTTAGAATTGTATAAATTATATATTATACAAATGTATGACATCAAATATATGTTAAATCAAACAGACAGGGACATTAAAGACTACATAAAAAGAAAATAGTTCCAGGAACAAAAAAGGGAGTGCTGTTAACTATAAAACATTTCTGTTTTTAGCTTTAACTACCCCCAAATAGTTCTGAAATTGCCTTTTTGCTGAACTGCATAAATAGTAAATAAATAAACATGATAGACATTTATTTAAGCAACTTGATGCTTTGGTACAACTGTCTTCAATCTCTAAGGTTGAACCCTCTATAAATTCAATAAAATAATCTTGGCTTATTTTTCTTAGTCATCACATACAAGCTGCCTAAATCATTTAAAGGGTCATAAAATGAAGCACCACCACTAGAAAGCACACAAGGACGAAATTCAATGTGCAGTTGTGCAAGCAGACAATACAGTCTGTGTTTGTACAAAGATTTAGTTGAAAACATTAGGCTCAGTTGTCCGATAAAGGATGATTTGTAGAGCAATAGCAAACAGCCCAACAAATCTCCCCATATTTCATCAGTACAGGTGTTCAGGTGCACCCTGATGGTAGGTGAAGTTGTGAGTTACACATCCCAGAGGCTGACACTTTAGGATCTAGGAACCATAAAACGTCAAATTTTATTTTAAGCCTAATTGATACATCCCGAATTGTTCCAAAGCAAGTCAGTACAAGCACCTGTACAGGTCCGAGTAGATATAAAAGCTATTATTTATGATTATTTATGCAGGTTTTCCCAGATTCTCCTGTCTACAATCTTTATAATTAATGCTAGATGTAAAATGTTATAGACAATAATAAAGCAAAATTTAAAAAAGAGTAGGACATTTTATTTACGATTCACATTTTATTATACAATCATTATATAGTCACTGTGTTTAACACAGAAGATAAAAACGCTCAAACGTACGTAGGTTCATGACAAAAACACAAAGAAACAAAATACAACAGACAAGCGCACATATGCAGTTATAGAGAACAGCACCGGGTTTCAGGCTTGATAACACAGAACGAAGCCACCATGGAAAGAAGACAGTAAAAGATACTTCAAATTAGTTTAACCAGGATGGTTCAAAGACAGCTTGAGTTATCAGTAATGTCTTGATCCTTTTAGAAGAGTTTTACATTTGTTGGAACCATGGTTTTGAACTGATTTTGCGCATTTGTAGTAAAAAAAATAGTTAAAAAAAAAAACAAAATTTCGTATCGTGTTGAAACCCAGCAAATACATAGATGTATTTTACATTGTGCAAATTATGCAATTATTATGCTTTATTAGCACTAAAGCAATTAAGGAGGCTTTAGTGTTAATAAAGCCACTGTAATGCTTTCTTTAAATGACCTCTCAACTTCAACTATCTAACAAGACAGGCCAAGATTAGTAGCATGACTTTGTACCTTGAGAATAAGAGATTACATATATTTATCAGCTGTAATTAAGTCTTTATTAACAAACACTATTTATTATTATTTTTTGTAATCTACAGTGTTACAAAGAAGATCTTCTGAATAACAAGACTTAACCATATATATCTGTGCCATACGTGAGTAAAGTGAAAAATCAGTGCAGTGCAATAATAATAAACCAACTATATTTTTTTTAATATTAAAAGCATATGTCCTACAGTTATCAAAAGGAAGTAAGAAGTAACTACAACCAGCTTTTTTTTAAAGGGGCTGTTTGATTCAATTTTTAGCCAAAATAGTTTGGTAAGTTATTTAAGCAAATAGTTAACTCTCATTAATTATGATTACTTGATAAACTGCAGGACATTTTTCTGAAGCACAGTTTGGTAACCAGGAGTTTGCAGCGGGAAGTACTGAGCAATTATACTCTGGGCATGTGTTTAAGGCAGCTTTTACACTGCATCACAAGAATGTTGCATTTTTAACGGGTGAATTACTGACAGTGCAGGTTGTTGTTTTATTTGAACAGTTAAAAAATACAAAATGATTAAATGTGACATCAATGCGAGAATAAAGTGATTGCAGTGGAAGCATTAAAGCAGGTACCCTGGCTTAAAGGCCTACGGATATTTTGAGTCTTTGTTACTACATGGGGGAAAAAAATAATAAATGTTTTATGTTGTATGTTTTTATTACATTGTCTCTGACGGCTTTTATGTCTCATATTATGATTTGAACAATTAAGTGTCCCTTTTCGCATTTTTCCATGAAACACTGTTTTGAGAAAGAAGAATGAATGCAGTAATAATGTTGTATGAGGAAAACCTATCAAAGTAACCACTTTAATGAGTAAATTGTAAAGTCAGGCTTCTGGGATATAGACATAAAACCTAAACATTTACCGAGGGAATGGGAAACCTTTGTGTTTTCTATAATCTTTCCCATATGGGTCAGTACACACAGAGCAATAATTTTGTCCATCAGATCCAGAATTTATCATTATTGTTCATTTGAAGTCCAGTTATTGTCTCTACTGAAGGAAATATCTTACTCTTTCATGTTCTCCAGACAGTCTAATGTATGGTGTTGAGTAGATTTCACTCAGCACTCCTTGGAAAACATGTCTGCTGCAGCCAAAAATGATGCATGAATGCCATGAGTTAGAAATCGAAATATTGAGCTGAAATTTGAACAGCTGCTATCTAACATTTTATTATTATTAATTGTCTTTCAGGAGATTTCTTGGGGTTACAAAACATTAGACTAAATAGCCAAGGCAATTCTTTAGGACAAGTACAAATATAAATACAAAATCTATGGCTCATTGTGGAATATTTCAGTCATCATATATTAACATGTCAGTGCATATTCATCCACAGGGAACAAACTTGGGGGATAAAAGCTTAAAAAATCCACTCTGAACAGAATTAGGGCTCTCTTTTCAATCTTAACTGTCTCATAAAATGCTGAACAAAAGTATTTTTGCCACACAATATAAACAATATCAACAAACGACTATGACTTTCTAATGACTTCAATATAAATAGACACCGGCGCATGATGGAGTCTGGTTCAACCCACAAAGATTATGAGACCCATGACAAAGATAATAATAACCTGACACATGACAGTTAGACTGACTTAAATACAACATTTCACAGGTCTCTTTAATGTGACACATGAGTACAGCTGGCTGCGTCCCACATGGATAAAACACTGACTTCCACGCACTGTGCACCTGTCAGGTTCCTGCTCAAACTCCTAGCCACTTTGTTCACCACACAAGGCTTATCTGCTCATTCTGCACTATAATGACCCGAGGACAAAACCCCACACTGGGGTTTCGATAGGGACCAAAGTCAAACACATACACCCTCTCTCACAGTACCTGGAAACCAATCTTTTTCCCCCAATATGTCACAGTCGAACACATCTAGTCAACACACGCATTTAAGCAGCTTGGGGTCGAAAGATCTTGACAGCCATTGCAGAAAAACATTCACCATTTCCCCACCTACCACATTTCCACACATTTCCAGCAAAAGGAAAATCTTAAGCCAGCCGCCTGCAGTCCACTTGTTAAGTTTTATCCTACATTAACACAAGCTGTTATGCTGATTTCAAAACAAAGCAAAACAAAACTGCAGCTTCATGAAACCACCTGCCCAAACAGTTTTACTGTAAGTATTGTTATTATTGCTGCAGAACACTTTACAGTTAAGCAACTTTTCAACATAAACAGTCGCTGTAAATTCTTAATTATATACTCAGAGCTAGAATGCACACTGTATGCAAAATTTTAAAAAAAAGTATCACTCTCACTAATCTTCCACCCATCATCTTGTTGTACTATCATTTGGTTTTCAGTTTCTCACAAAACAAATGCTCACAGTCGAGTAGCTGAAACCAGTTTATTTTAGGCATCTTCAGCTGAAAATGGCTAATTTTAAATGTATTTATTACCCGTTACAATTTATTTATTTATTTAACTGAACTGTAGCCTCTTTATTGGTCAACACATAAGCCTAGTTTATACTTAGAATGGGATAAAAATCCATTTCACAGCATTAATCTACAGCAAACAGTAACAAAGGCAGACTTTAAAGTGCTTTAAAGGGGTGCTCTTAGTTCCTCCTGGTGTTTATAGCTACTGATCCACTCTTGCCGTTGTTAGATGTTTGTCACCTTGTGGTGAACTAAGTAGGAAAAAATTTTAGTTTCCGTCGGATATGGTTTCGCTAAGAGGAGGAAAAGGAAAGGGCTTAGCTACTCGATACCATGTGCCTGCATGTGCTACAGCCTAAACCGCAGGGAAGTAGCCTGTTCTACAACCTGTAAGAATACTGGGACACTGGGGTCACAACATGTCAAAGTTTTACATCTTCCTGTGAAAAAAAATAGCTGAAAATAGGAATCATATAAGCGATCAAAGCCGTTTCTGTGTCACATACTGCTCACGTAGGCATTCGTCCAGCTTGGATTTACCTGTTGCAACTGCGCTACAGTAACTTTCAGGCGCATCGGTTTATATTTAAGAAAGATTCACAACAACAATGGATGAGCACCAGTTTGTTGCCCTGGATGAAACGCATGGTCGTGACATCTGCTCTTGGCGCTCACTCCAGAGGGACCGAGCATGCTATTCTTTCTTTATTGATCACCCCCCTTTTAGGAAACAAAGCTATTGCCTATATATCCAAAGAGTGAAGCTACAATTTCCTTTATGTCTTTTTCATTGCTTTCCCCTTAGGTTACTATATTCCTGCGTGGTTGAATGAAAATCAAAATATTGTAATAAAGGTTTAAAGTATTATTTTACAAGTGTCCACCTCTCAGTGAAGGCAGAAAAAAATATGTCAGTCACAACAAGTAACAAAGCCATTCCCCTAATAAATAAATAAATTAATTAATAAAACAAATATATAAAAAAGACAGGATTGTGATGTCTCACCAAAAGCTCGTGTCACGAAGCTTCCACGATAATTCCGCTGGTAAGTGGGAACAATCTGATGACCACGCTCTCCTTTCGTGCGTTTCGCGTGTCTTTCTTTTCCTCAGGGAAGGTGAGAGTTGCCCATCTATCTGTCTATCTGTATTCGTGGATTTTTACGCACATTTGTACCGTCTCTTTCCAATGCAGTGGCCACAAACTGTTCTTTGCGAGATGATTTGCATTGTAAAACCATTTGAAGCTCCAACTGTGGGGGTCGTGGTAGGTCCGCCTCCTTTGCAACCCCCGCCGCCCCCGCCGGGTATTTAGCCGCGTTGCTCGATGTAGTTTTCAGCCACTTGGTTCTGTGAGTGAGCCTGTGAGCGAATATGAGAAAAAAAAATCTGACTTTCAGCAGGCAGTGATTACTCAAGTCTTCGGAATGAAGAACTTAACTACACGGCTCTTTAGATCTGTCTGATAATAGAGGAGATATCCTGTTAAGTTTCACATACGTGTCCTAATTGTCTGAAAGCTTTTAAAAGCCCGACAGTGCCAAATACGCGCGTTCATCTTCGTCTCCCTATATTCCGCATACCGTGGTTCCTGCACTGAAAAGCTGTATTAGTACATTATTTTTCTTAAATTGTGTGTCTTGTGTTGGATCCAGTGGTTTCCTCTGCTCGCTCACAAAAAATTGCAAAGGTGAGGAGGTCACTTGTTTGCTTCTGGCACTCAGACAAGTATTTACCAATGGATCACACTTTCTTTTATGTATTTATTTTTCTTAATCTAAATAAATAAATTGATTTTTAGATGTGGCTTTGGTGCAGGTATGAGTTATTAAAGTTTAAGATATCTTAACCTGAAACATCACCAGCCAGCAGCTGCACAAATACAGACAATTATCAGAATTCAGTAGAATAGACCATAAAAGGAAAACAATGAAATACAAAAATAGTGTAGTTGTAGATAAAATATTAAAACATAAAATAAACAAGCCTAGTGTGAAGCAAGAGTTGCAACCCAGATTGGATCAAATAACTGGCTATTACATAGCTTACAAGTATATCATAAAAGGTTATACTGCAGAAATGAATCATGTAGTTTTACACTGTTGCCACGACATTAAATTATTTTAAGCAAAAGACAACCTAAATTAAATGTCACTTTAGCGTCCTCTAGAGGTCATGCTGATTGAAGGAAGATTTAGAGACGCTAATTAACAGATTAATGCTCATTCACACCTCCATAAACACATTCTTAACCCTTACACATGTCTTTGCCTTCACTGTAGGGTCCTGGTGAGTTTTGACCAAAGCCAATAATTTCTTTATAATATTAAAATCTGAACTACAGATCTGTTTAGAATGTATAAACAGCCAACAAATAGATTATTAATTCTTAATGGATGTTTCAGAGAGCAGGGAAACCTTATTTCTGCTTTGTTCAAGACATGAAAACACAACAGCTATAAGGGTTCAAATATATTTTAGAAAGTGAAATGGCGATAACGTTCTGAAAATGCTGGGATTTACTAGACAACCATATAACCATTACTATCATTACTCCTCACTGCTGTTTTCATAAAAACATCACCATAACTACATCTATATGGATATTATACAGGGTTTTATTTTTTATTATTATTATTATTATTTTTTTACCATAATCACATCTCAAAAGAGTTCAAATTTGGCCCAAACAGTAAGTAAATGTTAAATGCAGAACAGCTCAGAGGAGCCTCAAAACACAACAATAACAGATCGTGACATTTATACACACAATTCCCCTGACTTTTCAAGAGGACTGAGCATGTATTGGAGTGACTGAAACAATAACCCAGTCTGAGATCACCAATATCCTGCACTAAATGGTGTAAGATGCATATTTTTGAGTGATGCCAAGTTTTCATCTTTTAACAAGTGGGATCACATGATCTATTTGTCATATTTGTCTTACTGCTTAACCATATGTAGAGTTGAATCAGAGAGATTTTAGCTTGACTTTTTCTTCTTATTTGCTATGTGCTTATAGCTATTCTGGTTCAAAATGCTTCACATTTGTTCAGCAGATAGGTGCTAACATTGCAGTTTGGTGCTTAGTGAGCTTTTAGAGCCTTTTCCTGTAAACAGCTGCCTTCATCCATCACACTAGACGTGCTAAATATGGAGCAAAGCAGTAGTTCAAGGCACGGAAGTAATGCTGCCGATTTAGCGATAATCCCCTTGCCAAGAGAATCACTGCCAAGCTTTTTCACATACAACTTCATTAGACAATACCTTTTTTTTTTTTTTTTTAGCACAAGCTGGCTAACAGATCACTCATTCATTGTGGTTGTGCTTAGGAGAGGAAAGGTGACATATCTTGATTTGATGCTTGCTTCAGATAATCTGCTTAAAGTAATGTTTACATGAAAAGTACAAAACATTTCAACAGACTGATCTGCTGGAACATTTTTAGCTAAACAACTTGCAGTAGTTGACTAAAAAGACAAACAGAAAAGCAGCACTTTGTGTCTCTCACGTATTTCTATAATTATTGTCCCACAGAGATAGGCATCTCTTAAAAAGTCTTTAAATGCTTTCCTTACCAATACAAAAACATGCAAAGTACACATCTCCACTCAATTTCTACAATATTTTCAAGTCTGTTCAGTTTTCAGTTCATTAAAAAAATCATGTGCTGGTTGTTTGTTTTAAAAGTGTCATCAAAAATGTAAAAAAGAGACTACTAGCTCTGTGACTGGAACATAATGGTATTACATAAGAGGAGCTAAAGAAAACAGCACTAAATTCTTGCTGACGTACGTCCTGCGCTTGATTTCTTCTACTATTTCCCAGCTGGTTTTCTAGGCGTGGCTTTAGGAAGTGGTGAAACACTTTACACAGCACAGAACATAGGTGAGATATGTAATCAATTTGTACTCTTTCTTGCAATATATGTGTCTAAAAGAAGTGAGTTTGAGGTTCAGGACATTTCTTCCTAAGAAGTGAAAACATCAAAGGACGAAAGATGATGAGAGTCATGAAACAATGAGAGATATATCATGTTTCATACGAACTGCTTGCATGCACATGACCAACTCTTTATGTGAAGAATTAATATCACTTTCAAGTTTTTTTTTTCTGTTTTAAGATGTGTGGAGCAATTTGCAGGTTAATGACTGCATAATTTTGTGTTTTGTTTTTGTTGTTTGCCTTTGTAAATCAGCCAGGAAGAACTGCAGGTCAATTTTCTATCTTTGTTTATTACTTGCCAAACTGGATAAATAAACCACAAAACGCAACTTTCAAGTTTTTGACCTTGGACTTCTTTTGCCTGCGTACAAAATATCACCACAGTGCAGCAGTGGTCATCCATCAAAAACCTGGCAATCACAAATTATTGTTTTTCAGAGGCTAAAGTGGTCTCTTAACCATCTAATAATATGTCAAATCTCCAATACAAAGTAATGAACAATGACACAGGACGTTCAGTGGATCAGGTGGAATTACAACTGACAATCAACTGTTTATAAAAAAAACAATTTGATAATAAAAATCAATAAAGTGTTTTGTCAAAGTTTTATTTACATGTAACATAAGGAAAGACTACAGTGGATTTACTATATAATAAACTATTAAAAAGGGACAATAAGTGTGTCAAAAGAACAGCCAGTAGAGACAGCACCTGCACCATACCGTCAACACAGACTGAAAAAGGATTTTTAATTTTACTATATTTGACTTGGAGAATTTTATTTCATATTGTCCAAACAAAAAGGAACACTGAATTTCAGTTTTGACAACTGGGAAAAATTCTTCAAATGACAAAAAAAAATGAAGCTTCCCAGGTATATCAAGGATTATGAAACAGTGAAATAACACAAAGCATTGTGGCATTTTTAGGGAACCATGGGTATATCCAGAGTAAGGTGGTATTGTATCAGTATTGGTTTGTGCGCAAATACGATTGCATTCAATTCATGTGGTTGAATTGTCACATCAATATTTTTCCCCAGACAAAAATAATGATTTAGAATAAGTAAAAAAAAAAAAAAAAAAAACCCTCTACAAAAGAAGGAAAAATGTAATTTCAGATCTTTGCTGTCACAGTTACTGCGATTTCCACAATTCCGCACTACAGAGAACAGCTGGAAGTTTCACAGGAAGCCACTGCTCAGATTGCAATGCTTAATTTAGCACCAAAATCAGACAAAAGAGCAGCTTTTGTCATCTAAGGTTTTTCTCTACACGTGAAAATGTGCCTTCTCTACAGCCAAGTGCTCCCACTGCATATTCAGCTGATTTTATTAGCAGTAAGATTCTGGAATTAGTGGTGCACATATAGATCTCACTGCAATATTTCTGAATTTAACTGCTGAAAACACTCAGAATTTACATTAAGAAAAGCTGCCGTATGTTATCAAACATAATGAAGACCAGAGAAAAATAACGCCACAAGTTTATTTCTGTACAAATAAACCAGATTTTGTATAAACTGTACAATCATTTAAACATGCTCAGACTAAAGAAAAAGTTGTCATAACATTGAATGACTATAAAAGAAATCTGAAAACCAGCAACGTAAATTCACTGTGCATATGTACAATTTATAAATTATATTAACTATGTCATTATTCCTACAACAGATTTTTTCTTCATTTAGAAGTAAGAGGTATAGCTTTTATGGATCACAGACTGGACTGATACTGTTAGGAACGTCTCTTTTGCTCTCGTGATGCAGTCACAGTGGAGCTCCACACCAAAAAGAAGCAGATTGTTGGCAGGCCATTTCAAGAAGTCACTTTTGCTTCAGACTAATGACTCACTCCAGCTCAGTGAAGCGAGCAAACATGGCTTTGCGGACTGCATCTTTGTAGGTGTCTGAAGGAGAGAGGGTGTAGTTGGTTCCTTTAGTGCCGAGTCCAGCTCCCTTTGTTCTTAACTGAGCCTGAGGAGGAAATCCACAGAGTTGAGTACTTTCTAGAGCTGTATATAGTTACTGAAGCTGATAAACTTTTACACCACAACTGTTACAAATACCTCAATTGGTGCTGTGATGCCCTGCTGGTTGCGGCCAAGACCTTTCCCCTCCTTCCAGCCCATTGCCTGCAACATCTTGTTCCCAATATTGTCACTGTTGAGGCCATCTTTAGTGGGCTGTTCATAGTTACTGTACATAAAAGAGCAGAATATCAAATAAAGCCAAGTTTAATGATAAAATAGACTGAAATCACTAGAGGAACGACATTTCACACAAATCAGTAAAATAAACAAAAATGACTGCCTACATGGCTGGCGCTGGTTGGTTAAATTTCTTCTTTTTAGGTACAGGCGGTTCAGGGATGCCATATTTTTCTCTTCTCTCAGCTGCCCTGTCCCTATATTTCATCTATAGAAATATAGAAAAAGAAACACGGTATAATGTACAAAAACAATGTTTAAATGCATTCACATTGAAAAACAAAAGAATGACTCAGAAGTAAGTGGGTGATTCTATATTGAGCTGCACCTCAGTCTCTTTTCTCTCCAGCTCTTCCAGCTCTGCTTCACTCATTTTGGATCTGCGAAGAACTTCCAGGTTTTTCTATGACGAGACCAACGGAATAATGATCTCTCCCTTTCTTTTTGGAAGATTTTCATTGTTAGTTCTGAAGATGACACATGTAATGTTACCTTGTGAAGGTCTGAGAGTTGCTGATGTCGGATTAGACTCTCTTTATTGGGAAACTGTCTCCTACACAGTAAGCATGCTAATTTTTTCCAGTCTGTCAGCTTGTCCTGGCTTATATCACCACCATCAGGTTCTGCTCCTCCCTCCTCAGGGTCACTGTCTCCACTGTAGGCAGCCACAAGGCCACACTAACCACACCAAGGATAATATTAGCTTATTACTAAGGGTAACAGATTTTTGAATTCATGCAAAATCTGACATTATCATCATCATACAGAAGTATAGCCAACTAAAATGAGAGATGCAGAAAATACTCACCTTTGAAGAGGTGACTGAGGTGGTTGATGGCTCTTCTTCAGGGGCCCTTAGCATGTCTGGGATGAGTCTGTCTAGACTTACCTGCTGGAAAAGGGAAGTGGAACCATTACAGACATAGAAGCTTTACACATGCAGTCCCAGAACTTTGTTACGTATCGAAGCCTAATGAGATACCTTCTTTTCAAACAATGTGTATCCAGCATCAGCAGCTGCTGCCTCCTTTCTTTCTTCTTGACTAATAGGCTGAAAGCTGCTTTTGAAGTTTTCCTTTTGCTTGTTGAGACTTTTAGCCCACCGTTCCATGTCCTTAGCAATCTGTAGAATTTTTAAAATATAGTAAAGTGCACAAAGAAACAAGTGAACTGAAAATGTGTGAAAGTTGTTTCAGGCAGAATAAAAATGTTAATGCAGGACTTTGAACACACCTGCTGAGCTGTCTTGCTTTTGGGCTTCTCTTTTTTCTCCTTGCCCTCTTTCGGTTCTTTGGTGCCTGTTGCTGCAGAACCACCTGTTTTGCCATCATTTTGTCCAGTGCCTGCGCTGGCAGGTACGTATGTCTGCTTCTCACTATCCCAGTAAAGAAACTGCTGAGTCTGAGAATTGTAGTAATACTGAAAGTAGAAACGGCAATTTGCATGTTAAAAAAAATACTTTAAAAGAAAAAAGAAGATCAATTACACATTATAAATGCACAGATCAGACAGAAAAACATGCAACTCACACAAGGTGGATGTGTACTACTTACCTGTGTATTTGGGTCATAGTAGAGGCCAGTCTGAGGATCGTAATAGTAGCCAGAAGACTCATCATATTGATAGGTGGATGTATCAGGAACAGCTGTGAATTAGCAAACACAACAGCATTAACAATGGTGGTAAAAATCTTTCTTGGCAAATTAGAAAAGACAGGGATAGAAATAAAGACGCATTCCAGATTTATTTCTACCAAGCTTGTCTGAAGCCTGTTAACTAACACACAATTAATAAAATGAAAAGCTTTAAAGAATTAAGCATTACCAATTATGTACAACATTAAACAATCTCAGATATCATGCCCTGCACATTTGGTTAGGTCTATCAAAGGAATAACAGATTAACACAGTCCTTTTGAACTACAGGCTGGAGACTGATGTTCTATCCAGGTTCTATACATAGAAACACTTCAACACACATGACAGTGACCTTGGGAAAACTGTCATGTTTCTATGCACGTCACAGTTCAGCAGTGTTGGTTTAACGGGATCTTATGTGCTCATACCAATGTTGGTGTCCGCCGCCTGTTCAGAGGCTGTTAATGTCCCCGCAGTGGTAACAGTGGCCGCTGCTAAAGCAGCAGCTGGCAAAGAAGCAGCTTCAATTCCTGAAATGTGTCCTGCCTGGGGTTTTGCCTCCAACTGTTGGGCAAGTGGCAATGCCTACAATCAATAAATAGTTTATTTAAGATTATTTGGAGATTGTTGAATCAGTAATTTACACTGTATTATAAATTTATCTTATTACAGAATTATCAACTGTGTACATTACCTGCACAGCAGGCTGTGCAATTATATGGGGTTGGTAGACTTGTGCGTTCTGTGATATCACAACTCCAACTGCAGTTGGAACAATCTTTACACCCGGGGCAGCTATAAGTTCAAAAACAAAAAAATGAAACAAAACTCAAGATCATGATGCAAACAAAGTTCAATTATTATATTTTTCAAAGTTTACAGAAAATCTGAGCATTTTTTCTAGAAACAGTAACTTAGCATTTGTTGCGCTTCTCTGAGGATGCACACACATAAAGCCGAGCAAAAAGTCACAGTGGCTTGCAAAGCAGCCGCTGTGCACGCATTCAAAATCTTAACTACTTGTTAATGCCAAAATGCCTATTAGAATACAGACATAAATGATGGAAACAACCACATTAAACATATCAGCTTAACTGAAGCTCATAAAACTATAAATTCAGTGTGAACAAATGTTAGAACAGCTTGTAGTCTTGTCTAACCACAACCACATAAAGAAAAAAATTGGAGACACTAATTTTTCAATGTTAAAATTATATAGTGAACAATTAGCTACAGAACCAATATTTTAAACAGAGTTTAGAAGTTCTTTACCTCCAAGAATTCCATTTCCCTGAGAGGTGCTGATTGCTGCTCCTTGCTGGTAGTATGTCTGGTAATCCTGAAAAAAAAAGAAGAAAAAGTGTTTGTTCATTTATAATGTCATTATAATAGATACACCCACACGTTTTCTCTGAATGGCTGTAGAGTTACACAGCTGCCACTGAATGATGATACAGAGCTGTATCTCACTGAAGAAAACTGAGAAGTCGGAAATTACCTTCTAGGTCTTGGTAATGTAACCATAATTTTCTTCTTACTAACCTGGGACATGGGAGTATAACCTTCCTGTAGGTAGCTGTACTCCGACATTCCCTCTGAGCTCTGCTGTGGCTGAAAAGGAAAACGCCAATTACGACTCTGTGATATCAAAAATGGAAGGTAATAGACAGAAAAAGGACCTACCTGACTTGAGGACCACTGGGCTGCAGCAATAGCTGTGCTGGCCACAGAGAAGGCACTGACACGATTTCCATCAGGGAGTAAAAGGTCCCTAAAAAAGAAAAGGGAAAAAAAATGATATTCACCTGAGTGAAGCTCAATCTTTCTTTATATTGTGAATCAAAACAGGCAACTTGAGGAACCAGGAAAAGGTTAGCCTAAGGCTAACATTTAAAGGGTTAAGAGCATAGATGGAGTTAAACCACACAGCCTCGCTGCTTTTAACCACAGCAACTTGTGGTGGGCACAAACTAGACCTCTAATCATCACTTTCAACTCTCTAGTAAAGACTTGCAATGTGGTGAAATCTTTTTATGACAGTCTTGAGTTGCTAAAACAACTCGAGGGAATGCAAACTTGAATATGTAAGACCAAAATCATGTCAACAATTAAGCAAGCAGATGGGGCTTTGTTGCATTTGCTACATCGACCTTTATGGCTAACGTTTCTTTAGTGACACCAGTTATTTAGAAAGCAGCCCAGAAAAATACTGAGGCCATTCCTGCATTTATAAAAAAAAAAAAAAAAAAAAAAAATCAAGTGAGGACTACTTACTTTCTAGCACTCTTGGCATAATCCACCCCAATTGTTTTTCCATCTAGTTTTAAGGGAGGCTGTAGTCCTTGAAGGATTGTTAGCAGCTGAGATGCTTCCTGTTAAAATGATTGATAATATGTTAAGTTATATACAAAACTTTTTTCAAAGGGAAAGCTTTTTCCATCTGTACATATTAAAGAATTACCAGAGGTGAAGACAGCTGCACAAAGGCAAAGCCTCTGTTCTGGCCCGTTTGCTTGTCCTTAATAAGACGAATGTTGTTGGATGATAGATTGGCATATGGTGCCAGAGCAGTCATGATGGCTTCCACTGTGGTCATAGGAGCAATATTTCTAAGGATGATTGCTGATGGGACAAAAGACGATATTTAGGGAAAGAATACTATAAATAGAGATATTTTGCTTTGAAACTAAGCAAATGAAACTGCTTCAGTAATGAAGAAACTCTTACTATCGCCATAGAAATCTCCGCTGGGTTGAGTTTCAGGAACTCCAGTGTTATTGGTCGCTTCACTTTCTGTTGAGAGAAAGACAGAAGTAAGAAGTGCATTAACACAACCTCCAGAAGTGAGAGACTGCAGCCAAACAAAAAAAAAAAAAAAAAAAAAAAAAGAAGGTATAAAGTGGTATAAAACAAAAAACAAAAAAAAAACCTCTCTTTAAAAGATGGTGTCAACACTATGTGCCCATTTCATGAACTACACTGTCTGTTGTGTTTCACGTTTTCTTTTATATTATTCAGGCCAATTAGCACTTCACTATACACCTCACTAGACAGAGTGACATTCCTTAAAAATCCACATCATCTCACAGCTACAAAAACAAACTTGGTGTTGCATCCCAGCCCTGTGGACTCGGGCTGCTCAGATGTCTGCAGTCAGTGGCCTCTTGTTGATTTAACTACTTACCAGCTTTGGCTGCTCCACACCTGAAGCACTTCAGCCTCCTCCGGAAATTGTACAGGCCACACTGCAAGTAACCGTTCACATCATTTTGATTATACACCTACTAAAGCCCTGAACAGTGCTGCCTCAGAGAACAGGCAACTATATTGGTACTGCATACCATACTTACCTAAGACACAACCTAACCTTTACCACTTATCCAAATGTAGGTGTACAACAAAATAAGATGACAGGATTGCAAAATTTGATGCTTACAGGCCTATCTCAAGTGTGTGCAGTGTTCTTTAGAAGAAAATGTTGGATAATGAGACCATGAAACCAAGACATTAACTTACTGTGCTGCAGAGCCAGTCTTCATACTTGTTTCTGGGGTGACTGTAGTGCATGTCTACGGTTTTTCCTTGGATGGTCAGACGTTTCTGAAAGAGGAGAACAAAATCATCCAAGTGTTCATGGAGGGAACTCGTCTCATCAAAAGAGCAAGCAGTTTTGGAAGGGAGAGGGGACGGGGGAGAGGGACCCCCAACAGATAGCCTTTGAGTTACAGACAGGCACATGACGTGTATGTGAGCATGATGTAAAGAGGGTTCTTTTGGTGTTTGGGACCCGAGTGCCCAGGCTGAGCTGGAGCAAAGTGTACAATGTGACCCTAACAGACTTTCCTGACTGCTTTCCAAAGAAAAAAAATGTATGGGCTTCTCAAAAAACAAAACAGAAGAAAATTCTGTTAAAAAGATTAAGAAAATACAAAAATAACAATTCCCAGTATTTGGGGTAAGCTTGCAAAGAAAAAAAAAAAAAGAAAAAAAAGAATGGGGTTACACTGAAATCTGAAAATAACTAATATAGCCATGATCTGCAAGGCAAAGATGGTGTGTTCATCAAATTTAAATGCAGATTTATTAAAGAGATCACTTAACAAAACCAGAAAATTCTCTTGAAGCTTATTCCCAATACAATTAACTATAAATATATATTAAAATATGACATTGTAAATAATAATATAATCATCTCTAAATTTGCTCTATTGTATTCAATTTGTTCTTTCCAGTTTTTTTTCTCTATACAGTTTCCACACTACGTATTCAATACATTCTGGTTGCCTTTTGGGTTATTTTTCCAGATCCCCAAGATTAAAACTAGACTTGGCGATTGTGAAGCAACCTGATTGGTCTCCATCCATCGTGTAGCATCTTGCAAGTGATAAAAGTCCACGAAGGCGAAACCACGGCTTATACCTAGAGACAGCATTCAAATATAGACGGGAGGCGTGTTAGTTAAGAGTCCAAGGGCATATTATTCAAACTCTTCCACAAACTGCTTCCCGACCCAGGGCCAGATTGGTACACAATAGCCCACTCCTTAGGAGTTTTACCATAGCAAGTAATCCTGCAGAATACAACTGTTTGAACCACACTCAACATCAACATGGGTCTGCCAACTGACTTACTCATAGCAATCAATGCTGCTCTTACTTACCTTAAATGGCTCCACAGTGTACAAGATAAGCCTTGAATCAATATTCTTACAACCTTTTCAAGTACTTTGATATAGTCATCTCCTAACTTCTATGGGAAAATGGGTCTGAATGGAAGCAGATTGGCTCTATGGTCAAAGACTTGGGGAAGGTCGGGGTCCGTCACATGACTGGTTCTCACCTGTTCTCTTTTTCATCAGCCTGACATCCACTGGCTGGGGTCCCTCAAGTTGGTCAATGGCAAAACGAATCTAAACAACAACATGCAGAGGTTGCTTAACATCATAATTCAATCATTCATTCATTAATACCTTTAGAAAGGTACTTGCACAATAAAAACATAAGGAACAAAAGGGTGCACACGACCAGTGCAACTGAATACTTACATCATCCTCAGTGACATGAGGAGACAGACCCCCCAGCATGATGGTCTTGCTCTTCTTCTCGTCCCCTGGTTCCCTTCGGTAGTCCTGCTCTTGGTAGTCACCATCTGAGTGATAACCATCTTCTGATCTATCACTGTTACGACGCTTCCTCTCCCTTTGCTTTAACACAAAACAACAACAGCTGCTAAGTGTCATTGGACAATTGTTTTTTCAAATGCAGTAATAAAACCCAAGTGCTATTAGGACAAGCACCTCTGGGCTTTCTCGTGATCCTCTGCGATCTCCTTCATAACGATCACCACGTCTCTCGTCACCCCAGCGGCGCATGTTGTGTTCACCACGTTCTTGGTCTCGCTCACGTCTGTCGCGCCACTCAGACTCATCACGGCACTGGTCAGAACCATATCTACCGCTACGTTCTGTTCGACTAATCCTATTCAGAAGGACATTACAAAAAAAAAAAATAATAATAATAAGTCAAACAGGAGCACAACTAATACTGCAATAAACAAACCAACTTAGCACACCTTAGTGTTCAACATGTATAACATTTCAATCACTTTGTTACTATTTTAGTTTTATCATGACTTGAACAATGCATTGTCTCTCAGTTAACCTTAGCACTGTCATGCCCAAAAAAAAAAAAAAAAAAATTGCTGGAATTCAAACTGCTGTAAGTGACTTGTTGGCCGATAGTCTGTCAAACATATCTGAAACACCTCTAACGTGAATGTAGAAAAAAGCAGGTACAATACACCAATATAGGCAAAAATGTTACTCGTATAAAAAACAACAACAACAACAAAAACAACAACCCAAAACAACAACATTGGCAATCACTCATTGGCAGATAATCACTTTTACATTCTTGTATTGTCCTAACTTTTTATTCGGATTACGTAACACGTTTTACGAGAGAATTTGATGGCAATAAAACTGTTTACCTGTAGTATTATCGAAAACAAATTTAGCCTTTTTTATTTTTTGGTTTAAAAAGAAATTCCATGTAAGGTTTTACATATCTGGAAAAGCTGGTAGAAATCACCGCTACTTTTGTCTGCCGTTTCAGTTTAAACACAACTTTTGAATACTATTTGGTTAAACATATCCCCTAAACTCGGAACATGTATCAGCAACGGGAAAAACACAAGATTCCCACTATGATAAGCCACACCTACCATGGTGAGCTGCACTGGCATTTAACGTTGCTACTCACCTTTTGTCAGCCCCCATATTTCTTACAGCTTCCGCACTCACACGACCTCTAGAAAACAGGAAAAAAAACCGTTAAAAATATACGTAGTGGTTTTACTCGTTTACACATAACAATTCCCTTTGTAGTCGAGTGAACTCATTTAGCGTGAGAGAAACTAAAACCAAAGCCCTCCTTTTTCTTCATTCCATAATATGGAGCTAGACGTCATCAAACGGACGTCTCTTAAGCCAAAATTAACGGTGCTAACTAGAGACCGCGAAAGCTTTAGTTTCAACTCTGAACGTGAAGCAACTTACCAGTGTAAGCTTTTATGATGGGTTTTTTTTTTCACCCGCACTATTATTTTTTCAAAACGGTAATAGAAAAATTGCGGAGAAGAAAATTCATCTCACGTCCAAAGACTTATCTGCGATGGCACCTTCTTTATCCCAAGATGCATTGGTGTCACCCGGTGCATTATGGGTAATGGAAAAGTCAGCCCCGAGTTTGCCTTACAGGCATGGAGTTTTCTCTCAACCTGGTTGTTTTCTCACTCTTCCATAGTTAGTTGTTAAGACTTACTGGGGTTACCATAACAAACTAAACAAAACATAAAACCGCAACAAAGTGTATATATACGTTTATTGGTATTTAAATATAGAGCATGGTTAGTTTTTTTTCGTTTTCTTGAAATTAACAAATCATTGGCAAAGAAGACTTTAAAGTAGTAGCTAATTAAGGTTTAAACTTTTGAGTGGAAAAGATAAAGATAAATAAACCTATACAAGCTAGGATAAAGCAGCATGATGGCACTGTTGTTAGAACTCTTGTCTCATAATAAGAAAGTCCTGGGTTTCTAAAGTCCTTCTTTGTGGAGTTTGTCTTCCTCATAAATTGTGTATCCTCTCACAGTAAATGTGCGTTTCTACTTTTATTTTCTTAAAACGTTTGGTGGTTTGGTGAGTGCTCAGTTGGGTAGAAAAGCTTGGACGGACAACAAAGGGATATAGCGTAGTGCTGCCTGTGAAGGAAAACCCAGGGCAAAATTATCACATTTCACAGATTTCCGCCATTTCATTGGCTGTTTTCGTTACATTTTCGTAATAGCAGTATATGGATGCGTTCTGAAAGCGCTTAATCCCGCTGCTGTTAGAATTTCCCAGCAGGTTTTTCATGGAATTTAAAATTGTTAATGAACAGGACACATAATTAAATTACTGTCATGCTATAACCACGCTTTTTATTTTTAACACACACTATTAATAATTCAACCAGAATGCACATTACTCTTTATGCAAGTATGATTTATTATTCATAAAACATTTGTTACACATTAATGCCATTGCAATGAATTCTTCTAACTGTACCAAAACCTGTATACAATAGCAATCTGACCCATTTAATATGTTGTTTCATGTCAAGCTCTAGTCTATATACACTACAAGTTTGTATAAACATTGTGAGTGTGTCTGTCTGATTACTCAAAATAGTCATAACTAGACCCATCTTCAACATAGCAACATAACTGTTGAAAAAAAGTTAAGTTCAGCTACAATGTTATTTAAGGTCATTTATTACAGTAGTTAAATTCAGAAACATCACCAAACACTTTGCTGTACAAGGAGGCCCTTATTAGTACACAATAATAGTTCATCTTGGCACAGGCAAATTTTCCTCTTTTGATACAGCTTTCATTTGGAAGTGACACTGTACACAACACAGATGGTCAAACTGCAGTGATACAAAATTTATAAATCATAATTGTGCTCCAGACTTATGTTAAACCAATACTAATGGAGCTTAGTTTTGTAATAGAATATAATGATGCTTGAATCAATGGTAGCCAAGTTAGACACACATCTTCTGTACAAATGCGTCATGAGATAAAATAACACAAAATCCAGCCATATAATATATTTAAAAAAAAAAAAAGGTCCACATCGTCCTAAAATAGGAGGGTGGAGTCCATCACACTTAGTCCAAAAATTCAGGGTGAGGGATGGCAGGTAGGTTGGGGGTGTTATGAGTTTCAATGGCCACTTCTAGGTCAGGGTTTCTCCTTTTGTCACCTACAATAAGAGACATGTTTATGTAATGGGTATGGCTACTTGACAAAAAGACAAAGTCAAACAAAGAAATAAAGGCACTTTACATCCAGTTAACTTACCCTTGCCTCAATGTATTCAATCCTCCTCTCCAGCGCTGTCAGCTTCTCGTTGAGTGTGGCCAAACGAGATCGACACGACATGTCTGATGGAGAATTAAAAAAAAAAAAACTAGAACGTTTAGAGGTTACCACGACGAAGCATGACATTATCATCAGTTTTTCAATAGCTGCTTAACAAAGATGCACACCGTCACTTTGGGTTAAAAAGGTTTAAAGGGCACATCCGCATACATATTGCCCGACAACACTAGCATTAGCGGTTACGGCAGCCTGCTAATGCTTTCCTATCGTCTGTCGAATCTGGTATATTAATAAATTCATTAAAACGACCGACTCTTAAAGGACAGCTAGTTGGAGCAAAATGTAAGCCGGTTCCTCTTCAAAATGTCACAATCCTCCTCCAGAACAAAAACAAGCTGACAGCTAACAGCCGCGCTAACTGCTAGCTGGGAGTGGCCATTGAAAACATCAACATCAATGCTAACAGCTGGCTGAACTAGCTAACTTCAGCTAGTTTGTTAAAAGCTTACCAAACGAGTTAAGAAAGTCGGCGATCTTCTTGATGCTGCTCGTAATTACTTCTATGTACTCTCGATTCGCCCAGTCTTGGTGAATCTCTCTTTGCACTGGATCTTCCTGGCCAGCCATGTTGGACGAGTTGCAGTATCCCTCTGCTTTCACCCAGGAAGTACCGGAAAGTGCTGCGTCGATGTGAAAATATTATACAACACTTTTCCCCCCCATGAAGATTCTATTTACCGAAATTTCCTAAGTTTCCTACATACATTTCTGAAGGATGTTTGTGTGTATTTTATAGAAATGAGCACAACACAATTTTTCTTTCGGTTGCTACCTTTAGGGGTCGCCACAGCGGGTCACCTACTTCCATCTCACTCTATCCCTAACATCCTTCTCTGTCACACCAATCCTTTGCATGTCCTCCTTCGCTTCATCCGTGAAGCTCCTCTGAGGATTTTATCTTCTCCTCCTGCCTGGCAGTTTCATATTCAACATCATTTGTTTGATATATCCACTATGTGTCCTCTGAACATGTCAATAGCACCTCAGAGTTGCTTTTCTAACGTTTCCTCTAAACTGCTGAAACTGAGCTGTTCCTATGATGGTACTTATTTCTAATCCAGCTCATCACTCCCAATGAAAATCTTAGCATCTTCAAGTCTACCTTCAGCTCAGCCTCCTTTTGTTTTTGGAGTTCCACCATGTCCAAACTATACTAGGTCTCAATACTGGCCTGTAGTGAGAACTTTCCTTTCACTTTTGTTGCTATTTTTTGGTCACAATTCATCCCTGACATTCATCTCTACTCATTCCACCCTGCTTGCACTCTCTTCTTCACCTCTCTCATGCACTGTCCATAGTTTTGGATGGTTGAACCTAGGTATTAAAACTCATCCACCTTTACTACCTCTCATTGCATCTTCAGTCTTACACCTGTTTTCATCTCATTCTGTCTTGCTTCTACTTTTATTCCTCTTCTCTCAAGCGCTGCTCCCTACTGTCACTACAGAGCACAATGCCTCATCCGAACATCACAGTCCACAAAGACTCCTGCCTGATGTAAACCGTCTAACTGTCCATTATCATTGCAAATAAGAAATGAGCACAACACAAGTATTATAATAACATTTATTTCTCCTTTTAAGTCAAGGAAGTGAAAATATTTGCGATCTTATTAAAGACATTCACAATGGTCGTCAAACTTTTACATTTTTATCAGAAACCCCTCCACAAAAACATTTAAAGGAGTGTCGCCATTGAGTTAAAAGGCTGAACAATCCAGTAGTGGATGTCATTTAAAATATCACAAACAAACCCAGGCCTGCTATAACATTTTTGGAACTTGAGATCTGAAAGCATGATAAATTATTCTAATATGTATATGTGCTGACTGATCTTTCTGAACTGTTATGTTTTAAATCACCCATAAAATTTCCCAGCACACTTTATTTGATTCTCTTAAGTAGCTCTTTAATATCTGCCTCGATGTCACTTGTCAGGAAATTTCTGCTGTAGCGCTTGTAGGGTTCCCCATCAGGACCAACCAGGAACTTCTCAAAGTTCCAGGATACGTCATTCCTACACACTGGACTCCAAATGATGTACTTTGGATCATTCATGAGACCCAGGGCATCATCGCAGGGGAATGGAAGTTTTTTCTTCAGATAGACAAACAAGGGGTGGGCATCCTTTCCGTTCACATCCACCTTCTCGAGGAGCTGGAACTTTGGTTCAAAGCTATTCCCTGGACGGACATACTTCAGAGATCTTAGGATTTCATCGTTCTTGCAGTTCTCCTGTTGCACCAAAACACAAGCACTGTTAGATAGATGTAGACATTAAAGTGGGTTTTCAATTAAACAAGCTAAATAAGAGGAATTGTAGTGCAACCTACATTTCCTCTAGAGTACTTAGGTGCAGTATAGAGGCAGGTGTATTTGTATTTGAGATTTATTCGCTAATTTACACTTTGTATTGTATTTTTCTGGTTCATGACATTTTAGCAGTAAATAATCATGCTTATGAACCTGATAAATGTATCCGACAGATATGGTATTTGGACAGATTCATATTTACCATAGAACATCTTTGAAAATTTAGGATATTAGAAATTAATGCGCTGTATTATATATAAAAATCAATATTGTTAACAGCATTGTCATACCAGGAGCTTATAAATATTATAAATATGCAAGCTAAAATGTTGCTTTGACACTGATAATTTGCTAATATTTTAGTAACAATCAGTATACTTTTAATAAGACACTTCATGTAATATATTACTTTTTTAAATATGACACTTCACATGTATTTGAACACTTACGGTCCACTTTAGTTGAACTAAAAGATTCCTAAAGTTAAAACTGTTTCATTTCAGACTGGTAACACACGCATGTCTGTAAACTTGTGTTACTATACGGCTCTTAGGCCATATTTCTCACATGTCAAGAATAAGGAAGCTAGGCCTGGATTTGGCTAGTCCGGAGTTTTGGTCACCTCATAAACATTACTCTCTCTCTCTCTCTCAAGTAAAAAACAAACACGCTTTGTACCTGATGTCCAAACTGATTGCAGGGTACACCCAAAATAACGAGACCTTCGGCGGAGTAGCGAGAATGAAGCTCGTTCATTTGAGTGTAGTCCCTGGTTGTCGTTCCTCAGAGAGACGCCACATTTTCAATAAGTACAACTTTGTCCTTTAGTGCAGAGAAACGGAGAGTTTCTCCAGACAACAGCTTAGCTGTCAGGTCGTAAAACCTTTTCAAATGGCCAGCCATTGTTAAAAAATCCAGATGATTTAGACTTCTGAAACCGTGAACTCGGATTAAAAAGCTTTTCCTTATCACGTTTCAAATTTGCTCCAAGTCCAGCCCTCGCTTTTATTCTTAGGGCGGGACAAGTAGCCTATCTAACAACACCCCTCAGTGCAAATGCAAATTATTATTATTATTATTTGTATTATTATTATTATTAGTAGTATTATTTTATTATCGTTTTGCAGAAAGACTTAAAGCGTTTAATTTTCACCTGCTATCGAAATCTCTCTCTATTTTTTTTTTTTTTATGTATTTCTTTATTTCTTTATAGATACCGATCTATAAAGATAAAGTTGCACAAGAATTTAACAAATGTGGTAATCCAGTATGGTAATTATCATTGTCTCTACCACTTGAGGAAGTCACTGACGTCTAAATCTCCAAACAAAATAAGTTAAAAAAAAATGACATAATAGTTTTTACTTAGCAAATATTTATTAAATGGCCACTGCCAATTTTGATATTGGACACGTACACAAACCTACACAACCGAAACTGCAGAAACTCTGTTAGCAAAACGTATTTCACATCGGTATGTCTTAAGAGATTTACAGTTTGTTTACAACATTCCCCCCCTTTTTGTGTGCATGAATGGTACTTTCCAGGAAGCCACAGGAAGTGAATTTATTTATTGCTTAGTGAAATGACTTGACAACTAATGACTGGAGAAGTGGAAAACACACAAACCATGCTGTTAAACATGGTGGCTTTTTAAAAAATAAGAGCCATAGCTGTGTTTACTTACGGCTCCCCCCTGTGGGTAAACAATCATGTCAGACTATATGAATGTGTGTGTGGTCAGTATCCTGATATCCTGCTATCCGTTACATCTTGTATTCGGGAATCTGCTCAGAAGTTACTGTGATAACTGGCCATCAGCCAACAAGAAAGAAAGATTACACCCGCCTACAAGTTCATACGAGGACCTCGTCGACACTTTCGGGAGCTTTTTGGGGATTCGAAAAGGACTGGATCACAGCTTCCACTTTTTGGAGTGTTTTATATTGACAGTACTAAGGTAAATAATAATTAAATAAAAGGTCAAACATCTGCTAAACACTATTTTTTACTATAGCATATCTATTATCAATAATATAAAGACTATTTTCTGTAATGTCTAAATTATTATTATTATTATTTTGTTAATAATTTAAAAGATATTAACCTAAAATCAGGTATATGTTTAAAAAAAATCTAAACAAGGCGGTGCAGTTGACCGCTAGATGGCGATGTTACCATTCTCTTAAAATGGCATTAGACGACGAGTACCCTACTTTTCACTAGGTATAAGTAGACAACTTATGATGAGATTTATCATATTAATCCAGCTGCATTGTGTACTTCAACAACACATAACCATGTCTACTTCTCCTGTAGACATATTCTGTGTTTTTTAGCTGCCCAACGCTTTGCAAGACTCTTGGGACTGACTGATTTTTGTGTTTTCCCTTGAGCATTGTCATGGCACATCTGGTCAGGGTGTGGTGTGCTTTGTGGATTCAGATGTCATGGAATGTAATCCAAGTGCATTACTGGATAGCTGACTTGATACAGTCTGAAAACAGAGCTAAATGTAGGGTATGTAGTATTTCTACTATTCATCAAGGGAAAAGTTCAATGAATAAAGTACAAATGAAAACACTAAACTGAATTAATATGCTAAAAGTAATGTTAGAAAAATAAACGTGACAAAATCGTTGCTGAAGGGAGTTGAGACTTCGCGGAGTCTTCAATAAAATGAGGTGCTTTAGAAGGCCTGTTTAGCCTTAAAAAAAGAAAAAGAAAAAAACTTCCTTACCACTGAGACGAGAACAAAGAATCTTAGCCTTCTGTTGCTGCCTGTAAGGAAAATGGAAATACTAGGATGGCGGAAATTGATATTATCCTAATTTATTTAATTATTTCAGTAGCTTGATAGTAATGTGATTTGGTTCTATCTTTAATTGTAATTATTTATTCTTATTTTGATCTTAAGAAAAAAATATGCATCATCTCTCCATTAAACCTACCAAGTCATCACTGATGTCAGATTAATGTCCTTCTGGAGCCCCTTTTTAAATGTGCACACCACATCAGATGTTCTGTGAGCCAGCACAACCAACTTCAGTCAAAGGTCAGACTGCTAAACTTATATCACTGTTACTGAAGCTGTAGCTATCTGCTCTATTGTCACTCAAGTGCTTCTAACAGCACAGTCAGTCATTTGGCTCTTAGTGAGATGTCTGTGTATGTTCCCAGTTGAAATCTTTGTGAACTCATCTTTCCTCAAATATCCTATAAACAGCAGGAAATAATTTCTGCTGGATCTGTTTTCATGATACTTAATACTGCACCCTCTCTTGGGTCTCCGAAATCTTTTTCCCACATTTCAAAGCAAGTCCAGCTGAGCTGTGTTTGTACTGGGCTCTACCAAAACAGTGTAACAAGGAGTAGCACCTTGAAATGGTTAGTCAGAAGTTATTGCACTGCTACAATGCTGGGAGTTAGGAGGTTCTGGTAACATAAGCGCAAAACAAAGGGCTGAGAGAACTAATATTTGAAATGCGGGTCAACAGTTCATCACGTAAAGAATGAAAACTACTCATGCTCACATTCACACCTACAGCCAATTTAAGCAACCTGCAACATTTGTGTAATTCTCTGTGCCTGAAATTTAGTTATGTTGATTGTTTATGTAGCTAACTGAACCTTACTGACTTTAAGTGCATAAACCCTATCATAGCTTCATGCACACCAACCTGATGGAATTTAGCAATGAACTTTTCCCATCTCCGGTTCAAACCCCTTTTGTTTTGCTCATCCTCTTTTTCCCAAGCCATCAATTAGGCTAGCAGTGGGTCCTACTTCCTCTGCACAGTCACAGCCAAGTCCTGATCTAAGCTAAAATAATTGGCGTAATGATCTCAGCTCATTAGCGTCCAGGCCTCAGGATGTCATTCAGTCCCTGCATCAGGAGCTCCAGAGAGTGCTCTCAGATAGGAGGACTGGTACTTTGTGTCTGAATAGTAAGACACTGTCCACTGATATTTGCTGTGGGAAGGATTTTCAAAAGTGCAGCTGACAGAGGATAAGTGTCAGCATGGCTAGTCTCATCCTCTGTTCTCTCGTTTTTCTCACTTTTACCTCCTTTAATCACAGCCTCTGGAGAAACAAAAGACCTCAATGAGAACTTGAGTTGGTCCTGAAATGGTTGCCATGGATACAGGGCTGGAGCAGCTCTGTCTGTTCCTCCAAATGGCTAACACATATTCTGGGCCGCACTTGCTAAATCCTCCTTCTGCACTAACCTCTTCACAGTTTCAAGGCCAGGGGCATTTTTCTGACCCAGTGTGCCCACTTCACCGCCCTCTCACCTTCGCATCCAAAAAATGTGTGTGAGAGAGAACCGAGGGTAGATTGTATAGTTTTTCTGTCCAATTTGATATTCCAAATGACAAATTGGTTCTGGAGATGTAGATTGTGTAAAAAAGAAAGTGATGGATGATAAGTGAGCTTGCAGTGAAATGGCACATGTGTCTGCCCATCTCTAGGGACCATATTAGCGTTACAATATGATGAAAGCAGTGAGAAAGGGAGCTTGAGAGGCGACTGGCCAGGAAATGTGTATCAGTTCAAAAATTGGTCTTTGTGATAAATGCTGAAATCGCTCCACCTCTCGCCCCCTTCGACAAGTCATAGTACAACTTTTAAAATGTAAGCCTTCCTGAATTTGAGTGTGGATCGTTAACATTTTGTATGCTGGTGGAGAAACCACCCTTTTTACGCTACTTTCCCTGTTCCCTCGCCAAAACCAGTGAAGCTGATGCGAAGCAGAGACACAACAAGTTGTGATTGCGTGAGCTGGATTTTGGAACTTTTTGCTTCAGATGAACTGTCAGTATATTGAAGAAACATCAAAAGACAGCACACTTGTGTACTGATGAGTGCAGAGGGGAAAAACAAAGGCTGTGTACAGAGGCTTGTGCTTTTGGCAGTGGTTCTTTGTTCTGGACTCCCTAGTTGGAGTCCTGTGATGGTTAATAAATCCACTTGGCTAAGGCTCCCCACTGTGAAATTTCAAAGCAGCGAAAGCGTCAAAAATAGCCTTCTGCGTAGAGTCCCCCAGTTGTGCTTTTGCTGCTAACAATTATATCAATCAAACAATTAACTGGTCATTTTCAATCCATCTGACTTTTTAAGCATTTGCCATTTGGTCATTTAATTCTGACAGCTTCAGTGAAAGCAGCCACTATTATTTTTTTGAACTGGTGAATACACGATTTGTGGACATTTGATAGAGAATTTGACTCTTATAATCTTCACTGAGTATCCAGTGCTTGGTGAGGTTTGTCAATCATAAAATAATGAAGGGATATTAATGGTAATATGATGTTTGCTAATAGTACATGTTGGCATCAACGCCATTAAAAACGACAAAAGCCCAAATCTTAAAAGCTTGATATTTATTTCACCAGAATTCTTTGTACAGAGCTCTTCTGTTTATGCATTAATAAAACAAAATGGCAAGAGAATATAATGCATGTAGCAGGCTTGACAAGCTGCCCCAAATCAGAAAAACTTTGTGTGTATTTCCCAAAAACACTAAGGCACAAACGGAACCAACAATATTTCTGTTTTGGTCTGTGTTCAGAAGAGAACATTTATATAACAAAACATAGCAATTGCTGAATAATCACCATTCAATAAAGCACATTAAATAGTATAATTTTAGAGGCTTTATTCAGTGTATAATTTTGGATAATAAGTTCATAAGTGCTATCGTTTTGGGGAAAAATCTCATAGATCATATCATGCCAGGTCTTCCATTAGATTCTTTAATGGCAATAATTTATATTCAGGTATATATATTTGCTATCAACTAGTTTTTTTTTTATCATGCTAATAAAAATGTTGGCCTTTTTTAATAGTAATTAAATCAATATATTCTACTTCTATAGGCCATTTGCAAAGTATTTTACCTCATTAATCTCTAAATCACATAATTTTGACAGTAAAGAAGGAGGTTGTTGAGCAAGACCACACTTTAACTGTGTGTAACAAAATTTCAGCCAATGCAGGACTTTCAAGGCAAACACTGATACTGATATTTGTTGATTTAAAATTCTGATATTGCAAAATATCAGTTGATATATATATATATACTTAAAAAAAATCAGATACACAAAGAATAAAAAGATATCTGATGTGTAGTTGTCTATTTACTTCTTTCTTTACTGCTTGGCTCAACTGGCTCATGTGTTTGTGCTGTTTCAAACACATGTATTGCCAAAATGGAAGTTGCAGATTGCCCTGTACATATACGGTACAGATACTGATAGATTTACAAACAGCTAATACCAGTTGATAATGTAGGCCTGCTAATAAATCAGGTTCTAATGCAGAGGAGCATTTTTTTATTTTGACAAATAAAGTTAGTCAACATATTACACAGAATGCCATAACGACAAAACAAGGAGTGACACTGAACAACAATATACAACAGACAGACCAAGTGGGTATGTAAGAAATGATGGACAAGTACAGTAGTAAAGTACATAAACTTTAGATGAACTCTTTAGAAATCACAACATAAACCTCTTTTTAAGTAAGATCTTGTATGTAACTGTTTTAAAGTTGTTTGTTGCAGTTGACAGGAGCACTTTATTGTTATTCTTTTGTGTCTATGTTTTTTTTTTTTTTTTGGCTGTTATAATAGAATAAACAAAATATTGTTCAAAATATACATTTAATACATGTGAGTGTGCTGACAAAAGTTCTACTTACTACAAATAAAAATGAATCTGGCGTTTCATAAGACCCAAAAGATGACTCAATACCATGGTCATAGTGTTATATAATTCCTTTATTACTTGTTAAAAAGTGGTCCAACCTTTTTTCCCTGGCTTTTACCAAAAAACATCAGAAATGTATGCGCTTTGCTCTGTTTTTCTTTTTTTTATGTTTGTGTATTTATTTTAAAGTTTAAATAAAGTTTTTATTAATTAGCCTCAGCAATGCACTGTGAATACCCTGAACGTAAAACTTATACCTATTGCTGTCCTGTATTTAGAAGCAGAGGAGAAAAAAGCCTTCTAATACATGCTGACAGTGCTTGAAGTAAAACATTGATAGGTTTATGAACAAATTGGACGATTCCAGCTTATTTATTACATCAGCCATCAGTGGTGCACAGCTCAGCACAGCAGGAAGAAAGTCTTGGTTCTCCCAGGAGTATTCATTTGTCCAGTCTCCCTTTTCCTCTTTTTTTTTAATGGGCACCGGGGTGCTCAAGATGGAAGAAAGAGCGATAATTGCTGTGCTGCCAAATGCTCCAATTAGAGCTCAGATTAATGAGCATATTTTCTGTTTAACTTTGGCACCTGGCTAACATCTCCAGATTTTTTGTTTAAGTATATTATGCAGAACTATTACCATTGCCTTGCTTTACACATCCTTGTTTTTGTGAGTCCTCAGTATGTAAAGGTTGTTACATTGGAAATGTTGGTGGTAGGGGGCAATTTAGAGTTTGGATTTCAGTTTTCTGCAAATTTGAGTGGCATGAAACAAGATGATGCACAATAGTGCAATGTTCTTTCGAGCCATAAGATTTTGCACAAAAGCACTACACTAATTAACATTATGGATTACTCCAAAATAGCCAAATAACAGTTGTTTTGACAGCATTTATCTCTATGTCAGTGCTGCTGCTGTCATTTTGGAGGTTGTGAATAATTTGGGGGAGTTGGGATCATCATAATGAGAAAGAGTTTGCTGATAAGACTAATGAGTGAGGACCTCCTCCCTCTCATTTATTTCTGAGTTTATCTTGTTTCTATGTTATATTTATTTATTTACACATCCTTATTTATTCAGTTTATTTGGTACTTTGTTTCTAGATGGTTGGACCTCATTGCTGATATGCTGTCAGTCGTATATTGAGAAAAAGAGAAAACGAGCCTGATGAGGAGGTTCAAAAGCACTATAAGGGATCTGGCTATAAAGTGTTTGCCTTTCCTGAAATAACATGTGCTACTACTTTGTTGCCCAACACGTCGGGCTGTAGCTTCTTGATACTAATAAAAGTCATTCCAGTTCATGAGGACTACATCAAGGTATTGTCCCTTTGTATAGTCTTATAAACTTACCATCCAATGAATTTTGGTATTTTTAGTGACAGATCAAAAATAATAAATACTCTTTGAAATTAAATTCACTTGAAAAGACAACTAATAATGAGGCAAATACCTCATTTAGGAAAATGTCCCGATTATGTACGCGGCCCTGAAAATCTCAGAAACATGGTATCTAACCAGATTCTTACTCTGGGTGGCATTTCCTTGGCCTCCAGTAACGCTGTTAGGAACCTTGGAGTCATTTTTGACCAGGATATGTCCTTCAACGCACATATTAAACAAATATGTAAGACTGCTTTCTTCCATTTGCGCAACATCTCTAAAACTAGAAATATCCTGTCACAGAGTGATGCTGAAAAACTAGTTTATGCATTTATTACTTCCAGGCTGGACTACTGCAATTCATTATTATCAGGATGTCCTAAAAACTCCCTGAAAAGCCTTCAGTTAATCCAAAATGCTGCAGCAAGAGTCCTGACAGGGACTAGAAAGAGAGAGCAGATTTCTCCTGTTTTGGCTTCCCTTCATTAGCTTCCTGTTAAATCCAGAATTGAATTCAAAATCCTGCTCCTCACATACAAGGTCTTAAATAATCAGGCCCCATTTTATCTTAATGACCTTGTAGTACCATATCACCCTATTAGAGCACTTTGCTCTCGCACTGCAGGCCTACTTGTTGTTCCTAGAGTATTTAAAAGTAGAATGGGAGGGAGAGCCTTCAGTTTTCAGGCCCCTCTTCTGTGGAACCAGCTTCCAGTTTGGATTCGGGAGACAGACACTATCTCTACTTTCAAGATTAGGCTTAAAACTTTCCTTTTTGCTAAAGCATATAGTTAGGGCTGGATCAGGTGACCCTGAATCCTCCTTTAGTTATGCTGCAATAGATGTAGGCTGCCGGGGATTCCCATGATGCATTGAGTTTTTCCTTTCCAGTCACCTTTCTCACTCACTATGTGTTAATAGACCTCTCTGCATTGAATCATATCTGTTATTAACCTCTGTCTCTCTTCCACAGCATGTCTTTTATCCTGTCTTCCTTCTCTCACCCCAACCGGTCACAGCAGATGGCCGCCCCTCCCTGAGCCTGGTTCTGCCGGAGGTTTCTTCCTGTTAAAAGGGTGTTTTTCCTTCCCACTGTCGCCAAAGTGCTTGCTCATAGGGGGTCATATGATTGTTGGGTTTTTCTCTGTATCTATGAAGCGCCTTGAGGTGACTTTTGTTGTGATTTGGCGCTATATAAATAAAATTGAATTGAATTATAAAATACAAAATCTAGATCACTTTTATTTAGACACACTACATGGCATATGTAGGCACATGCCAAGAATCATCAACATCAAGCCAATCACGTACATTGGCTTTGAATCACAGCATCTCAGCTATGATTTTAATGATGCTTTAAGTGACTTTGGACTTGCCATAGTTGTTTGTGGGCTGGTCTGGGTATTAAAACACTGCTGATCTACTGGGATTTTCTTGCACAACCATGTCTAGGGTTCACAGAGATTACTGCAAAAAAGAACAATATATCTAGTGAGCAGCTTCTCTGGTTGAAAATGCCCTGTTCGTGCCAGAGGTCAAAGGAGACTGGTGAGACTGCTATTCCTGCCAGCAAATAACAGGAAAATGAACCCAGTTCACACAGGCTCAATAAAATTGATCAATAGAAGATTGGAAGAACATTGCCTTTTTAGACAAGTCTTTGCTGCAACATTTGGATGGTGGAGGCAGAATTTGGTGTAAACGACAGGAAAGCATATTTTCTTGGCAGTCTTTGAGGCCCTTAGTACCAGCTGAGCATTGTTTAAATGCCACAGCCTACTTGAGTGTTACTGCTGACCAATGAACATCCCTTTATCACCACCGTGTACCCATCTTCTAATGGCTGCTTCCAGCCGAATAACACACTCTGTCACAAGGCTGGGCTCTTTTCAAGAAACTGGTTTTCTTACTTAAATGGTCTCCAAAGTAACCAGTTCTTAATCCAAGAGAACACATTTGGGATGCTGTGGAAGAGAAAATTCCCATCATGGATGTGCAGCTGACAAATCTGCAGCAATTTTGTGATGCTTTCATGTCAATATGGAAGGTCCACCATCTTGGTGAATCTACACTGTTAGGAATTAAGGCAGTTTTGAAAATAGGATCAAAATAGGATCCAACTAGCAAGGTGTAACTAGCTGCTGGGGAGTGAATGTCTTGTCCAAATTTTAAATATTTTCTGTATTTGTGATATTTGTGGAGTTTCTTTTAGAAAGTGGCTGTACCAATATTCCTATTTTAATTTCATGAACTCCCTAAAGGAAATGCATAAGTGTGTATAACAGAATGAATCACTGCTAAATCTGAGGTGGGCTTACGTCAGGCAGAGGCAAGTAAACGATCGGTATCTAACCCCATGTTCAACACATGCCCTTCTGAGTCATGCTCTGAGTTTTCAGGCAGATCTAAGGTAAAATATATTATGTAAAAAACAAAAACATGATCAAATTTCCTTCCTGGCATCCCACAATTTATATGAAAGATGAACTTGGTGATAAAGTTGAAGACAGACAGAGAGAGAGAGAGAGAGAGAGAGAAAGAAACAATTTGGGGTTCTTCACACTTAATGATAAATGACTCCAGTGATAGCTGCTCAAGGGATTCTGTGAAGGTGAACCATTGTGACGAGCAGAGAGTTTTGTGAATATGGTTTAATTGCGAAGTGTACTAAAACAGGTGGCAACATCACAGGTTGTCTCAATAAATCTGTGTCCACTGGAGGAATGTGTTTGTGTGTCGTGTCTGGCCGGCTCTACCATCTGCTTGGACGCTGTTTAAGCCTGGCTCTGCTCCAGTGGCACTTAGCCTGTCTGAGAGGTCAGCTTACAGTCTGACTGCAGCTAGTTGTAATAGTATAGCTCCATATATTAGCTGTTTTTTGATAGTCTTTAAGGTGCTTGTGGTTTCCTATAATTTGGACACGTGTTTTTTTTTTTCATCTTAAAATAAAACAATACAGGATAAACCCAAATGGTCAATTTACTTACCTAGCTAAAATAATGGAGTCTTCTGATGTAAATCATAGGTTTACATCAAATTATCGTCTTTATTTTTTGGCACGAACTGTGCTGGAGAGCTGCTCATTTAATTCACTGGTCGTCTTGAAGTTTTAGTTTCTAATATCAAATACAACCACAGCCACACAGATATAATTTGGGTGGTTAAAGTGATAAATATGGCTTTCAACAGAAAAATCATTTAGATATAGAAACCTTCACAAAGTCTGGCTTTATCACAGGACGTTGTACTTAAACTGCACAGATTCAGCTGTTGTGCTTAAATGAAAAAAGCAAAACAAAATATATGTATATTTAGACTGGTTCTCTCAAATGTTGTGTGTGTGTGTGTGTGTGTGTGTGTGTGTGTCTGTCTGTGTAGCCCCTGTGGCTATTATTGATGACTGAAAAATACTCTTGATGTAAGTCCATATTGATCTTTTAGTGGTAGAAAGCAGACTTATAAGGCAGAATGTAAAGTATATATACTGTGCATCTCTCTCTCTCTGTGTGTGTGTGTGTGTGTGTGTATGAGAGAGAGCAAAATCTGTCTTTAGAAGGTCAACTGTAAAGTCTGAATTTCTTTTTCTGCAGTTAAGAAAAATACAGGTAATTTTAAGCTATATAAAACAAATGTTATTTCACTATAATTTTTTAAAATAATTGTAGCTTTATTTGTGGGACATTTAATTCTACATGTTTGTGACTATAGCTTCAGAAAACCAGTACTTAAAATTTAATTAACACAAATAACATTGTGTGTTACTCGCTGGCTGCTTGTTGAACATTTGCTTGTGGATTTTGCGGATTTTGGCTGTCTCTTTAACTGCTTTAGAGTATGAAGTTGTTTAAATATAGCTGTGTTTTCTCCAGTGTTAGTGTAACAGGAATGTTAGTTTCCTACAGACTCACATAACACTGTTAAAATGTAGGAAGGAGCAATATCACACAGTTGATATTTTATACCATCTGAAATATGTATGGTAATAACGGATGAACTTCAAACTAGGAGCTAAAATGTCGATAGAATATGGACTGTAAACGGGCATCCACACAGGAAGCAATTCACCTGTCACTGTATCACCACCTGTTGATCGCTAGTGGACACTCTAGGATTTTGTTGCCTTGGTAACCATCATACCCTTGGGTTACCTTGGCAGTCATATATCAGTCAAGGGTGTATCTCGAGCTGTCTCACTGGAAGTAGCTTGAATTGATTGCCTGAAAGTTGAGAAAAGTTTAAAGGGCCCTTCATATGCAACACTGTAGCACTGCTTCCTGAAACCCATTATTTACAATGGCTTGCTTTACTTATGACCATCTCGCCACTGCGTTGAACAAGGCACAGTGTAGAGGTGCTGCTATGGGAGTGGTCACACTGTGACGTACCTTTGCACCAATCAAAACAAAGAGTGACAGGGAGCAAGTGCGTATACAAAGTATAAGAAATTCATTCAGCCTACCTGTTAGTGTGGTGCATACCACTGTCTATGCATTCTCCGACCTCGTCACTTGAAGTTGGCGAATGTCATTGACTTTCTGTGTTCTCTGGTTGACACATCACTGCTAGTCATTTCCTGCCTGGATGAGTTTAAGTGTTGTTGACTTCAGAAGACTGAAAAGTATTCTGCTGGAATTTGATTCCCCTTTCAAAACTTTTTGAGTCACTCTGAGAGCAGTTGAAGAGTCAGGTAAAATGTATTTGCACGAAGGGTTTGAAGAGCATCTTGAACATTAGAACCTTAAATCTTTTTAAGCTTATTTGAAATTGGTTTGAAAGGCAAATGCTTTGAAAAATGAAACCAAAAAAAAAGACACTTATTTTTGAAGAATGAAATAGAATTTAAAATATAGCTCACATTTAACAGAAGCAGCTGAACAACGTAAGTCTCTCTCTACATCTCTCTTTTTTGTAGTATTCGGAAGATAGCTGACACTTTGAATATCCCAAGTGGTGAGACCTTTTCAGACAAGCTCATCAGCATTTAGTATGCCTGGCTTGTCATGGTAGAATGATTTCTGTCTGTCAGACACTTTGAGTCGCTGCCCCATGGTCAGGCCTGATATTTGCGCTAGTCAGACCATCGATCGACTTGAGTGTTTTTCGTCTCTGCCTTGGCTTTTAAGTGGTGGGCTACAACACAGGCGCCTTGGCATCTTAAGATTTGGTTCGAGCATGGTGGCCAGGCCTTCAGACTGGATTGGGAACTGGAGTGGGAGAATAATACTGCTGACATTCACAGAGATCTAAAGGTTTGTGAAAGGCAGATGATGGAACATTTGTTTGCTTTAGGGCACCAAAGTTTCTTGCCAGCACAGAGGTCTTGGACTGAATATAAAGCAAGTTTTCATTTGTGCCTTAGAAAAGACTCTTTTTTTAGCAACTGGCACACATGGAAAGATGATCACGAAGAAAGTGTAGCCCCAGTTTTGGAACATAAGGTACTGCCTCTTGCAATTCTTACTCATGTCATCTGCATGGGCAAGAGTGATGCAAAGGAGTGCACAGATGCTAGTCCGCAGGGTCTGTTAAAAATGCAGACTTTTAGCTAACATGATGTTTATTCAGAAAGGTCAGAAAAGGTTGTTGGATTTGTATGCTGTGCATATTACAGTATCATACTCGAAAATGTAAAAGGGATGATGGGTTCATTTAGGTGTTTTTCATGCTTATTACAGGTTGTTGGGATGATTTGTTATCAAACTGTTAACTTCTATGAAGCCTTACATCTCTTCTTTCCAAACAATTACAATTGCCTATACTATATATAGTGCTAACCAATTTATTAGCCCACCTATCATAAACACAACACAGATTGTAGAAATCTGTCAAAAAATTGTTTCAAAACAAAAAACTAGACAACTGTAATTCGGCATCTTAATAAAAAAAAAACTAATAATGTGTCGCGTTACTATTACTTTCTACTAAAAACAGTACATTTTAAAATCCTTGGATAAAAACAATAATTATATTTTAGCATTAAAATGTCATTTTGATTAAAGAGCTTGTGTATACTGATGGATTAACCGATTACAGATGGTTGATTTTGGCAATTACCACTGCTGTTTATTTATGGGAGCTGTGGCATAAACCTTATATTGGATGATGGTCCAATGAATGTGTTAAGCACTGTACTTGGGCACAAAGTCTCAAAGTGATGAAGCTGTATGTCTTCCTTGAAAGATGATAGGAAAAAAAGTTTTTTTGATGAACCAATTTTGCACAGCGAAAATGCAAATAAAAGATTAATGTCAAAACATTTATACTAGCAGGCGGTACATAATTATATTGAAAGCCATGTGAACAAAGTGATGACTCTTTAAGATGAAAAAAAAAAGTGTAATAATAATTTATTAATTAAAATCGCTTTTAAAAAAAAAAGCCTTAAGACCTCAATGACTATATTATCAAGTATTTTTTCCTTCTGGTTTTTCTATGAGATGCATCTCTTGTATGTGATATAATCCTTAATCAGTATATCCTATTAATATAATAAGTAAGTTATTGTTGAATAACTACCTTGAAACTAACTGCTCCCGTTGGAGCCTCAGCAGAGTTGGCCCATCAAGTGTTCAAACATGACTTTTATCATCAAGCAGCTGGGAATCTAATGTTGGTGTTAAATGTCACATCTACATATGATTGATCTGATTTAAACTTTATTTGCTGTTTTCCTCTCTCTGTGAATGAATATCAGGAAGATGGATGTGAATACGATATAAGAAAGGTAGTTATTTTTAGACATAGGGTAGTTTTTCTCTTTTTTTATGTACCAGGTACCAAGTTATTAATGTCTTCAGATGCTCTCCGCTGCTCTGTAATTGGATTTAGCAATTGTGTATTGAATATTGTTTATTGTGCTCCATGTTTGTCCTGCTTGAAATATCGAAAGGGTGAAAGTGTCAAAGGAAAATGGATGAAAAGGTTCTTCAAACAGATAGATGACTCAGTGGAACCCAACTATTGCTGGCTGCAGTAGGATGTGGATGATTTCCCAACGTGAACCCCATATGTGTTTTTTTCCCAGCACAAATTGTTTCATCTGTAGTAGTATTTGGACCACATGTTGGGTTTGTAAAACTCTGCATTTAGAAACCTGGTCAGCTTGTATATCTGTGACAAGGCTCTGCTATATAAAAGAGAAGACACACACACACATGCACTCTGTCTGCTAAAATATTTCAACAGTTTGGGTGTATCTTTTGTTGAGATAGGCATGCAAATTAAATAAATTGCTCCAGTGTCCTCTTGAGGGATTTTCTCAAAAGCAATCCATGAAGCAATTGAACCATTCAAGTCAGTCTATGAGCAGGATTGGGGAACCTAACCAAGGTGTGGGGTTTTGGGACCTCAGTCAACAAATGAAAAAGTAAATGGGAAAGATAAAAAAAAAGAGGCTTAGGACTTAACGGCTTTATTCAGCCCCGTGACTTTGAGACAGCCCTTGTTCATTTGTCAGAGCTGAATAAGTCTGTGTAAAGAGTGTTGTTGCTTGAGTGACACCTGGATTGTTCATGGTGGCAGCGACTACTGTCACTCATTATGCTCCCAGGCCCTTCAAACCATTTTTTCCCCTTACAGCTTTGAAATGAATTGTAGACTATAAAAGGGTTGTTGCGATACCGTGCTCCATCATCCTTTCCTTCATGTGAAGCAACAAGACTGTGAAAAGACTTCCTTAATACTGAAATTTTAACACTCAGCATACCCATGTGACAAAGCAAACACAGAATAGACAGGACATATAGCATGATATAGGTCTATTAAATCTGGGTAATGAAATAAAAGCAAAATATATAAAGAGAAAGATAATTGCTAGGGAGATAAGGGATGCCTCTGATAGAGTGGTCTCCACCATTGCTGTTAATAACACACAAGCTACAGAAAATGGTCAAATGTTGCCATCCTCTGAATTACATTCTGTGTCGTTGCTGGGCATTCTTGTTTGCATTGCAGTGCCTGTTGAGTCACACATTAGGCGGTTTGACAGAGTGGCATTGTCCAGCAAAAATGTTTTTGTTTTTTTATTCTAAAAATACAACATAACGGGACCTTCACTAATGTTACACCTAAAACATTACCTTTCTGAAAAACTATTAGTATATATGTGATAAAAGCTGTGCCTTTGTAATCTGAGAAGCATCTGTTTTCTAAATACTGAAACCAATTTAGAGCCCTTATTTTTTGTACACTTTGCTGTCTGGCCTGCGTAGGTGTGTTTAATTGTCTTCTTTTTAACTAAGTATGATATGTACATATCCTGCTGTTGCTGCAGCAGTTTTATTCATTGGTATTAATAATGTGTCACTGTCAAAATGGCAACCAGTAATAACATAGTAAAAAGCTGCTTTTAATCATTTACAGAAGTATATTTTGCTGTGGCACTTTTCATTTTGTTCAATGTCATGCTTTTTGCTTTAATCATTCTTAAATACACTACAGCTGGAGTTGAGTTGAATGGAGTTTAATTTAGAAAGCCACAAAACGGTCTTTATAGGCTCCCACACTTCACATTGCACTTCAGGACAAACGCAAAGCTCTCTGTAGACCTGTGGCAAAATTTGGACAGACATTGACTAGGACAAGGGCAAAACCATTTTTAAAGCTTTGAGCTGTACCAGGGGGGCAGTGGCCTATTAAAATGTGAAATGGAAGACATGTGCAACCACCAGCACTATTCTTAGCATTGGCCATTTGGAAAAATTGAGTAGCTGAACAAGAGGGACTGTGGTCAGGGTGGCGACCGAGAACCAAGATCACTCACTCAAACAGAACTTTAGACATCCTCTGGAGTGATCATAAACAGTATAAAACATCAATGTAGAACATGGAAAATCTACATACTTTCTGATGGGCACTGGGTGGGGAGATACCTGTCGTTGCCAAAAAAAGACTTGCGGTCCTTTTCAAGTCTGCAGGAAAACAGCTCTCCTACTTGAACTCTGTAAACACCTTCCTGATGAGTTTATGGGCTCAGTCACTCAGGTCATATTGAATAAAAATTAAGTCTGTTTTGTAAATCATGGCCATACTGTGTTTCAAAAATGAGGACTTTTCAGAGTCATATTATTGGCTAACGAGTATTGATGACATTACCGATTATGTAAGTAAATATATTTCTAAAGGTGCTATTGAGACGAATTTCTCACCAGATGTTGGTAGCAACCTATCCAATTCACACACGCAAGGAAAAAAACCATAGATGTCCATAAATTAAATTGTGTGTAATGAAAAATGGTTTGGCTCACATGTTAGTCCATGTGACCCGAGACTGTAGCAATAATTACACTTTCAAAATAACCCAAAAGGATACTGCCAAGGCATTGTTGGATGAAATGAAAAATCGGATAAGCTGCCAAAATCCTGTAAGTGTAAAAACCTAAAGGCTTTTAGAGGACTCAAAGCTGTAAATATTCTCTCTAATATTATAGGGCAGTGGTCCCCAACCTTTTTTGCACCACGGACCGGTTTATGCCCGACAATATTTTCACGGACCGGCCTTTAAGGTGTCGCGGATAAATACAACAAAATAAAACTAGTACCGGTGCCGAAAAAAAGAAGATTTATTCATAACACACGTGAAAAGACCCAGGAAAACCGAGTTAACGATAAAAACGATAACAAAATAAAGCTGAAAACCGATAAAAACCCTGAAAACCATACATTTCACACCTGAGCCTCAACTCTCGCGGCCCGGTACTAAACGACTCACGGACTGGTACCGGTCCGAGGCCCGGGGGTTGGGGACCACTGTTATAGGGTATTTACCTTCTAATCAAAACACTTGTGCTGTATAAATAAAAGTGAATTCCACTGCTCAGAAATTAGCTTCTACTGAGTCTTTAATAGGGGTCACAATACTAAAAAGTAAAAAAAAATCCTGCAAAAATAATTGTATTTGGTTTGGCTTATTCATTGTGAATGAACACTGATGCAAAAAAGGGAACTTTTTAAAATGAAACCTAAAGCATGGTTATATTAGTGTATATAGTGTATTATGGTGTATAGAATGATGTTCCCTTGAAGTCTCATTCTGTCCCTTAGCATTTGTACTTCTGGAACACATGTTGGATCTCCTTCAGTATGCCCAAACAAAGAGAAAAAAAGGAGTTTGATTCATTTTTATTTTGAAAAGTAGACAAAGTCCACGTTACACCATATAACCCAGTGAAAGTCAAAAAATGACTTTCTGTGGACCCTTAAAGTGAAAATTGCTGAAAACTGTTCTCATCTCAGCTCTCATCACCAGCAATGATCCTCCACACAAAATCCAGGTCATTTCAAAAGGGACAGTTGATATTTGTTCTTACAGAGTGCATAATGGCAGTGGTCATAATGATGCTTTTTTAGAGAGCAATTGAAAACAGCAGGTTGCAGAGATGCATGAGAAGATGCTGGGTCAAACTTAAGTCAGTTCAGTCATTTGGATGTTCGCCGACCATTTTCCTGAACTTTTTGATCAGAGCATTTATGTTAAATAAAACATGCAAGGGTTTAGATGAGAACTGAAAAACGTGTTTAATAAAACGGATGATAAAATAATTCTGTCCATTTTGACAGAGGCAAGAGTGCAGCTTTTAATTTAAGAAGTCCCTTTTCCATGTGTTTGTCAGTTCCAAGAGTCAGTTCCATTTTTGCAATTTCAGTTTTTTCTCTGTTCAGAAAAGTCTTTTAGCAGTAATAAGACATGGTCTTAAGATTCTGTTATCTGTCAGAGACAATCCCTTTTCCCCGTGGCTGTACTGAAAACACTAATACTATCGATCATCAGGTGAATATTATATTTGAAAGCATTTTACCTGTGTCCCTACAGCATTTTGCACTAAAATACATTGGTTCTTAAAAGCATGAGTAAATACCGAATGATGGATCTTCTCTTTGTTTGATACATTTCTTTCACTGCTGCAAGCATTATTCAAGATAAATCTGCTGCACATGTCTTCATACTCACTGAAGCATGATGACACCAATCTGAACTCAAACATGCCTCAGCAAATATGACTAGGATGACCCTGAAAGGACAACTGGACTAAACCACATATACTTCTATATTCTTGCATTTCTATTAGTGCTTGGAACCCATACTTGGTGCTATCTCTGAATTTCATAAGGAATATATTTTATTTAAGAATAAAATATATGCTAATAAATAATAATTATAATAAATAATGAATTAATAAATAAATAAGACCCCACAGACTGTTGAAATAAAATAATCAACATTACAGCAACAAAAGTTTTATTTACAGCCTGGTAGTACAAAAAAGCTTTGACCTCTGTCCAGTTATGAATGGGGTGATTTTTTTCTTGTGGAGAAGGTCCCATACGTCTGCTTCAGCAGTTTGTGCTTCTAGCAAAGCAGCTTCAATGTTTACTTCACCTTTGGTACATCAACGCACCCCCAGCATTTCTGGTGCTAGAGTGGTTCAGTTAAAAAAATGAAAGGATAAACAAAAACAACTGAAAGAGCTGTCCACAGTCAATGTGTCCATTGGTAAAGCCCTTTTAAAAAGGCTTTAAGGCTGCCTTTACACTGTAATGGGAGAGAGCAGCTCAAAAAGTTCAATGGCTGTTGGTGGCCAGCGGCTGAGTCCAGGTATTGAGAATCCTTGGTGTACTTTGTTTAATGTATTACATTTTGTTATTCTAATGGAGGAACAGAAATGGACTGGTTGTTGGCTTCATTGTTCCTATTTTTCTTTCTCACTAGGAAATTGTAAATTACATAAAACAATTCCCTTTGCAGATTATTTTAATTCAAGACAGTGGGGAGCACTTATCTGCCACTTCCATCAGCTTGCCTCTAAACTGTTGTCTGTGGCACTCACTTTCTTTTGCCTTTCTCCTCAGGAGACGGGGGCATTGAGGCAGGGCTTGCATTTGTATTGGTCTCAGTACTCAGAATACTCTTTTGTGGACTGTTTTCCACTGAAAAACACACTCTTTTCTTCTTTTTCTCTCTCCCTATGGGATGCTCTCATTTTTTTTTACTTCCTTTGTCTCTTCTAGGCTCACTCACTCTCCTAGATACAGTAGGTGCAATGTCCCCCAAGGGATTGGAGTCATTCTAAACTTTGCATCTTTAAGACATTGAGATGCAGGAGAATGCTTTAATTTATTCCCTGAGCGATATCTATAGCATATTATTCTTTATGCTAGAGCAGATAATGAAGCATCATCTCTGAGCTAAAGCCTACATGTGAATGCACTGAAATATTGGTATTTGGTCGTTTAGTTGAGTACATGCTTTAACTTCTTTCAAGTTTTTTTTTCATTTTTTTTTTTTTTATCTTAGTTGCACTTGAAATAAGGTCAATTTATTATGAAAGTATTAGATTTCTAATTACTTTGTGATTGTACATGAGCCACATTTCCTCCAGCCAGACACATAACTCTCCATTTCTCTGCCCACAGTGAGAGCATGGCAGCTAAGGTGTCATCATCATTACCATTAAAGGGCAACGCTCTGTGGTACCCGGTTTTTTGTTTGACAGACTGCCTGTGTGCTGCTGAGGGAGAGTTAGTCTTCTTGACCTGGACATATGCAATTTGGTTTTAAGAGTTATTGGATGGATGTGGCATGAATACTGTACCATTTTTCATTGTTGTTGGAGAAAAAAGTTTAATGAGGAAATTTCATTGTGGTTGCTGCTGTTCTCGCTAATAGATAGACACTATTAGCAGATAAAATAATTTATCCCCATGCTGTCAGCTGTTATGGAAATTGGGCTGAGAAAAAAAGGAATGTAAACATCCAATTAGTTGCTGAGTCACTGGGTGTTATTGTGATTCCCACCTCTCAGTGTGGATTACTGCTTGTTATACAGAACTTTTCACAGGTTAAAGACACCATTTCTGTTTTTGACCAAAAATCCAGACCTTAAATATAACAGGAGGAGGGGCACTCACCTCAAGTCAAGAAACAATGAGTCTCATCGCAATCAGAGCTACACTAAACCTATTTTGTGCCATGGCTGACTATCTATCATATCTAAACAGGAAGGGTTTGTAAGGGTTACCATGCCAATTTTCCCAGACTGGTCCTAGAAATATATGAGTCTGAATATATGGAGTCACATTAATGCATAGACACATGCATTTTTGTGAGTTGCTCTTCTCTTAAAGAATCCCATAAACAGCAATTACGTGTACATAATGAGATTTTAGTTCACTAACTCCACTTTTAATATGGAAAAAGTTTTTTTTTAATTATCCAGAGGAAAGATCTCTCTTTCTAAAACTGTGCAGTAGGGGTTGGTTAAAGCTATAACTATGCAGCTGAAATTGCAGAGACATAATCATTCCTATAAATAACTAGAGTCAATACTAACAATACTTATTTTATTATTTATTTGAAGCTTGACTTTTGCTTGTGTGGCAAAGTCTGTGTTCACTGTGTTGGTTGCTATCTTTGGTATGTTTAAAAAAAAGCTGTGAGCAAAATTTATATAAAAGGGACTTATGTCAGAGTGGCAGAAGGCCTTCACTCTAATAGACTGATTAACCCGCTAATGTTGCTTATCATCACAGCTGAAAAAGGCATAGGCGAAAGATGGAAAACATCATGCATCATGTAGATTGGGAACAACGAGAAGGAAAACAAGAGCTTATCTTGGATTAGATTAAGAGTGTACAACATAATGGACAGCATCCTGATCATTGCAAACCCATCATGAACAAATCTAGTTTAGATGTGTAAAATAGAAACTGTAAGAAGTATAAAAGAGTGTAAGAGTAAACCCTGTTAATCAGCTGATTGTGCTTGTGGGTGGCTTTCCTCTGATTTATCCTGATAATGATTTTGCAATGATTCTTATTTCATATTTTGCTAGATAAATAAAGAGATTCATGAAAATTTGCTGAAATTTGTTCATTAAATTCCACCTATGGAAAGTGTGTCCTATTTCTTTTTGTGCTAGAAGTTAATGGATCCTTTAGAAAGCCACCACTTGTAGCTCGTGCACAATACAGGCTTTATTTGCATCAGGCTTGACTTTGGTTTGTCTCCTTCTACGATAATAGCATACATCTGATGCCCAGATGTATTCACTGTATTTTCTACGTGGCCCCAAAGTGCCTCTTTGAGGGAAAGAGCTCTTTGCTTTTGTCTCTTCCATCAACTCTTCCAGTTCCACACTGGAGAAAAACCTTTTTTCTCCTTTTGTCTGTCATTGAATTGCTGCTCATGAGGGAAACTGCAGTAAAATGCATCTTTTTTAGATGTATTATTTATTTGCTACATCAGACAGATTAGGAAAATATTCATCTTAGTAAGACTCACAGTTTAATTCATTAAAGGAAAACTGAAAAGTATATACAAAGCCAATTCTAAAAAAGTTGAGAAACTGTAAATGCAAATAAAAACTGCAATAATTTGTGTTTCTCATAAACCCATTTTTATTACAAACACAAAATAAAAAAGTCATTTTGAATTTGATGGCAAAAAGCTGGGACAGGGTCATGTTCACCACTGTAGAGCAACCAATTCTTATTTGACAACAGTTTGTAAATGTCTGAGAACTGAGGAGACCAACTGCTCCTGTTGTTTATAAGCAGGACACAGTTATTAATGGAAAGTATCATGATTTAAAATCTTGATGCGAAAGTTTAAACATTATACTCTTCTACTCAGTTGCTAACAGGTCTATAGAAATATTCATCAAATCATGATTGTTATGTAGCTTTTGTTTTATTTTTATTATTACTAGCACCTAAAATCTAATTGCAGTTAAAATCATAGCAAACATGAACATTAACAGATGAGGATTTAGTCTATTTTCTTCTAGTTGTTTTAATATTTAGATAATCTTTCTCAATCCTGCTGACTTGTGTTATTATTTGTTCATTCATATTATATTTTTTGTGTTTGCTTGTTTACTTCCAAGCATACCAAACATCCACTTGATTGTTAGCAATGTTATTAAGTATTGTAAAGTAAACTTTAAGCCAGATTTTTAAACAGATTTAAGTGATAGTGTGTATAAATATGTAAAAATCTAGTCCTTATTTTGACCACTGCACATATTAAAAACAGCAATGAAAAACTGTATAGAGGAAGTGATTAAGTCAATATATTATCTCTGGTTCATATGATATGGTACTTCTGAATGACCTTGAAAGTAAAAGTAACTTTAGAACAACTGCACAGCTTTATTGTAGCAGCAGTACTGCTTAATTTATATATTCAAGCTCACGTGCTGTTTTAGGAACCTGTATAGAGAGGAAATCAGCTCAGCCTCATCCATCTCTCATCCACGTTCCCTAGGGACATGCTGCAAGCTGCAGAGTGACTACATCTTGCAGGAAAAGGTATATGAGAGGTGAATAAAGGGCTTTGTTTACACCTGTCTGTGCATCTGTGTTTTCTCTAAATTCTAATTAATTAAATAATTTTGCAGAGTAACACAATACATGTGAAGCATGTGAGGGAGGCATAAAAGAAGACATAGATGGTGACAATCAAAATCACAGCAAATAATTAGTCATTTATTCACAACTTATCCTGAACTGTCAATCATGGATAACAAGATGGACAAGAAAGCAAGCAACATGAAGCATAGAAGAATATAAACGTCTGTCCCCCAATTTTTAAAACGATTCAATCAAAGCAAGGTGAGGTCATGTTATGTTGGTCTTTGTAATTTCCCTTGTCTATTCACTTAATAATGCTGCAATGTAATAATGTTTTCATGCTGGATAAAACAAAATTACAAAAAAACATATCTAGAAAAATAAAGCCATTTTATTGCCATAGGTTAGTGAAGAAAAAAGAAAACCTTATCCTGAACCTATTACTCTGGACTGTTTTAAGGGTTCCCCTGGGCTATGAGGTCCTGATCCTGTAGGGAAGGAGCATGGAGAAAATCAAACAAAAAATCAATAACTACACTATTCACAATCCCCATACCCACTTTCAAAAGCCTACAGTTTTCCTTGGTGACTTCTCTGCTGGTCTAATTATTAGCCTTCCCTATGTTCTCATCTCTTTGTAAAAGACAGAAAATGACCGCATTGATGGGATCAGTCAGGTTGTTGTTTTACCTACTCAGCAACGAGTGCTGTATGAGTAACCGGCTTTATGTGTGGGCACACTAATATTACAGGTGCACTTGGTTGTCACATTAAGCTCCTAGAAACTTATCAACTACTTCTTCTTTTTCTTATATTAGGTTGACATGTTAGAATTGTTTCCCCGCTGCAAGTCTGGAGTTTGTCCCATCTTATATTCTGTACTATGAAGTTAAAATATGCATGAATAACAATTTAAACTAAAAACAAATATCCTCCAGCTGATATTTGGGGTCTCAGTCAGACAAAGTGAAAAGACTTTAGAACTACATGATTATTTATTTGCAATCACAAACTCAAAATTTTGTCACCAGACGATGATTAAATGATTACTATACAAATAAAATCAAAATACAATCAGAACACAAAGAAAGGCAACAAAGGCAGCCATAAACTTGACGAATAATTTGTAATTTGCATGAAAAAAACAAAACAAAACAAAAACCCCCACAAACAAACAAAAAAACAGAAACACACATTATGTGCAAGTGTTCATGGGGTGATTGGGTGGCAACCTGTTTTCAAGCCCCAGTTGTGGCGCTTCAGGTTCAGCTAGTCGCTCCACCGAACATAAAAGATGGAGCGCCCAGAGTTAAAGTCTGTTCTGCTGCTGTGATTATTATTTTTGTGTACACTTATTATTTAAAGTGCCTTTCTTTACAGCAGAGGTACTGCTTTTGTATCATATTATGATCATATCACTAAATTTGCATTTAAATTTACATGCGTTTACAGTAAAATTCTACAAATCTTATAATAGCAATGATTTTTAGGTATCTGGTTCATCTTTGAGAAAAATTCAAAGTTCAATTTTGACATTCATTTTATTTAAAAACAAACAAACCTGTCAGTCATGCCAAGAGATGCATGAGGGGAGTGGAGACTTTTGGTTTACTTTATATTAGCATGTTCAAAATAAATTAGCATGTAGATTTCTGTTTTGCTTAATGCACTTGTCTGACTCTAAGAAAAAGTCAAAAGTATTCCTCCACACTATCTGCCAAGAGGCAAAAGGCACTTTTATTTTTTACCTTGGTACTAATGCACCTGTTGTTCCCTCCAGCACACAAACAAGGAAATCTTTTGCAGTGTGATTTGTTTCAGTAGCTTTTCAGTGGTAATTAAGAAACAATGGGAAGAAGACATTATGGATGACAAAGATGCACAGTTATTGGGCTGTAACCAGAAACCTTGAAGCCAGAATAATGTGGATAAGTGTGTTAGTCACAAAACTGAAAATATGATGTAGGCATAAATGACAAGAATAGCCATGATATAAATATAGGTACATGTGACATTAGTCCCTGGTCTGGACCATATCAACACCACAAGGAAAATCCATAATAGTTTTTAGCATGACATTCTGGAACCTTCTGATTTATCAAACCCATCAAATCGTCGCTCTAATTATAAAAAATACCCTACAGGTTTTTACAACAATATCTTTTTATGACCACCACTATATACAGTAGTATTTATAAAAATAAGTGGACATACAGTATGCAACATAACCCACTAGTGTGTAGATGTTTTGAGATTAGAAAAGTAGAGTAGAGGTTATATGGTAATCAACCTGCTTTTGAAGCCAACTTCAAGGACCAACTATAGCTAGGAGTTTTTTTTTTCTCTCCCATAGTTCTGTTTGTTTCATGTTTCATCCCCTGAGGCTGCCACTTGTTTGCAATTTACAATTATACTTAAAATTAAGTGACATTTAGTCATGTGAATAACAGATAGCAATAATGTCAAAATGAAACATAAAGGTAGTCCTAAACAAGACTCCTGGTCATAAGTTTGTGACACTGGCACCCAGCTTTCCTCTTAAAATTAACTTGAAACACTTGCAGTTGATGGACTTCGGTTATTTGCAGCATGTAGGGAAGTATAAGTAGTCACCCCAACAAGACTGGATTTTTAGGAGCAAAGTGTATTAACAAAATAATGCAGGGTCTTGAATGAATACTTTTTAATCCCTCATTCCTCTGCTCCCTTGGTAAATTAATTTTTTGTGCTTCTCTATTTTAAGTGTGCCATTAGAGTGCTTAGTCTACATTTAATTGTTATCTTGAGTTACTGCATTCATGAGCTTGTCCTGAATCCTTCGAAAACTTGTGAAATTTAATTTCCTATGCATTTTTTTTCTGCAAATAAACAGCATTCAGTCAAATTTGAATTACCCGGTACAATGTTAATACCAAACCCTTCCATTTAGCTTTTATTCCAATACTTTTTCCTTTCCTTACATTTGATCATTTATTTATAGGATCCGAACTGCAAAATTCAACTTGTGTGTCATCATGCATCCATTCACATTAATATGCATTATATAGCAATCCGTGTCTAACTCTGGCTGACGAGCCAAGCCAATAAGAACACACAGATGTTTCTGAAGGAAACATGCACCAATAATTTATGTTGCTGAAATCACTCAAACTGACAATGTTGTGCCTTCACACAGCAGTGAGAGGAACACTACGTCTGTCATAATTGGGCTGAGACAGATGGTGAGAGACATGATAGGATGAAGCTTGAAAAGAACTAAAATATTCTTCCACTTTAAACAGTCTAACTTATGTGTGTCTATAGCCTTGATTATCAGATGCGCTATGTTCGTCCATTAAATGGTAACTATCTGTCACTGCATAGCATTGTTTAAATCTGGAACATTAGCAAGATACTCGGGGACTCTATGCTCCCAGGAACTGTCAAGAAACAATCATTTTTGCGAGTAGCATTAACTCTCTGTGAATTGTCATGAATTTGTCATAATGCGTGAAATTATTGGGCCTGATATGCTTCAGCAAGTATAGTTCAGGTCAAAAAATAAGAAAGAAAAATAAAACACACTAAAATGATCAAGTGATAATGAATCCATCCATCCCTTCATCCATCAGTACATCCCTGCCACTTATCTGGATTTGGGTTGCAGGGTTAGCAATATAAGCACAGACACCCAGATTTCCCACTTCCTGGCCACCTCCTCCAGGTCATCGGGTGGGGGGGGCACTGAGGTGTTTCCAAACGAGTCAAGAGACATTATCTCTCCAGTGTGTCCCTGGTCTGCCTCAGGTCCTTCCCCTTCACTCATTATGACATGCCTGAAACACCTCTTCTAGGAGGCCTCAAGGAGGTATCTTGGTCAGATGCTTGAATTACCTCATCTGCCTCCCTTCGATGTGGAGGAGTAGTAGTTCTTCTCTGTGGAGGTTTTCACCTGATAACCTCAGAAGAACCAGATCAACCACATCAAAGAGCAGAGACGTGATCCTGTAGAAACCAAAACATAAAACGTCCAGCTGCTCCTAGAAATTTTCTCCACAAAAGTTATAAATAGAATCAGTGACAAAGTGCATCACTGGTCCAACTCTCAACAGAAACAGGTCTGACTTACCACAGAAAATCGAACCAAGCTCTCTCAACAGTTGTACAGGGCTTGAATGGCCTACAGCAATGACCCCGTACTCTGAAACACTCCCCACGGGATGTCCATGAGATGCATTTGAATGCCTTGTTCAAGTCCACACACCTTCACACAACCTCGAAAGGATAAAAGGCCGGTCTAATGTTCCACGACCAGGCTAGAGGCTGCTTTGCTCCTCATAGATCTAAGATTTGAGTTATTTGGAAATGACGGTTCAGTGGTGGCAGTGTGTTGGCAGTCCACTGGGAGTTCATGAGCAGCTACGAACTGCTTGGTCTACCTGCAGATAGTCTATTTTGTCAAAAATATGTGGCACAACCATTATGTGGGCTACTCCTGTTTATGTTTAGGTTGGCCCATCAGCCAGCCACAGAGAAGAGTGAAGTTATAGTATACAAAGAACTGAAGTGAAATTGAGTGTTAAAAACCATGAAAAGTGCCCACTGCAGCAACTATGTGTACTTTTCAAAAACCCTCTCTGTATGCTGTCTGAGGGCAAATACCTCCACAAATGGACACAATCATGGTGCTACAAGTGACAGATAATGGACAGACTCTCCTCTGGCTGATAATGAAAATTAGATATCCACAAATATTATTATGTTTATTATCTTCAGTATTTCAGATTTAAATAATCAGTGACATTAAGATGCACTGTTGCACTGTTGCTCTGGAATGTTTCTATTATTACTCGACAGTTAGCATATGCCAAAAGGGTGAATGTGTGAATGCATGTCTGTGCATGAGTGGAATGACAAAACATTTGGTATGAAAGGTTAATGAGCCCTCAAAACTGGTGTGGTCTCTGTCATGTGAGACTTCCCACATGTAGAGGAATGAGGCAAGTAACTGAGGAAGGACATCAGTTTTAATAAAGCAGTGTGGAAAAATGGATTCTTAATCTTTAGTTTTCTAAAATGTTTTGCAGGGTTGTAAAGAAGTGAGGAAAAAAGGTTCATTGTAGTGCAAATGTGCAGCAATGATGTTCCAACATATATCTACATATAAAACTTTTCACTAATTTTGCTTGTATCCCACTATGGTGTACATTACATGCACTTGCTTTTTTGTTTTGTACTGTAGCACATACTGTAGACATATGTGATAATGTAGTTCATATTTACATTGACAACTATTGCTTTGGACTTGCTTTTTACTATTCCATATTTCAGTGGTCGATATATTTAAAACATAAAAATTTAAAACATATCAAAGACAGAGCAGTTATTACAAGTATCTTTTATTTTGTTAAATTATGCACTTACGTCAACTAGCAGTGCGAATAAAAACTAGAAAAGGGAGGTAACTGCTTGGTTTTCTCAAATCTTAATTTATAATTTTACAATCCTAGAAATAGAATAAATTAACAAATTATCCTTTTAGGATTTTTTTTTTTTTTTTTTTTTTGTGCAAAAGTGCCCCACAGAGGAAGATCGAGTGGCTTACTGGTAGGGATGGGTATCGAAAACCGGTTCTTGTTGAGAACCGGTTCCCACTGTTTCAATTCCTTGGAATTGTTTGCCATTTTTGCAAACGATTCCCTTATCGATTCCAGTCGCCCCAAATGACGTCACCACGTTGCGGCGCGTCATTTACCTGGCAGGAAACACGGCGGCTCAAACGCTCAAAAGTTTGATTATACTTTACGAGAACGGATGACAACAGGGCAACTTGCAGTACTTGCAAAGTAGATATTTCATTTAAGGGATGAAACACTACGAACATGCAAAAGCATTTGCTCACAAAACACGCGATGACCTTAAATGAATGTCGTGTTTTTAATTCCGCTCCGGATTCGTGAATCTCAACCCAGCAGCAGCGGTAACGTTTGCACGTCCTCTCCCGTTAATACGGCAGGTAAATAATCAACTAACAGTGCAAATTATGTTAGCGCGATTATTATTTACGGCAGGTAAATAATCAACTAACAGTGCAAATTATGTTAGCGCGATTTGCCTTATTACAAAACCTGCCATTACTGTGCGTTTAGGTGACCATGATGAGAGAGACAGAGTCTGGCTGGCTCAGATGCTGGCAGTTCTCGCTGCAGTCTACCGGTAGCTTCTCCTTTCAGGCCAGGATAGACGAATGTCACTGAGCAGTGACTAAGTTTGTGGTAAAAGGCTGCCACAGCAGATGCCCCCAATTTTCGGTAAGTGAATGTGTTTAATTGTAGGCAGGGACATTACTGGATATTCTTGTGTAATTGCTACAGAATAATTTATGTTATACTTTGTTATTGCTACAGAAGAATATTTATTTTATTATTTTACATTTACAATTTTTTTCCCCGGGGACCCTGTGACACCCCATTGAAGAGCCGTAGGCTGGATCTCTTAAGATCTCACTGTTGGGTTTGTAAGGCCATGTTACTCCTAAATTTCTATCTTGTTCAAAGAGAAGATATAAAACAAAATTCTAAGCTAATCGACCTTAGTGTTCTCCTTTTTTAAAAAAAGAATCGATAAGAGAATCGATAAAGAATCGAATTGTTAAACAGAATCGAAAATGGAATCGGAATCGTGAAAATCTTATCAATACCCATCCCTACTTACTGGATTCCGGTTTATGGTTCCTTTTACTCACCTGCACAATTTTTACGTTACTAAAGTTTGGTAGCACAAAAGAGGGCACAGACAGTACAGGTGAACACATGATTTACATTTTTTCAGCTTACAAAGAATTGTTACTCAGACCACCAAAAACAAAAAGCATGAACAAAAACAACACAAACAAACAAATAAAAACCCATCAAAGCAATAATTAATAATGGATCAAGATCAGACCTCAGGTATGCAGGTTTATTATTCTTTTTACTTTAATTAAAGCTCTGATTGAAAACATGAACAGACCTACAAATTACAGTTTCTAAAAAATTCACTTTGATGCTTGGTCAGTAGTTAGCTTCTCCATAGATAATAGTAAAAGATATCTACTGTTTTATTTTACAGGTTTCTGTGACACGTTTAGAGCACAATCTTTATTTTCATACCTAATGTAAATAACACAGCATCACATCAAAGAAAATGAAGTTAGACCAAGTGGCTCTTTCCCCCCACAGTTTCATTACTTCTTTACTTACTGTACTGCCTCAGTTTCAGTTAGTCAGTGTCTCAAGACAAATAACCTCAGCCACCCTCAGTGCAGCTTAGCTCTTTCCTATAACGTGAGCTGCAGTTTAACCTGCTATTGTCATATTTGGTGGTGCTGCACTACTACTACACAGAAATGTCCTAATTTGTGGAGTATTCAGCCTGGTTTTCTGTCTCTAACTCCTAAAGGAAATATCTGACTCCTTAGCTGCTAAATTTTCCTCTATGATCACCAGTTTCAATCTAGTCTCAGTGCAAACTAAGCAAAATAGTAAAGTTGCATTCTTTAAAAGAAACTCTCAGAATAAGTAAATAATGATGTGAGGTGATGTCTTTAACTGTTAACATAACAATATAAGTGCAATATTATTCATTTTTATACCCATCAAGACATGCAGAGGCATTGTGACTGATGTTGATTTCAGGAGGAAAAACCACAAGACTTCTCTGTCAGCATGGTTCTGGTGGTTATGAGAAAACTGGATGCTAAGGCACCTGTGTTGGCGCTTGGGTGGGGCTTAGGGGAATTGGACCTTGTTACTACTGCTGGTTTGTTTATGAGCATCCCAAGCAGAAGCAAACTGTGATTGACACCTTCTTAGGTGTTAATGAAAAGTCCAGACACAACAGCTTCTGCTGGAAGTGTGCTGTCACTCACCGAGGAGCTGTCCACAGCTATTACAGACACCTTATGGACATCTACAAAAGATGCACACGAGCTTAAACACAATTCCACCTGGCAGCGATTTGTTCCAAGGAGACATAAAACCTTGTAAAGATGACGATGAAGCAGGTTTAATCATGAGTTAATGTGGGATGTGTAAAAAAGTCTTTTAAGCAGTTCCATACCACCTATTTGCTAACGTTTTGTGGCAGAGGGCACAGCAGTCAGACTTAATGAGGAGTCCAAACATGACTTTGGAATAAAAGTAAAAATAACCACGTAAACCACAACCAAATACACACTCATTTATAGCATTACATTTCAAAACTTGCAAATAACATGTTGTGACTATTTGGCTAGTATACAGAAATTTAATTAGCAATTATTTTATGAAATAGAATCTTCTGAAAATTACCAAACAGTACTGTGTGATAATTTGGCTTCTATATCCGAATTTCTTTCACATAATTTTTTGCAATTACTCAGCAATTTTTACCTTACCAATGGCAATTGAGGGGGTTGTCAGTAATGCAATTTAAACAAAGTGACGTGTATCACAATACTTAAAACTAATATTACAACAATAAATGACAGTTTATTACTTCTGCCTGTGATATACTTATGTCTTTTTAACACAGCATCAGTTGTGTCTTGCTTTTTTAATCACAAGCTCAGACTTTTCAGCTACACAACAGAATAGAATTTCCCCCCTTTTGGATTGCTGCATTTTTACTTTATAAAGCATAGAAATACTGAGTGATGACAAATCCTGTGGTCTTCATGTGTCATGGACGCAGTGCGGAGTGGCAGTGACATTCAGGTCCAAGACCATAGAATGATAATGTGACAGATAGCCGTGCTCCTGTCATACTGAGACCAACTAAGCCAGGTCAGTGGAGCATTCTGGCCACAGCGGGAGCTTCTTCGGTCCATTAATTCCCAACTCAACCACCCACTATCTCCCACACCCTCATACCAGTTCTGTCTCAGTGACTGATCAGCCCCCAGCTTCAGCACACATGGCTCCTCTCTATGTGGGACAGCAGTCTCAAAAAATCATTGTATCACTCTTTTGACTGCTATGTATGCTATGTGGTAGTATTATCACCATCAATATTATTATTTAATCAACAGTGCATAAATACTTTCATCACTGAGACCAGCGCACATTGCTGAAATTTTGACATTGTATCTACCACTGTGAGAAACTTGTAGGGGAAAAGACAAGCAACCAGTCACAGTTCAGGAAGTCCCCAAGTATTATCTCCACACCCTGCATGTGTAATTAGATTACAGTTCTTTAAAAAATAAATGCGCTCCTTTCCTGAGTTTGTTGGATATTTGTCACACTCGTGATACAGATCATTGAACAAAATTTAGTATTAGATAAAGATAACCCAATGAAATACAAAATACAGGTTTTACATGGTAATTTTATTTATTAAGGGAAAAAAAAACTTTCCAGACATACCTGGTTGCATTCAATTTGATTAACCACTCCCAGGCATGATTATTGCCCTGTTTGACAAAGTGAAATAGGCTAAAAGATAGATAGATGAATAGGCTAAAACAAAGTCATTGACATCTGTTAGTATAAAATGGGTTACAAAGCAATTTCTAAGGCTCTGGGACTCCAGTGAGAGCCAGCATCCACAAATGGAGAAAACTTGGAACAGAGGTGAACCTTCCCTACCAAAATTATTTCAAGAGCGCTTCAACAACACACTGACAAAAGAACCCAGAACATCATCTAAAGAACTGTAGGCCTCACTTATCCTCAAGGTCAGTGTTCATGAGAGACAATAAGAAAGAGACTGGGAAAAAATGGAGAGCTCTCAGCCAGCCACTGCTAACCATAAAGAACACTGTGGCGGGCGTGGTCTGCGGTGCTGTGCGGAGCGTGAGAGCTGCAGCCGCGTGTAATAAAATGGCTCAAAACTATGATCCCTGGACCCGCCGTGTCTCATTCACACCACAAACACCAAGGCTTGTCTTACATTTACAGGAAAAACATCTTGAAGATCCCCAAAACTGTTGGGAAAATATTCTGCAGACTGATGAGACAAACGCTGAACTTTTGAAAGGCCTTTGTCCCGTTACAGCTGGCATAAAACTAATGGCAGATTCATAAAACAAACATCATAGTAACATTCAAAGGTTTTATTGGTAGTATGATGGTCTGGGGCTTCTTTGCTGTAATTCATGAGTTCTACTCTCTACCTCTCCTGAAGGAGAATCTCTCTCCATAAATTTGTGCCCCGAAGTTGAAGCACACTTGGAATGTGCAGCAGAACAACAATACAAAACACACCAGCGAGTCCACCTCTGAATCTCTCTGCAAAAGCTAAAACAAAATGATGATTTTGAAGTGGGCAAGTCAAAGTCTAGTCTGAAATCTCACTGAGACCTTAAACAGGCTGTTTATGTCATGGTACCCATTTCCTCCTGCACTGGCCTGCCTTCTCTCACACACTCTTTCTCTCTCTCTGTCTGGCTCGTTCTTTCTCTGTGTCCATGTATTTCTTGTGTGCTTCAGGGCGTGCAGTATTTACCTTTGAGAGATGAGGGTTTCCTCCTCCGGGCTTCCCGTCTGAAGTTTATTGGTATTTTTTGCTGTAAAAAGAAGTTTTCTTCCCACGCAGTGAACAGCGAACGCTAATGTTTTTGTCATTTTTTACGGAATCAAAATCAAAGTAAGGTCAGTACTTCCACGCTTTAAACGCTGCACGCTCATACTCTCTCCCGCACTCCATATATTATCCACTGTTGATCTGCACACAGCTGTTGCCACCAACGTCGCATTCACTTACGTCATTGTCATGAGACACTCTCGCAAAAAAATCACGGTTTTAGTAATGAAGTAACGCAGCGTGCTTACGGGAAAGTGACAGTAATCTAATTACCTTTTTTGCAATAGTAATCCCTTACTTTACTCGTTACTTGAAAAAAGTAATCGGATTACAGTAACGCGTTATTTGTAACGTGTAACGCGTTACTGCCAATCTCTGCATCTCTGCCCATCTCTGCTGACTAGTTAAAGCGAAAGAAAACTCTCAGTTGTCGCCAGATTGTTCTGACTCCTGTCCTGTTCATGCTTTCCTTCAGTTTGTTCCCAGTGCTGTCCTCTGATTCTGTACAGAACTCTCTAGTATTTTGGGACCCCTCGAGTCATTTTGACAGTGTGTGTGTGCGCCCATGGACTTACCTGCAACTCCTCCGACCACTCTCTGAAACCATTGCTTGGTTTTTTCTGTGCTAAGGCAACCTGTAAATAAAACTTTGTTAACTTTTCTCAGTGTCTTGCAAATGAGCCCCATGACAGTTCATGCTCAAAAGCCCTCCATCCTTGTGGACGTAAAACAATTCTGCAGAGAAGAGGTGCCAAAAATTCCTCCACAGTGATGTGGAAGACTCATTGCCAGGTATTTCAATTCCTTAATTGCAGTTCCTGCAGCCAAAGGTGGCACAACTAATTATTAGATTTAAGGGGGGATTAATCATTATTAAAATTTGAATTTTTTTAAATAATAAAATTTCTTTGATTTTCTGAAATGTGAAAAATATGCAAAAAAGGGAAAAAAAAGAAATCAGGAAGGCGGTAAATTGTTTTTCACAGCAGTGTAGGTACAGCATCATCCTTAAGACAGAAAGATAAAGATTCTGCTTCATCTGACTGAGAGCTGTTCAATTCAAAAGATGTGTTTGTACAACACTAATCGAATAGAGTAAGGCATCCGACTTCAGGCTGAAAAATCTAAAGTGTACAGCTTTGGTTTTCGCTCTTTACAAAATATGCTGATCTGCACTGATGCGATTCTGTTACTTAAAGTTTTCCACATTTTTCTTGACCTCATTCTCACAATGGTCAGCTGTCAGTTAGATCATAATCATATACGTGGATACTGATGCCTGAAGTCATCACTAACCACCCACTAAATGCAAATTTCACTTAAAAAAATGAAGTCATTATGCACAATGTGTATCCGCTAATCCATATAGGATTTCTCTTTCCCACAGAGTGATTAGACTTTGTGCCTTGCTTCAGGGGACCAACCAGCACTTGAAAACCAATCCTACTCCTTCGTCAGATCTCATGGTGCATATTTGTAATGTTTTATTTAATTTCTCTCTTTCCTCCATCAATCACAGGCACATGAGTTGGATGTAAATTAATCAGCTTATGCTTCTGGCCACATTTAGATTTTTTAAATTTGAATTTAAAATGCATTTTTTTAAATAAAGATAAATAGGAGTTCATTCTATATTGCATTCTGAGTTTTTCTAGATTTACATCGCATATATACAGCTCCTCTTACTCTGAAATCTTTTGAAATTCATCATAGCTGATTGTATGCAGCATCAGGAATAAATCATTTATCATACAATCAGCTAAGCAGCTTACATTGCAATTAATTTAAATCCTTGTGGTTCCTATTCTTGTTCTTTTCCAATAACGTATTTAGTTAGCATGTTGCACAGCAGAACAAGTCCTTTGTCTTTCATGTCTTGAATAAGTATAGCACAGCACACTCAACAGCAAGCTTAGCTCATATCAATGTGGAGATTTCTTCATATGCTTGTAGAGTCAGGCTTTTCTTAAGAATCATACCATTGCAAAGGTGATAATTATTCAGAGTCTTTCAAATGTTGAAATCTAACCCCATTTCATGCTTTTGTCTTTGTCTTTTACGTTGGAAGTCCTTTTAACTTGAGCTCAGAAGTTTGTTTTCTGTTTTTTTTACCTCTTGAAGTTGAATGAGCAATGAAAAAATCTTGTTTTATCTTTCTTTGGGATTTCAGGATGCTGCAATAGAGTTTCTGCATTAAACCCTCTAGATATTTGGTGTTTTTTCTGTCTTTTAATCATAAAAGAACTTGCAACTTTATATTCTTGCCTTCATGCTTTTTACACATTTTAAATATGCAAAAAGCATCTAGAAGTGCAGACTAACAGCTTGTTGTTCTGTTTAATGCACAAATCTCATCTCCTTTATATAGAACATATGACGTGACAACCTCCATCCTGCTTCTGTCCAATGTGTGTGTGTCATGATCATCATGTCTGTTGTTAATGACAGGCTGGCTTCGGGTTAGCGCATATTGATTTCCACACAAAGACAAAAGGTCAACAGACTGGCACACATAGGTATAAAATTGATCCTATTAACCTGCAAGGAACAAACTGAAAACACTGAGGAGTTGAGTGCTTGAGCTGCGCATATGATCCCATCCAATTAAAGAACAGAGGACCTTTAGCTTGCTGGAGTTTCTAATTAACTGAGCTTCAACTTCCGGTCACAGCAAAATGTGTCGTTGCTGTTATCTCTCCCCCCAAGCAGGGAAATGTGTGACAAGCAAAATATACTACAGCTGATCTGTCAAGTAAAAATGAAAAAGGGGATAATGTTATTACTAGATTAATCACTAATAATAATATATTAATATAAGTTTGTCTCACCAAGCTGAAGAGTGTTTATATTTTTTTAAACACGTAAGACACAACAGTAAAATCAACAAAATCAGATGTCCTGACGTTAAGAAAATGTACTGGGCGCATGCAGACAATAGCTGTGAGAAAATGGAATCCACAGCTATGTAATATGTGGTAATATCAAAGACAGGATGTTAATCTTGTTTCTGTCAATGGCACTTTGTATGGATATCATTTAAAAAGGTATTTCTAAAGCACATGTTTTCTTTTATCTTATTGCATAAACCCTAATAGCATTTGCTTTCACATTGACATTTTTCTCAGAGCATACGATTTAGAAATAGATTTAATAACATGAATAAAAATAAAATTGTCATTCTGGACTGAAATCACAGTATAGCTTAAATGCCATCAAGCAGATTTTGGTTGAATCCCAGGATTTTTGGGCAGTCCTGCTTTTCTCATGTGGTGTTTGTTTATAGAAGTCCTCTCACCATCTGTCCTTCCCCTCCCTTTGTTTTATAACTGCTCTAGGTACAGGCTCTGACAGCGAAGCTTGCTCAGGGAGTGGGGTTCTCCTGTTAGAAAACAGAGAGACGTCACCGGCGGCATGCACGGTCCACTCCCCACATATCCAGGATCAAGGGAATAAACTACAGAGGGAGAGGCTCCAGGGGAACCTCATTTGGAGCAGACTGGTGGAGAGCAGGAAAACAGAGATGAGCGTCACAGTGGAGTCTCCAACCTGAGGAGCCTGGAGGTTCCCACTCAGGAGTGGGAGAGGAATTTAAATTCAGTTAGATGCATTAATCAAGAATGAGAGAATAAAGGATGATGTTTGCAAATTATAAGAGTACATCTATAACAATATTCATTAAATGATAGGACTGGTGATGGTCAACAACTGTCATGAAAACAGCAGAACCAACAATGCATTAGTCTGTTTAAGAATGTGCTCTGAAAGGCCATTCCTTTCATGAAGAGGATGATGAAGGTATAGCTGTGCGCTTTAATTTTGTAGTTTCTGAATAACAAAAGATAGAGCAAATAGTTTCAGAGCAGACAGTATTTTTGGTGTTGATATTTTTGATTAATGATAAAAGCACAAATTCTTCTTATAAGAGTGTTTAAATATAAAACCTCATTTCAAATCAATTTCAGTGGCAGAAAACAATCCAATCTAACTCTATGCAAAGCTAATGTTAAAAAAATCACTGAAGATAATGTATTTAACTCAAAGCATTTCACTTCAGTGTATTCCACTTTTAATATTTTATCTGTGCAGCAAAATCATAGTTTTAGCTTTCAAGAAGCATTTTCTTCTATTTCAGTTAATGAGTCTGGTTCATATATTGCTGTTCTGCTTGATCGTTTGTTAATGATCATTGTTAATGATCAAATTTGAGGACAAGATTTGCTTATTTAGCTGTGAAAATGAACTGAAAAGAAATTAATCCCATCAATAGTGTTTATCAATTACCATAACACTAAATGTTGCAAACAAAAAAGAATAAAATCAGTGTTTGGTGTAAACATAAACTCTCAGGAGAAAACCAGTGCAGACCAGTTCATCACCTCCATAAATCCCAGATGTGTAAAGAACATCTACCTTCATCCTCCTGTTGCTTACAAATACTTGAAGCACTTTCCAGCTCAGGAAAAAAAAAAAAAAAGAAAAGAAAAAAAAAGTGCTTTTGGTCAAAGCACCTGCTGTCACTTTTCTACACCCAGGCCTTGTGTTTTTGAACACACCTGGCTTTGTTCCCATACTGGAGAAATGGCTTGTTGGCTTCAGGCCTAATGCCCAAATCACTTCTGACCAGGATTCTCTGGACTATCAGCGAGTTTCTGTTGCATTTAGTTTTTGTTTGGCCACCGCTTTTTGGACTTCTACGGAAAAGCTGGACAGCACATGAAAACACCTGTCTTCTGCCAAATTTCAGCTTGTGAAAGACATTAATGATTCAGGGTGTCCACTTTGAATTCCTATCCTCATTCAGATTTTCAGTTGAAGCTAAAAGATCAGCCTGACCTTTTTAGAGTGGCTGCTTCTCAGACAGCGTTGTTACCCCAAACAGCTGCTTTTATGTCAGTTAATGAGCTTGGTTCATATATTTCTTTGGTGCATATATTTCTAAGTCTAGGGTTGGTAAAACTATTTAATGGGCTATAAAATCTGTACTTTTATCATTACTTTGTTCCTTTATTTTCCAGCACTGTTGTTGTGATTTGCACTGTATAAATAAAACTGAATTTAGCTTTGTTCAAGCTTTGTTGGTAAGGCACATATTTTGATTATAAAATGTACTTCACTTTCAAATGGTGGTGGCTAATGGTGCAAATGTGCAATTACCTTCTTCCTGTCGTCCTCTCACAACCTCTGAGATTGAGGACATGATTACAGTGAGTGTCCAGCCAAGACAAGTAGGCTGACAAATAAAATTAATTTTACTGTGACTGAATGCTCTTTGACTGAATCTAGCTTCCTGCATCCTCTTTCTCCTTTAACCGTTCCCACCTTTTTTTGTTTTAATTACAAGACACAGGTTACAGTGTTCTCAAAATACCCTGCAAAACTCAGTGTTTAGCTTTTTTGAGCAACTCTCTACCTACCAACCCCCCAACCCCCAACCCCCAACCCCCCCCCCCCCCCCCCCGCCCCCGCCCCCGCTGACAATCCTGGATGAGCCCCGATTTATCGAACGACCAGTCAAGGACACTTGTACTTGACCGATGTTATACAAGAAAATGACACAAACCTTATTTTTCCAGTTTAAAGCAGCAGCTTTTCCAGCTCTGATCTCGAACATGTGCAGGATTCACTAGATTATTATCACTTGCCAAATAAGAGTTCTCTCAGCACAGTTCCTCCATCCTAAGCAAAAGAACACCCTGCAATATCTGCAGATCTTCTACAGAGAAAATAACAGTTAGTATGACAAGAGGGGCACCTCAACTTCAACTTCATCTATATTCAGTTTTATCTAATATATTGGGATATTTATATATTAGAGCTATGTGTAGTTATTAGAGCTATTTTGTGTAATTTTGCAACATATTTTATTATTTAATATCGGTACTTTACCTTGTTAGTTACTGTTCTTGCTGTCTCTGGGATTAATAAAGTGTTCTGATTCTGATACTGTACATGTAAACCAAAATGTGCAGTCTTTTGTCTGCTTCTTACATTGTTTTTTTAATATATAAGGCTAAAGTTATACCACAGAATTTTGCCTTGAACTTGTCTTTTATTATTATTATTATTATTATTATTATTATTATTATTATTATTATTATTATTATTATTAGTAGTAGTAGTAGTAGTAGTAGTAGCAGTAGTAGTAGTAGTAGTAGTAGTAGTAGTAGTTATCTACACAGTAGAATTAGTTCATCACTGAGTTGACTACCTGAAACAGCCATGGTTACCTATACAACTCTTGTCTGAAGGGTTGAGTAGAGTTGTACAGATAAACCTATGCACAGGGGTTTAAGGCAGAGACGCTGCTGCACTCCATCATTTTGGCTGCAGAGTCCAGTGGCACTGTGACACATTTCAACTAGGGACTTAATTGGCTGCTGTGGATGTCCAGGTTGTCTTTTGTTCTCCCAGCTGGTGAGTGCACTGCACTGTGTACTGCTGTACTGCCTTCCTGGCTAGTGAATCTTCATGTTAATTTCTTCTGCCCAGTTAACCAGAGCTGTCTACTACATCACATAGTATGATGACCTGTTGACTATCATGCCGTTGCCACATGCAAACAACTTCTAGGAGCCACAGGTGAGAAATAGGTGTTGATCAATATAGAATGATCCACTCGCAGTACAGTATGACAAGTTCTCCATTAAAACTATTATTCCCAATACACTACTTAAAAAAAGGTTTAACTAAATATATTTAATACTTTGGATTCCTCAAAGTAGCTGTCAGGTGTGCCTTGTCAAAATATAATTGATGAAATTTCTCGATTTCATTATCCTAAATGATTCTGAATTTAACACCTGTTTACAGTTAATGTGACAACACCACCACGTCTTACTGGGTTCAGAGAGGGAGCCATTTCAAGTAGAAAGTTTACCAGGACCAAATCTTGGACTCCAGGTTTTCTTTAATTATCTGGATAATTATCTGGAGTTAATATAGTAATGGAAATTTTAAGTTGTTTATTAGAGTTATTTTGCTGATAAGCCTTCTTTAAGCTGCAGAATGCCCTGGCTTCTCAGGAACAAGGAGGTAGGAAAAAGCAGTCCACCGTGTCCCGTAGATCATTACTCATTCATTAGTTTGCCCTAATGCAAAATAGACTCAGAGGCTTAATTGGCACAATGCTGAGCTCTCACCTGACATGTGTTCTACAAATAAGATGATCTATAGAGTGTGTTTACATTTTTAATCTAAATGCTGATTACTCCAAAGATGGGGTTACATTCCCCAGGGGATAGAGCGTAATGAGATGGATGAGCTGAAAAAGTAAGTCCTGGGAGGTTTCCTCTCTGTCTAAACCTCTCTTCTCATTTTATATATGTACACACACACACACACACACACACACACACACACACACACACACACACACACATATATATATATATATATATATATATATATATATATATATATATATATATATATATATATATATGTATGTATGTATGTATGTATACCACCTAGTTGTTGTAAGGTTACATTTAAATGCATTTAAATGCATTTCTTACATCTTATTTATCATTTTTCAAATTTCCAAGTATTATTTCTTCTGGTGAGAGAAAAAAAATGGACTCACCAGAGGTATTACTAAGATCTGGGAACATGGTGACATCTCTAAAAATACTCACACGGGACAAGAAGCATATGAGGAAATGAGGTTACAGATTTTAAAAAACCCATCTGGGTTAGATAAGCATATTTGGATTACAAAACAAAGGGAAACTACAAATTATAACCTAAACTGTCAGAATTACAGTTTTATTATAGCTGGGCCTCATTCAAATCCAGTATTACAGTACTAAACTGATGTGTTTTTTTTTCACATGTTCTTGGCCTCCTGTTTCTGTGCATAGTTCTCCAGCTACACACTAGCACAGAAGAAAAAGCTCGACAGGATTATACAGGTCACAGCGGTTAGTCAGCTGTCCTCTCACCTCACTTAAAGAACTGCACAGCTCGCATCTCAGGAACATTAATAAAATCCTTCATGACCCATCACACCCTGGTCATGTACTGTTTGAACGTCAACTTTCGGGCAGACGGTTCAGATCCATAAAGATAAAAACTAGCTGACTAAGGAGCAACTTTTATCTCTCAGCCATCACCATGCAGAAAATTGTTAGGTTACTGACAATCAGAACCAACATAATCTTTATGTACAATGTTTACAACCACAGATTAATACTGGTGTTACATCAACACCGGCAAATAGGAACTGCGTTGAGTTTCTATCTATCTATCTATCTATCTATCTATCTATCTATCTATCTATCTATCTATATAAAAAAAACACCCAGCACGCCCCTGCGGGTGGTTTATCCTTCAAGCTCGGGTCCTCTACCAGAGGCCTGGGAGCTTGAGGGTCCTGTGCAGTATCTTAGCTGTTCCCAGGACTGCGCTCTTCTGGACAGAGATCTGCGATGTTATTCCCGGGATCTGCTGGAGCCACTCGCCTAGCTTGGGAGTCACCGCACCTAGTGCTCCGATTACCACGGGGACCACCGTAACCTTCACCCTCCACATCCTCTCGAGCTCTTCTCTGAGCCCTTGGTATTTCTCCAGCTTCTCGTGTCCCTTCTTCCTGATATTGCTGTCATTCGGAACCGCTACATCGATCACTACGGCCGTCTTCTTCTGTTATATATGATATAATATGATATGATATGATATGATATGATATATATATATATATATATATATATATATATATATATTTTTTTTTATTTTTTATTTTTTTTTTTTATTGAGTGACTCTCTTCTTTTGCACTGAGAGAATTGCACCTTCATTTCTTTGTTCAGTGTTTCATTACTACAAAGACAATAGAGATCCCGTAACGCTGATCTTTGTTTGCTATCATATAATCCTACAAAAGCACATGCTAATATTGAGTATGGCCAAAGTTTCAAATAATGGAGTCAGCATGTGTACAAGAAATCCTCGTGAGCCAGAACCTCAAGCTTCAGGCTGCTATAAATAGCTCAGTTTCTGACAGTTTTTTTCTACTCTTGGCTTGAGATGATGCCAGTGAGAGGGGATGTCCTTAGTAGGGTCATCTCAGGCACATAGCTCTTGCTGTGAGCACAGCATCCCCATCCACCTGCTGCTTAAACCTTATGGTTCAAGGGAGGGTGGTCTCAAATATAGAAAAGATAAGATTGCTTCCTCTAGACATTTGATGAACTGGATCTGCACCAAGTATGAGAGATATAAAGGCTGTGAACATGTAAAGCTGCTGTAGTGAAGTCCAAGATTGAGGAGCTGAAAATGGGCATTGTAGGTTCCCTTTAGGCAAAAATAAACACAGAGAATGGGAACTTAAACCTTGACTTTTATTTTACATGAGAGCCTTAGGTCATTGAAACTAAAGCAGTGATATCATGTATCATATAAAAGTCTATATTGTTAAACTAAACAGTGTTGACAATGAGGTCTGCATATTTTCAAAGTACTGTTGTTGCAAAAATGGTTTAACCAGCTTCCTCTTGCCTTCATTATATTGGGTTTGGAAACAGAAGTGAAAGACAGATACCATCTTAATGAGTGGAAGCACAAGCTTTCTGTTTTTGGGTGAACTGAATATTTAAAAGCTACTTCTGTGCAAACTAAGCCTGATTTCCTCTGCTGATAAAAATGTTGTGGAGGGAATGCAGCATAGAGGCCCAAGCTGTGGGTACATAAGAGTGACTGACTCAGCTGAGGTGAAAGTAATTTGATCAGAAGATATTTGTCCATTTCTTATCTGTGACACCTACACCTACGTCTGTCTGTGAGATAGTGTTTTCTTCAAGTAAGATTGCATTTCCATGTGTGTGGACATTAACAAAACACTAAAAGAACCGATGTGGATGTGGACCGATAGTTTTGTCATCGTTACAAAGAGACAAGTGGTCTGATTTTTGTGCAATGGCCAGTGGCTGGGAGCACTTCCCCTCTGTCCTCTGTAATTTTGCTTGGCATTAATTGGCATGTTCCTATATAAACTCTGTATTCCACCCACATGCCCTCAACTATTGTAATGTAAACTACAATTCTATTTCAGGGAGGAAAATTGGTCCCTTTGTGTTAGCTGAGGGAATTATGCAACAAGCTGCACCCGCTCGTCATTTTAATTGCCACTGTACACAGGAAAAGTTCGTCTTTTGCCAACCCCTAACTGCAAAGTAGCTTATTAATCCACAAATTAAAAAAAAATGCAAACAGTAAGATGTGTTTTATATGTGTGGGTAAGTGGCGAATTGCAGTGGAGCTGAATTCATTCAGAATTAATTTCATCTTCCTCCCTGAATATCACCGGATTTAACTGCAATCGGTTGTGCAGCAGGCTGAATTGTGAACACACAATCCAAGCTGGTGCAGCAGATTTTTCCCCCTTGCACTTCTCCCTAATTGTACAACAGGAATGTTGCTGATGTACTATTGTTTTGGTACACATGGAAAAGTGCATAGTTTGTAGCACAGATGTGTGTCTCTAAAAAAATGTTTTGCCATAGAACTGTATGTAAAGCTAGTCTTAATTAGCAGCAGACTTTGAAGTTCCCCACTGCTGGCTGCACAGACCTTAAAGTAGCCAAATTAATAGTGAGAATTAGCGCAGAGAGTCAAGAAAAAGTTTATGTGTAATCACACATGTAACAGCACAGCAAGGTTAGTTATCTGGAGAAAAATAAAATATGCCAACTTTTAAATGATATCTATTGTGTATGTGTATAGTGGAGGGGGGAGGGGGGGTGCTTTATCCAATGAAAAACCAACTGTGCATCCAACCTCTTGAGTTTGTGAAGTGCTGTGGCACTCAACTGGAGTGTGATTCAGTTTTAATGAGATGGAGGTGAACAAGGAGCTGGCCAGCCTTCATAGAGTGGTTAAAAAACAAAAACAAAAAAATAAAAACAACGTTGATGCTTATTTTCTTTTAAAAAAAAATCTTGCTAAATTTAGCAGAAGAGATCCGGTTTATATAATCTATGCGAATCATCTTTTTTTTCTTTTCTTTTCGGTTTATCATTAAAAATGACATTGACACTATACAAGCTCAGCTCCACATGAATAAGTCACTTGACCTGTTTGAGAAGTTGATGCACCTTTTTATCCTTTAGTCCTGCAGAAAGAACAGTGGAAAATATTATCGTTATACATTTATTTATTTATTTTTTTTTTTTTTACAAATAGGAGCGACTCAAAATAATGACACCTCTTTCGCTGCTGTGGCTCCCTTCACTGTCTTGCAAACAAACGCTGTATGAAGCATCGTCAGGTTTCTGAGACGAGCACGGTGTCGACTCTCGCGCTCATTATCTCTGTGGAAGAGCTGAGAGTGGCTGTGCGTCTCTGAGCCGATGGGCTACGGCAGGATTTTCTCAGCGCCGCTTGTTTTGAAGTTAATTTGACGAACTTTCCGAAGAGAAACGACGCTCAATATGAAATGTAACGTTAAAAAAATGCGCGGTTATGATTTAATTTAGACTCACTTGCCTCTTAGTCCTGCTCGCTGTCAGAGACAAAGAGAAGCCCTTCTGCTGCGCTTGTGGATGGATATATGAGCACTTGGGCGGTAGTCTACGGGCTTGTAGTCACTGTGGCTGGCAGGCACAAGTTGGGGGGCACCGAAAGGAGTTTGTAAGACTTACCAATGTGAAGAACACTTCAGAACCAAGGACAGATCCAAACCGGTGCCTGGCAAAGATGCCCAAAGTGAACAACATCTGGAATCTGCTCGTCACATTAAGCTCTTCACGTTTCTAACGTACTGAAGCTCGGCTTGCGCAAAGAAACCCTTCAAATCCATTCGGGAAGAAACACCTAGTGCTACTAACAGGTAAGAAATGGTCCCTTCATAATTTTGATGTTATACTGACGGTGGGTTTAACACAGAAAATACTTTGTGTCTTTCCTATCTGACGTGATTTTGCATTTTTATTTTTATTTTTTTTGTTACAAAGTCGTCGCCCCCCCACCCCCCAGCATGTATCCCACAGCCACAACATTACTCCCAATAGGTCCGTTATTATAATACCTTATCAGCAGTTCATGATTTTCCCAGCATTTATCCCCATTCCCCCTCTCACAAGGCACATCTGATGCACCAAAGTCTATTTGTCAACACAAACCAAAAATAGCAGGAGGAGACTTTCTTTCACTTTATTGTCAGCCATCCCAATACCTGCGTGTTACTGTGGAGGTGCTAGCATTTCCCTGTATGAATATGTGAAGTTGTAATCCTGCTTGACCCGAGTGTATTCACTGTCTCAAATAAAAATTACATAATTGAGTGAGGCAGAGATTCCTCTAAAACCAATCAGGGCTTTTGTTTTTGGACAGTGCCGTAAACAATGTGATGGACCCTAATGTGGAAAGTAATTCAGCTGGTAAACGTATAGAGTCATTGCAAAATATGAAGAAAGTGTTTTTGCTTTGGAATCATCCACGTATCTCACGCATCACATTGTTATGACAGGAGTCAGACAGGAGTGATACGGTAGGATTTACCTCAAAGGTAAGTTATTTATTATGGGAGACACCACCACGGTGTCTTGATGGATGTTATGTATTTTATAATCAGATGGTGTCAGCATGCTCACCAACATGCTCACCAAGAGGAAACAAAGAAAATCTGCTCTAGCACATGTAATTCTTACATCTGCCCTTTGTCTCCCAGTCTAAGTGTGACCTATGAATAAACATACTTATAAGGCATTATTTTATTATTTTATTTTATTTTATAAAAATTAAATAACTGCACTATTTTTTTTCTGAAAAATATGCATTTATTTCACATTCAAAAACAATCAGCTGGCTGCTGGCCACCACAGAGGGATCCTAATTCCTTCAGCTGACAAGTCCAGGTGGAGGGATAAACTGGGTCCCCAGTGGAGATTATATAATGATGGGAATCATAAGATGAGCTATTGAGGTTGCAGTTTTCTCTTCTTTTTGTAGTTCATTTTCATACGTAGAGATCTGATGCTTTGAAGTGGATGATTTGTGTATTGTCTTCTGACTGAAACCTTCAGATTTTGACAGTTTATTATCTGATGTTATATAACACTGTAACCTCTAAACTTTAAACCTAAATCTAGTTTTTAATCAGATAAGCACAGAAAAGTAGTGTTTTAAATGTCATAGGACAAGTACGCTGTTTAGGCTGTCATACTCACCCGGCTTAATGATTCATGTGCAGTGGATCGGGCTCTAAATTAAATGTCATGTCGAGTACTTTTCAATAAAACTGCATGCAGACTGTGTCTACTCTTCAAATTTTGAGTTGTGTCACCATTTTAAACAATTAAAAATATAAATTATTGTTTTATAACAATTATTTTTCAGTCTGTACCTGATGATAACAAAAAAGGAGGTGGGTGCATTCATTTCTTCAGCTCATTCGCCAGACATAAATAACACTGTACTTCTGCGTAGATAATATGATTATACCTGCCAATCACCATCACTGCTGAAAGGAACTGGGTGGTGAGTCATTTTTTACACATTAGTTATACCGGGATAAGGAGTAAGGACAATAAGGAATAGTGTTCTCAAAGCCTCTTTATGCTAATGTTGGAGAAATCCTCTGTGCTGGGCAGGAGCAGTAATGCATTAGCTGATGGTTCAAAGCTGAGTAAAGCACGCCGTCTTTTCTTTTTGAACTTGCCTTTCAGAGGGAATATTGTGCGCAGACAGCTGCGGAGTGTGTGACTCTCTTGGCTGCTCAGTGTGAGTGTGACAGCCGTTTCAGGATAGTTTTAATGATGTGATCGAGGCCTGATAAAAGCTACTTTAGCAGATGTTAATGTTTTAATTCTCATGTAAGCTGATAATACTGCTCCCATTTAAAGAATGTATGCAAATAATTGGAAGAAATTTGATTTTAATAGCTGTCCACTTCAGCCATGCCAGCATTTCTTTGCAGTTCTTAGAGGTTTTAGAAGAGCTTCTGCATCTCTAACCTCACTTTAGCTTAGTTTGTACTGACCAGCCTAATTGGCTGTTCCTTGTTGCACCATTAATTCATACCGGAAAGCCCACATCTGCTCAACAGACAGCACTGAAGACCAATTAGACTCTTAAAGTTGAGCTCTCCAAGTTGATTTCTCACCTTGCTTCTAATAATAGGGCAAATGTGTTGCAGCAGTCCCATACACCTGCACGTAGTGTTCAAGACACACAGCAGACATGAGACAGAGGCTGTAACTTTGTATATTACCACATGTAATTTAGTTTGATGGGTACAGATTCATCAATGCACCATAAGACTTCCCCACCCATAATCTGATGTAATATTTATCTGGTAAGAAATTTGGCATTCATTACACTTTTTGCTCCTCATTTTCACTCAAGATGCTTGTGCTGTCACAGGATATTCCTCACAATATCCTGTGTGATTCACAGTATCCTGTGTATACTGAAGTGTTCAAAAGCATGCACGCACGCATGAACTTATGCTTGTGTCGCTGGTGTTTTTGTAACCAGTCCCTGTGAAACCCACTGTGACGGTTTTCTGCCTCTGTGAGCACAGGAAACAGGACACACTCAGACTTAATGAAACGACTGTTGACAGAACTGCCAATAAAAGAAGTGTAAATGCACGAGCATCTTTTTTTATACAGTATTATAATGTAAGTAACAACACTGTGTGACAGAAGGGGAAAAGTCAGTAATACGCTTCCCACTGTGTCTTAAAGGAGAACGTAGCGGCAGCACATCGCCTAGTCCAAACTGCTGCCAAGCTCTGTGGGTTTACCAGCGTGACTCCTCTGATAGCTCAACTTCTATTTAAAAAAGGAAAAACATACCCACAGACAATTTTTGTTGATATTATGTGCCATTGTTACATCCCTCAGAGCTTTATGTGAGTAATACTGCTGAAATTTAAGCTCTGATAAGAAATTCTGATAATATTTGCAGAAAAAGAAAAGTAAACCACAAGCCTTTAAAAATACAATCCACAGTATGAATCTACTTTAATCTATGTGTTTGTTCTGAACTATGCGTTTGATAAATGTGATTAATAATTGTGTTTGGAATAAATACGATTGGCTCTCTAAGAGCGCTGTGATTGAACCTGCCCACCTAATCAGACAACCCCCGTTGAGATCCAAACCTCTTACTTCAACATGATAGGAATTTATATTAGCATACATGTCTCTCTGCCCACTCCCCTGCAGTCCAACCCTTATTTTTTACCCACCATGTTTCCATGGCAACCACATCCATTGAGGAGAATCACCGTGTATGTGATATCTCCGTTGCCTGGAAATTATGCTTCAGTCAAGAGGTGCCTTAAATATCAATAAATGTTTGATGTGGTCACTTGAAGGTGGTAACACTGAGTCAGTCTTTCAGATAAAATTTTATTTATTTCACACTGGAATTGCTGAGACTCTGACTAAAATATTAAGGTCTTCTGTTTCACTTCAGAAAGTAAATTCTAATAATAATGGCCGTGTTTCAGCCTTCAGATAGAATTCTTAACCATTTCTCTGTAGTAATTCTATAGACTCTAAGTCAAGAAAGTCAAGAAAAAGCCTTGTAGTTCAGGTAAGAATCAGTTAAAAAGATAAGAGAGAAAAAGCATGACTGTTCATATCTTTGAGTAAACCTGTGAGCAAAAAAGTGACCAATAGGCCTCTGACCCATATTTAGTTCAAGAATTTCATTGACATTGGGCAAGGACGTTACATTTTACTCCACAGGAATAGGATACAAATGTAATAGATAGATAGATAGATAGATAGATAGATAGATAGATAGATAGATAGATAGATAGATAGATAGATAGATAGATAGATAGATAGATAGATAGATAGATAGATAGATAACATATATTAATTTTTCCCCTTTTTTTAAGGAAATATTAAAGATGCTGCACTCACTGACAGAGGACTTGAAAGACATCTGCCTCCAAATTGTTTGAACCTCTTCTGCTCTCCACTTCAACCTGCTAAATCAAGCTACCTGGTCCTGCCATGCTGAGTGCAGTGCTCTGCCCCAAGTCGCAGGCCAATTCTGCACATTACTGGCCTCTCCATGTGTTCCTTCTCGAGCTGCTGATACCAGGAGTCCTGCTTAGTATTTCCAGACTGCCCCCTTCAGCCAAACGTGAGATCATCGTCGATGGGGACTTGGTGATTGGAGGCCTGTTCCCGGTGCACGAAAAAGGCGATGGAATGGAAGACTGTGGTAAGATCAATGAGGGGAGAGGGATCCAGAGACTGGAAGCCATGCTGCTGGCACTTGATGAGATTAACTCCAGCGATCGCATCCTTCCTGGTCTCCAGCTGGGGGCTCACATCCTGGACACCTGCTCGAAAGACACTTATGCTCTGGAGCAGTCGCTAGATTTTGTAAGAGCATCCCTCACTAAGGTGCACGACCCAGGTTTCATCTGCCCAGACGGCTCGAGACCAATTCAAAATGAGGTTCCACTGGCCATCTCAGGGGTTATTGGAGGATCTTACAGTGATGTTTCAATTCAGGTGAGTGTGCAAATGTATATTAACCTTTGTTTAGTGCATCAGTTGCACTTGCATGCCTTTACTGAAAACTGTGACACATGCAAAATTGCCATGCCACTCTACTAAGATAAATAGTATACCATATGGTATAGCTATGGTACATCATGTGGGTTTTCTATGTCTTGTACTGACCTCATCTGGGGTGAGGGGTTGAGGTGCTAAGTTATCAGCCTATGCTAGCAAGCATGGTTAGCAAGGTGCATCCATAAACTGCATGGGTCCATTGCAGAAACAGAAATACTTGCTTATTGGTCCCCATCTAATGCATACAATTATATTTTTAGAATTACAGTTAGCAAAATTGGACCACAGACTTCCTGGATGATCAGTCAAAATTAGCTACAGAGCAAGGCATAGCATGTGTCAGTTAACAGCATGAATCCAAAACGCACCCCAAACACAATAAGTGATCTATTTCAGCAATGAGCGGAAGTTTTGCCTCTGGTAATTATCTTCTTTGTCTATGGGGCTCTCACCAAAACAAAGTCCTTCTTTAAGTGTGTAAGTGTATATGTAGTCTTTTCAGTTGATTGCGTTTTGTCTGCGTCTGTAATCAAGTAATTTGTTATTGCAAGAGCAAATATTTTGCAACTTAACACTTGTACGCCTTTAAAAAAAAAACTTGTTAATTCACAATATTATTCCAGTTATTTATTTTGTGAGCATGCATTGTGTTACATGGGGGTGGATGCTCATTCACATGTTGAAGTTGCTAAAAGAAGCCTTGCATGTCCACTTTTCACAAGCTGTAGAATTGAGCCTTCAGTAGAAGAGGCTGGAGTAAGAATTTACTGAGATTATTTTGTCTGAAGCATCAACATTCACAGACACATCAATCACTTTGTCAGCAACTTCATTTCTGCCTTGCAAGGAAAACTGACCTTTCACACATGTATGAAAGGTTGCTAGAGGCAGTGCATCTGACCATAATTAATTAACTCTGATTGCCCTTACATGACATAATTACTGAAGCACTCAGTGTTAGCGAGACAAAGTGCTCAGGAATAATTTGGTTATACACACACACACACACACACACACACACACACACACACACACACACACACACACACACACACACAATATGTGGCGAAGCCTTGGGTAAACTATACACAAGTAAAGATCATGTCTATTAGCCTTAGGGGTGCGGCAACATGATCACATTTGAGTTCAGATAATAACTGAACCAATGTTTTCCAGTTGTTCACTTGTTAGATGATAAGCATCATTAATCCAGCTAATAGTCATTTATTATACACAAATATTTAATTAATACTGACTGAAATGATAAAATAACTCAAGTTCTGCATTTTGATTTTGGGGTTCGTCCTGTTTTGTGCCACCTAAGACTTTGTGTCATGCGGTCTGTTAAGTACAACAGTGGAATCTTTGCCACAGGAACCTTTTCAGTGTGTCACAAAGTATTTGTAGTACATGTTCACCTCTAATGAAAATGCTATTGTGGTTTTCCAGAAATATCACTGCTCTGCCCTCTAACTTGTTTTCAGCAGTTGAAACACTACACTGTGGGGCACTTCAGATTTGTTTGTTCAAACAGTACAGTTCCATCACATTTAATTAAAAGTTGGTGACACAGTGAAGATCACCAGTTTTAACAGCAACTTTCTACAGGCAATGTCTATCCACTTTTTTCCTCAGTCAAAGGACCTCAAAGCATAGCATTCTGGCTGCCGGGATTATCCTGGATATTTGTCTCAGAGAAAACCAGCAATAATAAAATACAATGAAAACACAAACAAACAGAGGCACTGGCTTTTGCCACAACACAAAACCTCTTAGGCATTAGGAGACTCGTTGTACAGGAGTAACAATATCCTTGTCATAATAAAACTGCAATAATCATTTTATGCTTTATAACAAATTGTTTCATTGTCTGCTAAATCTTTTAGGTTTCTCACTACTTATAGCTACCTTACATTGCAGGAACTTGGTGAAGGTGAAAGTTAACTTACTTGAACAGACTCCTTTCCTCCATTCTTCCTACATTCCTGTTTCCATAGGAACCACTAGTTTCACAAGGTGATGTAGTAATTTTGCAACACCGTGGTGTAATTTAAGTTCTGAATAAATATGGATTGCTTCACTACTGATAATTGTGAATGCCTATAACAAATGTTTTTTGATTTGATTGAAATGATTTTTTTACTATTCAGAAATCTACTATTCTTTTTATTGCTTCTGATAAGTTTCTGTTCCAAATTCAGCCAGTAAGCAATGAGTCCATGCTCAGCAGTTTTTTGTGGCTGATGAGAAGAACTTACCATGGAATAGGTACTTTTTCTCCTCTGCAAGGTACTGCAAAGGCAGTTTGCCTAGGCACAAAAGGTTATGGTGGCCTAAAAAACCCGTTAGTTCCTGTGGTGGAAACCAACATTATATTTCACTGGTTCACGGGTTTATGTATGTGACTAATAAAACAGTTTTGTACCTATTACAGGTCCTTCATTCAGTAACATCTCTATTCAGTTATATTGCTGATTCATGTTTTTTGTGTTTAATTTGACCACTGGATGCTGTGGCTTTGCTTTTCAAACAAAAAAGGCTTCTTTCAACTTTTCTAAAGCTAATGAAAACCCTTTCTTGTAACGTGTTTAAGTAGTCTTCAGGAATAGTTCTTCAGGTTTCTTGAAGGGCAGAGCTTTTCATTGGACATTAGTCACAACCTTGATCCCAAACTGCTTGTAATGTTGATATCCAGGCTCTGGGGAGGCCAGTCCATGACTGGTAGTTTTCTGTTGTTTATTTTTCTATCCAGGTATGTTTCTACTCTGTTGGCAGTGTGTTTTGGATCACTGCCATGGTAAAAAATGAAGAAATGTCAATTAGATGCTTTCCAGATGGTATTGTATGGTGGATCAAAATCTGGCAGGACTTTTATGTGTGTTACATCAATTGTGACAAGATCCCCAACACCACTGGCTGAAATGCAGCCCCAAACCACGACAGAGCCTCTGTTGGGCTTTTCAAAAGGTAATAGACACTCATTTTTCTACCTTTCTCCTGACCTCTTCCACACATACTGATGATAACACTGATGATTAGGGTGACTGATGATTAGTATAACTCCATAAGTGTTAACGGTTGATTATCAGTCCAGTTCTTCTCTAATTTGACAAACCCAGCTTTGGGTGTAATGCCTTCTAAACTGACTCGTTACTGTGCTAAATTCTGTAATTGCATTACAGTTCCTGTTGTTACTTGCACTACAAAGTCTCTTCAGTCATCGACACACTGCAAATAGAAAGAAGAAAAATCAAGCACATTTTTCATCCTGTGGGTTTGCTACAATCAGCTTATTTCAGTTTGTGTGCTGGGTGGAGGAAAGTGGTGGAGTGATCTACAGTTTTTAAGAAGTGGCAATATGGACAGTACTTTTATTTTGATTGCATGAAAGGTCAAGAGTTTCATGGTGAAATTCAGACTGCATCCAGGACAGAAACAATTGCACTGTTCTGCTAACAAAACATCCCTCTTGGCAAGCAAAGACAGCGTGCCAAAACAAAGTCAGCCAAGAACCCAGAATTACGTTAAACTTGAGTGATGCCTACCCCAGTGCAGCAGCCAGAACCTGAACCACAACAGATAACAAAGACTGTGATGAGTGATCACCTGTAGCTGCAGGTTTATAGTGTTAACTGGTTATGATATAATCTGTCAAGTCAATTTCTGCAGTAACGTATAACAAATATAGCAAGTAGTGTAACAGATTACTTTCCCCGGTGTGTTATGAGTTAATGTACTGTTTTACATTAATGAAAAGCAACAGCAGTTTTTGCTCCCTGTTTCCCTTCCTTAAGAATGGCTTCTTGAAAGCCATGCTTCAACTGAGACCATTTCTGACGAGGCTTCAGTGAACAGTACATGCTGGATTTTTTCCCCCTATTTGTCACGGACATGACTTTCAGACACTGTTTATTTGCTGTGCATAGTTTTTTGACCTGACAATTCTTCTTTTGTCAGTTCAAGTAAATTCAATTAAAATTTTTTATATAGTGCCAAATCACAACAATAGTCACCCCAGGGTGCTTAATGTTGTAAGATAAAGATCCTACAATAATAGAAACCCCAACAATCAGACAACCGCCTATAAGCAAGCAATTTGGTGACAGTGGGAAGGAAAAACTCCCTTTTAATACAAAGAAATCTTCAGCAGAACCAGGCTCAAGGAGGGGCAGTTATCTGCTGTGACTGTTCGAGGGTGATGGGAATGAGATAAGATAAAAGACATGCTCTACTTGTCCTCTACTTGTCAACTTTCCTCAAATTTATTAATGACAAACTTCACACCATGCTGAGATATGCCCGGTTTTTGGCTAATAGCTCTTTGGGAATCACTTTGTTGAAGCAGAAGTACAGTTTTATGCCGGTCAAACTGTGGTGTCCTTGGTATTTTTATTTTTTTTGTAGATTAAACTAACAAAATGGGAACAAATTATGTGTTTGCGAAAGGCTGCTAGTGCCAAAGTGACTAATGATACAATTTAAAATTGGTTCTTTGCAAGTTGCTTATTATATGTTGATACAACACTGGTCCATCCCTTGAGTTAGGTGCCTTTTTTATGTTTGAATAATTTATTGGTCTGTACTAAGCAACAGACAAAGAAAAACATTAGTCTGAACGTGAGTCAGCTATAAGAAAATGAAAATGAGTGAAAAAGCAACCAATGTCCAAAGTAAAACAAAGATCAAGACTTTTGTGTAGTACTCTAGGTCACTTACAAAGCTTTGTATGTTAACTTATAAATATCACGTGTCAACACTTCAATAGAAAAAGTCATCAGTAATGTTTGCCATAGTGTCAAGCCAATGTTTTAAATAACTGAGTCCTTTATCCTTTATAACTGCAGGCTGTATGGTTTTCACTTTGAAATCTAGTATTTCTTTAAATATAAAGTATGACAGCTGAACTGTCTCATTTTGCATATCACCATGCATTGAGGAGTATAGATAACACTCAGTTGTGCTACAGCCAGAATATGATCCAACCTTAGCAGAGTTCTTGCAGAGATGAATGCTTCGTCAGAGTGTGTTAAGGCTGAATGGAGAGTTAAGAAAGAAAGGGACTGAGGATATCCAGCACCATAATCTTCTAAAGCCTTCATTACACTCAGGGCTTCCTTTCATAGCGAGTAATGTTGCCTTGACAAAAGAACAGCTTGTTTTTTGTCTATTTCCTTGTGAATGAATCTTCAGCAGCCACACAGTCACAAAGGCTAAAAAAGAAACTCTGCTTTTTTGTTTTTGTATAAATTTGAATACATACCTCTACTGTCACGATGCTCAACAGTCTCTTTGTGAGTGCCTTCACTTCCTGGGCACTTTAATGAATCGAGCCATGAGAGTGGCTTGAAGCCCATGGTGGGATTTTTTTGAGAGGTCACTGTCTTCACAGTCCCCATTTATCCCAGAGAAGCACTTTGTGGAGATGAAGGGCATTATAAAACAGAGGAGGATGAGTGCCAGAGACCATCCTGGGGAACTTTGAGAGAAGCTGCTTTTCCCATCTGCGGGATATGTCTCCATTGGCTGGCAGGGATGTGCCCACCTGCGTGTGGAAAAGGCTGATGCTGCCTGTGATAGGGCCAAGGACAAGAGGTGGTAACGATGGTGGGAGATGAGCCAGTTTCTCTTTAGTCTCAAAGGATTTGTTCATAATTAGCCCAGCAACATTTAGAAGGCTTGCATCGCTGCCTTGCTCATCCCAGTGTATTTTGTTGTCTTTGTTATGTCTTCTCACAGTTGAAGTTTTTGAAAATAGTTTGCCGTGCCAAACAGGATGTTAGCCATATAGAAGCATCTATGATTCATAACCAGCAGCCCACACATTTTACACCTATGGATTTAGCTTAGCATCACAGAGAAATCATTTAAGAAAAACAATTAAATAATTTTAATGTGTTCCCATAATGTCTTATGCTTGGGTAGCTGAACAATTAAAAAATGACATTTTCTTAGAGGCATAGCCACAAGTTTATCTTCAACATTAACTTTATGTTGAAGATAAAAAATGCAACACGCAGAGCTCTGAAGCAGATCAATCCACTGCACAGACTATATGCACAGCCCAGCTGCTTGTATCTAATCTGTACCTACATTAACTCATGTATGGATTGGGAAAAAAATTGTTGTAAATCTTGGGTTACTTTTTTGACATTAAAATTTTTTTTTAATCAGAATTTATGGACAAGATGAACCATCCCTGGCATGTAATATGACAATATCAACTTATCTCCCTTCAGTCTCCAGACATCAAGACTGCAGACATCTAACGGTGTAATATTTTGAAATTATACTCAAAAAACACCAACTAAATCCTTCAAGACCGGTAGATAAACTCTATTTTATCATTGCTGAAGCATCTGGGAAGGTCCTCAATAATTTCAGGTTATAACATCTGTCCCGCCACATATCGATGTTTAATACGTTTGGTGTGCAGTGTTTTATTAACTCTGTCTTTATTCTGTTTTCCCCCGCTCACAGAGCAAGTCGGGTAAAACAAAAAACTAAAACCAACCTTGCTTTGGTGTTAACTTCAAAAGACCGGTTATTTTCGGTTATTTTAGAAGTGAAAATTTTAGCACATTCAGAGAACACATTGCAGCTCTCTAATTAGCACATCAGTATGTCATTCAAAGTGAAGGAAAACATTGTAATGACTGGAAAGCTGGTTCGAGTCAAGACCCACACAGTCAATAACAGTGCTAGCCTATTTGTGCCTCGATGCACTTCCCTTCATCTCGCCCGTCTTAGAGCTGTTGTTTTTTAGTATCACATAAATAAAAAATGAGTCTTTACGCAGAACCCGTGGCTGTTATTTAAAATTTAGCGCTGAAGATTGTGTGACAGGAGCACTGCACTTCAGTCTTAATAACAGTAAAAATTGCCAAACCTATCAAGCTGGTTCAGAAGTGCTAGGAGCTAGAAGTGATATATCAAAGCATTATTTTCTAAGGAGGCGATAAAGAGCAGATGTATTCCTGTTCTCAAGTGTGGCTCAAAAGGTTGCTCGTGTGGTGAGTATTGTTTTGCTGGTGGGAGGAAATAATAGGTGTATGTTTAATATGAAGATTTGCCTGTTCCTGAAATAGCTCATGCAAGCAATTCAACAAACAATCCTTTCTGCCTTTGCATCGCCAGCTATATGAGCTGTGATATCAGATTTTGATTACAGCCGGCTGGGATCCACAGACATAAATGCATGCATGACATGGTCTTATATAAAGTACACGTGAATAGGTCTAGCCCTTTGTTTTTGTGGGTTTGTGTGTTTGTATCTGTGGCTTAGTTCAGTTGTTTAAATATGGGTCTGTTTGTGGCCATATATACTTACATTTAGAATCTGAGGTGATAGTGACTTCCTGGAGTGTATTGCCAAATTCAAATCACTTTATCATAAATAAATAGAACATTATTTGAGGTTCTTGTGCAGTGCCCTGTGCCCTTGTTCACACGATCTGTTTGGTGAAATGTGGCACTGCATAAGTGTCTGAAAATTAGTTTACTTTTTGATAGTCCCTTTGGATCCTTTACACGCAAGTAGCTGGAGCTGGAGCTGTTTTGCAAAGAAGAATAGGCAAGAATTTCAGTCGCTAGATGTGCAAAGCTGGTAGAGACATACCCTAAAAGACTGGTAACTGTATATATATATATATATATATATATATATATATATATATATATATATATATATATATATATATATATATATATAGATATAGATATAGATATATATAGATATATGTATGTGTGTGTGTGTGTGTTATGTGTGTGTGTGTATAGCTCCAAGTGGAAAGAATAGCAAGCAGAAGGATGTTGATTCATCTGAATTGGAGTTTTCAGTTTTGAAGAAGGTTTGGAGAACTGCAGAGAGACTCTGCAGCTGAACATGAGGTTCACACTTGGTGTTGGGTTTGCCATAAGAGAAAAACAAACTAGACCGAAGTGAACGAACATTTTTAGTGTAAACTATGTGTCTGTTTGATGTTGCACAGTCAATTAAGTCACCACCGGTGTTCTGCTGTTTCAGCTGTCTCTTCACAGTAGAGCAGAACAACTTAGCCTTAGTGCTGCTCCCTCTCAGTGAGTGTTTTGATCAAAGTTTAAAATGCTGCATACATTAAAATGATGCTAAGCTGTTATTTTCATTAACAACCATTTTCTCATATCTTTCAGTGCACCGATAAATTATCATATTCAAATGATAGATTGAACATTCAAAGAGCTCCATACAAACTGCTTTCCGATTCATTTACAGTTATATCACTTTTAGGTTTATTTTTCTTTTACCTTTGATGTGTTTTTGCATAGCCTACAAAAAACAAGGACTTAGTGGAGCTCAGACTTAGTACATTTATTGTTATTGTTGTTCTTTTTGTTTTTTAAAATGACATGTATCATTAATGTAGCAACAAATCAATTCTTATTAAATTAAATGAACTCTATAGTTTGCCCAAGAATTTAATTACCATGTACTTTTTAGCAGCTTGATTAAAAATATCAGTAATTAACATGTTTAATGATTTACACTGCATATTTATTTTTGCACTCAACCCTTTTCTATCAATTTCAGTATTTGAATTTAACTAATACAATTTAAATGCATTGTACTTAATTCAGCAGCAAAACCATATATGCGCAAATTTAACCTGTGTCATCTGCTGTATCTACTACAGGACTCAGTTCGATCTTTGGGGATTTCCATCCTGAAACATATTATAAGACATATTAGAAAGTCTCTGTCCATGTTCCAGCTGTTTCAGTTTTTTAATGCTTCCTCCAAATGTGGTCTAAACTACATGATGCATATTACTGACTGATGTTGGCCATTGTCTAACTATATTCTTAGATTCCTTTACTTTGGCGACTAACTTTCTTCTTGAAATAGAAACACAGTCCCCCCCCCCCCCCCCCTTTTTTTTTTTTTTTTTTTTTTTACACACAACGCTACTCAGAACATGTGGTCATGGTTTATTTTTCATGCAATATATTTGATGGAATGGAAACTGCTCAGGGAGGGGGCTGTGGTAGACAAAATTTGCGGAATTAAATGTTGTTGTTTTTTTAATTAACATGAAAACCAGTCATTCTGTAATATTTTTACATTGGAAACTGATGGTGCTCTTTTGGATGTTAATGTTTGAAATATAAGTTACATGACCAACTGGGATAGATAGAAATACAATACAAATAACTGATACACTTAAAATATCTATGTAACTGAATTGCTAGGCCAAAAGAACATAAATAATGACCGTAAAAAAAATCTTATACAATCACTAGTCAACAATTTTTTGTATGATAATTTTTCATTATTATGTACAAATTTAAAAATTAGAGAAAGAAAGACTTAATTTGAAACATTAGATCTACATTAGAAATCGTAGCAGGATTGTTTTTCTACATCACACAGTTCAAAAGAAAACTGCACCCAGTTTTAGAGCCCATCTTACAAGGCCAGATCAAAACGTGGAATGGGATGATGTGACATGAAGAAACATCACTTTCTCCAGTACACAATTTCAGAACATTATGATATGTCGATATGTTAGTTTTATCATTCAGCCAAATGTCGGCCTTTGGATGTCTCCACATTCAGATTTATTCAAATTTTTAACAATGTAGCGCACCAGTAGAGAAAAGGTTTATATCTGTTCAACTGTTGCAACTTCTACTCACAGTACTTTCAATATCCTATTCTGAAAGAAAATGAAAATATTACTTGGGGGCTTTTTTTTTTTTTTTTTTTAGTGTTTATTAAAATAGTACAATGAAGAGGTGTCAGGCAAGCCAAGAGAGAGAGAGAGAGAGCTGGGAATATACATAGTAAAAGGCTTCAGGGAGGATTCAAGCTCAGGCTCTGCAATAGCCTTAGGGTATATGCTTTACCTGATCAATGCAGCAAGCGATAACAGCAGCTCACTTGTGGGATGTATGTCTATATGTGTATATGTAACTTTACCTTTAAGCATTATTAGGTTTCCTACTACTTTGAAGGACAATTTCAAGGTCAGATATAATAAAAGAATTAATATTTGACAATTGCATTTCACACTTGATAAAGTTCCAGTTCATTTGAGCATAATTTAATCAAAACTGGACGAAAAGTTTAATAATAATAATAATCATCTAAAAAAGGAGCACATATCCCCATTTGGGCCATGTTTGCCAAAATTTAAGGGTCGAAATGTATTTCAGTCATTTTAAGTTGCAATTAACCAAATATAATTACCAAAACTTACAAAATATATCATGATAACTGAATACAACCAACAATTTTAAGCATCATTTTTACCTTCAGTGACCCGAAAGTTGTAAAGTTTTACAACATTTAAATAATAATTCAAGGTAATGGCATCAGTCAACATAAACATGCCAATGAAATAAATGTTGATTACCAAACAGCTTTCTCTTGACATATAAAGACCTACAGCCTTTTAATAAAAATATTAGTTTATGTATAAATTGGTAGTCATGAAAGCACTTCCTGTGCAGTGTAATAGAGCGTTTTCTCTGTTTTTTTCCTGTTATAGAGATTCTGGCTGGACTAATGAGCCTCCTTAACAACAGACCCAAAACAACCCTTAACTATTTAATGTACTTCCATAATAACTATGATATATTAAAAATAACTTGTAATTCTAATGAGCTCTGTAAACTAATTATGCAAATAATATTGCAGTTATGTAATAATAAACCTGTCCTCAAAAAATAAATGGGCACAGCTCATGTTACTTCTACATCTGAAAAGAGTTTCAATTTAAAGATCGCTCATGATTGGTGGAAAATACCCACCCCTCCCCCAGTTGTAGTTGTGACTGCTGTGTAAATATGCTTTGTGAATGTACAATTTTAATTATGATCAGAACTATGTGTAATTTTGGAAATACTTTTGGGCATTTCCTCCCCTTTTTTTCTGCAGTTGATGCAAACAACCTATATTGGTTTGGTTCATCACTAGAGATCTGATTATGGTTGCTTCATATATGATAATATTTCACCTTTCTTCATTATGCACAAACTTAAAAATAAAAAAAGTTCTATATAGAGAAGACTTAATATGAGTTTGACTGAAGTTAAAAGCCTGAGTTATAAGTTTGTAAAATAAGGAACCAGGTCTTAACTAAATAAAATAAATGAGTGTCAGTGAAAGTGTACAGTCCTCCAAAGCTATGTGACTTAATCACAAAATAAAATACAAGTCTAGAGTTTTTGGTGTCTCTTCCCCTGAGCCGGTGCGGTGGGTGTTTCTATCCGACTGAGAGAACAAGAGGGAAATACCACATGAGGATGAACAGACGGTTACTGTCACACACTCCAGTGCCGTCCTGAAAGGTGCGCTGTCAAGCTTCTCCAAGAATCTATTGATGAAGGCCAACTGCCTGTCTAAAAAAACCCTGCAAGAAGAAACTACCTTATTATCATGCAAGTGTGACTGACTGGCTCATTGTGATTGCTGACATGTTAGCTTGCATAAATGGTGTATACATCCCAGGCAGCATAACCTTAATCAGTGGATTTAATCAGGCTTACCTATGTCTCAACAATAGACATATCTCAGTGTAAATAACTGCATGAGACCACACTAGATCACTGGAAAGAATACTACTGGGTACAGTTTCTATGCCAAAATACATCATATTTACTCCATTTCTCCCCTCAGGAGGTTGTGGTGTATTTTATGCTGCTTCTTAGCTTTTGGGTGTTTTAGCTTAAAAAGTTTAAGCAGATGGCAACTTGCAGATAGGGATTAGTGTGATTTTTTTAGGCTTAACAGCCTACTGTGGATTGCATTCACAATACCAAGTAGTCTCACGTCTGTGTTTTGACCTGATATATACAATCATGAGGCACTTTGTTAGTTACACCATGCTAGCACCATATCAATCCCCTTTAGCCAAAAAAACTGTTTTAATTCTTTGTGACATACAGTTACCAAGGTGCTGGAAATGTTACTCAGACACTTTGGTCCATATTTTCATGATAACATTACACAGTTACTGCAGATTTGTTGGCTGCACATCCATGATGTGAATCTTGAGTTCCACCATTTCCCAAAGCTGCTCTATTGGACTGAGATCTGGTGACTGTGGAGGTCGTGTGAGTACAGTGAATTCATTGCCATGTTTTTGAAACTAGTTTGATTTGAACTTTGTTGGAAGGCATGTTTTCCTGCTAGGAGCAGCCATCAGAAGATGGGAGCACTGTTGTCATAAAGTGGTTGTTATTGGTCATCAACAATACTACTGCTAAAGTATCCTCCACACCATAATACCATCACCACAATGGGGATTCCATACTTTAATGTTGTTTATCTCAACTTCGTGCTTCTGACTTGATTTTTTTCTGGCTCTTGGTTTAAATTTAAGCAGGTTGTCTTTAACATGCCTAAATGCAATGAATTGCTACCATGTGATTAGCTGATTTAATAGGTGCACTATTGAGCAGACAAAGAGGCGTACCTAATAAAAAAGCTGGTAAATTAAATTAATGGTGGTTAGCTCCTGAGTTCTATTCCACCATCAGGCCAGGGTCTTTCTGTGTGGAGTTTGCATGTTTTCCCCGTGTTTGCATAGGTTCTCTCTGGGTTCTCCGGCTTCCTCCCACAATCCAAAGATATGCCGTCAATGGGGTTAGGTAAATTGGAAACACTAAATTACCCATATGTGGGAATAAATGCGAGTGCGAATGGTTGTCTCTGTCTATGTTAGCCCTGCGACAGACTGGCGACCTCTCCAGGGTGTACCCTGCCTCTCGCCCTAAGACAGCTGGGATAAGACAGCTTATCTTGAAAAGGATAAGCGGATTGATGGATGGATGTTTTTATATATAGCACCAAATAATAATAACTTACATCTCAAGGTTAACAAAATATTACTGAGTAACATGATCTGGGAACATGCTACATGCAGAAAACTGTATACTTGGTGTGTATGCAGGATAATAAATATGATTTATATCATCACAGAAAGGACTAATAGCTCTGTTTAGGTTTTTGTGAGCTGGAATGAGAGACATGGGAGACAAAATGGTACTTTAATTGGGGCTTGGAGTTAGTGTAGTAGGTTCCAATTACATACACGGGGATGCCATTGTTTGGAAAGCCTCCAGGCAAATAGTGGTGCTTGAGGGAGGAGGCGGTCACATTGAAGCCCATGGGTATTCACTAATCACCACTGTGTCTCATAGGGAATTCCTGGAAAATGACAAGTTTTTACTGCCTTGCTGCCATAGCACTGTAATACTGTGTGGGAAAATAATTGCCATGAGTTTATGGTATGACTACAACACAGTCGTTTTCTGCAGGCTTGTGTTCAACAAGGATGCCACGCTGAGTTGTCAGTCAAAGATTATCATCTAGCCCTGGTGAACTCAGCAGCACCAGCAATCAGCTCCAGGAGGAAATTAATGTATTATCTGGGTTACATGGGTATCATAAGTCCCAGCAAAATCTTCCCCCAATAACTTGACAGAATGGCTCAAGTGGAGAAAACAGAAAAATCCCACTGATAAAACTCATATCTGTCTGCCATTGTTGCTGTTGTTATCTGCACTATTGTTGAATCGATTTGTGGCACTGGCTGCTGGTGATGTGGATCTCTGACACAATAAGCAGTCTGAGATAGAGAAACACTGAATTGTTGCTGTTTCCACAACCAGTCTCCACCGCTGGGCTGAATCAGACTATCAGACAGATGGCTGATCTGCATTTAATGGCTCCACTTAAACTACAAACAGAATATACAAGTCAAAAAGTAGAATAGCTTAAAAATATATAAATAAATGAATAAATACTTAATGCAGGACTTATAAGTAAATTAATTAATTTCTACACTTTATTATACATTTTACAGCAAAACAATGACCACTTTGCACTCTTCATTATTAATTATTTTGGAACCTATATTTTTGTAATTAAGAATTAAAAAACATCTACGTGTAATGCAAGACAGGTTAAAAAGTACAATTAAAAGAATAGGTTTATTTAATAAATTTAAACAAATGTGACTGTATGTTTAAAAAATCTTGTTCAACTTTGTAGTGTTGGGAGCACATCAGTGTACAGTTCAAGCCTTTTTCTGAAATTCCAGCAAATAATCACTTGGCTTATCTGACATACAAAATACAGTGGAGGCACTGTCATGGTTAGGGTCTGCAATGTCGCTAGTGGTGTTGGGGATCTTGTCAAAATTGATGGACATGAACACAGCAAAGTACCATCAGATTTTGATCCATCATGCAATGTGTCTTTGTGGTAGCATCTTCATTTTCAGCATGAAAATGATCCCAAACACTCTGCCAATGAATTCAATTAAATTCAATTTTATTTATACAGCGCCAAATCACAACAACAGTCGCCTCAACGTGCTTTATATTTTAAGGTAGACCCTAGAATAATACATACAGAGAAAACCCCTACAATCAAATGACCCCCTATGAGCAAGCACTTTGGCGACAGTGGGAAGGAAAAACTCCCTTTTAACAGGAAGAAACCTCTGGCAGAACCAGGCTCAGGGAGGGGCAGCCGTCTGCTGCGACCGGTTGGGGTCAATGCAGTAAAACCATACCTGGCTAAGCACAGAATGCAGCACTATCAGTCATGGATTGGCCTCCCCAGAGCCTGGACCTCAACATTCCTGAAGCAGTGTGGGATCATCACAACAGAGAACAAAACAAAAGGCAGCCAACATCCAAAGAAATGCTTTGGATGTCCTCCAAGAAGCCTGAAGAACTATACCTGTAGACTCATCAAAGATTAGAAAAGAAAGCCTGCCTAAGAGAGCTTAGGCTGTGTTAAAGAATAAAGATGCTCATACCAAATATTGACTTTCAAGCTTTTAGAATTGTACAAACTATTTTCCCCTTATTTGTATTTTTATTTATGTTTAAATATATTTCAATATATCACTGCACCTATTTCCTTTTTTCCCAGCAGTTCCTGTGTATGTATAATATATATATATGAGAGGATGTGATGAGGCTGTTTTGATAGCATTTTCATTTCTTTGCTTTCCTCAGGTGGCTAACCTCCTGCGACTGTTCCAGATCCCTCAGATCAGCTATGCCTCTACTAGTGCAAAGCTCAGTGATAAAACCCGCTATGACTACTTCGCCCGCACCGTGCCCCCTGACTTCTACCAAGCTAAAGCAATGGCTGAGATTCTGCGTTACTTTAACTGGACATACGTGTCAACAGTAGCATCAGAGGGTGACTATGGTGAAACAGGCATTGACGCCTTCCAGCAGGAGGCCCGCTCTCGCCAAATCTGCATTGCCACTTCAGCCAAAGTGAGTCGTTCCATGAACCGCCAGGGCTATGAGAATGTGATCCGCTCCTTGCAACAAAAGTCTAACGCAAAGGTTGTCATCCTGTTCACGCGCAGTGAGGACGCTCGCGAGCTCCTTGTGGCTGCTGCCAGAATGAATGTCACTTTCACTTGGGTGGCCAGTGATGGGTGGGGAGCACAGGAGGGTGTGGTGAGGGGCAGCGAGACTGCAGCAGATGGAGCTTTCACCATTGAACTAGCCTCCTATCCTGTCAGAGAGTTTGAAGACTACTTTACCAAACTGAACCCATCGACCAATATGAGGAACCCGTGGTTCAGGGAGTTCTGGGAGCACCGGTTTGACTGCAGCCTACAGGAGCCTGGCTGTGCTGACTACAGCTTACGAGATGGAACTTTCGAACAGGAATCCAAAATCATGTTTGTGGTGAACGCAGTCTATGCGATGGCCTATGCCCTGCACAACATGAGGCAAGCAGTGTGCTCCAACACATCTAAGGTCTGCGATGCTATGAAACCAGGTAATGGCAAAAGGTTCTACAAGGAGTTCATCTTGAAGACCAAATTTGAAGGTATGCACAACATAAGTAAACAACAAACATGAAAAAAAAAAAAGAATTTACCATGTTTTTTAAATGGTTGGAAGTGGTATATATTTCACCATGGACACAAAGGAAATAAGGGTTGCAAAGAGCCATGACACAGGATTAAGCAAACAACTTCTGCTGAGCAGAGAAAGGCTTTGTAATTATTCACTTAGCAAAAAATAATCCATGAATTGGCACTGAAGAAACAGCGGGCAGGGAACATATCTAGAACATACTTTTCCTAAAATAGTACTGAAGGACGAATGAATGAACAAATTCAGAGAACAGCTGTGGCTCAGGAGGTTGAATAGGTGTTGAATAGGTGCATTGATCCCAAGGTCAGTGGTTTGGATCCTTGGATCTTCTAATTTGCTGTCAAAGTGCCTTGCCCTCCTGAACTCTAACAACATATGCGTGAAACTGTTTTATGTTAAAAATGTGACTTGTAGTATAAAGGGCTTAGAGGTGTTGATAGGAAAAGCTGTATATAACGCAGTGCATTTGCATTTCCTGTTACATGAAATAGCAGAAAAAAAAAATAATTTATGAAGTAATTTAAATTATACAAAAACATAGCACTGTTCTTCAGAATTATTATTATTATTATTATTATTATTAGTAGTAGTAGTAGTAGTAGTAGTATATTCCTGACTTTGAATTTTTAAATCCTTTATATTTCCTTTAAGTCTTCATTGCTGTATTTTATGCTTCCCACCAGCACCATTCAAACCTGCAGACACAGAGAACATGGTGCGCTTTGATTCAGTTGGTGATGGCATAAGCCGCTACAACATCTTTCATTACCACAAAGAAGAGGGGAAGTTCGTCTACAAGAAAGTTGGTTACTGGGACCAGAACCTGACCTTGAATACCACCATGGTGCCCTGGCGTGGTGATGTGCCACCAACCTCCCAATGTAGTGACCCTTGCAGGAAGAATGAAGTGAAGAGCATGCAGCCTGGTGATGTGTGCTGCTGGATCTGTATTCCCTGTCAGTCCTACCAGTACCTGCAGGATGAGTTCACCTGTGCTGACTGTAGTTTCGGTCAGTGGCCTCTGGCTAACTTGACTGGCTGCTATGATCTGCCTGAAGAATACATCCGGTGGGAGGATGCCTGGGCTATTGGGCCTGTTACCATTTCTTGCCTTGGCATACTGTGTACCCTGTCAGTAGTAGGCGTATTCTTCAAGCACAATGAAACACCGGTGGTTAAAGCAAGTGGACGTGAGCTCTCCTACATCCTGTTGTTGGGAGTGCTGATGTGCTACAGCATGACCTTTATCTACATCACCAAGCCTTCCACAGCTGTTTGCACCCTACGCCGTCTAGGCCTGGGGACCTCCTTCGCAGTATGTTACTCAGCTCTCCTAACCAAGACGAACCGCATCGCTCGCATCTTCAGTGGGGTAAAGGATGGAGCGCAGCGGCCACGTTTCATCAGCCCGGCCTCCCAGGTAGCAATCTGTGGTGCTCTTATCTCCTGCCAGCTTCTAGTGGCTGTTATCTGGCTGCTTGTGGAGGTGCCAGGGGTTCGAAAGGAGGTGAGCCCAGAGAGGAGAAACATTGTTACGCTCAAGTGCAACAGTAGGGACACCAGCATGCTCATCTCTCTCACCTACAATTGCATTCTCATCATCCTCTGCACCGTCTACGCTTTCAAGACAAGAAAGTGTCCCGAAAACTTCAACGAGGCCAAGTTCATTGGGTTTACCATGTACACCACCTGCATCATCTGGCTTGCCTTTCAGCCTATCTTCTACGTCACAGCCAGTGACTACAGGGTAACTATCCAGGATTTTTTTTCTGATAAATAGCAAATTGAGTATTTATAATTCATTTTTCTATAAACCTCTAAAGCCAATTTATGTGGAGTAGTGCAAACAAAGTCTATAAATGACTGTCCCCTGTGTTTTTACCATCCCTGAAGAAGGTGTCACTTTCACATTCCATTTGATCACCTTCACCAAGACTCATGAAAGCTTTCTTTTCATGTGAGTTGAAGGATCTTTCAAGAAAACAACAAAGACTGGAGGCAGATCAGGTCTGAATATACCCATGGAAATAGTTAAAGACAGTCAGATTGATTCATTAAACCGTGGCATTACTAAATGCTCTTTGACCCATTTTTTCAGCTAAGAGATGGATTCTAGAGATTTACAATAGGTTTTGTTTTTAAAAAACTAGGCTAAATCCCAGTGGGAACCCATACAGGGAACACAATAAGCAACATTATGGTCTGTATTAATAATCATTTTGAGCGGCCTACTGTTGCCCATTTTGTGGCACTACCTCCCTAATAGGAAATTTGACAAATCTGCTACAGAATTGTCGCATGGGGATAATGTTTTTGCAGCATTTAGCCTTTAAAAAAACATTATGCTTGATGCACTACAGGCTAAATTTAGTCTCAAACTACACTGAATAAACATGCTCAATATGCATTGTGACTTTAGCCATATAGCAAGCCATAAATGAGAATATTTGTCTTATTAATAGCTGCATATATAAATGCATTTATTTATTTGTGCAATGTGACATAGGATAAATAAGACAAAACATTAAGCATAAAACTGACAGACCATGTAAGTTATGAGTGCTGATGCCTTAGGCAGTCCCAAGGCTACTGTCACAGCATTTTGGTCGAAGTGTGCAACAAGGCCTTTGTTGTGCAAACAGATAGGGGGGAGGTCTAGGGTCACACAAGGTTTGTATCATGAGAAACCTCTGGCTTTTCATGTCTGTTGTAAGCAGCCTTTTGGGTACTCGATCCATGAACCAAAAGCCAACTTTCCTGATCCTTAGTGGCCCTTAAGAGACCAGATACATTTTGTAGGAAATAAGGCTTCATACTAAAATTGCAACTGAGAGATTAACTGAAGGAATGAGGGGTTTCACACTGCACTGGAGATCTTGATGATTTGGTTCTGTGTGACAACAATAACAATGGCTGTGGGTTCAGCTGCCACATTTCAAATTAGAGTTGGATAACACGGTAATATCGTAATGAGGGTAGCCTAGTGAATCATGATGAGCCCAAGGTTTTACTGTTATGTAGACACATTTTCTTTCATGTTCAAAACCTTTAATTTTTTTCCGTCTCCTTTCTACAGTACAGTTTCTGTAGTATGAACTTTACTCACTGGGTAATAAAACAGTGAGTAAACAACCTATAAAGGCTAAATTAAAGCACATTAAATTGTGCTTCATAAAAGGGAAGGAAATTTAAGAAAGAGTAATAAGCTAAAACAACATTAAATGCAAATGTCTAACAATTACATACATCATACAAATACAGCTCATGTTGTGCTCTTGCAAACACTGGTGGTTTCTAATTACTTGTGTAATCTGTTTAAAGGGAATAGCTGCTAGAAAGTTATCTTTATGTCTGAAAAGGATTAGGAGCTGCAGAGAGAAGGCAAAGTTATGTTACCAGGAGTCCTGGTGGTGCGTTTCACTACTTATTTTTGAAGTTGAAATGCATGATGACTTCTCATATTTCTGCAGTGCTGTTATTGTGCAGTATGTTTGGGAGAGATTTCACTTCATGCTGTGGTTCTGCAAATAGAAGTTCCTGGACTGCAGGGGTAACCAGTGGGGTGGGAAGAGACGGAGCTCAGGAAGATGACCCCAGCAGTCAGCTCACATTAGCAGCTGAAATATGACTAACAAGGCTCCGACTTTCCAGGACGGCCAGCTGTGCTTATCTCTCTTTCGACTTCTTGCCCTCATATTCATGTGCATACAAATGGACAATTAGAATTGCTAACAAACGCAGCTGAAAACCACACACTGTTTAAAATGCAAAATATGGCTCATAATGTGAGAATAATAACTATAAGAAACCTGAAAGGGACAAATTTGATTTCTGTTTTTCATTTTGATTCCATCCAGGTAACGTTTTCTTTTGCTTGTTGTTTCTTAAACAAAAAGTTGATTATCAGTTGTTAACCTTCTGTTAAACATCTAATTTATTATATCACTATTTATTAGTAAAGCTTATATCCATGTGTAAGTGAATATTTGTTACAGGGCTGTGTTTGGTTTTTGATTGACTTTTAGAAAAGACGTTAATGTAAAGATTGATTAATGGATGTTTGAAAGGAACCACACATTAAGGTTAAGATTAAAGGTTTGTAAATAACCAGAAAAGGGAATAAATGAAAATACGAGTGATTTTATCAAAGGCTGTGTGAGAGAGAAGAACTGGGACCAGGTGGCCTTTGAATTAACTTCATTAGTCTTTTTGAAGACCAAATAAAAAAAAAAAATCCAAGACCAGACTGATGTAGCCATCATTACACACATGCTCTCTTTCATCCCAGGTACAGACCACCACCATGTGCATCTCTGTCAGTCTGAGTGGCTCCGTGGTTCTCGGGTGCCTCTTCGCCCCAAAGGTCCACATCATCCTTTTTCAGCCCCAGAAAAATGTGGCCACACTAAGAGTCACAACCAACCGCTTCAGTACCACAGTTTCTACGTCTGCCTCTGCCCCCAGCTCCAGCTTCTCAAAAGGTACAAATACAGAGTATACAGAATATGGTTCTTTACTTGTAAAAGAAACTATTAACACAACATAAAGACAAAGGACTACCAGATGGTCTTTAGCTCAACATGCTAACATACACACTTTATATGGTAAATATGAATATACAGCCAGGAGATTTAACATAACTTATCAGCTAACATGGCTTTCTCCAATATTAAACAATCAGTCTACGTAAAACTTACTAATGTTGGAGATTATTTAATTTGTAGATGAGCACAAATGGGCTGCAAGCTGAAAAACCTGTTGTTTCAGGATTTGCCCATTATTTTAATTGGACTTTTTATTTTTAATTTTATTTATTTATGATATTTTTGTCACACTTCACAAGAAATAAAAAGCCCAGTCAAACCAACTTGGCCCTGTGTGAAAGAGTAATGCTTTATCACATTGTTCTTGCTGCCAGGGGTGCCAACACCAGTTATTAGGTTTAGGGAGCAATTACTTTTTCACAGCACTGTAAGTGAAATATACAGTAGTGTTTAAATTTGTGAGGTGCTGGCAAGCAAATAAGAATATGCCTGTCTGTGTTCTTTCTAAGCTGAGATACCCTTTTCCATACCGATAGGGCATCTTACATAATTAAAAAATTAAGTAAGTATTACAAAAAAGTAAGTAATTAAAATGTGTAAGAATCACAAAAGTGCTTCACAATAAAATCAGAAATAAAACTGGGTAACAGTTGACAGTTTCACTGTGAAACTCAGATCAAAATGACGGCATTTTTAAAAAAAAAAATATTATTCTTATTTAGTGGAACATGGGTAAGAGTGAAGAAATTTCTATATAATACTGAAAGGTTTTTCCTGCTTGTTTCTGTAGTTTTGCATCAGCATAGCTCTACAATTAATAACCATGCCATTATGTTTTTCTTTTCATTTTGGGTAAGAGAAAGTCTTATCTGAAACCAATTAATAGACTGACTATGTTCACAGACAAAAAACACATTAAATATATATGAGACGTTTACATGGTTCTATAGTGAGCGTGCCATTTACTCTTTTATAGCTGGGAGACCTCACACTGCTTTTAGTCCAAAAGAAAAGCTGCGCATTAAAAGGCCTCTGACACTTTATGCTTTATCTCGTCTCTTAGACTACAGTGATTTCTGTTGTCAGAAAAAAAATGATGTAAGGAATAAAAAGTATTTAATTGCTACAATTAAAAGTAGGAATTCAACAATGTAAGGATACTGTCTGGAAAATAGCACTGTAAGCTGTGATGGATTTCTGGTTGCAGTATTTCACATTGTTCAATTATAGCTAGTGATGAAGCAACCGGACAGAAACTGTATTGTTTTGTAACATTTTATGTGCAAGTCTGTATAATCGTGATCAGCCAAATAAACTTTACAATAAAAATCATGCACAAAAAGGATACCTCAAAATTGTACTTAAAGACAGGCTGCCTAATGTATTTGGACCACTTGCTCCTTGCAGTTTTTATCTCTGGTTTGCAGGAAACTTTAACATCACTGCTTTTATTCCCTCAGGATCAGCCTCCAACTATGTGCCAGCAGTTTGCAACGGGCGAGAAGTGGTGGACTCCACAACATCCTCTTTGTGAAAAACATTCCTCTCTAAGCAGAAGCAACCATCCTGTCATCAATCATCCTTCCATCCAACAGAGCTGTGTATGACAGAGCCCCCATGGCATCTAACATGTTGCAGAGAGATAACTAGACTGACAGTGGCAATGGTAACTCTAACTGTGAAAGCGTAACGATGTTCTTACAGTGAGCAGTATGTATCAACTGTAAAGCCTTTTTTTTTGTATAGATTTAATATGCTGTGATCTCCTTGGTTTACAGATAGATGTGATTAAATGCACCGTGCCTTGTCCTAAAGAGTCTTGTTGTCAAATGGGTGGTTGTGAAGCAATAGTGTTATACAAAAACAAAAGGCTGTTCTTATTGTGTTCTTACAGTGCTGTGAATATATCCAGATGTTTAGACATTGACAAAATAATGCTTTGAGATAAAGTTAGCCCTTCTGTTAAGCAAAATGTGTGACTAACTATAGTGAACGTGATGAAAACTAGGCAACTAGACAACGTAAAGGACGTGTGTTAATGTAGACTGGTATAGCAGTGTGTGCTTACTTGTAATTTATGTAAATAAAATGTTCTTTTTTAATATTAAAAGGTCAAATTCCACTTTGTTTGGGTTCCCACATTCAGTTTTTCGCTGTCAAATTCAGAAGAGCTATGCACAAGAACCGCAATCGAGATCTGGATGCAGGATTAGCCGATTTCTGCCATTTCAGTAAATTTTCAGTTAACAAACTAGTGCAGGATAGCTGTTGTTTTAATAGTTGACTACCTGCAATTGTACATGGGGGGAAAAAAAAGTTCACACGAATCCTACATTTACACATTTTATGCGGACTGGCGTTTTAGCTGTGAAACTGTACCCACTGTCTGCCTGCAGCATAAATAGAAGTGACTTTATTAAAAATTTAAATGTCATTGTCTGCATGTTTAACTGTGAAAGAAGATGATACTGGTTTTTCCCCCCTATATGGCATACAAAATTAAGAGATGGGTAATAAAAACGATTCCTAATGAAAATGGCATCAACATGTCCACCAGGGTCTCAGAGGACACCTGCAGGATGACTGAAGATGGTGCAAATACCAATTCTTGGTAATTCTTGGTTATTATATAACAATAACTGTCACTGACATAATGTCACTAGTCAACAGCTTGCAGTCCCTGAGGCTGGTCTGACAAATCACTTGTATAATTAAAAGATTTTGTGCACTTTCCCTCCTGTAAATACCAAGTAAATGTCAAGTAAAGCAAAAGTAGAAATAAGCTGTAAACTTTTTTTTTTAATTATTACTAAAAGATGCCAATATACTTTCAATTACATTTTTATGAGATTCACATATGCTGGTCTTCTACCACCATATCTATGATTCACAACTTTTGACCTGACTCCTCCAATACCCTACACACAGAAGCAGTCATCACTTTGCCAGACACACTTACAGCCTAACTTTCATAGAACATGACGACACTTCAGAACTTTATGATCACAAAATAGAACCAGCAGTCTTTTTTCCTCTCTCCTACAATTCAGCCTCTTCACACTTTATTTTTTATGCAGGGATGCCTTACCAACAATGCTCTGACTTCTTCACTAAACCAAAAGCTGTTATTGCCTTTTAATAACAAGAGGAATCCACAGACAACAACTGTATAAACAGATACTTTAAAAAATAAAATCAGTAAGTAAAAAAAAAAAAAACAAAAAAAACCCCCTGAGATTTTATTTTTAGATCTTTAATTTACAAAAGGAAAAGCATTTAACAGTTTTCTATTCAGCGATTTTAGTTTCATCTGGATCAGAGGGTTTCCTTTTAAGAGGAATAACATAAATTCCATTCTTGGCTTCCTTTAGTCTCCACCATCGTCCCAATCTGTAAACAAAACAAAGATTTGTTTACAAATCATTATTTTAACACAAACAGTTCACTGAAGATTAATGATTAACACCATATGGATTGTTAATTAAAAAACAAATAAGGAGGACGGATGGAGTAATAAAACACTGGAGAAATGGTTTAAATCTGATATCTGGTAACAGGTCATAAACATTTTGTATTAAACGATCACCACAGTGAGCTTGAGGCTTTCAGAAGAAAAATTGAGGATGGGTCGCCCACTCTCAATATAAGACTGCAAAGAATTTCATCATCTATGGTACATTAAAAATCAGAGATCCAGAGAAATCTCTTTGTGCAAAGGTTGAAAACCAGTAATTAATGTCTGTGATCTGTGGGTCCTCAGGCAACACCGTGCTGGAAACAGACAATTCTGAAGTAGAAATCAATGCACAGGCTCAGGCACACGCCTGAAAACTGTCAGTTCATTAAAACTCTAGCATGCAAAGCAAAAACCTCGAGGGAATAAACAGTGATTGAGAAATGTAGAAGCTGTCTCTGAGCCCGAGCTCATCTAAGATGGATTCAGGTAAGGTTAAAAAAAAAAAGAAGAGAAAAAGAAAAAAAGCACCTCTCCAATGCTCCAATAAAACTTTTTTGGAAAACACGGATATTGCACCTTCGGAAATAAAAAAAGGGTGGGGGACCACCTGACGTGTTATCAGTACACAGTTTAAAAACACTGCTATTGAGCAGTATTAATGCACACAGTATGAGTAACCTGCACATCTTTGGAGGCACAATTAGTCTGACTGACATATCAGCTAGGCCATTTCCTGATCCTGAGGTTTTGGTATTTATAATGACTGATAAACATTTACAAAGTGAAGAAGAGACAAGATCTCTTCAGATAAGTCATAAATTTTGATGTTGCAGATGAAGGCAATCTGTAACTTCCCTATAAGCAACAGATTGATCAGCAACAGCTGATCCCGAGAGCAAACGAGTAATCGGTCAATACTTTGCAATATCAACCATTTACAAAAATCCAAATCAATATTGGTATTAGTCATAAAAATCCTGTATCTGTCAGACAAGGTTTTGGATTAATTAAACTGTACTGTAGAGAACAGTTTGCTCTGTGGTAGCTGGGATAATCCCCCCCCCCGCAACCCTGAAATGGATAAGTGGGAGAGAATGGTAAATGGTAAAATGGGCTGATTCTTATATTACATTTTTCTACTCTCCCCTGAGTACTCAAAGCACTCTATACAACATGTCACATCCACCCCATTCACACAAGCACCGCCTTCTATGCGTCCAAGTGCTTAGTGCCATTCACACACATTCATACACCAATGGATGAGCAACGGATGAGTGAAGACTAGGGGGATCCAGGGATCGAACCACTGACCTTCTGATCAGTAGATGACCTGAGCTACAGCCATGAGTGGGTGGATGGATTTACTATAGAGCAGCTCAAACCCTCCAATACACAAGAAAACATTTTGGATTTCAAATTACAGTAATCACTGTCGGTTCCCCTCAGCAATTTTCACAGTGGTCAAGTTTAACACTGTTTGTTTCATATGTCGCTACAATCAAAGAAAAAAAAACAAACAAAAAAAAAAACAGTTCAGATTTACATGTCATTCTGTAAAATCTGTAACTATGATCGACACACCAAAACAAAATATCCGATCCACAAAGGTTGATTTTGTTCATCTGGACATAGATTTTCAGTGGGAGAAACGTTTCGTCACTCATCCAAGTGACTCCTTCAGTCTCAGCTGACTGCAGGTTTCCCCAACATGAACAGAGTCAGCTTTTGTGGATTTACTTACCTGGATGATTGAGCATGCATCAAGACGAAATATCTGATCCACTTGCACATTTTATTTTACCTTGCATTCAGCTAAACTGATCAAAAATACTACATGACAAGTGTGACATTATCCAACATCATACTTCCTGGTTACCTTCAGTTAGTTACTGCATAACTATATGAATGAGGCCAAGTCAACCTAAAAATTCTAAAATGTTAAAGATGGATTAACACTGCCACCTAGTGGATGTTTTGTCCACTGAACATGAACTTGCGCTGACATTCATTAGTTTTCAGGAACTTTAGTTTCTATGGAAACATGAGTATAAATGTACCTGTGCTCCTGTCCAACTCCTGCCACCAAGAACTGACCAGAGCTTGAAAACTTCAAACTGTTGACGAAACCAGACTAGGCAGGAAAGGAAAGTAGAGAAAGATAATAAACATTTATGCAACTTTATTTATTTATTTTTTTAAATGATAGGAAAGTGTTAACTGCTTACCACTGGTACACTGAACAGAGGCTCAAGCCCACGATAATTCTGGCCACATTTCCACACTTTAACCTCTGAGTTGTGGGAACCTGCAAGGAAGATCCGTTGTTATATAAAGCCAGCTTACTTAAACACCAACCTAGGCTGATGTATTACTTTGATGTCTTTTTCATCAGGAATGAATTTATTACTTGCACTGAATACATCTGCATTCAAACAAATCACCCGTAAAAACTTTATTTACATTATCCTGCGAATAAAAACGGGCCCATGTGTTACTGAAAAGCACATGAAGAGGTTTCTCACAGCTATAGGCACCTGAGGCAATAGTATCAGAGTTCTGAAGTGCCGCCACTGAAGAGACCCAATGAGGCTGCTCAATCCCTGCATCACCATGGCAACCGTGGGCCCGTTTCACTGTGCTGAGAGGTTTCTTCTTGTTGACACTCCAAAGACACACAGAGCTGAGGTTGTCAGGAAATATGAATGAGTTAGTTCACACCATTACACACCGAATAAAATAAAAATGGAGAGAAAGAAACTGATTCAACATAAAAACAGCAGCAAATTCTTACCCATCATCTGCTCCTGTTACCATGTGTTCCTCATTTATGAGTTGGATACAGTCAATTGAACCCCTTAAGAAAAGACAACAAAATCAGAGTTGTCAGTCTCACTGTATGCTTAAAGAAAAATAGAGTATAAATAAATATGCATTTATGAATGTGTACATCTATTAAAAAAAATAAAAAAATAAATAAAAATAAAAATCGAGCTGTGCTGTTAAATTTTCAGAATGAAAATTACTCCATTACATCTAATATCAAAAGATTTTATATAAACCAACCAACAGACATGTTTAATGGTAGAGGGACAGAAAAAACCATGCAGCAGTCAAAAAGGTAGTAACAAACAATACTCTTAATTTGATTTCTTTCATATTTTTTCAAACTTTATATGAGAGTATAGTGCACGCAGCAGAAGAGCTAGATCATCCATGAGAAATTGCGTTGATTTTTGGCCATTTTTGGTTGCTCCCTTATTTTCCTAGGGGTTGCCACAGCAGATGGAATCTGCGTGTATGATTTGGCACAGCCAGCTACTTTCTGACACAACATTTATCCAAGCCTGGGACTGGCTCTCGGAGTAGCATGACTCTGGGTTTGTTTGCTCTCTGTCTTGAACTGAAGATCTTTTGCATGTAAGGTTAATGTGTTAACGACTACACCACCGAGCCACTTCTTTCTTCTAGTGGTTTAGCTGACATTTGCAGTGTCCAAAAATAATTTCCTAGTGGTTTCTAATTTTAGATTTATTAATTTATTTTTTCTGGCCAAAAAAGTAAAATGTGATTGCTTCACAAACAGTGCTTGTGAACAAAACTGCATGTAAACCATGTGTATTAGCACAATATTTCCATATTACGTCTTCTGTTTTGGTCAATATTTACCCTATTCCAAAAGACCATAGGTCAAAAATGCTCAAATTTAGAATTAAATACAACACTATAAAATATTAAATTGCCTATAAAGAACAAAATGAGAATGTGTAGACTTTAACATTTTTCATATATACTAGTTATCTTATTTTAAGTATTTATTGCATATGCTGAAGAATATGGTTTTTTTTCAATATTTGCCATGAATTTCTCATCATTTTTTCCCCCCACACCAACTACAAAGTCAAAAGTTTTAACTTGAGCTAGTTTGTCTTTGGGGAAACAATCTTCAGCATACTTGTCATAATAGGACAATTACCACTTCTGTGGAAACACTCTGGCTTCATTCTCAGGTTCTCTTATTTCAGATGGTAATTTTGCATACATTTTTAATGCAGAATATGAACATTTCTGTGCATTTATTAAATGCTTTTATCTGAATCTTAGAAAACAAGCAAACAGACAAAGCACCTGAATTTGTGCACACTGGTGAGAACAAGCAATGCACAGAAGTCAAGAGACTCACTCATGGCCATGGAACACCAGCTGAGACTCTTCGGCTATCTTCCACACCCGTACGGTACCGTCCCGCCCTCCTGCAGTCACACAGCGCTCACGGCTCAGGCTGTCCAGTCCTGTGATCGAGTCCTGATGGCCAAAGCTACAGGAATTTACAGTCACAGTTAATTTCACACACTAGAGCCAAATGAATGTGAGAAATTATTTTCTAAATGGTCACTCACAGAGTTTCTACATATGCATTCTCATCCACATTCCACACTTTGATTGAGCGGTCATGAGAGGCGCTGTACAGATCATGAGTCCCCTTCCTGAATGAAAGCCCCTGTGAAAGAAAAAGAAGATTGTGTTATAAGAGAACTGCAGGTATCACCTACACACAGCTGAGATGTTAAAATGTCAAAATTGTAGCCAACTAGTGAGGGGGGGAAAAACCCCATCAAGAACATACCGACACAGCACCTTTGTGTCCTGTAAATTTATACAAATGTTTACACGATTCTGCCTCCCAAATCATGATCAGGTTGTTCATGTCTCCAGTGGCCTAAAAATATGTAAACAAAGACGTTATGGTCACACTTTGGTAAGAAAGGTAGAATAAGCTGGATTCCCAAAATTGGTAAAAGCAGGAATTGCTGAGGAAGAACTACTCACCAAGTACTTGCCATCCGAAGATATGGTCATACACAAGATGTGGGCTGTATGTCCAACATGGCGATCCTCTGTACCCTTCCTTCCACCGGGTATTGTATGTATTTTTTTACCACTCTCAACATCCCCTAATGAGAACATTTCCAAACATATTATTATTAAAGTATTAGCCTTCACAAACGTGAAATAATTAGAATTTGTTTTCATGACAGGAGTTTAAAAACTAGGATTAACTATACACTAACATTTAATGATGGAGCAGTCTTTGGCAGCAGAAAAGATGTACTTGTCATCTGGAGTGATGACCAGGCATGTAATTGGAAGTTTGTGTCCTCTGAACATCCTGATCTCTGAAGGATCTGGTGGTATGAGCTAAAAACAAGCAAACAAAAAACACACAGAAATAAATAACATTAAACTTCTTATTAGACGCACAGTGGGATTAAAAGGATGAAAATTCTGATAATTACATCTTTGGCGATGAGCCGCTGGAGCTTTCCTCTCTGTTCAAGCTGATGGGGGAAGGAAAAAATAAAATAAACTCACATCCACAGAAATATCAATATTATAAACACAAGTCCAGCAAATCAAGTACAGTAAATCCAAATAAAAAAACAAAAAAAACAAAACAGTATCGATGAGATGAAGGCTTCAGAGGTCTGAGTGACATGATCAAGTACAACCAAAATATTTCTTGCATCTGATCATAAGATGTAAAGCTGAAAATTATTATAAATTACTGAACTGCAACCCAGAAGACCACATCAGCATTTTTACATCAGTCATTATTTAATTTAGAGAAAATTGTCTTATGAAACTGAAACTAAACTGTGGCCTAACTAAACTTTGAAATATCATGGGAACAAAAAAAACCCAAAAAAACAACCTTATTAAGATTTGACTTAGACATCTGAGTTGAATCTATGCCATAGGAATGTCATAACAGCAAACCCTCTGAAACTCTGAAGTGTAGTCTACCTGTATGTTGATCAACCTGTTCAGTACTGTCAATGCACACATCCAAGTGAAGTCATGTCAGTCTTCAGAGACTGAAGAAGTCACTTTGATGAGAAGAAGTCACTTTGATGAGTGACAAAATGTTTCTCACACTGAAAATACTACGTCCAGATGAACAGAATCAATTTTTTGGAATTGAGAACATAATAATTATCGCCAAAATATAAGGACCCACAGATATCATGACTTCAAAAAAAACAAACCAAAACAAAAACAAAATACTGAGTGCATTTCTGCTACATATTCAGGAGGACTTGTGTGACTGCCCAGCATAGAGTGATCCAATCACACAAAGGAGCAAGTGCAAATCGACCAGAAGTGAAAACTCAATTAATGACAGAATGAACGGCGTTCACGACAGCATGATCTAAGAAACATCTGGCCAACAGGCTCAACAGTTTGTAATGTTAGGTGTAGAGTTGGCAACTAGATATTTTCATTGTGAGGGGACAATCTGAGTAAATGTTAGTACACAGAGACATAGCTTAACACATGCAACTGGCAGTGTAATAACCAAGTCATGTAAGGTACCCTTGTACTACAACTACCATTTAAACGGGCTCACATAGGAAATGTCTTACCACTTCTTCTTGAAGTCTTCCCGCAATTAGATCTGTCTCAAAGGAGGCTTCTTCTGCTTTCTTTTCCTCTGAAGATAAGAAGAATTCATTTCATTTATTCTGGAATAATGAATTTTAATGTTGTGCCTGTGTAAATGACACAAGTTTACCTTCTTCCTTGAGCTGCTCCAGGTAAAGTTTAGCTAATCTCAGCTTCTTCTCCTGTGGAGTCTCCTCATACTCAATCTGCTCGGTGGACTGCCTTTTCTTTGGCGCTGTGGCACTGGAAAAATCAAATTATCACAAAGATCATTAAGACTCGTGCTTTTATTTAGAGGCCAAAGGCTTGTGATTAATGTATAACCCCCACTGAAAACGCACCTCTCCGTCTCTGAGTCGCTGGAAATCTCTTCATTATATTTCGAGCTCGATTTCTTTGCTTGTAATTTGCCTTTTCCGGTAGGATCCACATCACCCTGCGAGGGGGAAAAATATGTTGTATCTACCACAAAAGCGTAAATAAAAGCGTTATAACAACAGTGGAAATCAGTTAAGAAGCCACGAGTGAACCCTACGGTTTAGCTTACACGCTAACAGTTCAATTCACCTACCTTTCGCTTCGTGCCCGCCGTATTTTTCCCCTTCTTGGCAAACTTGGGGTTTTCTTTTGTTTTTATAAAGAATGATGAAGACATGACGAAACGCAACAAGCAGCGTTTCAAAACTGACAACAGTTATGCAGCGTTAACTCTTCAACTTTCTCAAGCCGCAAGTCAACATTGAACCCACATGGGTCGACTGCAACCAAACTAGGAAGCTCAAATGGGCCGCGAGCGCACACTGATTGGCTAATTGTCACGTTCACTCTAACATGTCCCACCCTTTATTAAAAGTCTGGATTTTAATTGGCCCATGTAGGAATTTCGATGAACAGGAAATTGTGCTGGGGCGAAATACTTCCCTCAGGGAATAAGTTTTCGCAGCTTTGTTCCGCACATAATTGTAAAAATATGCATTTGACAAGACGGTAATCCCATAAATGTGCGCGCCACACACAGTGGAAGGTAAACGTAAGATTAGTATTTCACACATATTTAATCGAAAATGTTATGCGCGGCGGTAAAAAAAAATCCCTAATTATATCAGGATCTATGTACTGTACTACTGCAGTAGTATTACTACTTCCTCTACTACGCAGTATTTCCATGTACTGCACTGCCTTTGTCTTCAGTGACTGTGTTTACAGTTTGTCGTTGAGCTCAACCTGAGGTGAGGTTCCTCTAAACTATCGCACAGTAAATATCACGTGTATTTGAACATGTTTTGAAATGCAGTTTGCATCACTCATTGGCTCCAGCAGCTGGAGGCTAGTAGGAGGTAGGAGGAGGGGGGATGAGACAGCGGGAGGGGGATGCAAGGTTGACTGCAAACCTTTTTTTGTCTCTCTGTTTTTGCATGGGGGAGTTTAAAACGAGCAGAGATTGTCGCTGAGTGAGTGAAAAAAAAAAGAAAAAAGTTTGGCTCCAACTTTGAGTTCGTCCTGTGCAGAAAAGCAGCAGCACTTGGTGTGTCAACGTGCTTTTTACTCTTCCCAGATTGTTCACCACCATGCCACCCAAGAGAGACGCAGGTGCGACTCCAGCACAGCCACCCATTAAGATGATAAAGATCGATAACGTTACAGATGCACAAGAGTTTGGCTGTCATTCAGGCGAGGATAAGTTCAGGCTCCATGAAGAGGCCGGCTACTCACCTTATCCCAACAATGACGTGAGAGTTCATTGTTTAATTGTCAGAATAAATAACTTGTGTATAATTTGGATTTTTTTTATGTGTTCTTTTTCGACTCTTGTGGCAGCTTGACACTATTGAATTTGATGAAGACAATGTTGCAAGCCCGGGAATCAGAACTGACACCATCAGCCTTCTCATGAAAATAGAGCAGCTGCAGGCACAACTGAAATACGAACGCAGATGCAGAATTTTGGCTGAGAGAGAGCTGAGGGAACTCAAAGGTGGGTGGGAAAAAATAACTAATCAATCAATCAATCAATCAGTTAATTTATATCCTTTAAAAATACTGTCAGACCACATTAATATTTATTGTAGCACACACATTACTCTAACAACTGGTTTAGATGCTGCAAGGACAAATCCGAATGAGTCATCCTGCATTTCTTTGTATTTTTCTTCCTGGGAGTTAGACCTTCTTGTAATTTTTTAAAAAGTGGAAGAGCAGGAAGCTCTTTCACCAAAGTTTTCTTTGGTCACTGGTTGCTTTTTCACTCATTCTCAGTTGAGGTCTTGTACTTGGCAATTCCAAGGAAATCCTTTGTCTTTGTTAATCCACTTAAGAGTGACCTATGAATCATTCAAGCATAAACAGTCACCCAAGTGAGGAGACGAATCAGTGTTTTGACTACACTTTCCAGACAACTTAGCAAAGAGTTCATTTTAAATTGTATCTTTGTTACTAGCAGCCTGTGGCGAAAAGCATGTAATTTGTTCTCATTTCTTTAGTTAAATGAACTGAATATGCTAAAGATAATTTATGTTGATGGGCATAAAATTGTATTTTTGCACCATCATGGTAATTCTCACAGAACTATTAGCTTAAAGGTTGGTACATCTCAACATGGTGGGAAGTGTGTCCTTATAGCACTTGTGGAGAATTTGTTCTGGATAAGCAGAGGACAAAATAAGTGTTAGTTAGAAAAATATCTACAGTATGTGAAAGTCATGTCCTTAATAATTAGATTTGAGTCAAACTTTTGGGAGCAGAAAAACAGCGAGGTACCATTTGGAAAATTTCTGATTGGCAACAGCTTCATTTTCTATACTGACAATGATTCCAAACACACAGTCATGGATTGGCCTTGACAGAGCAAATATTACTGAAACAGTGCGCGACAGGGAAAACGGAGAAAGGAACAAAAGGCAGCCAACATCCAAAGAAGAGCTTTGAGCTTCCTTCAAGAAGCCATGAGAACTTTTCCTGAAGATTACTTAAATGAGAAGAAAGCTGTTTTTGCCTTATACACTGTATTTCTATGTGTGTTTGCACATTTCAATAATTCATTGCAGCTGTTTTCCATTTTTCTAGCAAAATATAAAGAAATGAAGGGTACCTCAAGAGTTGTTGCTTAAGTACTGTACAGCAATTAACTGCTGCTACACACAGTCAAGTGCACAGTAGTTCAAGTCAAATTGACTAACATGACAGTTTTCTAGAGTGGTACATTCATTTAGCAAACCCAATTGTTACATTTTTTTTTCAACTTAAAACATTAACTTTTTAAACATTTGTCTATGTTTAAATTGAGCTACTTTAACTGCAATTAGTGCAAAACTTTTATAATTCTTTTAAGGGAATTTCTTAACAACAATGACAAGAACAGGACCTTATTAAAATTTAAATGTCAAATGTTGAGTATTCGTCTGTGTAACTGTCTAGTGCATTGATAACATGTGCGGAGGGAAAAATTGGATCCCGTCAGTCTTTTTAATTTTCTGTCTGAGTTTATGCTGTAAACATAAAATGAAATCATTTATCTGATGAATATCTTCACCATGTGTCGGATTTACTTCAGTGGTTTGTAACGTTTTTCAGAGATGAACACTCTCATGATGCAGATGAGGCACACGGCACATGAACTGCGGGTCACCCTGGATCATGTTCTCCACGGAGGCGAAGGAGCAGTTGCGCCACAAAACTCTGATGAGACTATCTCTTTCCTGACTGAGCCTGAGGCAGAAATGAGAGCGCTTCATAATATACCAGAGGTCAACGCTCCTGTGTGCTGTAGACTTTGTACTTTCTTTGTATAACTGAGTTGGCAGATTGATCAGTTCATTAACATTTTGTTATCTTAGAACAAGTTTTATGTCATTGGTGCTCATTTGAAATGTTCATTGTTTTTAAGCTCAGGCAGGCTAGCACTAATTTGTTATTTTATAAGTGGTTAATTTGGGATCAAACGCCAATGAAACGTAAAGTTTTTATAAAATATATTTCTTTTTCTTTGCAGGATGACCACAATTTCATCTATCTCTCAGAGAATCTTCGAGTGCCAAAAAATCTTTATGAGCGCATTGCAGAAATTGCAGACTACAAGAAGTACACTTCAGCCCTGCTCATGATACTTTTTGACAGAGAAACGCTGGCCACCCACTCTCTGCAGGGCCGTAGGAATACCTTTACGGGAGAGGATTGCCACAAGCCACAGCTCCCACCTGAGATTTTGAAAAGTTTAATCGGTAAATCAAGGAACATGAAGGATGCCTTAGAAACGTTAGCCTTTTTTTAAAAATGCTATATATGGTGATGGAAAAAAGCGTTGGCCCCCTTCCCGATTTCCTATTTTTTTGTATGTTTGTCACACTTTAACATTTCAGATCATCGAACAAATTTGAAAATCAGACAAATATAACACAATTAAACACAAAATGGAGTTTCTATATGAAGATTTTTATTATTAAGGGGAAAATAATCCAAAACTACATGGCCCTGTGTGAAAAAGTGATTGCCCCCTAAAACTACTAACTGGTTGATGCCGCCCTTAGCAGCAACAACTACAATCAAGCATTAGCGATAACTGGCAAAGAATCTTAATGAAAATAATAATAATACAAATATTAATATTAATAATGATAACAATAATACCTTTTATTTATAGGTGTCTTTAAATACCCTTATGGCCACCTTACATTAGTGCAGCAAAATAAAAACACAACAAACACCAGACTGAGACCAAGTTATAATGAAGGGTAGCAGTTCTGAAAAGATGGGTTTAAAAGTAGAAAGAGAGTTTTACAGCACTGTGGAGGAATTTTTGGCCCACTCATCTTTGCAGAATTGTTGTAATTTAATCACATTGGAGGGTAAATTTAACTGGGAAAGAAAAAGATAAAGTATATAAATTAAAGTTGAATATAAAAATAACTGTACAACAAAATACACAGTATAGAAATATATAAGAATGTATGAAGAAATATATATATATATATATATATATATATATACACAATAACAGCAGCTGTACAGGTATTAAATGAAAATGAAGAAATATAATGTCCAGTGTTGTGCAATCCACATTTGTAAGTGTCTTGTGCAGTGCAAATATGCTTAAAGTGATTTAGTGATGAAGTGATTCGATTAGATGACCACGCATCTAATCGAATTAGTGTAAACAAAGTCCAGAATGTCCAGTGTGTGTGTAAGAACCATATGTGTGGGTCAGTACTATGTGGTGGTGTGATTGAGAGACCGTATCGCTTGCGGGAAGATATTCAGGATTTTTTGTAGACAGCAGAATTCATGGTTCCATTTATCACAGCAAGTCTTCCAGGTCCTAAAGCAGCAAAACAGCCCCAGACCATCACACTGCCACCACTATATTTTACTGCCAGTATGATCCTTTTCTGAAATGAAAGATGAGATGAAGATGAAATGGGACACACGCTTCTAAAAATGTCAGCATTTGTTCTTGTCAGTCCACAGAGTATTTCCCCCAAATTCTTGAGGAACATCAAGATGTTTTCAGGCAAATATGAGACGAGTCTTTGTGTTTTTTTTGGTCAGCAGTGGTTTTCTCCTTGAACTCTCCCATGGATGGCATTTTTGCCCAGTCTCTTTATTATTGTTGAATCATGAACTCTGACCTTAACTGAGACATGTGAAGCTTGTGGTTCCGTAATGTTGTCCTGGATGAGTTATTGGTGTGCTCTTGAAGTAATCTTGGTAGGCCAGTCACTCCTGGGAAGCTTCACCACTGTTCCAAGTTTGGCTCTCACTCTGGTTCACTGGAGTCCCAAAGCCTTAGAAATGGCTTCGTAACCCTTTCCAGACTGATGAATATCTCTGACTTTGTTTCTCAAGTGATTTCTTGATTCAACAGGTCTGCCAGTGTTCAGGCCTGGGTGTCATTAGTAAAACACTTTCCAAAACAATGATTAACAAAACAATAATCATAGTAAATTTGTGATTTAACAAGAGGGGCCATTACTTTTTCACACAGGACCAGCTAGGTTTGGAGAACTGTTCTCCCTTAATGAATGAAATCATCATTTAAAAACTTGGGTTATCTTTGTCTAATATTAAAATTTGTTTGACGATCTGAAACATAGAGGTGTGACAAATATGCAAAACACTAGAAAATCAGGAAGAAGGCAAACACTTTTTCACACCACTGTACGTACTAATTTGATAACCAGAGGTTTCTGTTTCTTTCCTGCAGATCATGTGGCAGCCAAGTTCAGTGTTGACAGCAGCCAAATAAAAACCGCAATCCGCACAAAGTTGAACAATGAGGATAAATTATTGAAGAAGAGACTGGGGTTGGGTAAAACAGAAAACAGAGCTAATGCTGAGCAAAGCTTTTGCCAAGATGCCTCGCTTCTGCCCGACGACGGAGCAATGACAAGTGACTCTCAGTTATAGTCCTTCACCTCTGTCTTCATCCGTTGGTCACACGTATTTCATGACTGATAGAAATAGGTCACAGATTGCCTTTTTTTATCCACTATAGTTCATTCAGCATTAAAATCTAGTTCTTTATTTTTTAAGAATGATAAGTATTTATATTTTTACGTTGACAGCAGTTAATGTCTGTTAGATTGTTTTCACCTTGAGTGTCACATGGTGTCCACACCCAGACGTTCGATAGCGCTATAAACTGCCACATATGTAATCATTAATACTGTAAACAAGTGTTCTTATTTAGGGTTTCTCACTGTATTTAAGAGAGTGGTTATAAGTTAATAACCTTTTAAGCTAGAATCAGTCAGTCAGCTGACCTTTACACGTGTGAGTAGGACAGGGATCTCATTTTTGCCCTGTTGTTCATTCCAACTTGTGCATTGCAGGTAATTTTAAGGTATACTGTATGTGATAACTGTTTCAAAATGTTTGTCATGTGTTTTCTGTGCTTCACTCTAACAAACAATAAAGTTTTGCAGCTGATATTTTTTCAGTTATTTGAATCTTTCTTCCATCAGCACAGTAACCTACAGTATTGTTTCCTTCTCAGCCAACAGATGTCAGTACTGACCCCTGTTTCCCCTGTTGTAGTATTGATCTACTCCACTGAAAGGTGACTGTTACTTTAGTAAACAAAAAAAGAAAAGAAAGAAACTCAGTTAACTAAATTAAGGAAGTACTGTGTGTTAAATGGTAAATGAGCCATTACATTCAAGTAATACACCAGTGTCCTCGTTCTCTGGAGCTATGAAGAGAATAGAGGAGCAAGTGTAAGAACAAGAACAGGGTGTAACAGTCACAGCCACATACTGACTGACTGATGAAAGACAGTGTGTGTGGGACATGGTTAATGTCAGCGGGAGGCAGTTTGATGCAGTCATCTTCACTTGAAAGATGTGATTTGAACAACCAAAGGCTGGCTCCTCGCCCCCCCCCCCCTTTCCCCTCAGGCTAGCTGGGCTGCCTCAGTGGACTCACAGCACATCACCTCTCTCCGATACCCTCAGTCCTCCCAGGGGTCCTCTTTCAAGCCTCAAAAGCCTTTTTTTCCTGTTGGAAATCAGCTGTTTTCATGAGAAGTTGCAACACAGCAGGATAGTTCCCGGTGGACCATTATGCACCTGCAGCAACACCCGAGTACTGAATTTGATGCTTTTCAAAGTTTCTGAAATATCAGAGTGTTTTGGAAGATTTCTAGTTTACAAGAACTTTTTAAGGACCAAGTTTCAAAATGAAAGTGCTTTGATGTAAGTATATAGCTATTTGATTATATAACACTTTGATGCGAAAGAATATATATTATTCTATTTGTTTGGTTCATTGCTTAAAGTAAAATGCAAAGTAAAGTAAAGCATTTCACTTTCATATTTATTTCATTGATTTATTTTGTTCTATCAGATCAAATGACTGAGACGTTTGTGTAACACTTCCTGAAATTGTTAGAATTTGTTTAGCAGATTTCACTGACACTGCCTTAATGTTTTTTTTTCTTAAAGTTGAGGAAGTTTAACACGAAGTTGAGCCATTCCAGAAATAAAAAAAGTCTCTCAAATTATGTAATTCAGAAAAACTGGATAGATGATGCTAGTTAAGAATATAACTGTGCATCAATTCATAGGGTTAAAACCCACAAAGTCCAAGTACATTACAAGCTGATGAAATGTTGCCTTCTAGTGAATTTATTATATTATTAACCTAAACTTATGAACTTTCAGCATTTCAACATACTGTAGCACATGGATGGAGTTTTGCAGCTGCATGTTGAAGTGTCATTCATTTTGTATCAGAATGAGCTGAGTTAACAGTTATTGGAGACCTCATTTTTAAATCTAATTAAAATTGGTCAACACTTTCAGTTTCTTGCGTTAAGTTTGAACTCTTTAAAACCTCTGCGTATTTGTGCAATTCAAATTCACCAGAAAAGTCAGATAATGGAATAAATGCTCATCACTAACATTATGTAAGCTTAAATACATCAAAAATGGTTTTGGGCTTTTTTGGCTTTTAAAAAAGATTTATTTGAAAAAGCAAGAGGAGCGATAAAATCAGACAGAAGTATTAAACATAAATGTAAAATAACTACAAATGTTTTGGAGAATCAAATAAAGTGGAACTGAGTAGTGGCTAGAAAAGGTAAACCTGTTCAGAAGTCATTTGTGGACTGAAGAACATCACATGCTGGGCTGCAACTGGAACATGATGAGAACGAGGACAGCCTTACATAATGTGTATGAGAATGTACATGTACTAGTCCATCCTGGGGATAAATCTCAGTGCAAACGTGGCATGCCAATAGCTGTCCACCATAGAAGATTACAGCGGCAGAGAGTATCAGTGGATAACCAGTGGATAGAGAGCACATGTATTTAGGACACAGCGTCCTCCACAGCCTGAAACCTGATTATGATTATCAGAACAAGATAGTTAGATACATTTATGGGGAGACACATGAAGGGCAGCACAGACGTGAAAGTAAATGTAAACGCATTAATGTTACATTTGTTACATTGTTTTATATACTATTTCTAGATTGCTCGGTGATTAGGGGTCAGGCGTGTTCTGGTTTAAGGTCTCCTCTTTGATGGTATGGTGAAGGGTGACACTGAACACATACTAATCAATGCAGGCAGTTCACTGCAGCTGGGCTAAAACAAGCGCACTCATTATCTTTCATTTCTAAAGGATGGGGATGGATGGAGGAGAAACACAGTGTCCTCCATGAATTATTCCCATTGATCATGTTTCTCCCTCACTATAGAGACAAAATGTCTTAAACAGCCTAACTAATAAGGTGAACGTCTGTGTGTTTTGATGAAGGTTGTAATGAGTACTCCTGGATGTTTGTATTTATATATCACACTGCAGAGTATGTCAGATACAGTTAGTGTGATGAGTTGTGATCAATTTGACAATAAATGTAATATTGTACGTTAAAAACTGTTGTATGTAATGCCTTCTGTGGCTCTGAATGTGATTTTTTAAATGGCTAATGCCGTTGTTGTGATGTCATTAGGGTTATCTCAACTCATGCCTTGAGACTACATATGACTTTAGGAATGCAGGTTTAAAGTTGGAAATATGTTTAGAATTTATCATTCAGAAATGATCTAATAGGTATTAAATAACCCCCTTAACAGTGCTTTGTGGAACTTATAGCGTGTATTGTTAACATTCTTTGTCCTTACTGTAATCAATATAGCTACTTGTGAAAAGGCCCGTTCCTATCAAAGAACCTGCAAACAATTATCACCCAGCTGCAGGCTATCTGAGCTCTGGAGAGCATTTTAAAGATTTTCAGTCTAAAGCTGTTCTGTTTTAGTTTGCCCTCAATTACCATCGTCATTTTAAGCTAAAGCAGGTAACTGTTTGAGACAAATTACAAAGGGCTCAGTGCAGATAAAATGAGCAACTACTGGGTGAATACAGACGAGGATTTAGCAAAACTTATTGGTAAGTAGCTCTTTATTAGAAATTGTTTCCATTGCGCAAAAGTAAAGCCATCTGATGCAAATGAAAAGATGCAAAATTTGCCATTGATATATTTATCATTTTCTTCATTTTGTCTTTACAGAAGTGAGGTGTATTTCTTTTGATGTCTGAAGAACTTTTTAGCCTCATCGCTTAACAATGGGAGACACTGGAATACAGATCTTAACTCGTTCTTTATTATGAATCATGGAAGAGAACAGTTCATTTGTGACTGAGTACAATGAAAGCACCGCCGCTTGGCCAATAGAGCCTTCTGCACCCAGCAGACACTTAGGAAATGTTGCCAGCCCACAAACACGTCTCAAGGACCTCATGGGATTATTTTTCATGGTGACCCTAAATGTTCTGGCACTTCTGGCCAACACTGCTGTTCTTGTGGTTGTCATCAAAGCCCCTCATCTCAGGAAATTTGTATTTTTGTGCCATCTTTGTGCAGTGGATCTTCTGTGTGCCATCTTGATCATGCCACTTGGCATTGTGTCCAGCTCGGGGTACTTTGCTGGTGTGGTGTTCACTGTGCTGCAGTGCCAGATCTATGTCTTCCTCAATGTAATCCTCATAGCAGCCTCCATCTTCACCATCACAGCTATTAGCGTGGAGCGTTATTACTACATTGTTCACCCCATGCGATATGAGGTCAAGATGACGCTGAAGCTGACTGCAGCTGTGATGGTGATAGTATGGGTCGCTTCTGCAGGGCTGGGATTGTCTACTGTGTTTGGATGGCCATCTTATGGCAGCCTGACCTCCGTCAGTGCAGCACACTGCTCGCTGTACTGGAGCAACAGTGACCACAGGCGTATTTTCTCTGTGCTCTTCAGTGTCACCTGTTTCTGTCTGCCAGCAGTTGTGATTTTTGCTGTCTACTGTAATATCTACAAAGTGGCCCGTGTGGCTGCCCGGCAACATGGACCTCTGCCCTCCTGGACAAACAGTCAACTGAAGCATCGCTCTGACTCAATAAACAGTCAGACTACCATCATTACAACTCGCAATGCCCCACGCAGGATTACCCGAGACCGGCCTTTCGGGGGTGGTAAGGCTGCTCTTACTCTGGTGGTCATTGTTGGGCAGTTTCTAATCTGCTGGCTGCCTTATTTTGCCTTCCACCTTCATTTGATACTTGATGCAACACCCCAGATCCCCGATGACCTGGAGGAAACTGTCACCTGGCTGGCATATTCGTCATTTGCTATTAACCCTTTTTTCTATGGGCTTCTAAATCGACAGATTAGGGAAGAGCTTTGTAAACTAAGGCGCTGCTACTCGACTCGGCCAATGGAATTGCCAGCGTCCAGCCAGGAGGGCTCAGGTCATGAGAACTTCTTGCAGTTTCTCAACAGGACCAGCTGCAGTTTAGAGACACGTCCAAGCTTTGCTACTCCCAGTTCTGGAGGCACTCTGGATTATACTGGGCAGACTGGTTTCAAGATACCAGGACAGATTCCAGAGGAGTTCAGTTAGATTATGCTCTACTGTACCTCAGTGTTATGCCACAAATAATTGAAAGTTTGGGGGATTAAGTTATTTAAAGATCATATGCAATATGACAAGCAAATTTTTGCACACAGTAATAATAAGTGAGAGACAGCATACAGAAAAAAAACTGTTTTTGTCTTTGAATCGTTTCTATAAAAATTCAAAGAAGTACTAAATGGACTTTTAAAAAAAGCATTGTTACTGTGGTAAAACAAGCCTTAACGAGTCCTTAAAGATCACTTTAATTTTATTAGCTAGCCTAAAGAAAAGTTACTCTTCATCTACAATCAATAGTTCTGTTTTATGAAAATTAATCAACACACGTAATTATTACACAATCAAATGTTGTCCTATTGTATTTATGTTCCAGGAATTTATGTAAATGTTATTTATTATACACAAACAGGAAGAAATATTTGTTTTGTTCAAGGATATTTTATTTCTTATCAATTTAAATGTGAAAATAAATTTCTGGCATTTTAATAATGTTGATAAACAATGTTTGTACATTAGAAATAAGTATGAGATTTATATAAAACCTTTTTATAGCATGTTGGTCTAAAATCTGATCTACTTTTTTCTCTGGTGAAAGATGTTCGGATTATATACAGTTATGTCAACTGCATGTCTTCATTTCTTCTTCATCTTTTGTATTCTGTTAACATTAACTAATATACCACATAGTTTATTAATCTTACAGAAACAGCCTTTAAGAGTGCACTGGGGCTGCTAGGCTGTTGTGACCATGATTCAACAGCCAACCCAAGTCCAACCCAATTGTTAAGGTTTGCTTGAGTTTACTTTCTGTAAGAGATAACTAATACGTGCCTAAAGACACTCATTTGCCCAATTTCTGTTCGACATTTTGTCTCAGGACAGACATTGTGGGTTTGAATTTATGGTTTCTGACCTCCGCGCCCTCACTGTGCCCACTTATGAAAGCACTGTAAGTAAAACTGAGCCCAGTTAAAACATCATTATATAAGCAGAAAATGCCATTTCATAATAGATGAAGTGGTTGTCTCTAATACCATGTAATATGAGTACATGAGCAGATTAACAGCAAAGAATTTGTATGTTTCTGTATTTACTTACAATCAGCTTGGCAATTGACTTCTGGTGTATGAAGTTATTCTTATTAAACTTTGATGTTTATTTATTCAGATAAATCATTAGAGACAGTTTAATGTTTCTGATGATTTGTGTGTTGTGAATATTTTGAGGCTATGCACAGCTTTCCCACAGAGATTAGACTTTTGGGATAACATCAGGCAGGCATGCTTATGTGGACAAATGAAAAGATAAACCAGTAAGCCAATAAATTAAATACATGGTGATTTGCAGAGATCTTAAAGAGAGAAATAACAATTGGAAGAGTGACAACTGCATACTGAAGGGCAGCAGAACAGATAAATCCTCAACACACACAATACACAAAATGTAATAAGACACATGCACACACACACATGCACGCACGCACGCATACACACAGTAACTGAAATCCAGTTTATAGACATCTGGATATGTTAAAAATGAGATAACGCTGCCTTTTTATGGTGTCTGGCTATAAACACGCTCAAGTAAGTGCTGCGGAGTGTTAGTCTCTGATAACATTGGTGTTGTTTTCATCATGTGTGTGTTTGTGTATGTGTGTACATGTTTAGACATCTTTGTGAGGACAGAAAATTGGCATGCTACTATACTTGCGGGGACCAACAGTCACTTATGGGAACAAAATGCCCATCCCCACAAGTTTGAAGGCATTTTTGAGGCTCAAATGTGGTTTTAGTTACAATTAGGTTATGGTTACGTTTAGGCTAAGGGTCAGGGCTAGGCAATCGTTTTTGAAGGTTAGAGTTAGGGTAGGCAGCTAGGGAAAGTATTATCTCAATTAGATGTGCTCACTAAGATATGTGTGCGTGTGTGTATAATTAACAAAATGCAATGACTTTCAAAACATTTAGATCCCTACATTTATTGGAAAATACAGTATAAAGATAAAAAGACAAGAGGCAAAGCTGGATGTGGCAGAGTTGCTAAGATTTTTGTGATCAGGATGGACAGCATTAGAAGTGAGTATATCTGAGAGACACCTCAGCTTGAGTCTTTTGGAGATGAAGTTAAAGAGACAAGGCTGAAATGGTTTGGACATGCGCAGAAGAGGGACAGAATATACTGCACAAGGGCTGTTAACTATGGAGGTGTCAGACAAGAAGAAAAGAAGAAGACCACAGAGGAGCTTTATGGGTGCAGTGGAGGAGGGCATGCAGATTGTTGCCCTGACAGAAAACTATGCAAAGAACAGGGTGAGATAGAAGCAGATGATCCAATTTGGTGACCCATGATGTGAGCAACTTAAAGAAGAACGTGAAGAAGCAAAAAGATAAGTGATGATAAAATGCTGCTGATTGATGAAAGAAAAATAAAATACATTTTGAACTTGATACCAGAAACACATTTCAGAATGAAAAAGAGCTTAAAAATGCTTAAAAATCTATTAAAGAGTGTGTGGGATAAATAGTTCAATGTGAAATTGCAAAGGATTTGAGGATTTATAGTTCATCCCATCATTAAAGGATTTACAGAATCCAGAGAAATGAATACACACAGGACAAGCTAGATAACCAATATTGAATGTTTGTGACCTTTGGCCCTTATGTCACACTTCATAAAATCCTATGACGAGACACGTCTGGTCTCAGGAACCGTTGGTAATAAAGGTTGTTCAGGTGAGCTTTCATTGAAAGTCCACAAAGGAAAGAGACGACTGGACAAAGAGGAACAAAGGACTATTGGATCTTAAAAAGCTCCCTTATCCATCAGGAGTTACCACAGCAGATCCACATGTTTGATATAGAATTAGATTTTAGTGTCTTGGGTTTTTTTTTTTTTAATGATGCCCCTCCTGCCACAGCCCGACTTTGTGTACTCTCTCAGAATTGAACAGGCTTCACTTGTTAGGAAAATGTGCAAACCACGACAGTGTTTGTGTGCTACAAAGTAACACATCGCTTTGTATTAGATATAATAATGTTTTAAGTAATAATTTGTAATGTGTTAAATAATACATTACAAAGTATCACATTACATTGTAGTGCATTAGGTCATCACATTACATTTTTCACTAAGACATTACGGTAATGCATTACTGTAATCAATTCAGTAATCACATTACATTTGAAATAAAATTACTTGCATTACAAAGTTGTCTGGCTGGCAGTTATCTGCATGCTGGGTAAATACAGTTCCACCCAGCATGGATTTCTGCACTTGCACTATGCAGGAGGAGGAAAATCACAGAGTGACACTGCCATACTGCTTAACAATTAAATAACATTTAATATGTAATACATTACTGTACTGAATAGTAAGTATGGTGAAAAGACTTAAAATTCTTCCCTGTCTATACCCGGTGCTGTTTGTTTGCTGAAAGGCCTGCTTTGGTGTTTCACAAAAGGATGAATGATGCTCTGACATAATAATGGGAGAATCACTTCAGAAGAATCAAAAGGAGAAGGTTTGATTGATGGTGCTGTCAGATGGTGCGAAACAAATTATTTTGCCAGAACTTCCCCTTATACAGTAACAGCATTTTCCCAGAGTTTCCTCAGAAGTGCATACAAACTAACACAACAGGTATTTAACCTTGTTTGCAGTGCTCACAGAGCATAACCTCCTGCCCAGTTTATTCACAATCGATAGAATAATTACTGTCCAAAAAGCAGGAAAGAATGTAAAACAAACAAAGCTATTGATAAACTTGACTGACTTATAGAAAGCCACATTAAACACTCAATAAATTGTTTTTTTGTTGTTTTTTTGTAATATAATTTAAAAAGAGAAAAAAGTAAATGGATTCAAAATTCAGATTATTCTGACATTTAAAATGGCAATTTCTTTCCTTCATTTCATTTCCATTTCTGCTCTGCATTTCCTTTTTGAACTGGCTTTAATGAGTCATTTCACTTTTTGCTTTTACCCTCTCCATTTAGCCTCTCAAACCAAAGGAACACAGATTAGCTGTGTGATAGGATGTAAGGAGTTCTGCAAATTGGCTGCAAATTGACACATCTGGTCAAATTATGCAAAATAAAATAATTCACTCAGATAATCCTGCTTAGAGAGCAGCAGCAAGAGAAACAGTGCTTCACTGACATGAAGTCCTCTTGGCATAATGTAGATGGTTAGGAACCAGCTGTTTTTCATGGAACTAGTTCTGTCTAATCTACTATATTTGAACCAGTGTTGCCAAATGCTTTATCTTCATATATATATATATATATATATATATATATATATATATATATATATATATATATATATATACCGTGCTGCCTTATATATATATATATATATATATATATATATATATATATATATATATTTATATATTTGTTTATATATATATATATATATATATATATATATATATATATATATATATATATATATATATATATATATATATATATATATATATATATATATATATATATATATATATATATATATATATATATATATATATATATATATATATATATATATATATATATATATATATATATATATATATATATATATATATAAGGCAGCACGGTGGCACGGTGGTTAGCACTGTTGCCGCACAGCAAGAAGGTCCTGAGTTCAATTCCAACATCAGGCCGGGGTCTTTCTGTGTGGAGTTTGCATGTTCTCCCCGTGTTTGCGTGGGTTCCCTCCGGGTACTCCGGCTTCCTCCCACCGTCCAAAGACATGCAGCTTGTGGGGATAGGTTAATTGGATAATCCAAATTGCCACTAGGTGTGAATGTGCAAATGAATGTGAGTGTGAATGGTTGTCTGTCCCTGTGTGTTAGCCCTGCGACAGACTGGCGACCTGTCCAGGGTGTACCCTGCCTCTCGCCCTATGACAGCTGGGATAGGCTCCAGTGCCCCCCGCGACCCTGAAAAGGATAAGCGGAAGCGAATGGATGGATGGATGGATGGATATATATATATATATATATATATATATATAGATAGATAGATATATATAGCCCCCCTGGGACCCCAAACTGAATAAACAGAAAAGAACTGGATGGATGGATATTTTAAGCTTTTCTGTTATATAGTCATGCCAAGTGTTGGGGATGCCGGTGCTTTGTATCAGAGCTGCTTTGCTGACCTGCAGATGTTCATACATGATACTGTGGGAATCATGACATAACGGTCAGTCTGACCTATTGTGCTGAAAACAGCTGGACCGGCAGGTGCTGAGGAGAAACACTGTCTGACATCTCTTGCGCCCCACATGCTACTGCTGGCAGAAAAGGATCTGAGCTTTATCTGGCATTAAAATATTAGATTATTTAAAGCAAACATAGTATTTCTCCACTCAGTGACATGAATTTCTTTATTGTGTGTTTTCCTCTATTTTAGTCTATAAGGGAAAATGTGATAATGCAGCATTCTTCCACATTATATTTGCTTTTACAAGTTCTTGGACACAACATGCATGATCACATTTGATATAAGTTGTGACAAAATAGTACTGGCTGTCTTTGTTTTTCCTACTAGTCTGAAGTAGGTGGACATCAGTTAAAAAGAGGATTTCACGTAATTCCACATGCCAGCTGGGATTTAGCAAAATTTGACTCAGAATGTAATGACAGTTGCCTGGCTGTGTGAGTATGTTCCTGGGTCACTCTGGACCAAATCTGATCAAACCATGTCTACACAGTCCTCATAAACAGGAAACAGGAAGCTAAAAAATCAACACCATCAGAGATGAGGTGATGGTTCACGTGGTCCTCTGCAGTGAAGTCTTCATGAAATCTGCACCTGACTATGGGGGCTGGGCCCTCTGACGCTTCACTTCATTTAGAAAGATGAATAAAAGAAAGTCCAAAAGAGCATTTGATTTGCTGCTCTGTATCAGAGCTGTGACTGCCATTATGCCCCACTATGAACGAATGAACTCATAAATGGAGGCTAGTGTGCTGCTCTACGTGTGTTGCAAAGCAATATTATCGTCCTTGAACCCTTAAACCCTCATAATAATAAAATCTGAAAATAACCTTTTCTCCCAAAACTTTCTTTCTCTTTTTTTAGCTTTAAATTTACCTATTTGAAAATACCTAAACTGTGACACCATTTCTTTACAGTGTTTTGTACTCCATGCAATTTATATAAAAAGAAAGTAAGTAGTGTAATTTGTTATATAAAAAGTATAAATCATGTTCCAACTATTACATACAAGTTTATTAAAAAATATGTTTCAGTAAACATGACAAAGACAGTACTGCTCCCAATTATTTGTTTATTAGCTGAAGCTTATCTTATCTTGCAAGCCCTCAGAATTGTAGTCTTGGGGTAAGAATAGCATTATTCAGTGAGTTGGGATATTCGTGTTTCTTTTTCTATCTTTCCCTCATGGTTGCTTCTCCCCTCTCTCCCTATCTGGCTGCTCCACACATGCACTCACCGTCTGACCTCACCTGTGAAGCCGGAAACAAACAAACCCCATCTGGTGAAGTGTGCAGTCCATTAGCATACCATTGTCTCCTGCACCAACACAGGAAATTCACTGTCATCCATACACTGTGTTCTCTCTCTATCTCCATCCAGCAGGCAGAAATTATCATTACCATGGAGACCGTCCAGTGCTCATCACAGAGTAGAGCACTTATCCCCAACTCTGAACAAATGTACAGTTTGTTACATACTCAATAGCAGGTTGCTACGTAGCGCCATGTTCATTCAGTCTTTCAGATCAGGCTTGGCTTTGTTTTTTCCATTTTATTTGTTTCTTTAAACTGTTTTTCAGGATTAAAAAGAGCAAAACTTTTTAATGCATTACTCTTAATATTGATCAAGATATGATTACTCAATTTTTGTGTGCTTTTTTTTTTTTTGTTTGGACATAAAGGTAAAGGGTGATAAAAGTTACAAAAGCCATCATCCATTTACAGCCATTAGAGACAATCTACCATTTCATACTGCAAACGTTTAATTCATTCAACCACATATTTACATTTAGAATATTGTGCAACCGCTTGGTCAGAACACCATCTACAACCGTCAAGCCACTTATATACAATTGTCTAATTAAACTTTGGATAGGAAGTCAGAAAGACCACTGCTATGTTCTTAAGAAATTAAATATGTTAAGTTTTGGTCCTTATATTTAATTTGCTCATCTTAAAGTCATTTAGTTTTGAGCCAGGGAACCCATGGAATGTCTGGTTGGAACTGTGGGCTGCCATTATGTAAATCCTGATGTATGCACTGTGATAGCCCCTGTTAGAGTTAATGAATGCAACTGGAAGCTCCTCGCCCATCTCTAAAAGCTGGCTGCCTCAGTTTTTGCTCTCTCTCCATCCACCCAGCACCATGCTATTTGCCTGGCTGATATAAGCTTTTTTTTATTTTAGGTTTTACATTGTACAACATCATACACCAATATTTACTGTATAGATTTTGTTTCTTAGTATCTCTTCTGTATGTGTTGCTTAGTTTTGTATATGGTCTGATTGGATGAGTATTTGACCTACTGATAGCAGTGACACACGATGTAAATATTAATTGTACAGAACTGGATAGCATTTCAGTGTTTAGATTAGGAACAGGCAAAGATAAGTAGTTAATTTCCATAAAAGGCCAGATAGGGGCAGTGTTGTCTCGTAGTTAAAGGCTTTTTAGATGCAGAAGTAATGAAGCCTATGAATAACATTTTAGAATCAGCATGACAGGAATTCCAGTATCACTGCATATGTTCGGTAGAAATCCTTTTTAGTTCTGCATCTTTGCCTTGTTGTATTACAAACAACTAAAGTAAAAGATGAAGGAATCATTTCGTTTCACTCTATGATATTGTAAGGTCATTGCAATGCACGGCTTCCTGAATTGATTTTTTTATTGTTTACAGTTGCCAGTTAAATAAAGCTGAATTGACCTTTATACTTTAGTGTCTGTCTGTCCCACTTGGCGTATCAGTGTATACAGAGCTATCTCTGTTCATGCCCATAGTATTTATATCCTCCACCCATATCTTCCCACAGAAGAGGAAAATGATCTTCACTTGAAAGACCATCTGCAAATACCACCCAGGGCACTGTAACGTTCCCAATATAACCTCCCGGCACAGCCGGCTGGGCTGTTCCAGTCAATGGCCTCACACAGTCTGGAGTGTTACTAAAGTAACAATTTCCCACTCTGTTTTTCTTTGGTTGTGCTTTTTTTTTTTTGCATTTAATTAACACCATGATGAAAGGGGACGATTCAGAGGAAGTGGATATAGATTTGGGGGACTCCAGTGACCCTGAAGACTTTGAAAATGGGGAGCAACGTGAGACACTGTGGAAGGCCTCTCCTGCTATGGAAGAAGAGGAAAACATTCACACGTCTACACTAGTGGAAATCAGTGATACCAAGCCTCTGATTAATGCAAGAGACCCCCGAGGTATCAATGACTGCCTCAAGGTATTGCATTCTCTCTGCAGTAGCTCTATTAAACTTTATCTCGCTGTCTATCTGTACATTTGTCATGCTGCACATTAGCTGGAAAAAACAGAAAGCACTTAAATATTGACACAGGGGACCGAAAAGCTGCTTTACTGATTGCACCGCTCTCTAGTGGACATCATTTATCTGCAAAAATTGAATCAAGACCCCAAAGAACACTAGCTATTGGTTTACCTCGGTAGCACTAGCATCAGTCTCTCTTTGTTTCTTTAGGTGACGTTTGAGGATGTTATAGCTGAGCCGGTATCAGTGCGGAGCGGTGACAGAGTGTGGATCTGGAGCCATGCCCTGTTCGAGGTGTCTAGGATTTGGATTTACCGGATAGTCACAGTATTTTTGGCCATTCCTGTGTCAATAATCTCTGGACTCCTGTTCGCCATCCTCAGCTGTCTTCATATCTGGTAGGTTTAGATTTGGACCTCTAGGTTTGTAATTAAGATTTTTGTTTTCAATTAAAGTAATGTACAGGTGACCTTTTGTGACCGCTTATTGAGCCTGCACACACAACAGTGAAAGAATGCATTACTATACCTTTTAATCTTTCCCCAGTACACATCATACTGTGGTATAGTAGCAGGAACTAGACAAATTTTTCTTCAGCTTAATTTTTTTTTCTAACCATCATAAAAGACTAAGTCTTCCTAAGACTGACACATACAGCTGCGGTCAGAGAATATAACATCCTCCTCCTTAATGGTTGTTATAATTATAAACTGACATTGAAATGAACCATGCCAACATAAGTGCATTTTGCCTCTGTTGGGTGGCTCCCTAAACTGGCACATGGTCATCAAAACATATCCGAACCTCCGGCCTCGAGGCTAAATAGCCACCTGATCCCTCTGGAGATGAGACAAGAATCGGAGAAATATTGATAGGGAAAGATTTTCTATAATGCTATTAAAGTGTCACTCCATGGGCGATAGCTTCTGTGGCCTGGAGGGAGCTTTCAAATCGCTCAAAGAAATGACCTCAATGATGTCAATTAAAACCTTGTGGTTATGTGAAGTCTGAAAAACATGACTGCTGAAAGGTAGGATGGGTTTGATTCAAGCCCCCCTCCAATTTTGTTTTGGGAAGCCAGGTGCTTTCAGGGCTTTTCTGCATTAGGATAACTTTAAGATGCCATATAAGCACTAATCTCTTCACTTCATTGTTGAGAAACAAAGTGTTATAGCAGAGTGTTATATATTAATTCAACATGAGAAATTAGAAATAGGAAATTATTACTGTTACATATTAAAACAAACAAAAAAACATTTTTTCCTGTGATTTAAATGATTTTCTTTGTCATTTTTGTGTCTCTTCTATGACAGGTTGGTTAGTCCCTGTATCCAGTGTCTCCTTATTGGCACTCGCTGGCTGCAGAGCCTATGGACCATTGTCCTTGGTGTCATTGTACAGCCTTTTCTCACAAGTGCTGGAAAATGTTGTGGTGGCTTCAGCATTCACCTGGCCAAAGAATGAGACTCACATGTGAGAAGCACTTCAAGACTGCAAATGCTCATTGACATGGACAAGTGCACTTACTGTTGTGTGGTCACGTGGACCCAAACCGAGCAGGCAATTTAAAAAATACTTTATCCAAAATGTAACACTCATTATTTATAGCTGTTATTAAAGTCTGATAGTATCTGCTGAGGCTTGAAGTAAAAAAATCAATGGTGACGCAATTCTTCGTTTCACATTCAGGATGTGAAGCCATTTTAGTGACTCTTTTTGCTCAGCATGTACTGTAGTTCTTTTTTTTCACTCTGAGGGATTATAGTTTAAGAAATGCATGCAGAAATCATTTTTTGCAATTTGAATATTACATAATATGTAATAGTGTTTGGGCTTTTCAAGAAGTTTGAGGATGTATGAAAAGGGGCTTTAACAATACGTTGTCTAGTCAGAAAAAAAAGAGTTCAGTTACCTTGTACCAAGTGTTGAAATAAGTTCTACTTTGTCAATGAAAAAATATTTGAATGTGCAAATATCTTTCATTTCACAATTTTAATTACTGGACATGAGCTTCTCCTCTATCACCGAAAGACCCCTCACACTATCTTCACAGCTCAGTTGTGGTCATAGAGAAAGAAACTTTATTATTGTTTAAGATTTAGCATTGAACAGAATATCAAGAATATATATCTGAATAATAATAATTAATAATTGATGTAATGTCCTGGAAGGAGATGAAAGTAAAAGACATGGTTTAATATGGTTTTTAAACTAATACACTTTTAGACTTATTATTGATATTAAAAAGACATTATTAAAGCATTTTTCAAATACAACGATGATATGCTCTTTTGTTGCAACATCCCTAATATAAGGTTAAGTTTTCCTGTGTCATCTCTTTATCTTCTTGCTTGAAGACAAATGACCATGCAGGGAGATACTGTACATCCAGTTAGTTGGCAATGGTAAATGGCCTGCATTTGTATAGCGCTTTTCTAGTCCTTAAGGACCCCAAAGCGCTTTACACTACATTCAGTCATTCACCCATTCACACACACATTCACACACTGGCGATGGCAAGCTACATTGTAGCCACAGCTGCCCTGGGGCGCACTGACAGAGGCGAGGCTGCCGAACACAGGCGCCACCGGGCCCTCTGACCACCACCAGTAGGCAAACATGGGGTTAGTATCTTGCCCAAGGATATTTGGCATGCAGCCAGGAGGCAGCCTGGGATTGAACCACCGACCTTCTGATTAGTGGTTGACCTGCTCTGCCACCTGAGCTACAGCCATAATACAGTTATTGTGATGTGTCAAGATTGCCTACAGTACATTTAGCAATTTGAGGCAGCAAACACTTGATTGAAAAAGGTGTTTCTGATGTCACTCTTCCACTCCCACAGCTGTCAGTAACAACAGGCAGGAACAGATGTGCAGTGGCATCCACATTCACACGACAGAGATCGACTTCACTGGCACACTTTATTGTTGCAGAAATCCATGCACATCAGGATTTACTGTAGCATATACTATGTCTAAGAGAAATCTCTGTTAGATATAATACAGGATGGCAGAAAGTGGACAGATAACTATCATTCATGACTTATGAAATTTACTGTGTGATGGTATTGGACCAATTACGTATTTGCAGATTTATTTCCACACTGATTTGAGCTTTTGAGAAAAAAGAAGAAGTCTTTGTGTCTTATAAGTGTGAATTATGAAATTTTGGTTGGTTTGGAGGGTTCAATCTTCAGGTCAAAATTAGTATAACTTCACCCAAATCACAAATCAGAGCACTTTCCCTCTCGCAGGCAGACTGTTTTTTATTTGACAGCTCTACTGCTGACACTAATGCCCCAACCCTTTTATATAATCCCCTCCTCCACCTTAAAGCTTCTCCCTGTGGAGGCTATACACTACAATGTTTTCTTTGACAATTCACAACAAATATATATGAATAAACGTAGCTAATCTTTCACATCACACGTTACATATTACATATTACTTTACCTTTACACATATTTTTTGTTGCAAAGAAAGATGAAAATGATAACAAAATCTTTTTGAATTTTACATCACATTTTGTTCAAATTCTGTACACGATATATATAAAACACCCTTTGTACTATTTTCTGTCACCAGTGGGTGCAGGGTGTTATCTGGACAGGAAGTTTACATTGTCAGTTTAGCTCGGTTCAAAATGTTACAGAGAAAATGTGCAGCAATAGCCAGCACACTGCTTCTGTATTCAGTTAAATGGGTGAAATGGGTAGCTGCATGATTGCTAGATTACTTGATTGCACGAAGCTTGCATGCCATTTAGCTGGCTTTTCAGTGTACCGTACTGGATGTGCGTGAGAGGCTCCTCTGACTGTTGGTGTTCTTGTTAACGTAAGTAGAGGAGCCCCTTTTGTGTCTGCACTGTTGACCACAGCTGCACGAGCACTCTGTCAGGTACCGTCGACAGCAGCAGAAGAAACACTGCATCAGGTCATGGAATAGGTGACCCGCGAAGAACATGTAAATCCACGGGTTACAGCAGCTATTGAGACTGGCTAGCAACATTACAATGATGAAGGCCATGTCTAGGAAGACGGAGAGAAACAAGAACATGTAAGAGGTTATTTTGAAAGACTTTTTTTTTCTCTTCATACATTCTTCTTTTAGTCTGTTAATCCCCAGAAAAGCCACAACCACCATTGAACTGACTCTACTAACAAATATCAGCTGTGTAGCTTGACTGATCTTATCCAGATGATATTAAAAACATGTGAGTGACATGCAGCGTTAAACTGGATAACATGTTTTGTCATAAACATGTTATCCAGTTTGGATAACCACATTGGCGTTCAGTCCTACAGATATATTTACCAAATAACACATCTGAGATAGACAAATACATACCCCCAACAAATACACCGTCTTCCTGTTTTAAATTGTGTATTTTTGAAACTTTCTTCTAATATTTTGGTAGCAAACTACATTTTTTTTAAAGATTTTGATCATCTGTACAAACCACCAGATGTGAGAATTATAGCTACAAACAGTGAGGAGAAGCGTTAAGAGACAAACTAACACATATCTAGTTGTCAGCTTTTCACTGCATTTGCTGACAGTGATGAAAATAAAGATGGGAAAAATACCAGACCTTGCCACCATGAATAAAATGAACAGTTTAGAAAGAAGAAGTGGGTTGATCTTTAAAAAGACTCTAAATTAGCAAGTCTTTCCCCATCACAGTAAGATGTAATCACTCGATGCTTAGGTTTGAAAGTTTGTTTATTCATAAGTTGTTCAAGCTGCAATTTATTACTTGAGCCAACACTTTTAGTTTGTATTTAAATATCTGAACAACTACTTTATAGTCTAACAAATTAAACACCCTGCTTTTTCATCAAGCCCCATCATCTGATGTAATATTTTAGGATAGCATATCTAATAGTGTGGTTGATAATCTTTTAAGTCACTAAAAGTACTGGGTTGGGGTCATAAAACCTAGTAAAACCACTGGGGCCCTTTTTAATGCTTAATTTCATGTATGTATTGTAAATCTGTCAATCTGTTGTACTTACTGTATACCCACATTATTCATACAGAATTATATTAGCTGACAAGCTAATGCAATTCAGACTTCCTCCTCCAAAAAACATTTTGGATCATAAAAATGAAACATGGTAGGCTGCTGGATGCCTCACAGATAGAACTTTAGGTTGCTTGACACAAATATGACGAACAGCTTCGATTAAAAGAACCTGTCCCTGGTGGAAAAAATACAGCTTTTTTTCTCATTCACTCAATTGATTACATTCCAATTATTAGAGCCTTGGAGCACACTGAATAAGCACATAATCTGAAAAGTGGAAAGTGGACAACTTCCAAGTCCCCCCTCTTTATCCTTAGTAGGGTGAGAGATTTAGAGCTTGCTGGCATCGCTCCTCAAGCACTGATCCATTCTCTTCCTTGTGCTCTGACTCCCCACAGTACTTTGCTTTATTGTGAGAGGTGTGCCAACCAAATGGCCCATCAAAATTCTGAAAAGTGTTTAACAGCCTGCCCAGAGTTGTAAAATCATTTGGTGCAAGAAATCCTAGCCACTGGAAACACAGAGGGAAAAAAACTGAAAATGACAGCATTCAACTTTTCCTTTTTATACCGGCACAATGCGTTCATCACTTTCTGAAATGAAAGAAAAACATTTATCTTAACTCCTTTTCAGCATTGTGATTTACTGCTCTTTTCAGGAGAAATATAAAGGATGAGATGTCAACTTCAAAAACAGAGCTGCTGTCACTTTGTGGAAGAACAGGCTCTATATCAAAGATAAGTTTGAGGATAAAAAGTTAAGAAAACATTGCAAGAGTGCAAGAAGCCACATTCTCCTCCAGTATCAGTGAATCCTTTGGAAGTTTTACAGTGTGATGTTATGACTGAAGTGCAGGTCCTGGAAAAAAGTTCACAGGTTTCATGCTGGATCAAATGCCCTGATAAACATGACCTTCATGGAGTCTTAACCCATGTGGTATTACTTCAAAGAGACTGCAATGAGTCAGAATATATAGAGAATCTAAATTATCTTTACTTTTGCATATAGATTTGCACAGAGACTTTCCTTGGAAAAGTATTTTTTGAAATCTAAAAGAATTTGATGTGCACTAAAACCACAAAGCCTGATTTAAATTCAATCTGTTGTCTACCTCTCATAAAACTTCTCCAGTTCCACAAATTATACTGATGTATTAAGCCCCACTGTATTTTTATTATGCCCTGTAAATAGTACCAGAGGCAGACCAGTCACTCACTCTTATGATTTACTTATGCAAGCATGACTATATGTCAAAGTAATTTTTTGTAACCCTCTACTGATTTATAAAATTTTTGAGCTCCTTAAGCAATGCTTTCTTACTTGCTTAAAGTTAAAAAGTATAATTACAATTAAAAAGGCTTTTTAAAATTTACCAGAGTGGGAACGGTAGAGAAATTATTCTACAATAACAGTCTGCTGATAAGATAATAATGTGTGCAACACCGAAAGAGGCTTCCCCGCTGCTTGCATGACAGACAGAGACGTGGCAAAGATTTAGTCAGTGGTAGGTTTGGCAACCCTTCTCCAGTCCTTGGCTTGGCTGTGTTCGTAATAAAAAAAGACTGATCAATTTAAAGTGATTGCACTGTTCGTTCCCCCATTCTTCATTATTATTTGGATTTACAAATATTAAATATATGCTTAATATTAGAGTGTTAAATCCAGTAACATTGCTATCCCACTGAGTTATAAAGAAGGAAACAAGTTTTTATTGTGGCTGCTTAATGGCAAAATATATGTGTAACTTTTTTTCAATTATTGTTCAGGTGTATTTATTGAGAAACAGATGATACTACTTGACCTGAGTAAACCAAGAAGAGGAAGACAGCAAAATTTTTGAAAGTTGATATAACATATGAATGTGAGACCAATATAAATTTTCTTTATTTCTAAAGTTTTTTTCTTTATCTCTAAGCCACTAAACATACTTTTTGTGTCCACAGATAATGGTTATATTGCTAAATGCTCTCTGACAAAAAAATACTTACATTTTTTTAATTACACATAAAGCAATCTGGGGTCCCTAATATAACACAGCCTTCTGGGATTTTTTTTTTCTTTTTAGATATATTTTAAATGTAATTTGTGCTTGTTTGACACATTTTTGGCCTTGGTATTTCTTTCTTTCTTTTTTTTTTTTTTTAATGAGAGCAACAGGAAAAGGATTATTCTGGAGGAAAAGTCTGGCCACCAAAACATTGATTAGAATCTCTGAAAGCTCTGAATGGACATTTGTGGATGTTTTTAAGATAATGCAGCTTGAATGTCTACTTTAATGGCAAACTGACAAGATTTGAGGAGTATATCTGAACAAACAGTTCAATTAAATGGATATTAGACAAACTAGCACTGGGAATTGAGACAGAAAGGCTTTGATGTTCTGGTACATTTACTTCCCTAGAGGCTCTGAGGTCTTTCTTCAAACTGATAACCACTGTAAATGTTACTCCCATCCATTTCTGTTTACTCTGGGGAAGTCTGATTTTTAAACACCATTGTGTTGCCTTGAAAGCGGATTGCTTGTGCATTCCTAAAGATATGTTGTGAGGTGGAAGAATGATTTTTGTTTGTGTGGGACACTTGTGGAACAGACATTTTTTTCCCTATTAAGTGCTTTTGGCAAGAAAAAAAAATCAACACCATTAATCTTGGACAAAGACGACGCATTAGTCATTGTGTCACTAAGCACTTTGCCCACAATAGGAGGAAGAAAACGGCGTCACAAACCAGTAAATATTGCCATTAATCAAAATGTCTAAATGCTTTAAAAAGAAAAACTGTTATGGTAAAACGAAGGCCGTTGGGTGTGCTTTTACCTTCTCTTGGTGCAGCAGGATCCCATGCCGACCACATCTGGACAAAGAAAAAAGGAGTCCAGCACACAATATAAGCAAGTACCACCACAAATGTCATTTTTACTGTGCGGATCTTAGCCTTCGAAATGAGTCTCACGCTGCTCACACGAGAAAAGGGTTGGGCGCCTTTGGAGGGCCTTGGAGTGAGAGCCAAAAAGTGCTCCCTTCTGGTTTTTAGATTGAAATTCTCCCATATTTTAAAACATATCAAACCATAGCAGATGCTTAAAATGGCCACTGGGAAAATGTAAATGCTGAAACTCATCCAAGTGATGTATGCTTTGGCACCCCAAGGCTGCACGAAGTCCCCCCAGCAGTCATACACACCATTACCGACCTCCCTAAGAGAAAATATGTAAGCTTGAGGACTGCTGAATATCAGGCTGAGCATCCAAGAGGCGATCACACAGAAGCGGTCTTTTTTCTTGTGCACGGAGCGAAGTGGCTGGCAGACTGCCAAGCACCTGTCTATCGACATTAGAACCAGCATGTACGTAGACGCAAACATACCCACGACCTGGAGGTATTTCACCAACCTGCACAGCAAATCGGGTCCATAGAAGCGAAAAGTGATATCCCAGATGAGCTGAGGTAAAACCTGAAAGATTGCAACTACAAGGTCTGCGATGCTCAGGTGCTTCATGAAGTAATACATCCGAGACTGACTGTGCTTGGTGGTGTGAATAGCCCACAGGACGCACAGATTGCCTGTCAGCGCGAGAAGCAGCACAAGGACCAGAACGGTAACTTCCACTTTAGCCACTTCTTCATTTCGTTTCAGAGGGTTCACCGTGGTGTTTCCTACGTAGCTTTCATTTTCACGACTTGAGCTGCTCCATGTAAGATTGTGAGACCAACTGTACTGCTCGCGTAAAAGGTCTTCCATCGTGCGTAAAAGCGCCACTTAGGCGCAGCCAGCAGTCACATCACAAACCCAGGTTCGGGACCTCTATCAGCTGTGTTAGCTTAGTTTCCCTACGTAATTTTCTGCCAGCACACCCCGTTATTATTATTTTTTTCCCTTTCTGTTTAATAATCCGAACTCAGGACTGCAGTCTGCAGAGAGAAGGGAAAAAACATTATTATTGAAAACTCTTGGTCATTGCACTTTAATCTTTAAACTAATAAACATTAAATTAACGAAATAACAGTATTTAAGTGATTATGTTCAAAAGGCGCTCACCCACTAAATCATCCTATCTTCTCTTAGGGATTTTGGAGCACCATTGTCCTCATCACTCGCTGCCTCCAGTTTGATGTCTGATCTACCGAAGCTCTGCTTGCTACCAGTGTAAGTAACCCCCTCCCCTTGTTTCATTTTCCTTCGAAGGAAACTGCTTACTTGGGTATGGACCTCATAGTTCTTTCTGTCTCGCTGTTCCTCCCCCATACGTTCACTTAGTGTAAGCTTTGACAATGTGAAATACTTTGAGCCAAATCATCCCAATAGCCTAAAAGCAGTGTCATTTTTGTTTCACAGTTTCACAGTTAGTGCTTTCAGCATCTACATTATTTAAAGCGAGCTGTTGTTGGAGTCCAAGAATTCCAGTCTGGAATATAAAGGTCAATATTTTCCCAAAGATACTGTATATGGAAAAGGATGTTATCTGGATGAATGCCATTATATATGGGATTGTGATGTGGTGCTGTAATTTGGCACTTTATGCTAAGGCTCCGTCAGGTAATAGCAAAAAGCATAATAACTGTGCAAGGAAAGTGACTCACTGAATCCAATTGCACATAAAGAATGTGGGTTGGTGTCATTAATACCATCAAAAGTGCCCTTCACTCTCATGCAACAGTCAAAATGAATGTAGTCATTTTGTTTAAATGTCAGATATCCTACTTTTGATTCAGACTCCATGAAATCACTCTCATCCATTTTAAAGCAGTAATTTAAGGTTTTATCATTTCTTTAAAGAACAACCTTGTAGCAATTCAATTCTGGAAAAAAACATTATGTATTTCTGACATATATTAGTTACCAAAAACAATAACCGTGATGTCAGTGTATGAAGGTAATCTTATTTCATTAATATCTTTACTTTCTTTATTAAATCCAGTGTTTTTTATTTGCTTCACAGCAAACGGGTCTCTTTTATTTTGACTCGATAAGAAATATTTATTGTTCTTAATGAACATGAACATGGGAACATCAGGTGTACAGTATGAAAGAATTTGTTCCTTTCAGTTTATCTTAGAATAGGTGCAGATGAACACTTGCAGGTGTTCTATTGTCTGTTATCACTCAGCTGAACTGGCCTGTCTAAATTGCCTTGTCTGTTAAACTTAATCTAACCAGACATGTTGGCAGATTTCTGTGTCTCGCTCTTTTTTTCCCATTTAAGTATCAGTACATGTGACCTACATGTTTTTGCTTTTGGCTCAACCAGTAGTTGACCTAAGGCAATGATGCATAGCAACAAGAATGAGCTATAACATCCTCTATTTTCAGTGCCTGTAAATTGATACCTTGGCATAAAGCATGGAGCGCTCACACAGAGTACATGAAACATAAAAAAGAACATAAATAACTATTTCAAAATATGTAAGAAATTTACATTGCTCATTATATCAAGTACATGAACTCAATATAGGAGGCACTTAGTTCATTTATGTCTCAGAACACCTCTGAATGTATTGACCAAACTACTGTCCACGTTTAATTATTTATCCAAATAAATCTCAAGACATCTTTATTACTAACTGCTTAATACGCAATGCAGTATAGCTTTGAGTCATTGTAAGTAATGCACTGTACTACAAAGTACTGTTCTTAACCTCTTTTTGTGGAATAAAAGTCACTCACTGCACCAGACATTAGCATTTGGGCACATCCCCAAGCACTGGCACTCTACACTGTGGTGTGCCAGTGCTGCTCATAAAGCCGTCATAAAAACCGCAATACAAGCACCCACCAACATGTTGTTGGAAAATCTCTCAATAATAATAATACTAATAATGATGTATCTGTTTTGGTTCCTGGCTCCTCTTTGCATAATAGGCAAAATTTAATTAGTGAGAAGGAAGCTGTAGATTAGAGGTCAAATAAGTTTTCATAATACTTGAAATGGTTTCAAATAACAAACTCCCAGCAGTGCATGAAGTCTAATCCATTTCTTGAAGCAATAGCCTCAAGAAATAATTCCTGGCAGATTTAACTGCTAAAAAACTTTCCACCTCCTTCAGTAATTTTTAAATATTTATGTGAGGACATAAAAACGACATTAACCGGGTTCTGTCATCTCTGAACTAGTGGTCTCCACTGGTTGGGTGAGATATCTGTTAAATGGTTCTCAGGGACTTTTAGATTTTAATGTCTTGTTGTCAGATAAAAAAAAAAGCATCTGTGACATTAGAGCAAACAAATGGTTGATTATACTGACCTTAGGTCAACAACAGGGACTAAGATATAAGCAGTTAATAAGAGAACACAGAACAGATCAAAGTTTCCATTGGGGTATAAACTTAAACCCCAGACCAAACCATACTGACGTCAGACCCAAGAGGCTCACTTATTGTGACAGAAAGCTATAATTTACTTACAAGAAAATATGCCAGACCGACACAGAAGTAACTGTGTGTGCTCTTAGAGCAAAGGACTTTATCAGAAAAATAGTCTGCCAGTCAGTACTGAGTCAGCTTTTGCTTTTTTCCCCCAAAAAAATATGGCCAAGAGATTAATGCTAATAAAGTCAGCTTTGAACACAAGTTTAAATGCTTTTGAACAGAACAGATCTATGACCCCTCATCAGATAAGGTTATACCGTTCCCACGATGAGGACATCTGGACCCTAATCATTTGAGATTCTGAGGAGCAAATGTACTCTTTATTTCATTAATTACAGTCTGACAGGAAAATTCTAACACTCTCTTCCTTTCCAGTTTGTAGAAAAGTACTAAGTGACACATGCCAGCTAATTAAACCTGAACACACCAAACCCAGCTCTTTGTCTCAACTTGGATATGTAAGATAAGTGTATTTATTAACAGCTTTTACACAAAAAGAAAAAACTAAATAAGAGCATTAAATGCCGCAATAGCCATTAAAAAAAACCCAACAAAAAAACAACCAAATATTCAACAGTCACAATAAAATAAACAGGTAGTTTCATAAACAATAATTCAATAAAATTTCTCAACAGAAAGCTTGTTTAAATAAAAACATTTTTAACTGCTTAACTCCTCAGTGTCACGGACCGAAAGGCTTTGAGACACATCGGACCAGGCAACCTTTTTCCCATCTTCTGCGGTCCAATTTTGGTGAGCCTGAATCAACTGTAGCCTCAGTTTCTTGTCCTTTGCTGATATGAATGGCACCTGGTGGGGTCTTATGCTGTAGGCCATCTGCATCAAGCTTCAATGTGTTCTGCATTCAGAAATGCTCTTCTGCATACCTTAGGTTGCAGCAAGTGGTTACTTTTAGTTTGATTCTTATCACGTTCATGCAGTCTGGCTATTCTCCACTGGTCTCTGAAATTAATCAGGCAAAGAGAACTGCTGCTCACTGAATATTCAGCCCCCAACCACAACATATTTAAAGTCACTTAAATCACTTTTCTTTTTCATTTTGATCCTTGATTTGAACTCTGGCCTGTCATCTTGACTATGTCTACATGCCCTAATGCATTGAGTTGTGCCATGTGAATCACTGATTAGATATTTACACTCACAAGCAGTTGAACAGGTGTACCCAATGAAGCGGCAGGGGGATCTATATTTTTTTTAAATAAAAAGCTTATGGGTTAAAAAGTAACTGGACAGAAACATAAAGTCAAATATAATCGACACACCCACAGACACAAGCCTACGCTCTGTATATTCCCTGTTAATGGTCTCTGAGGCTTTCATTGCAGCCACCTTTGGCTCATTTTTATTTTGCAGTTTTCTTGCCATTAGTCTGATTCTCTTCAAATAAAATGCAGCTCACTTGAATTGGGACCAAGAGAGTCACTTAACTAACCAAGGGTATACATACCTCTTCTTCCCTGGTTGCTTTGGTTGTGTATTAAGGATTGCTGACTTGTTGATGCTTTTGACCTAATGGAGCAAAATGCTGCTATTTCATTCAGTCACTTCATTCAGCAATGAAATACTTAAAAACTACCAGTGTGCCATAATGAAACTATGCCAACTGTAGATGATGCATGTTGGCTTTTGAGTGGGTCATTTTTACTCCACCCACTCATCTCCATCTTTTCCAGCCTTTCACTGCAGGTTATGAAGTCTCCTTTTCATTGTTGATAAGGAAACACAGGTGTCTACATCATGAAAAAAAATGTTGTTGAACTCAATTGCTAATTTTTGGCATATCAGATGTTGTTGATTTATAATTTTTTCCATGTTTTTACAATCATTATCATTCTTTTTTTCTTGCATCATCCATTTTTCTAATATTGACAAGCCATTTGACCTCAATCCAAAAGACAACCCTTAAAACTCAATCAAGTGTCACTGTATTAATTTAGATGCTACTGTTGGTACACTTCCATCTCGCTGTTTACAATATGCACACTATGTACCTAGGTAGTGTATAAATATCAACTGGGTAATCTTGTTTCATGGAAAGTTGTGCACTTGTTCAAGTTGTGCAAGTGGGGGTTGTTGGAACTTAGGTGGTAAAAGAGGTCTTATATCAATCTGAAGGTTGAGAAATTGATTCCCAATTCCTCCAATCTGTATGTCAAAACATCCTTGGGCAATATTCTGAACTCAGACTTTTCTCTGATGTGTTCATAATCAAAGATAAGGTCTTGAATAATCAGGCTACATCTTCTAAGACAGCCTCTCTAGTTTTAAGATAAACTTAAACCTTTTCTTTTTGATAAAGCATAGATTTGGACTGGATCAGGTAACCCTGAACCCTAGCGTAGTTACATCGCCATTTTAAACTTGAATTTTTGACCATTAGGGATATAGGTACTTGTACCTTGCACTTATGGAAACAAAATACTTTGTAGTACATGATTTGGGACATTGCATATGGCCTGCATTTGTATAGCGCTTTTCTAGTCCCTAAGGACCCCAAAGCGCTTTACACTACATTCAGTCATTCACACTGACATTCACACACTGGCGATGGCAAGCTACATTGTAGCCACAGCTGCCCTGGGGCACACTGACAGAAGCGAGGCTGCCGGACACTGGCGCCACCGGGCCCTCTGACCAGTAGGCAAACATGGGGTTAGTATCTTGCCCAAGGATATTTGGCATGCAGCCAGGAGGCAGCCTGGGATCGAACCACCAACCTTCTGATTAGTAGTTCTGACCTGCTCTGCCACCTGAGCTACAGCCACCCCGCATATGTTTTAAGGGCTTCATATCCCACTCTGGTCATTCTGACAGTACTGTGCAAAAGTCTTGAATCACTCCTCTTTCTTAATATTTTGCTTTCAGTGAGCCAGATTTTCTTGTACTATTTAAAGTGGTTCTTTAAACAGTAATTGTTCTCTGGGTGAAGATCTCTCAAAGTGTTTTTTTGAAGATTGACTGCTTTTTTACTCATTTTCTGTCTAGTCATTGTACCTGGCCATTTTTAGTTTGTTTAACTCAAATAACATTATGTTATGAATCATTCAAGCACAAAAAGGCACCAAACTCAAAGGATGAGCCAGTGTTGTGTCTGCACATAGCAGATCACTTACAGAAAAGGGGTTACTAACAGGCTGTCGCTAGCAGTGTGCCACTGTCAAGCTTTGGCAGTGTGGCAGGCAGGATTTGGTCCCAAATGCTGGAATCAGAAGACAAAATATGAACTCAAAAGGCAGCTTTAATGCTTAACTCAAAAATACACAAAACTACAGACTGTAGCTGACAAAGTGTAGCTGGCAAACAATCCAAAAACTAGGAATTTCCGGAAAATATGGAACAAGGAAACACACTACCAAGAGAGAGGACATAACAAAGAACAGAGGGGAAACTTCGAAAATAAATACTTACAAAATGATGAGGGGGGGAGGAAACAGGTGGGAACATTAGCTGTCTGAAACTAACATGATGACTCAAAAGGAGGTCAAACTGAACACAAAGCAAAGTACAAGAGACAAAATATTGCCAACATAACATGGAATTAGCCTAACACAGAGACAGATGGTGCACTCCAATAGTCCATTTTGCTCAGGATGTTCCTAATTTAGAGAGGTGACCTTAAAGTATCTGTGTGATGGTCATAATAAGAGCTGTGTCAGTTCTCCAAATACTGAGCAAAGGAGCTTCAATACTTCCTCTATTGCTTCCTTTAATATCTGGGTAAACTGGACCGGATAAAAGGGGAGGAGAAAATGCCATCCCATAATTCACAGCAACAGAACATCTGACCATCATTGAAAACAATCGATATAATAAACAAAGCAGTGCAAATGTTAGTAAATCAGGCCCTAAATATTCCCTTTTCTTTAAAATTTCAGCCTGTAATGATGGATATTTTCACAGGCTGCCCTGTGTAAAAGCACATTTTGCAGATTGTCTTCGGCACAATGTGGTTTCAACATAAAACAAATGACCCAAACATTAAGCATGAACTAGAAGAGGACTATCTGTGAAATGAATGCCCCAGAATCTAAACATTAAGAACCCAAACAGAAAATTCTGATATAACAAAAATGCAAAACAACACAAAATAATACTCAAAACCTAAAGGAGTCGTGAAACCACAAAAGTCAAGACCCGGAGTCTCTTAGACCCGGAATAGTTGAATTTATCGAACAATTCAAACCATAACAAAGTCAGAAAGGCATATAGTGTACAGTGTTTTTAAAAAAACATTGGAGCACAAAGGATGAAGCGACAGGTCTAGAAAAATATCTACAATAGATTAACAATATGTGAAAGTCATGTTCAAGTCAAAATCATTATCTGTCGTGGACTGGCCTCTGTAGAGCCCAGACCTCAATACTCCTGAAGACACCTCACAGAAGTTACCCAAATGTTTGCCTGATAGCATTCAAGCTGTGTTAAAGAATAAGGTGGCCACACCAGATATTGACTTTCAAGCTTGCTAGAATTGCACAAACTGTTTTTTCATTGCATCCTTTATTGTATTTCCATTTGTGTGTGCACCTGTTTCAATAAATAACTTCATTTTCCATTTTCCTAGCAAAGAATATTTAAATAAATAAGGGTGACTCCAGACTTTTGCACAGTACTGATAAAAAGAGAGAAAAAAAATCCAGTGCACTCTTGATTACACAAACATTGATCTGACATCTTTATGCATCATCAGTCATCAGTATACGTTACTGAGAGTTGGTTGAGCTAATGTAAATACTGAGACATCTTGCTGTGGTGGTGTCTGAGCACATGAGGGTCACTGCAGCAAAGGATAATAAACCAGTGTGCTGGTACAGCTGTCCTGTGGTTTCCGTGCACTCCAGCAGGTATAAACCAGCAGTCACTCTCTTGCTCCTAACCTTAAGCATGTGCGGGGTGGTGGAAGGGTCAGAAATCTCATGCAGAACTTAGTGTGACTAACACAAGGTTTGTGTGAACACTGCCAACCAAAACAAACACTGTCTGATGTGTCCTTCACTTAAATGCCTGGAATGTGTGCATTGTGGGGGGAGTATTTTTTCACTGCTGTAAGATTTTTTTTTTTAATTTACAAAAGAAATACAATATGCAGAGCTACCTTGTCAAAGAGTGAGTAATTTTAAAGTGACACAGAAAGATCAGTTGCTGTGGATTGTGAAATATGCATACATGGCTGAATGGATTGTTTATTAAACGACTTATTAATTCCTTTTAAATTTTCTATATGAAAAAGCAGGTCTACACAGTTTTTAAGCAAAACTGTTTTGTGTTTTTCTGAACGTGAGCAAAAGCTGAGCACTAACACATATATGACATCACTGTTTAACAATGCAAAACTGCCTGATACACAGGCCAGCACTGATAAAAGAAAATAGTAAACTTGGAGGCACATGATTCCATTAGATTAGACAATTTGGAACAGTTCTCAACATCCCTATATACACATATGGTAACACAAATAGCCCACTGATTACAGATACTTGACACATATTTGCTTTTTTGTTTTGTTATTTAGAAATGAGTAATTATATTAACTAATCCATAATCACAAAGTAGAGCGAGAGCATGTACAGTAACTAGCAAACAACCAATAGAATTTATTAGTCGATTAATCAATTTTCTTCAGATACAAAAATCCCTTTGCTTATTGAATTGTGTTGTTCAAGGCAGGAGATGTTAGTGTGGAGCACTGTAACAGTGATGTGTGCTGTCGCTCTGTTAGCTCTATGTGCAAACTGAAGTGGGTCAAACTTGGGTGGGAAGCAGAACACAATGTTGCATATAACCAAAACATTCGAAAGCATTCATTAAAATATGGGTCAGAGCAAAGGGTCAGTAGATGTTGAGGCTCTCGGTTGTTGGTCTTTGTGGGTAGAGGGACGATTGTGGCCGGCTTCAGCCATAGTGGCATGAATGCCTGAGACAGTGATGATGGTGATGAAGATCTTAGTGAAGAACAAGGGCAACTGGTCTGCACACTCTCTGAGGACCCTCCCTGTCACGCCATCTGATCGAGTTGCTTTCCTGGGGTTCACTGTTCTGAGTGTACACCTCACATAGTGCTTCCGCCCCATGACACTTGAGCTGCAGCTTCCTTGGGTCTTTCCAACTCAATGCCTCATATATCTCTGGATTGTGGGAAGCCAGAGCCCCCAGACAAAACCCATGCAGGCCGAGGGAGGTCAGACTCCACACTGACAGGACCCAGCTGGCTAGTGGTTTTGAACTGCTGTGAAGCAAAAGTGCTAACCATCACACCACATTGCACTGGAATTTAGCCATAAGAAATCACATTAATTGCAGTTGTGCTTTGCCTGCTACGATCTGTTAAAACATGTATCAAAAGGATATTTTTCAAAAGGTTACAAAATCCTTGTTATTGATTTACCAGTGTGGATTCACTTCACCAAATGACTATTCCTTATTTAATTCTGACCCTAATGAAAAGTTCTGCGGTTATCTGCTGCTGTAATTGTTTCCAAGGAATCTGTCTGACTGTGCGAGGCAAAGGAAGGACATGAACATTCGCAGTATGACTTCAATAATTAAACTGATATAATTGTTGTTCTCTAGCAGAGCTAGCAACAGAGTTTAACAAAAGGTAGCTGTGTGAAGGAAAATAATAATCACTTTGTTTTAGAGCCAACTGTTTCGAAAACTACTCCAGCATGTGGACACAATTTAAAGCAGCAGGGATAAAAGCCAATAGCCCGGAGAATCCATATAATACGAGTAGACTGAATACAGCCCCTGGCATTATTCTTTTAGGATCACGCAGAACTCGCAGCTTGTGCAGCTGAGCTCAATCAATGGAAAGTCAGTGACATGCATTCAAGTGGAGGGTTTGCATGCAAGCTGCAACCTTTTGATGCTGTTCCTTTTGATTAAGTGTACCTTTTTCTACAAGCTCTTACTTCTTTGATATAATTTATAAGTACAATGATTTCTTAAACAGGTAAAGGAAAGGGGGATTTCAAATGTCTGGATGGTTTACAGAATATTGTAATTAACAGTTTCCTGTGCTGGCTTGCTTTAGTGGAGGATGCAGCCCAGATCACGTCTGTTTGTTTATTCCAGGACAGTTGGATATTGTGCTCTCTTCTTTGTTTTTGGCCCACTTTACACCAGAAAGAGGAAACCAGCAGCTGAACAACAGCAGCACGTTTAGCCTTGATAAGCTGTTGTTAGAATTTATTTAATATTTCTTTCTACACCAGGATCCCTTTCTACGTAGCTGACGGCTGGTAACTGTGCAGGGGCGGATCTAGCAAAGTTTAGCCAGGGGGGCCGATAGGGCATGAACAGGGAAAAGGGGGCACAAAGACATACTTTTCTTTCTTATTCTCATTTAAAATGTCTAGCTTTTAATAAATAATTATCTGAATCTTACAACCAAAGTTTTAATCTTATGTAAAATATATAGAAGTCCATTACTGTATATAGTAACTGTTAAGCCAAATATACCCTAGTAAGCTATACTACTATACTAGTATACCCTATTAGTTAGGTTGCTTAATATTTCTGCTAAGTACTCTTTAAAATACCAGAATAGGAAGGACTGGGTAGGTTTAAGTTTATTAGATTGATCAGTATTGCTGAACTATGAAATATTTTGGGTGCAGTGTATTTTTAACATACAGGTATAACAGAATAGCTTTAGTGTTGTTGTTTATTTAAACTTGAGTATGAACTTATACAAAATGCAGCAAGATATTAAAAAAACAGTTTTATTGATTAAAAAACACACTATATCGGATTCATATCGGTATCGGCAGATATCCAAATTTATGATATCCGATTGGTATCGGACATAAAAAAGTGGTATCGTGTCATCTCTAGTTATTATACATATGATGGCAAAAGCTATTCACAGATATGTGCCACTGATCTTTAGCCATCTTCTTCTTGACTTGTTTTATTGTGTACTGAATTCATACTTTGCTTTTCTTGCTACAGTATTAGATAAGATCAAATCACAAGACTACTCTTTCAGTCCTGTTTCACTCATTTTTTTGTGTGTTATAGTTGCTTTTGGCTATAGATTCAGGCACCACAAGTCCTTGGTTATGTTCAGGAAAAATTCTTGGTTTGATTACAGTTTTTCTCATTCAGTTTGGTGCAGTTCTCACAGCAGAAAAAGTCATTCTCAACCTTCTTAATGTAGTTCTCAAAACAGTTAATTGGCAATAAAGTATCCAAATTTCAGGAGCGGGACCATGCCTCCAAACACACTCCTTCTGGTTCTTATCTATATATGATCCCCCAGTTCTACAAGATGTTAATTCTCGTTTTTGTGCCCCAGCCTCCCTCCCCTTTTAAATTCTTTCACTTCTTTCACTTTTTCACTTCCACGTGGGGATCTGCCAGGCCCTGGAGCCGCCACCAGTCCCCTTGGAGGCCTTCCCCAAACCGCAGCTCAATTTATGTTTAAGCCATTCATCTACTAAAATGCTGTCAAACCTAAATGAGGACGTGGGCCCAGCGACTGAAAGGATTTCTCATAACACAGAGTCACCTGTGCAAAGGTCACTACAACAATTGACTATTTGATGTACTGGGATTTTCCCGCAAAACCATTTAAAGGTTTACAGGGAAAGTTTATTTAAATGAGAAAATATGCAGTAAGCAGCAATTCTCTGGATGAAAATGCCTTGTTGATATCACAGGGGAATGGCCAGATTTCTTCAAGCTGATAGTAAGGCAACAATAACTCAAAAAAACACTTGTTACAAACAAGCTGTGTAGAAGAGCGTCTCTGAAAACACAATACATCTGACCTTTAAGCAGATGGGCTACAGCAACAGAAGAGACTCACCAAAATTAGACAACAGAAGATTGAGAAACACTGTATGGCAATGGCGACCATAGTCACCTAATCTCAGTGCAGTGGAGCACCTTGGGATGTTCTTGAAAGGGAAATTTGGATGAGCAGCTGTGACGCAAGACTGAAATTATGAATCTCTTTTTTTAAATAGAAAAAGAAAACCTCTAACAGTGTGTTACTCTATTTTCTGTTTCACTCTTTCAAAAGTAATTAGATTACCATGCATATCTTTTATATATATATTTTATTTTATTGTATTTTACTACCAATGTTTTTTTATTAACAGTAAAACTGATCGGTTTATACTGTATTATTGACAATGTTTACCAAATTGTTTGCTTAGTGCATGAGAAGGGTGAGTTTGCAGACATTAAGAGTACATGACACACTTTAGTGCACCTGAACTTAACCTTATATCAAATTATTCCCAACAATTATGCTGCATTTACTGATTAAAACATGTATGAACTTTAAATTATTTACATAAAGCAGTAGTAGCAGTGTTGTGTTGTGTAATAGCCAGCTTTCTCACAGAGACCTTACATTGTGATGACATCTTGAAAATATAACTAATTTTACCACAGACTACAAACATCAGATTTTGTTCCCATTGGGGTTTTTTTCCAGTCAACAAATGTATTATTTTGGTGTACTGGAAAAAGTGGTAGCAATGATGACTGGCAATGTTTTTAATAACTACCATCTACTGAGGGAAAACTCTGATTGGTGTACTTCACTCAACTATGTTCATCAGATTTTTGCTTATTGTAGGTTTTAGTTTTGAGTAGATGGTAAACATGGGGTTTTAAACTTAAGATATGCTGAAGTTACCTACGTAGCTCAATGAACCCGAGGCAAGCTGCAGATTTAGATAACAATACACTGAATTAAATTAAAGGGATAGTCATTATAGCTGCTGTAAGAATTGAGTGACAAGATAATATGAATGGAGACAGATCCAATCTATATATACAAAAAAGCAGCAACAGAATGAGAACTGGTATCTTTTGCAAAGTTTAAAAAAAATGTCTTCTTTGCACTTTTTAAGTTATACCAGATGGTCCTGAGCCAGGTCAAGATGTGCTTAAGGTGCAAAGACACACAGTTTTGTATTCTTTTCCATAAAATGTAGAAAGGTTTTTACACAACCAGTGTGAGGAATGGGCTTAGAGCACATGCCATGGCCTTGGGCACAGCAGGAACCGCAAGAGTAGACATGTAATGTGAAAGATTCTGAAATGAAACTGAATTAGGTTGAAAATGATGTGAAGGTTCTGGATGAGTGATACAATTTATTATCTTTCCCTGACCTCATCATGGGATTTCTTGCTAGAGGCTTGGATGGGTTTTTATTTGGAAAAATCTTAAGAATAACAACTATAAAAGAAACATGTTTATACTGTTGGTTTCCAGTTAATTTATTTTTGTGGCAGTGGATGTGGTTTAGGGCAGCGGTCTCCAACGTTTTTTGCGCCACGGACTGGTTTATGCCCGACATTATTTTCATGGACCGGCCTTTAAGGTGTCCCGGATAAATACAACAAAATAAAACTAGTACCGGTACCAAAAAAAAGAAAGTTTATTCATAACACACGTGAAAACAACAAGGAAAACCGAGTAAAGGATAAAAACGATAACAAAATAACGCTGAAAACCGATAAAAACCCTGAAAACTATACATTTCACACCTGAGCCTCAACTCTCGCGGCCCGGTACCAAACGACTCATGGACCGGTACCGATCCGAGGCCCGGGGGTTGGGGACCGCTGGGTTAGGGTGTACCAGTACCAAGGGGGATAATTTTGAGGTTGCGCAATCAATAGGGACACTGACCTTCTGATATACTGTTTCTTCCTGAGTTGTTCAACAATGCAAGAAAACTTTAACAAACAACTGGATTTCTTCAAGCAAAAGTGTACATTTTCCCATTGAGCCCACACATATTATAACCACTCCAGATTGCAGTTCAGGGACAGTAATGGCACTTACTAGCAGCAACAGTAAATTTACCAAGCTACATTTTTTAAACTTGAAAAGGAAGGAAGGGATATGTTGAATGGAAGAAATCAAGGAAAGATTTCTACCTGTTATAAGACAAGGAATTCATTTTGAGGAAAGAAATGCAAGCACACATCACAAAAGGAGACCAGTTCATCATTCTAGTCATATTCAATATGCTGTTGTTTTCTAGGGCGTAATACAGTGTTACTGTATCACCAGATAAATTTATCATTGCCAGGCAATAAGATAAGAATAAATGAAATAAATCACATTTTTGGGGGGTCAACATGTCTTTATTTCCTGTATAGCGAGTGTACTGGTGTTCCTCAGAGTGCTTTTAATAATAAGACCAAAACAAATAGCAGAGGTCAGGCATAAAAGCATGAAGAGAAGCACAAGGGACCCATCAATGGTCTGACTCATAACACAAATACGTCCTATCTGGTGAACTAACGGGGCTGGTTTAAATTTTTCTTCTCATTTTCAGCATGATCAAAGTTTTTCTGTGAGTTTTGATTGTTTTCTCAAATAGTTTAAATACCTGATAAAACATTGCTCCAATGGTGGTATTTACTGGTAATTTGCAGTTTTAAAAACACAAGAAGTTACACTAGATTTAATTTTGCTAAACAATATCTTAACACAGAACATGTTTTGGCTGTTTTGTTATACATCCTTCCAGCTTCTGGAGGTATAGAAAAACTAAAGGAACCTCAGGCTGGAGCTGGCAGACATTTCAAAGCAACAACTTTAGAGTGTTCACCAGCTGTGAACTCATAATGAGCAAGCTTTCTTCCCTCCAGATTCTTATTTTGTCATTACGAGGTGAAAATTGGGGAAAAATGTGAGATACAGCCTCAAAAGTCCACATTTTCCTACACCCTCATTAGTGAGTATGGATGTCATTATGATCAGAGAAATAAAAAAGCAATACAGGAACGGTGGAAAACACAAAATATGTATGTTGTCAACTGTGCTGTGGTGTAACACCATTGTATAGATGCACATATGGACATCCGCAAAACCTTCAGTTAGTTTGATGAAAGATATTTATAAACTGAGCAACTTGTGAACTCGAAAAGAGACAGTGCTGCACATGTGCACCTTTCTAAACACCTATTCTAGTAACGGGAGAAGCCGCCAACAACTGAAGAAGAACTAACTTTACTTTTAATGTATCTGCCTATCTTTGTAAGTAAATCGACCTGAGAATTAGCTGATAAAACCAGCTGTACTGACAACAGAACCTCTATTCTTTTTCTTTCAGTGCTTCCCAGTGCTGAACCTAGTCTATTTTTGCCTTGCAATGGGATATTATGAGAGGGTTTACTCCGAATAACACCATATCTGAAATGGAAACAGTGAGGCCACACACTGTAAAATTAATCACCGCGATCTGTCACATAATGTGATGACAGCGCATGTAGCATAGCAGAGGAAACGTGCCTATTGTTAGAACATGTTTTCAAGATCTTAAGAACTGATTTCCCCCTAAAAATTTCCCTCTCTCATATTCAGCACTTTCCCATGTATGACAAAATGACATGATATGTGTGTGCCTGTTCTAAAAGCATGCAGTTTATTTGTTTATTTATTGCTGATCCATCACTTTAAACTGATTTTTTGCATGTATATATGTAAAATTATTATAAAACTCTCAATATGTAGTTATAAAGCAGTTGACATAGCACAAGTACATCAGTAAGAATGTATATGATATGAAGCACTATTTAACATGCGAAAACCTAGCAATGACTAGTCATTATAGTTCTTTTTCCTTTGTTTTTTTTAACATAATTTTTTTTTTTCTGTTAGAGGTAGAAATAAAATTTGCCCAGGAAACTGTCAAGATATGTGAATACACATGATTTTTTTTTTAAATCGCATATTTAACCATCCTTAATGGTAAACTTGGTTTTCATAGAAAAGCAGGAATTCATTAATAAGAAAGACTTTACAATGTGCAGAAATGCTGTATTCAAATGATTATTCTAATGATCTTTGTTGCTCTGTGATCTCATGTACTGGTTAGTGATTTTCTGCTTTGTTGCATGTGTAAGTATGATACGAGTAATTGTTCATTCATGTAAAACTATGTTACAACTTTGACTTTATTTTTCTCTGTCAAATATTACTGTTTATTTAAATTAATTCCTTTTGTCTTTTTCCAAAAAAGCCTGACAGTGGGCCCTGCGACAGCTTGGCAACCTGTCCAGGGTGGACCATGCCTCTCGTCCTGTGGCAACTGGGGTGAGCTTCATCCCCCCGGTGACTCTGAATTTAGAAAATTGATGGATGGATTATCTCACAGTGGCCGACTGCAACAAACCAGATATGTGAATAAAAATAAACCCATGTGTGTATTTTAAAAGATAAAAATATTCATGAACAACCATCTGTTTCCTCTGTTTGTGTCTGTGCTTGTTTGCTTTCACGTAGGTGAAAACTCAATTAACAGTTCCTATTTTGAGATTAATTGGTCGAACTTATTACATTTGCTGCACACTATGCTCCTCATTAAAGGCCTGCATCATATCATTGTTATCTGTTTCAGGGAACACTAGTCAATAATTTTGTTTCACCACTGCTTGTTCAAATTTTTTTGTCTGTGCCCAAATACACTTGAGTGTAACTGTCATATTCTGAATTGAGTTGAATTTATGTTGGCTATTGAAAAAAGGGAGACAGAGAACAGACATAATATTGCCAGGTGGACGAACAGTTCACTTCAGTTTATATTGCTCACAATGGACATGCTGTTCTATCGCTGTCTGCTGGCTTAAAGTATGAATCATGGTTTCCATCTTGTTAGCTTGGCTAGTATGAGCAATGCTAACACTGTTCTGACTGAAAATCATCATAATTTAATTTCAAGTTATTCTCATCAAATCTTGCTTTAATTTTATGCCTGTAATTTATCGTTGCATCACACAAGACTGCAGGAAATGAGAGTTAGTCACAGACTGTGGTTTTGTTTGAATAAATAAACAAGACAGCAACAAAATCAACCACCACAGAGGAAATTACAATTTATGTTTTCACTGGGACAGGCTGATTTATCAAACTCTTCTAACTGTTTTCTCACTTGTCCAGAGTCCCACAATCATGCTGTGTTCAGTAATTTAACATTTGCAAAACATAAAGATTTTTGACACAAACCGTTTAAACACAGTTCTTATTAAGGTGAATCCATTTGCATGAAACTGAAGGTAAAAGTTTAATTGGCTATTATATTATATTGCATTTATTATATGAAGCTTGGTTCTTGCACATACATGTCAACGTACAGAATAAATTAAGATGAACAACACACCCGCTTATCAGCTCTGTTTTTGATGAAAGGCTGTTGACAGTTGATCTTTCTTTGTGTTTTTCTTTTTAGCTGCATTATGTCAAAGTCAGATATGATTTGATGCAGGAGATAATCAAGGCCACTGAGACATTCCCACCAAGGCAACTCAGACAGTTAACTCCAAAACTATTTGCTGAAGTAATGAAAGTCTCGTGTGTTATTTGTTCATGCCTGTCAAACCTCTGAGAACCACATAACAATCACCATGTCTCAAGAGATTTTATCAGTAATATCTGCTTGGCATTAGGATACAGGGTGTTTTTCTCTTGTAATTCTGTCACGACTCTTAGTTTGACATCGTAGTAGCGTCTAAATGAAGAAATACTTAATGATAGAATTGACCTTTTAAAGTCTGAACCATGAAATAATTGCCAAATAATTTTTAATGTGTCTTCTGACAAATTTATATAAAAAAGAATTTTTTTTAACAAATATTAAATAAATATTACATTAAAAAAGAATAAATTTGTATATATGGGATATGGAATTTGATACATGTAATAGTCTTGGTGTTGGTCGTATTCATGGATGAATCAATATTTATAATGAACTTGTAGCATTCTCTTAGGCACACTTTGGTAGTACCAGGTTATGTTTTATTTTTTGGTTTCCTCATGGCATTGATGCAATAAGGTGCTGCAAATCTTCCTCCCAAATTTTAGAGATTTTGCTCCCTACTGGCATGATAGCATCACACAGCTGCTGCAGATTTGTCTGCTGCACCTACATGACTCAGTGTCTGTGAAGGTTCTCAGTCAACCATGTCATTGTAGTCTAAGGAGCTTGGAAAGAAAAGCGTCTAGACTTTGTTAAGTTTCCTTGAAGATGTTTCACCTCTCATCCGAGAAGCTTCTTGACTTGTAAGAGCAATTGGTGGAGAGTCCCAGATTTTAAGCCCCATGGGAGTGTCCCCAAGAGGGTCACGGACCCCATATTGATCCTCTACCTCATAGGTGTCAAACTCTGGCCCGCGGGCCAAATTTGGCCCGCAGCCTAATTACATTTGGCCCGCAAAGCCATACCAAATTACTATTAGAGCTGGCCTACTGGTATTATACAGCTAATATATATATTGTTTAGTATTAAGCTTTGCTTGTTCCATATTCAGTTTTTCAGCAAAACATGTTTGAGTCCATAAGAAAAGATTCATTCTTATATCTGGAGGAATAAATATATTTCAATAAATATTAACGTTAGCCTGCAACTTTGTTCCAGTTTTGAATTTTGGCCCACTGTGTATTTGAGTTTGACACCCCTGCTCTACCTAATCACACGAGCCAAGGTGTGAAAATGGGTGTGGGTCACATTCAGCCAAGGTTTCAGGTGAGCTCATCACCCTATCATGTGATTTCCTGAGGTCAGATGGCCCAGGGTGTGAGTGGGCATTAAGGCGTCTGAGAATGGATCTCAAAACTGGATTATAGATGGCAGACAGTTGGTGTCGTAAACCACCGCCTCTGTTCAAAGATGGTCGTTCACAGTGGACATAGATGGCTTCTTTCACTCCTCTTTCAAACCATCTGTCTTCTCTGTCCAAGATGTTAACATTGGTGTCCTCAAAAGAGTGGCCTTTGTCCTTTAGATGCAGATGGACAGCCAAGTTTTGTCCCGTCGACTCTTTAGACTACATCATTCATGTCATGGTCCTGAGTCTGAGGACTCGGTGTTTTGTATTTCTTTATATTCTTCTATATTCTTGTTTATTCTGCCTTGTCTTTTGTTTAGGTTTGCTATGTGTCAGTGTGTTTGTTGCATGCCTGTCTGTGTTCCCTCTGTCTGTCCATGCTTCTCTGTGTCTGTTAGTTTCCTGTTTTATTCTGAAAGTTCATGTCTCATGTCAATGTGTTCAGTTTTACCTTTCTCCTGTCTCGTTAGCCTAATTTCTCCCAGCTGTGTCTCCCTCCTGTTGTCCATTTCCTAATTACTCCCCTGTGTATTTAAGCCCTGTGTTTTCCTGTGCTCCCTGTTGTGTCATACCCGCAACTTGATGTGTGTTCATGATTTCCAGTCCTCCAGCACCTCCCTTTAGAGTTTTGTTTGCTTTTGTGAGTTTTATTTTATGTTTAAGTTTTGTTCGAGCAATAAAGCTGCATTTTCAGTTGAAACCTCATTTCCTAAGAGTCCTGCATTTTGGGGTCCACCACTCCTGCCTGCCCGCCACACAGCCAACCATGACAATTCAGTCCCACCACACCGCAGAGCTTCTCTCTTTGACTGAGATCTGGTAACGGTGGAGACCATTTGAGTGCAATAAACTCAGTGTCATGTTCAAGAAACCATTTTAAGATGGCTGGAGCTTTGTGACATGGTATGTTATCCTGCTGAAAGCAGCCATCAGATGATTGCCATACTACAGTCCTAAAGAAATGAACATTGCCCACAACAAAACTCACGTAGGCTGTGGTGTTTGAATATTTTGATTTTGGCACCAATGGGGCTAAAGTGTGTCAAGAAAAACTTTTACACCACCACCAGGCTGAAATATTGATGCAAGGAACAATGAATCCATGATTTCATGTTTCATGCAAATTCTGACCCTACCATCAAAGTCTTAGATATTAGATTGAAAAATGGGTGAGATGTGAGATGGAGCTGCTGGTAGGCAGGGTATGTAAATGCTGCCATGTCAGTCTGAATATGTGTACGAACCCTTATATTCACTCACCAACTGCTTTGTTGAGACTACACAATGACATTAATAAATACACGTGTAAAAAGTTTCATTATGAATTATGAAATAGCATAAGAATAATACATGTTTTTTCTCAAGTCATCTTGTGTTTTTATAATGCATTTTTTGATGTTTTTACAGTATATATTTGTGACTGTCACAAATGCATGCACATGAATGTGGCATGTCAAATTAGTTAAATTGCACACATTTGTAAAAACTAGTTTAAACAGATTTCATCATGCGTTTGCAATATGTTAGACATTTAACTGAACTTTTGGCCAGTTGTTTACACTACATCATTCGTGTACACAGAACATGCAAATAGAAATGATTCCTCAACGTTTTCATATAGTGTTTTGATCAGACACCTTGCCTGAACTTTGTGAATTAGATTAAAGCAAAAACCTTCTTTGATTTATCTAACTTCCCTCAGTTAATATGCAACCTTTCACCAAAAAGCAACTTGCAAGATATTTTTAGTGCTGATATGATGTATTTCACTGAGACTCTCCCCAGCACACTGTTGGTTATTTCATAAACCAAACAAATATAATCAGTTTTTCCAGTTCTTTGTCTTTTGTTCTAAGCACATAAATATGGATACTAAACAGCTCTCCAAAGCCCTTTAGTTAATCACTGCCACGCGGCAAGGAAACATCTAAATATGGCAAGTCTTGTCTCAATACATATTTACTTTTTTTTTCATCCAAAATAAGAGAACATTTCATTTTTAAGTTTATTAATTAACAGTTCTCTTCTGCAGCATTTGGCTCAGCATCAAGCGGTTCATTTTTAAAAGTTAAACAATGCTATATATATTCTACACAAACCTTTAACTATAATGTTTTAAAATTGCTCTTACAGATCAGCACTGAACAACATAAATGGAACTTTAGTTAGGTTTATTCAAATGACATCATCCTGTATTCTGCTGAAGCCACTGTTTACATAATTGGATGTGTTTGGAGAAACAGAAATATAGAAAATTCTGTAACATTTAAGCATTCACAGATTTTAAATATTTACAAATTGAATACGGGCAAATGATTTGCAAGGATTACCATTGTAAGTTATTCAGCTTTGATGCCTCAGATCTCATTATTCCTGTGAAATGCATTGGTATCCTCTTGAACCACATTTCCATTTGACCAGCTTAACAGAGTTCAACGTATTCAGTATTTCTCACCATGATCACAGAAGCTTGAAAAATAAATGTAAATGGCTTTTTACTCCTCTGAAGACATTACTTTATGCTCATTTTAAAAAAGCTATATAAGAGCAAAAGGCTCTCATCTGCTACACTTGATTTAATGCAGCAGACAACAAAGAATTTGGATCAGCATTACAGCAAATTCTTTTCTTTTTATATGGTTAATAAAAAAATAGAATTATAACAGTGTACTGTCAACTTTTCAGAAGCTTGGCTACTGTTCTTTATCCAAACTTACATAAGGACCAAAGTTTTTGAATAATTATTGCTTAACATGTCAGTTTATTCTTAAAGAAATAATGTTAAGATTCTTGGAGTGTATATTCTAAAACTGTGGTACTTAGCAGATATTTTGTTAATGAAAACAAGTTTAGTTAGCATAATTTTATTAGATTATTTATATTATATTAAGTCCGGCTGAGGCTCATGAAAATGCTATTGCATGTGCAGATACTTAGTCACAGATGATAAATTTTATTGTTTACTTCATGGTGGTACAATTTGCAGTTCAAAGTATCACAACTCCATAAGATTTACCCTAATATAACAGCCATTTAAATATGAGGATTCATCCCTTAAAGGATGTTGTTGACCCCAACATAACATTGTCAACCAATGAAAAAGAAGACAAGAAAAAATGGGTGGTTTTCCTGTGACGGAATTGAGGTTTTTGTTGGTTTTGTTTTTGCTGGTTTGCTTTTTTGCATTCAGCAAGTGATTACAGGTAGTTTTGGCAACCATCTGGTTTCCCAAATGTTTATCGTGCAATACCCTTAACCTCCAGGTAACCTATTATACTCACAAGGTGATCAAAAGTGGTTGATTGTTTGGAGATCCCACTGTATCCAGGAACCTGTTTCCATACAGACTTTCTGGCTTGGACTGACTACAAAAACTGTCAGACAGATTGGCGAAGGTTTGCAAGTAATTGCAATCTAATTTGTCAATTCAGACAGATTGCCAACCCTTTGCAATTAAATTGCAGTGAGTGCAAGTAATCTGCCATGTGTCTTTTTAATGGTTCAAATATAGAGAAGGAGAGTAAAAACAACCATGGTCCAGAAGAGCTTGGTCAAACAATTGATTTTAATGACCACACACAGCGTGGGGAGATGTACACTGCAAACCATCAGCTGTAGATCTCCACCCAAAAAGACACTTCAGATTGCTTTTGATTCATCGGGGTTAACGCCCCCTTGTGTGTCATCAGATACAATACATGCATACGTCAAATCAAAACCAATGACTTTTAACACAGTTTGAAAAGAACATTGTCTCCATCTCCACGGCAGGTGCTTCCTGTCTATCTTCTGACTCTCACTTCTCCAAAACCTCGGGCCATGCTCTGCAACAAACTAGCAATTCTGCACGCACAAAAATGCAGTTGCAAGCAAATATATCTGAACTCTCACCTAGAACATAAGCCTACCTGCAGTGTGTGCAGGTGTGTGTGTGTGTGTGTGTATGTGTGTGTGTGTCTCGACCTCACATGAACTTTGTCTTATAGGAAGAGAGGCCAATTCTCATGTGCATAATAACCTAACTGAAACTATATCTGTAATATGTTGAATAAATGTTTTAATCAAGAACCTCTACTAAAAGCTTAATCAAAAAATATAAAAGTATAAAAGACAATAATGAATAACCTGGTTATTCAAATAGCATCATTCAAACAGCTCCTCAAAGTAACTTTTGCTTCCTGTCTACTTTGGCACAGAGTGTACTCAGAGTTAGGCCCTTCTTTTATAATGCAATATAATCTCCATATAAACATTTAAGATTATGAAAAGCATTCAAAAGCATTTAAGATTATAGATTTAACTCAATAGTTTAACGTGGTTATAACTGCACCTGTAATAAGGGCTAATTGGGTGCCAATATGTTTAAACATCTGAATACAATATCAATACTGTAAACTGTATTATTAATGCAATGGTAATGATGATGATTATGAACCATAGCAGTAAAATATTTCTCTAATCTCCACAGTCTCTTTGCAATGTGGGACTCAATACAACTAGTTGACAATTGGATGTCTTCTACTTACATTCCTATATCACAGCAAGGTTGCTGAATGCCTGAGTGCCTTTGCAGTTACATTTACAGAAACTATGTCATTGTTTTGCCAACTTGACACCATTCAGTTTTAAACTAATGGCAGACTGACTCATATTATTTTTAATATTATAATCTTATTTCCATTTTATCACAAAAGCCAACAAAGACAGAAACTGACTGTGAGTGGTTGCAGACCTGGTCCCTATCTTCAAAGCGACCCTTTCAAAGGCAGCAAAACTGTAAGTACATTAAACATGGTCGCAGCAATGTTGTTCATGCTGTTGTTTATTGTTTTCCCTCGTGTTAATGTACTTGTTAGAACTGTAAATTTCAATTTCCCACATTATACATTATTTTGTAAAATAAGATTAATTTAAAGGAAAAAACAACTGCCTGTGACTCTGAGAAGTTCAATGTCACAAACACTTATTTTTATTATATTATGCTCTTTCAATACCCTTGGGCGAGGTCAGGAATCCAGAGCACACTGGGGTGGTGCATGCGGATGTCTAAACACTGAGTATTTCATCCCTATGCACTTCTTTACCCATGAGACTCTTGCAGTCTGATGCCCCGGTCCACTGTGGCTGCCTACTTGTTTTCCACAGGAAACAAACAATGTCCTGTAACTTTTTTCACATGTAACACATTGCACTTCAAATATGGGAAAGATATTCTACATCTGCATCTCATAGTAAACAGAGACAGATGATATCCATGAAATTGACCCTGGGGAGGCTCTCATCAATGTATGTAGTAACAAGGCTTCAAGCTACTCGTGAGAATTGGAGAACTATCCATATCAAATCGCAGACTGCTACTTCTGGTCATTGACATTTTAAACTCACTAAACTGTATACTTGAAGGACAGGAATTCAAGTTAAATGTTCAACAGATGGAGGTAAGTGAGTTCCCAAGCTGTGAGGTAATCATAATTTGAAACTATTTCAAAACATGCTAACAGTGAAACTATTTGCATGCATGTATAACTGAAGACTGACTTCTATTCTTGGCTACAATAGTTCAGGAAGGAAGTAACACCTTAAAAGACACTTGGCTTCAAAGGAAGTAAAAATGAATGGGGAGTGTAACTGTTTTGCAATAACAATGAGTGTTAAAATGTCTTATCTTACTCCTGAAAGAAAATCAAAAAACTGTTATTCACATTTTCAGTTGCGTTCAAAAGTTTACATACACACATCATAGGCATGAGTGTCATGGTAATTTGGGGCTTATTTATTACTTTTCCATCCATCCATCCATGCAGTTTCTTCCACTTGTCTGGACCACAGCTCAGTACCTCTTTCAGCTCATCTGGGACAACAATAGGGTGTTCCCAAGTCGGCCAAGAGATGTAAGACCCATTTTTTGGGTCTTATTCCGTGACCTCTTCCTGGTAGGATATACCTGGTAGCATCGTGACCATTGGTGAGCGTAGAGACCTAAAGCAATCAGCAAATCAATAGCTTTGCTTTAACACTCAGCTTTCTCTTCACCACAATGTCTGGTGTCATTCGTGACATCCGTGTCACTGCAGATGCAGCCCCAATCCATCTGTCAAGCTGCCATTTTCCTCTCCCCTCTCCAGCACACCACCTACAGACTCCAAGAAGGCTAGGTACTCTGAACAGGCGTTTGGTGCATAAATGCAAATGAGAATCAGGACCCATTCTCTGACCCAAAGGCCTAGGGAAGCACTCGTTTGTCCACTGGTAAAAAAAACAAAAACAAAACCCTGTGCTGTGGTATCCCACGAATACGCACCCCTTCCTGCTGCCTCTCACTGAGGTCAACTCCAGACTAGAACAGAGTCCAGCCTCTCTCTACAACACTGGTTCCAGAGTCTAAGTTGTGTGTTGAGGTGAACCTAACTATATCTAGCTTGTATTTCTCAACCACACACAAAGCTCAGGCACCTTCCTTCCATCGGAGAGCTACCTCCTCTGGCTGCCTCCAGGGTGGGGCTGATCATTTTTTCTCTTTTTCATAGGAGTCGTCTGATTCAGTCTTCATCAGGGTCCTCACCCAGGAACAACTTGCCTTGGGAGGTCCTGCCAACAACAGAGCCCCTGTGATAAGCGCCAGAGAAAGTTGGCGATTCACAGAGGGACTCTGTAAATAAAGTCCTTAATTAAGTTAAAAATCCTCTGATGGACCCATAAATACTACTTAAAGTTTAAAGAAACAACAGAGGTGATCCTCATCTCTAGGTTTGTCACGGAGAGTGATTTGTGCAGATTTAAAAATTAAGAACTAGTAAATGTTTGGACTCATGGAAAATATGAACTATTGGCTAGAATATCCTGCGGTGTCCTCTACATCATGAAATCATCATTTCTTAAGCCCAAGGCATGTTAAGCTGGAAAAAAAGATAGAAAAAAAAGGTTTAATTTGAGATTGAGAGGAGAATTTTCTCTTTATATCCAGGTCCATTCCTCCCAGCACCAGGAAACAGAAAACCTGCATTTTTCCGTAAGCATATTAGTTCCAGTGATAGATCTTGATTCTCACTGAATGAGAAATTAAACGCTGTGACCTGGCACAAGTGTTTTGGCACATTGACGTCTGCCTCCAGTAAGCAGGTATTATCTGAGTGTTTCTTCATCTTCCTCATGGGCGAGAGTTCCCATTGGATTTTTTTTTTTTATCAGGCTCATATATATCTCCTGACAGTTACCTCAGCATCTTTAACTTATTGAAGTAAAATATAGCAGAGCCAGGGAGCAGATGCCAGAGGGTTACTCACTCCACCATGTCCCAGTGATTGAAAACAGATATCTCTCACACCAGAGGGGGAAGAGGAGACAAAGGCAGTGTAGTAAGACTCATGCTGTTTACATTTGATTTCCAGTTGTATTGGCACAGTTTTACCCGGCTAGTCAGCAGTCACAGATTGTTGCATTCCTGTGCTCTGTAGATATTGTAGATATTTATCAATGGTTTAGTAACAGTGTTAAAGAATAGGCATTTTTTCCCGTTAAATTAAAATGAACATAATTCGAGAGCCATGACATCCTGTTAGCCCTTTTCTATTCACAGTGAAGTGCTTTTCGCCCAGAGCTGTGTACACAAGTCTTAATGCTCAATGCTCAAAAGACAGTTCTTCTCCAATTAGTCTGAACAGTAGATTTTGCTTTCACAAAATTTTCTATTTTGCGCTAGCTAATTTGAAGTCAAAGCACCGCTTACGCACACATCTAACCTCAAAAAGTTTTACCTTTTCTAGTAATCCCAAAGATCTATACCTATTCCCTACTTCTACAGTAAATTATAGCGTTAGGGAATAACTTGTAAAGCACATAAATGAACTGGAACGCTGAGGTAGTAGCTTCTGGTCTGCTGCTTTATCCCCATATCCCTCTGGAAAATGTATATGCTGAAAATTATGGCTAATTTATAAATGCAAATGTCTTTTAAAGTGAGAGAAAATACTGGTACATATAAAATTAAAATTAAATGGGCAGTGCATAAAATGTCGATTCCTTGATTTTTTCTGTCAGTAATGAAAGTATTATATTGGTGTGCAACAACAGTGCAATACTACCGTTTATCATTTTGTAAAGCTTGTGCTGACCTTTAAAAAACTTGAATTGTGGTGATCCTCTGCCGTAACCTCACTCTAATAATTGTCTTAACAAAACATAACTGAAGCCATAATTAAGGACGCAAAGCTTCTAATTCTAAAGTCCTCTACTGAAGACTGACTATAGCCCAGCATGTAATGTAGGTTAAGGCTTCAATGCACTAATTAAAAGATTACATACATCTTATAATATATCTTTTATTCATATACAATTATTGTACATGCTTGGACATTTTTTTTGTTTTAACCATATAACAGTGATCTCATCACAATGAGGTTTCTAGGCAAAAAATCACCCATTGTCATTGTAATTAACTGCCTTCTCACTGCTATAACAGCTTTAGATCACTTCCCACTCTCCAGAGTCTTCTTGACTTATTCCAATCCATAAAAACAAAAGTGGATGGCATATAAAGGGCTTTAGTTGTTTGAAAAGATCAAAAATCAAAGAGGAAATACGGTATACATTCATATACTGCAGAAAGTGGACACGCAGAGTACAAAGATACAGAAATATATGTATATATAGTGGGCATCCAGCATTTATCAACTCTCCCTCCAAGTTGGAAAATGCTGTCGTGCTCTTTTGGGTTACAGGGGTCTCAAGAGGAAAACGTATTTGCATCGTTGTACTTTTTTCTGTATTCGTTTTACTGTATTTCATGTTTCCCATTAAAATTACACACAATAACACAAACATTTTTGCCACTTTGTATGAAGAGGAATTTTTTTTTTCTTTCAATGAATGTTGATAATTCCACAACCCTTCAGATGCATCATCCTCAAATTATACTAGTTTCCTGATTACTATTATAGGAGTATTATTAGTACTTTAGTCTCTGACCGTAGTGCAGCTTCTGTTGGTAAAGTTTATTTTGAATACAAGACATTCCTTTGCAAGCATTTCTACTTCTATTGCTAATTTTAAGGTAGATGAAACAGAGTGAATACAGCAGCTGACTGATGATTGGTTAAATTATGAGGTAAATTATATGGTTGCCTGGTTTGTCTGTAGTCAGCCATTAATTTAATTTAGTTTAAACTATAGACTAAGGAAATTTTATTGGTGTGGAAGTTGGAAAGTGTGAACCTGTCATGAGAGACTGGTACAGCTAATGTAACAATTCATGCAATTAAAAGAAAAAAGTTAAAGAGCTGTCTGTTTTATTTAGTATGTGCTGCTGTTCTTTGTTCTCTAGTCAGATGTGTGACATTAAAGGACACACGGAAAACAGTCTTTTCTGGCGATTTAGTTTCGAAGCTACCTTCATTATTTCCTTCAGTTTCCACCCACGTGTATGAATAAAAAACATTTCCCTGTCACTTAGAGCTTGTTAAAAATGCACTGATCAAATAGAGATGTGGATTTTATCATATGACACTGGTATTTGCACTGCTCTGCACTGCTCTCCCATGGAAGAGAACAGAAAAGTAGCATCACTACACATTTTCAGGGGTGTGTGTGTTTCCATTTTCAAAGTTTCCTTCTTACATTTAGAGGTGCGTAGAGAAGAATAAAGCTTTACTGTGCCCCAGGGGCAGTTTGCTTTGCAGAGTGGTCCAACAATATATATATATATATATATATTATACAATGTGATGTACAAAAGCAAATGTGCTACACTATCACCATGAGGGAAAGGATTCAAAACGTGTTTAAAGAAAGGAACTGGAACTTAATATGTAAAGGATGCTGAAGGTCCAAAATGATTTGTATCCTTTAAAGGACCATAACGTCATATAGATGCTAAAGCTGATAAAGTGTGGCCCAAGACATCTTAAAGCATACCTTTACAGTTTTATCCAGTGTGTTCCAGTTTTTTAAGGTTAAGAAAGCCATAGAAGATGAAAGCACTGACTCAATAAGGGGAAGATAAAAGATTTTCTTTAGTGTCCTGATACATTAATAACTTTGCAACATTTACTTCCTTTCTGCACAGAAAATATTTTTTTTACTTGTTTCCAGGGATGGAAAGTGTAGGAAATATTTAACTAGGTTACAATCTGCTTCATGCTGAAGCACCTTTTAGTTAAAGTTTGCTATATGCATTAGATTGTAAATTTAATATAGCTGTTTTCAGTGTTGTTACCTTGGCATACTCACTGAATAAGAAAATACCTCCACATTGTAAAGTTTTTATTAACTTTATTTTACTACCAATAAAAAGGGATCCATGATGAAATTAAGATTTGCACAATATGATCAGCAAACATTTTATTTTCACTATATATTTAACCAATTACTTACACACAGTCCATATTTTTCTCTTGGTAGCCCACACAACTTCTACCGTAGGAACTACTATAAAAACAATAGACTTCTAACACTCTTGCTTTATATAGTCAATCAGTTATTGTTTTATTTCTTGAAAACAAAGACTTTAAGCAAGATATGTGCACCTTACAAGTCTGGTGCCTTACAGCTGCTTATTCACTTTGGATAGAAATATGTTTTAACTTCAAGTTGGATCGCCATAATGAATGAAGTGTCAGATTAACTTAAGGAAACAGCAACTGAGATTCCTTCTTGGGTCAAAGAAACATTACCTCACAAAAATGGAAGGAAATAATTTTCAGTTATCAAAAACTACTCAAAATACCAGTGTTCGCAAGTTACATGGATAAATATTTCCAGAAATCATGCTTGTTTTGTACAAAAAACTTACTATATCTCATTAAGGACAGCGGAGGTGTCATGGAAGGGGTCTCAAGACAGCTTTAAGTGGCTGTGAGGTAATTAGTGGTGTAGTAAGCTGAAAATCTGCTACAGACGACTCCTTATTTTTTACTTTTGCTTCCAATTGTTCATTATTAAACTCCTGCATAGTTTTAATTGACCATACTTTAAAAACTTAGTAAAATTAAGCAGTCTAATGAAGCGAAATCAAATTTTAAAATAAATCACTTACCTCAGAAATGCACTGTGTAACATCATGCTTCCTTTCCTTGTAAGTGCAAGGAATAAAAGGCTGAGCATCTTTTAAAGAATAATCTTATGCAGGCAGAATATACCTATACGAAACATTACTTAACTGTCATGATTAGGCTGTGTGCAGGCAGGATGAGGACCCAAACGCAAGCTCACGGAGGCAGGAATGAACTCAAAACAGTTTTATTGCTGACGGAAGTTAAGGTGATACAAAATAATATGAAACTAAACTGGGAAGTCATAAAGGAGCTGAGTCACGAGGAAACACACGGAGGGGCACATAGTCATGAGGGAGAACGCGACACTGAACTGAGGGAGACGTGGACATAAATACACAGAGGGTTAGCGAGGGAAGTGGGACACACGGGGAACACAGCTGACACAGATAATCGTAATGAGACAGGGCAGGAGCGAACACAACATGACGCATACTGACGAGAGACTGTCAAAGTAAAACAGGAAGTACACAGAGGTTCAGACAGGAGGAGAGAGAGCACGGGGAGAACACAGACATAACGGACTGGGGAAAACATGGAATAAAACACAAGGAGGGGAAACGAGGGTCTCACAGATACACAGAGGGGCACACAGGGGGTAATCAAATAAGGAACATCTTAACAGAACAACCTAGGAACCACGGCATAAATAAAGAACAAAATACAAAACACACGAAAACTAAGAATACTGGGCCAACATGGCAACAAAAGGTTACTGTAACTGAGAGCAAAAACAGAAACGTTTATTTAACATTGAAAATTAAAAACACCTTCGAACTAAAAATGTGTTCTAACATTGGAAATTGAATTTTCATGTTTTAGGCAGAGCATCATCAAGTCTAAATAATCAAAATATGGACTGTAAAATATCATGTGATGCTCCAACGTCTCCCTTCTTCACTCAAGTTTCATACTGTTTCATTCATACTGTTACACTTGTAAATGGGGGGCCTGAATACTGTATTGCCAGGAAATACTTTACTTTGTGCTTGGTTCAACTCTGGTGGCCTTACTAATCATATAACAACATCAATGAAAAGGCCTTTTGAAATAAGAACCCATAGCCGGAAAGCTGGGTGTTAGTCTACAGGTTGTTCATTCGCTCTTGGCAGGCATTCAAGCCTCAGTTAAGGCCACAATCTGATTATATTCCCACTTTTAATCTCAATAAACACACCTAAGTGAATTAAACTTGACACTGAGTGCTGGTTATGGAAGAAGCAAAACAGACTCATCTTGATCAGGATATGGGGAAAAAAGAGAGTTTTTGCTTTTGAAAAGGTGGAAAGCTAGTATGCTTGCTTCTTTTTTGTTTTTTCACTTTTTTATGGTTGTCACCCCTTTGCATTATTTACAAATTTGTCTCGCAACTCTTTGGATGAAAATAAGTTGTGTGTTTCCCACAGTGAAGATGACTTCCATGTACTGGGCTGGCCTCCGAGTACACATGCATATCAATAAAATGAGACTCTTTGAACCTTTTCAATTCGGCAGAGCATTTCAGTCTCCTTTCAAGGACCCAAGAAGCACAATGTCTCCATCCACAGGACAAATGTGGTCATTGAATGGCTTCTTAAACATTAACCGTGAACCATTACTAATATGTTATATTTATGAGACATTAATCCAGTGAGAAGATTGTTGCTAGTGCAAAAAGGAACATTCATTATGAAAAATAAAAAAAACCCCAAAACATACTGAGATATCATGGCAGGGATCTGACCCTGTGGATCTGACCATCAAATGACTGAAGATAAAATAAAAAGAAGGAAAATACATTTGACACTAATTGACTGTCAGCGCATGTTGCATTATGTCTTTCATGTATGTTTGCAGTTTCAAATGTTTTCTTTCAGTGATTATATAGCCTTTCAGGATGGCACTATAATCCATGCCAGCCAGTAGATGGCCCTGCAACACAACTATAGTTACAGCATTCCCACTGTACATGCATTAAATCAAAGTGATTATACATTATGTTGATTTTCATTTCTTACAAAGAAGTAAAGTCACTGCATTACTTACATTTTGTGAGGTGCATTTGCAGTACAGCTACTGTTCAATATCGATCATCTACATTGTTTTGTTTTTAACTCAAAATCACCACAGAGACATTAAAGACATTTCTGGGAGGTTTCATTGATTTATTGTTTTACCAATTTCTGTGCAAGGGTAAGAATTACAAAAATCTACACACTAGAGATGATAATATATCCTGTTTCTATCATACAATGTTACTTTTACAAGCGTCCTTTAACAATATGTATATATTCATTCCGATGTACCTATTACACATTAAAGATATACTGATCATCCTCATAAGACGGACCACAAATATCACCAACAGTAAACAAGTTTGGCTAAACGTACGCACAGCCTGCAGTGACCATGTGTAATCTAGACGAGGCTTGACAAGCTTCAATGATGATGTGCTATATCATGTTTCTAGTACAAGTTCATCAAAATGAAGACACAAAACTTACAAATGCAGCACAGTTCCCTGTAGTGTTTTTTTGTATAAGTGCATTAGTCATTTGAAGTGTACGAGAGTCTGTTGAGGTAACACAGCTAATCCTTTAATATAGAGAGTTGACAATAATATAAGCTCTTTTTTTATGTTTGTCTTTATTTCATTGTTTTAATTATAGGCACAGCATATCTATAATGGTCACAACAACTTTCGGTATTATTTGTATCACTGTACTTCAGGTTATTTTGCTACTCTCTGGCCCATTCTGACATTAACAGATGAAGAAAAAAGAGAAAGTAGTTTTGGCTAAGGAAATCACTTACTTTTCTTTTGATATATAAGAATTAAGAAGTAACTTTAGAAACAGATTCCCAGTCCTGACACGGAGTGGACACTATCAAATATTAGAATCACAGTGGGTATATAACAGTCCTGGTCCACTGCTGAGGAAATGTAACAAATGGAGGGAGAAGAGGAGCTGCACTGCTGCCGCCTGACACAACTTTGCCTGACACAGGCTATTGGACAATGAGACTACCATTGCAGTGGCCGTAAACTTGCCAGACTGAAGCAGCAGCACAAGCTGGCAAACTGGTGCCAACTAGGCCCATTTGTGCTTTAGTTGCCAATCAGTCTGCTGCCAGGAGTTTCACCAACACTTTTTTCTTAGCTTTACCCAGCTCCTTAAGCTCAAGGTAACATTTGGAGGATTTCATTTAAAGCCACCGTGCATAGAGGTTTTGTATAGAATCTTTTAACGGCTTGGGGCCGAAACCCATGATAACATTACACAGCTGCAATTTCCTTGGAGCCAGCATCTAGTGGTCATTAGAAGAACTGCAGTTTGAGACAGGTCCACTGTGTTTTCCCCATCCAGCCATGTTGTCTGTCTGTCTGCTTATGCTGTGATGCTGTGGGACAGGCTTGCTAAGACAACTTCTTTCAATATAAATGGTATATAAAAGGAATATTATGAACCACCGCCACAGACTAGATGTCTACATGATTAGTGGTGAAATATTCCCTTAAGTATCCCCTTTATAATGGAGCAGGAAACCACTCACAAAGAACACGCTCATGGCATCTTTGTAACCTAATAACATTTCATTGAGATACTTCACTGTTGTGTTTCAGTAAACAGAAGCATTTTCCAGTGCATCCCTTTACCCAGCATGGCTATTCTGCATGACAGCATTACTATAAAATAATTCTCATAGATTTAAATCCTATTTTTGCGTAACATATCACTGCAGTACAGTACATTGAATTGTTCCCAACACACGTGGAAACAGAGTGGATGTTGTGGGCAGAAACAAGCACCTATCCTACACTACACGAGATTAGTGGTAAATATTCATCGGGTGTCAATGTTTGTTTTGCCGTCCAAAAAAAGGGGAAGGGACATGATGATAATCTGAATCACTCTGTATCCACAGCATTCTTCAACCACTTGTCTGACTGGAGCTACATGTTACCTTGTTTGTCCGAGGAAGAAGAGGAGGTGGATGGTGACGGAGACGGTGCTTTGGGGAAGACCCTGTCAGTGGGAGTAATGCTCGGGCTGCCCAAACCAGACGAACTGGAGCTGCTGGAGCGGTGAGGTCCTTGGCCCTGTCCAATCACAGGAGCCGGTCGAACAGGTCTGACAGGCGGGGGCCTTAAAGGAGCACTTGGTCTACGGACTGAGAGAGCGGGCTTAAAAGTGGTCATAGTCTCAGATGAGGAGCTACTACTGCTGCGTCGCTGGGCTGCATCTGGATCCCTGATCACCATGGTATGGAGAGGGCTGGCAGACACCTCCTGCGCTCCACCAGGGTGCTTAAGCGGCTCCAATGTGTCGAGCACAACGTCAGGCGCGTGCTTGGCTACATTCTGCCTCTCCAACTCACGCAACTCATGCAGGGCTGTATTCATTGTTTTCTCTATATCCTGAGAAGCATAAGTAGAGGAAAAAACAAAAGACACTGATGTCAAGCAACCAAGCAGAGAGTAGCTAAATCTATTGTTGAGGCAAAAGAAATTTGTTTTATTCCTCAGAGCTCGAGCCTTTTTATGTGATGGTGGAAAAACTAAACCCAAAATTTTATTTGCCAACTGTGTAATGTTTTGGTACCCATCAAAGAGCTAATGATGCACATAATATTTAGGAATGGTAGCGAGAATTGAGATTTTTTTCCTCCTTAATTTTGCCTCGATACAGTTATGATTTTTCAGATGAAGCTATAAAAGGAAGCTCCCTTTTTAGAGAAGCCATACATATAGGATAGTTGTATATGTACATGTTCGTTATACAATAAAATAAGAAAAGTCTATATTAATAAAAACTGCATGTGCTTTTAAGGATTTTAATCACCTCAGCGAGTGCCTCGGTCTCAAGAGCCTTGTGGTCTCCTAAACTTGCATGCCTGGTGGTGCTTGGTGATGATCTTTGAGAGTGGCTGTCGACAAACGCCTTTCTATCAGGGTGGCTGATGCAGCCAGCACTGCCAAATGTGGTGAGACGGCGTTTCTCGGGACTGTCAGTTAGACCCCTGCTGACAGCTATTTTGTGTGGACTCTGGGGGCGAGGCATAACCCTGGGGGGTAGATCAGCAGCTCTGGTGGGGCTCAGGCTGTCAGCGCCGTTCCTATGGCGTGGAGCTGCAGCGCCATCTGATCGCACTCGTACCCTAAAAAGAGGCGATGAAATTGATATTTAATTCGTGAATAGTTTCAGTTTCTTTGCACTGGATAAATGTTCAATGTCCTCCCTCTCTCAAGTCCATCCCAAATATCAAACTGTTACTACCTTCCCAATGCTGGTCCAAAGCGGTTCTCAGGTGTGTGTTCACAAGGAGACTGACGCTCATTCCTTGATGAGGTTCTGTCATCGTGGTGCGGCCCACTGCTGGTCTCACTGTCAGTCCGATGAATGCTCTCTGAGAACGCGTCGTCCCTGATACAGATGCATATCGATGACGCTTTTTTATTCATGTTTAACATAGAAAATAATTAACAGTAGTCTGCTAGATAAACTAAAAAAGGAGTTCTGCAGTGTTTGAACTGTTAATTCATTTCTGTGTTAAATTTTTTTAAAGATTTTTTTCTTGATGAATGAATCATTGATAAGTACATTCCCATTTCATTTAAAGCAACTGTTCATTGAGTTTTTGTACAAAGTATACAATCTGTTAAAGCCAGAACTGTAAGTGCTTGATTCTGAAGCCAAAGCCGACGTAACAGAGTTGTAATTTCCTTGGAGTCAGTGTCTAGAAGTCAATAGGGAACTGCAGTTTCAGGCAGTTTCACTGTCTTCAACTTCTTTCATTATAGTTGTTGAAAATCAAATGAGAATCCTTAATAATCACATCCCTGCACAAAAACACCACAGCATTGTACCTACCAAGCCCATTCTTTTAAAGGGAAACATTAACCACTAATTACTCTGTCCTTTTGGTCCTTTTCTGCATAAATCACTACTCTTCCTAATTTAGCTTTAATTTTGTTACCTGCCTACTAGTTATCAGAAAAGAAGCTATTAAGAAATTAAAGGACTCCATTCAATACATGACCTGAGTGAATGTCCATTCGAAGAAAATCTTTCTCTTTAGCAAATTGTGGATCAGAGGGTAATTGCTTCGACCACAAAGGTTATGTTTTTGTTACCCTTTGTCTGTTAGCAGAATTATAGAATAACTACCACTTGAATCTGAATCATGAAAAGATGGATTGTAGCCAAATAAAGATCTCAACACATTTTGGAATAAATCCACATCACTTAAGGCTGTAAGAGTGATTAATGTCCTTAGTTGAGGTCTGCCCTCTCTGAGTGTCTGTTGCTCCAATAAGAATGCAATAAAATGAAAGTGTAGCATTTTATTCATAGTGATCCTTTCATTAGGAAGATTTCATTAAGGCCAAGCTTTCTAAAAATGCAACACACCTGACAAGCCTTTTTTTTTTTTTTTTACTTTTTATGGGCTTCACAGCCTAAATAAATCTAACTTACATGTCTTGTACCACAATGTATTGATGTGGGATCAGCCCATCCACACCATTATGTCGCCCTTCCCACCAGTCCTGAGAAGCTCGCAGGTAGAGCAGCAGAGAGGCTCCCTTCTTAAAGGACAGCTCTCTTGGACTTCGGCCCACGTAGTCAAATTTGGCTATGGCTTCGATTTGCTCCAATTCTGCCATATGAAAAAAGATCAGAGGAAATCTCATTATTTTCTCTGTCAGCTTCTCAACATTGTTGTCTTCACAATGGATTGATGTGTTTGCTGACTCACCTTCATCACTTGTGTTAGGCCCGGTACCATTGTCAATCTCATCCAGAGCTCCTGGTTCACTGTGGGGGCTTTCACTGGAGAGAGGAGATGCAGAAAAGGAAATGAAAAAAATTAGAGCCATTTACGCACTCTTATTCTTTAATCATTACCTTTTATAACAAAGGAATCCTTAATTACCAGACCAATATTATATTTATCATTTGGCAGCAACCTCAATAGACCGAGGCATGCAGACAGTCAAGACAACCTGCTGACATTCAAACCAACCATCAGAACATGAAAGAAAGATGATTTAGGTGATTTATCAGCTGGTCTTTTCGGAAACTGCTGAGGAAGGCAACAGCATCCTAAATAAGTACTTGTTACAATCAAGGTATGCAAAAAAATATCAGTGATTGCACACCTAGTGCCATTCCTGTCAGTAAGTCTACAAGTCATGTGGACTTACCAAAGTTGGACAACAAAAGACTGGATAAATATTTCCTGGCCTTTCTTCCTTTATATTCAGGTAGTAGTGTCATAATTTGGCACCAGGAACATGAAAGCATTGGTCCATTGTGCCTTGTATCAACAGGTGGTGTAATAGCATAAGGGATGGGTCTTGCGATACTCTGGGCCTGTCAGTACCAAATCAGCATATTTTAATCAGCACAGGTTCAATGTTTTTTGTGACATTCAGATGGTAGGGTCAGAATCAGAGCATTGTGTCAGCGGTTAAGGCTGCTGGTGGTGTAATGGTGTAGGGGACATTTTCTTGGGACACTCAGGACTAACTAAGCATTATTTAGATGCCACAGCCTACCTAAGTACTGTTGTTGACCATATTCAGCCTTCACAGCGTACTTCTGATGGTTGCTTTCGGGACAATAACATGCCATGTCACAAAGCTCAAATCATCTCAAACTGTTATGTTGCAAATGACAATGAATTCACTGTAGTCAAACGGCCTCCACGGTCACCTGGTCCTAATCTGATAGTCTTTGAGACGGAGCGGAATGGGAGATTCGCATCGTGGATGTGCAACAAACAGATCTGCAGCAACTGCGTGATGCTATCATGTCAGCTTGGACCAAAATCGTCCAGGACCTTAATGAAGCTATGCCATGAATAATAAAACAGCTCGGAAGGCAAAAGGGACTCCAACCCTGTATGAGCAAACTGTGCCTAATAAAGTGTCAGTTTTTATTGCAAATGTTGTTCATGCAAATGAAAAGCTAAAAAAGATCCTGGCATTTTTAGTTTTTCTATATGCATATTTTTTTCATGTATTTTTTTGAAACCTCTAAAACATACACTTTATACACCAAATTAAAGCAAAATCCAAACTACTTATTAAATTAAATGTGAGATTCATATTATCCAATAAAATGACTGATCAGGATAAATCCTTTTAACAAGGAACTGAACAGCTACTCTTCATTCTTTAATTCTAGCAGTTGGATCATTTAAGAAAGGCATTATTAATGTTATTCAATAATCATATTGCTGGTGCATACAGTCTTTAAATAAACAACACTTGTTGCTAGCGTTGCTATAGAAAAGAAGTCTTGTGTTTATGAGAAAAAAGCCAATACCCTTTATTAGGTTTCTGTCTAAGAAGATAATTCAGTATTGAGTGTAAAATCTACAGCCTTGTACAAAATGGCTTAAAGCCAAGGTAGGAAGTGGAAAATGTTACATGGCGCTATTTTTCCAAGGCCAAGTTGTTAATGGCTCAGAAAACACAGCACATTTTGGACACCTAGCTTTGAACCTACCAGTATTCGTCCCCTCCAGCCATGCACTTCTCATACACAGGTCCCTCCAGTTCTCGCTGGGTAGGAAAGATGACCTCATGGTGGATGATGATTGTCTTAATGATCTCATTAACGTGTGCTTGGCAGGCCACAGGATCTTGGTCATCTGGTATGGGCATCAGCGTGGGGCCAAAGCAAATAGCGAGATTGTAGGGGTCCATCATGTTCTCATCGCTGTACTGGGAAAGACTGTGGAAAACAGAACCAGTAAGTATCATTATTTTAATTTTGCACACCGGAAAATTTGTAGTGACGAGACTTACTGGTTTAGAAATGCAAACAGGTATCTCATGACGATGATCACAGGCCGCGGAAGAGTCACGATTATCTGCTGAAGGTGATGAGCTCTTTCTGCACCAGAGTCAAGCTCTAAAAGTAATAAACAACAACAATCACAGAGTGCTACACTAAATAAAACATATTCCACATGTTTTCCTGGAATGTTACTCACTGGTAGTGGATATGAGGTCGACGAAACGCTCTTTAGGGAACAGCGGGTTTTCCAACCCCCGGAAGTAAAGCTTAAGAACTCCCGCCACAGAGTTGATATCATGATCTGTCTGATCATCCATCAGTGGATCTTCTCCTGTAGATGTAGCATACTTTCAGACTACTCAGTATTCATCCATTGCACTCACTTTCATGTAAGATAGCAGTGATTCTTAATATGCATTTCAAATTCGGAAGTTAATGTATGCATTAAGAGTGCAGTTATGATTGTTCATTTAGGATGCTGATCTCATGTATTATGCATTAAATGGTTTACATGTCCATTACAGGGTTACATATGACACACAGGCTCATTATTTGCACTTTAGAGTCCTTTGAGAGTAACTGCGGTTTCTGAGGTGGGCAAAACGAAATTTAAAATCAATCAAGAGTAGATGGCTAAGTGACCTGGGACTAACCTCTTTCAAATGCATTTTTAATATCATTGACTTCGACCTGGGATCCTGGAACTCGAAATATACCTTGCTGCTGAAGACCTGTGGACATATAAAGCTGTTAGTCTAAAATGGAAAAAAGGTATTAATATAAATGGCACACCCCCTTAAAAATAAACCAGATTTATTTCTGTTGAATGTCTCTGTGAAGGAGTTTCTTCTGTTTTTTTGTATCTAAGTATAAAAACAAGCTTAAAGATAGGAGACTTCAAACATATTTAAAAAAAACAAAGGAAATCCACAGAAGTTACCCATACTACATCATGAGAGTATGGGTAAGTCTATGGCAATCGGTGTGAAAGCAAAACAGACAAAAGACTCAAGAATTATTTTGCAGTAGCAACTCACAAAGGATGAAAGTGTGATGGATTAAGATGCCACATCTTACCTTTTTCACATACACTATATGGTCAAAAGTACTGGGCCTCCTACTACATATAAGAACTGCTTGGCCATAGAAACCTAGCACATGCCAAGCTTACTCAGTAACTCTATGTGGTCGGCCATGTTGTGGCTGTGTTGCTGTGGTTCCTCAATGACTGCACTTTGCAATAACACCACTTAAAGTTGATGATGGAATAGGGGGAAAGAAATTGCATGAACTTACTAGTTGCAGTGATTGCAATTATTACAATACCGCAATAACAGTGGTGAGAAGAACTCATTTTTTCACACATTTGTGACAGGCAGACAGCATGGCTGCTATAGCTTGATTTTATACCACTGTGGCAATTAGAAGACCCCTATGAAAAGACCATCGAGGGAACAGTTCACCCTGCCCGGGATAGGGTTACCGGGGCCCCATCCTGGAGCCAGGCCCGGGAAGGGTGTCTGAGGGCGAGCGTCTGGTGGCCAGGCCTTAGTCCATGGGGCCCGGCCGGGCACAGCCCAAAAAAGGGCAATGGGCCCATCTTCCTGCAAGCCCACCACCCGCAGGAGGCACCGTAGGGGTCGGGTGCAATGTGAGTCAGGCGGCAGCCAGGAGCGGAGGCCCTGGCGGACCAATCCCCGGCTAACAAGATTGGCAATTAGAATAGAATAGAATAGAATAATCCTTTAATTGTCCCAAGAGGGGAAATTTGGTTGTAACAGCAGCCAAAAAGACAAATATACTACAAACAGTACACAGGACACGGAACAGAAACATACACAATTTTTCTTACATATTTACATTAAGGACAATGGTTACTATAAACAGAGAGTACTGTACAGTTATTAAATTAAATAAAAATAATTACAGGTAAGAGGCAAACCAGGTTGTAGTGCGAATTGGTTAATTAACTAACTTATTGCAGTTACAGCATTGATGTAAACATCTATGTTTGTTGGGAGCAGTTCAGATTGTACAGTCTGACAGCTGCAGGGAGGAAGGACCTGCGGAAACGCTCCTTCATGCATCTAGGATGCAGCAGTCTGTCACTGAAGGAGCTCTGCAGTTCAGCAACATCTACATGCATGGGGTGGGAGACTCTGTCCATCAGAGATGTTATTTTGGCCAGAGTCCTTCTGTCTCCCACCAATTGGGACATGGAATGTCACCTCTCTGGTGGGGAGGGAGCCTGAGCTAGTGCGTGAGGTTGAGAGGTACCGGCTAGATATAGTCAGGCTCACCTCAACGCATGGCCTCGGCTCTGGAACCAGTCTCCTGGAGAGGGGCTGGACTCAGTCTGGAGTTGCCCCTGGTGAGAGGCGTCGGGCTGGGGTGGGTATCTTGGTATCCCCTCGGCTTGCTGCTAGTATGTTGGGGTTTCTCCCAGTGGATGAGAGGGTTTGTTCCCTTCGCCTTTCAGGTCAGGGAACAGGTCCTGACTGTCGTCTGTGCTTATGCGCCGAGCAGCAGTTCAGAGTTCCCAGCCTTCTTGGAGTCCCTGAGTGGGGCACTGGAGGGTGCTCCTCCTGGGGACTCTGTTGTCCTACTGGGAGACTTCAATGCTCACATGGGCAATGACAGTGAGACCTGGAAGGGCGTGATTGGGAGGAACGGCCTCCCGGATCTAAACCCAAGCTGTATTTTGTTATTTGTGCAAACCTTCTGTGCAAACCACAGTTTGGCCATAACGAACACCATGTTCGAACATAAGAGTATCCATAAGTGCACGTGGCACCAGGACACTCTAGGCCACAGGTCGATGTGGTATGTAATCGTATCACCAGACCTGAGGCCATATGTTTTGGACACTCGGGTAAAGGGAGGGGCTGAGCTGTCAACTGATCACCACCTGGTGGTGAGTTGGATCAGGTGGCGAGGGATCAGGTGGCGAGGGAGGACCCTGGACAGACCTGGCGCACCCAAACATACAGTGAGGGTGTGCTGGGAACGTCTAGCAGAGGCCCCAGTCCGCAAGATCTTCAACGCACACCTCCAGCAAAGCTTCAACAGCATTCCGATGGAGACTGGGGACATTGAGTCCGAATGGACCATGTTCAGCACCTCCATTGCCGAAGCCGCTGCACGGAGCTGCGGCTGCAGGGTAGTTGGTGCCTGTCATGGTGATAACTCCCGAACCAAATGGTGGACACCTGAGGTGAGCCACCAAGCTTAAGAAGGAGTCCTACCGGGCTTGGTTAGCTTGTGGGACTCCAGAGGCAGCTGATAGGTACTGACAGGCTAAGCTGAATGCGGCATGGGCGGTGGTGGAAGCAAAAACTTGGGTGTGGGAGGAGTTTTGTAGAGGCCATGGAAAAAGACTTTCGGACTGCCTCGAAGAGATTCTGGAAACCGTCAGGCAACTCAGTTCTACCTGCACTGTGTATAGTGCGGGTGGAGTGTTGCTGACTTCGACAGAGAAAATCATCAGGCGGTGGAAGGAATACTTTGAGGACCTCCTCAATCCCACTGGCACATCTTCCGTGGCGGAAGCTGGGGACGAAGGGGATGACCCGTCAATCTCTGGGGGCGAGGTCACTGAGGCAGTTAAACATCTCCTTGGTGGCAGAGCCCCTGGGGTGGACAAGGTCTGCCCCAGGGGCTACATGTGTTTTGTGGACTTGGAGAAGGCACTCGACCATGTCCCTCGGGGGGTCCTGTGGGGGATGCTCCGGGAGTATGGGGTGTCTGGCCCATTGCTACGGGCCATTCAGTCCTTATATAACCGTTGCAAGAGCTTGGTCCGCATTGCATTAAGTTGGACTCGTTCCTGGTGGGTGATGGGCTCCGACAGGGCTGCCCTTTATCACTGATTCTGTTCATAATTTTTATGGACAGAATTTCTAGGCGTGGCCAAGTGGCGGAAGGCTTTCACTTTGGTGGTCTCAGGATCTCATCTCTGCTTTTCACAGATGATGTGGTCCTGTTGGCTTCATCAGGTGATGGCCTCCAGCTCGCCTTGGAACGGTTCGCAGCCGAGTGTGAAGCGGTGGGAATGAGAATCAGCACCTCCAAATCTGAGGCTATGGTCCTCAGTCGGAAAAGGATGGAGTGCCCACTCCGGGTTGGGTACGAGACCCTGCCACAAGTGGAAGAGTTTAAGTATCTTGGGGTCTTGTTCACGAGTGATGGGAGAAGGGAGCGGGAGATTGACAGATGGATTGGTGCAGCGGCTGCAGTGATGCGGACGCTGCACCGGTCTGTTATGGTGAAGAGAGAGCTGAGTGTAAAAGCGAAGCTCTCAATTTACCGGGCGATCAACGCCCCTAGCCTCACCTATGGTCATGAGCTGTGGGTAGTGACCGAACGAACGAGATCGCGAATACAAGCGGTGGAAATGGGTTTCCTCCGAAGGGTGGCTGGCCTCTCCCTTAGAGATAGAGTCAGAAGTTCGGCCATTTGGGAGGGGCTCAGAGTAGAGCCGCTGCTCCTCCGCATTGAAAGGAGCCAGTTGAGGTGGTTCGGGCATCTGACAAGGATGCCCCCTGGGCGCCTCCTGGGCGAGGTTTTCCGGGTATGTCTCACCAGGAGGAGGCCCTGGGACACGCTGGAGAGATTATATCTCTCGGCTGGCCTGGGAACGCCTTGGTGTTCCCCCGGATAAGCTGGAGGAGGTGGCCGGGGAGAGGGAGGTTTGGGCTTCTCTGCTTGGGCTGTTGCCCCTGCGACCTGGCCATAAGCGGAAGAAAATGGATGGATGGATGTGGCAATTAGACTATAAACACCTTAATTCAAAAATTGAGGAGTGCGGCCCAAAGCTTCTGCTTTTTCAGTCATAACTGGTGGAAATCAAAATTACATTGTTTTTCTTATTATAACAATCTTCACAAGACAGACGTTACTATTAGTTAGTAAGAGATTCATTAGCATCTCTTAGCGAGTAGAAGTCCTGTTTATCACTGACACCCCATCTTCTTTCTTATATATAAGGATTAATGTAAGCTGAGCATCATGAATATTACAATGCAACCCATTTTGAGAAATAAATGAATCATAGAAATTAATATTTCACCTCACTCTCTCATCCAGGCTTGTACATATGAAATGCCCCAGTTTAAGATTTTCCAAACGATCCAGTTGGAGCAGTTATATTATCTCACATTGTATGCTATTTCACTGCTAATAACTTCTAAAATACCAAAAATATTTGAATGGCTACTATTAACAATATTAAAGTTTTATTTTATTTATATAGGACCGAATCCCAACAACAGTCACCTCAGGGCACTTTATATTAGGTAAAGACCCTACAAAAACAGAGAGAAAACCCTAACAATCAGTTGTGTTTTGATTATACAGACTGAAAACTACATGTAAGCAAGAAAATGAAAAGGGAAACTCTGTCTGCTCTGTCTACTTGCTGTAGCGAATAACTGTCTGTTGGTCTGTTTGTTAGCGCTCTATTGCAGTTTTTAACCCTTTCATGCATGAATTATGACAACCTCAATCAGAATTTTTTTTTAATTTTTATTCATCTTTAGGCATGAAAAAAAGATTTTTGAACTTAATTTTTTTACACATGTACTTTTAAAAGTTTTTTTTTTCATGTCCACTTAGGTGGACAACATATGTTTTTGGCTTATGAAGTTGACTAACGAATAAATAATATACACTGTGTGTTGTGATCATGTGCAAGTATACCATCAACCCTGACACAAATACAAGAAAACAGCCTTTGAATATCTCTCCACTGTAGTGACGACTATACGTGAAAGGGTTAAGATATAATTTTCAAATTTTGTGTGATAATAGACACCAATAAAAGCTCGAGTTGATTAATTTAGGTGAAAACTTTATATTGAGAGTCTGGAGAGACATAAGCACCTAGGTTAGGTAACCATTTGACTTTGATCTGAAATGTTAGCACCCAAGGTCAAAGTTGATGAATGAAAAGAGATGACAACATGCTTTTTTTTTCTTTTCTTTTTTTTCTTTTTTTTTGCAATATTAGGCCCTACATAGTCACATTGACACCATAACATGCTGATGTCATCATACTGTATTGAAATTTTTTTTTTTTACCCCTTTGACCTTTGGGGAGAGTTCGCTCTCTTAGTGCTCTTATTGTTGCCGTTTCTATCTAAAATTGCAGGGTCCCTACTTTGCAATATAAGAATCCTTAATGTGACCCGATGCATTTTTGTTTTGTTAAATTTGAATTTGTTGAATTTTGTTGTAAATTTGCACTACACAAATAAAACATCAGCGTTTGTGGAAAGATAACTTATGAATAGAACTGGAACATACCATACAGGTTGATGTATCGAATACAGCTCTCAACCACCGCCGGTATAGGCTGGCCTGAATCCTATAGACACAATCAAATTATTACTAGAGAAACCACTAAATCAGAAATTAATAACCATAAGAGACAGTCACACTAGCAAGCCGTTATGATGAGAAGGCTGAGATGATATCATTTATCACTTAACGTTAACTTTCTGAGTCACAATATGCAAAACAAAAATAAATTAATGCATCACGATAACAGTATTTTCACAGGAATCCCAATGGGACAGAGGCACAGAAATGTTGGTTAGCATACTAAACAGTGTAATGATCCCACCCAGCTATAAGACAGAGTACCTGACTCCTCGCACGGACATTCCGTCTTCCCCTGGGCAGAGAGCAGTAAGGCACGTAGACAGAGGAAGAGAAGCAACAACAACCACAACAGGTTAGTGAGAGAGACAGATCTTACAAAGAGAGACAGACAGACAGACAGACAGAGAGAGAGAGAGAGAGAGAGAGAGAGAGAGAGAGAGAGAGAAGGACGAGGCATGGCCTGAGAAAAGCATCAGTCAAAGCATCAGTGCCATGTGGCGTGTGAGACATGAGGGCATGGTTTGGGGGGGAGTGGGAGGGAAGGGCCTACTACAGAGCATGGTGGGTGGGGGGAAGACACATATTTTTCCAGCCAAAAACAGCTTCTTGATCTGGAGGGAAATTAGAATCAATTTATCAGTCGATCTGCTAATTACGACATCTCCTCAACTAACTGATTCTTTATTTGATCTGTGAGAAAAAAGCCCATTGAAGAACTACTAAGATATAAATAATGATAATATTCAAAACATACAACACTATACAAAAAATCAATAAAGCAAAAAAAATATTTTTTTTTCCTTTTGTTTTTTTGTCAGTTGATTCATTGGTTAATCGTTTTATCTCTGTACTTTTGTCGGTGCATGCCCTGCTTGTCTGCTGAGTTTGATTAGCATTAGAGTGGAAGTGGCCATCTGTTTATTTACATAGCTGCTGTGTGGCCAACTGACATACAGCCAAATTAATTCAGTGTACGGAGGCTGGGGGCTCACAAGAACAAACCTTACAATGGTGCTTTTGAAAATACACCATCTTCACATCAAGCTGCTGGACCAGCTTTCACCTTATCCAGTGTTTTCGTCAAATGTGAAGACAAGCATTGAGCAAGAGGAAAGTCAGTGCATGAGTGAGGCAATGTTTGGATAAAAGAGTGGTCACAGGCAAGAGAACCCCCAAGGACTGCTAGCGAGAAAGCTGAGCTCATGAGAGACAGAGGGCACAGATGGGCTTATACCTGAATGAAGGCCTCCATATTGCCGTTAAACAGCCTACGGTTAAAAATGGAGCGAGGTCTACACTTCCGCATTCTCTGGGGTTTAGGGGGAAGAGTTGGGGGCCTGGGGAGATGGTGGGGTTTGTAGGGTTGGTACAATGCAAACATGAAAAATAATGCAATATGCAACAGTAAAACTGATTTTGCTTAAGATGTTTTTCTTTTCAGATCTTTACCAAAACAATAGGCTGCTCCAAATCATAAAGAATATGGTAGTCATATATTGACCGTTTCTGAGATAGGCTACAGTCATTTGCTTTCTTGCTGAGAGCTAGATGAGACAGCCGATACTCTTTTCATTTCTTTATGATAAATATGAAGAGACAGAGTGCAATTAGTCAAACTCTCGCTCAGACAGGAAGGGAAAATAATTCATGGCACTCCATTAATTTTGAATAGCATAAAGGTGTATCCTTTACAGTTCTGTCACCTGTCAAAAAACTACAAACCTGATATGACAGAAGAAAAGATAAAGATGGGCAACTTAACAAAAAAAACAAATTAATAGAGAATGTGAAATATGTCAATGTATGTAAATTAAGCGAAAAACCTGCTACATACATTTTTAATACTTTCTATAGACAGTACAAAGTACTGCACTACAAAGTACAGTGGAATATGTTTCATTTAGTGGGCAATCAATGAGTGAGTGTATAATGTATTACGCTGTCTCTATAAAGCCATAATCATATTATCTAGCTTAGCACAACGTTCTAAAACCAAAAATAAATAAGTACCTTGAAATTGCTTAGCTAGTGGCTTTAAATGTATAATATTTTGTGTTGCTTATTTCATCTATCTAAAATCCAAATTATACAAATGATACATTGTGCTTGCACTAGCTATTTGCTACTAAATGCTAACTTAAATTAGCAAACCCTTTGCTTTAGCCTCAATCTGAGCATACAATCATCTGAGTGGGACCAACACACCATCAGGATGAACAGAATCAGCTTTCTGGGATCAACTTTCTCATTTAACACTTGGCAAGAAAGCAAATTTGTGTATCAACCTAAAAGTAAAAGTAATACAAGGATGGAGCTCCTGTAACTTTCTCAAAGTAATAATGACTGAAAGGTAATACATCACAAAATACTCAATACAGGTATAATTAAATATAAAATTTAATTGATCAAAATAAAAGTCAAGCATTTGTATTTGTCACATGCCCTTCTAGTCAATATTTTTTAATTTTCTCCTCATTGAAATGTTTTTATTAATCAAATCATTATCCATCTCACTGGCATTTCAGTCCCTGGTCTTAAAATATATCTATAGATTAAAGCATCTCTAATTTGGATCCAAACCATTCAACATGGTGAGGTAACGATATTCCTACACTGTGACTTTATTTGTGCCACATCCAGGGACACAGGAAGGATTTTACACATCATTGCCGACTTTATTCACCCTCTTGTCACTGAAAACCTTACCTTGTTGTTCCATATTCAGCCCTCTCCCCTAAAAGGAATAAGCACACACAGAGAGAGGCTAAATTAGAACACACTAGTTTTACAATCACAGAAGTTAGCAGCACGGTTGAGTGCTGGCTGACTATACATGGCTGGCAGATGGAGAAGGAAAGGGGTGTTATGAGAAAACGGGCATCTATTCAGTCAGGCTGAATGGGGTGAACGCCATGGTTGAATCTGACTCACCGCCAGGCAGCGGTCATTCAACGGTCGCCCTAGAAACAGCACAAGAGCCCCAGAAGGGGACTAGCCTGCAGACTAGCTCTGTGAAAGTGAAAATGTATCCAGAGGCAACAAGAGTGGGAGCTGATTTGTACAGTATTATGATTTCATGATATGTGCACCACATTAGCACACTCACACGCACGTTTCAGAATAGCAAACAAATTAAGGCCTCGCTTTGATCAGTCAGTCAGAAATGTTTGTTCAAGGATCATGTCATGTGTAAAGCAGCTTCCAGCACAATCCTTCTTTATGTCAAACACATAATTCCAACCTTAAAGCATACGCTAGCAAGAGTCTGGTGATCGCCATGACATCATGGCATCAAATATACTTTTCTTCTCTCTTCTGGATGAGTTTAACACATATTTAATATCAGGAATATGTAAGGAAAGCATGGGAAGAAATATCCTTTCAATGCTATACTAGTAATCCATGGCTTGAGATGACCTGCTTTTAGGTCGTGCAGTTTTCAGGATGCCATGAGAACTACAACTTTACTACATAATATCATTTATAATAATATAATTAATATAATAAGTAATATAATTTGGTGTTTTGTTTTGATCAATATTTAATTATCTGATTTCTAAAAGAATCTGTGTAGAGAAGACACAACTGTGATATATGGGAGTCTGAAAACTTTTAATATTCCCAACAAAACAAAATTATTTAACACATCTTTGTGATTCCAAAGTAGCAACATTGTGACATTAAAAGACAGACTCTTACTGACCCTTTGGCTTCATTATTTTAACAGCTCTCGGGTCTTAAATTTGTATAACAGTGCTTGTTATCATGGACTGCAGGGTTTTTGTTCTCTCTAGCTTTGAATGATATAATTTTGTATCGTATTTTCATTTTCAAGCATGGGGTAGGCTACATACAAAACTGAAGATATTATGTATTTTTAAAAATGACTTCCTTTGGCTAAATTGGCTGTATAGTGTTGTTACATATTTGCCTAACAAGTGAAAGAGCTCTGGTTCAATCCCAGGAGGAGACACAAATTCCTTTGGGGTTGCATCAGGATGGGCATCTGGTGTAAAAAATGTGCCAAATCAAACATGCAGCGTTACCTGCTATGGTGACACCTTGTAAATAAGGGAGCTGCTGAAAGTAGCTCTACTTCCTTTGGATAAAAACAGCTATAATAGATATAATAGATTTGCTAGATGTGCTTCTATATATCAAGGTACTAATATACTCTAGAGATACTTTCTTTCTTGGCAGCTTAGCAGTTACTTTAATATAGAACTTTCTACACCGCTAAACACAGTGCGACAACGTTTTAATAAGTCTCACCTTCTCCTAGCGTCTGCTTCAGAAGGTCATGCTTAGCCTGCAGTTTGACAATGAGATTGCTGCCATTCAAGTACTCCTTGTATTTCTATTGATAAGAAAGACAAAAAGACAATTAGTGCTATTTCTAGACATTCTTTGTGTTGTACTGTGCACATTTACACCACGCTGCAATTTCTTTGTTCATTTGTCCGACTACTCACAGTAAAGTAGAAGCCCTCAGTCTCTTGTTGATTGGCTCGTCTTTTGGCGATGTTTGCCTTGCTCATGTAAGAGTCAGATGAGGCTGATTTCACAGACTCTGTGGATTGGCTGTGCTGGAAAGCCTCTGAAACATCAAAGTCCTCCACAGTAAGCATATCATGGAGGGTCTGCAAGGTGGCGTCAAGAGTCTTCCTCACCTGAAACACATATAGATGTAAACTTTAGTTGTCATTTCAGCATTAATCACAACATGAATATATTTGTTTAAATACAATTATATTAAAAAAAGATAGCAAACTGGTCATTTGTACACATAAAATAATAAAAGAATATTTGTACCACTGGGCATATTTTCATTAGTCTTCTCAGTGTCTCGAACACACTGTGGTGTAAACACGGCAGCTCAGATTATACTGCTGCAGGCTATTTGCACCGTAGTTAGACTGACAGAGTGAACAATAGAGTAATTAGCTTGCTAGCTTGATGCATCACGACATGAAAGATTAACTATGTGCCTTCCATGTGAGGCAGACAGGAAGGGAGCGTGGATTTCCTTATTCATGACAGCCACTGACACATACACACACCCTGGTGACCTTTAAACATGTCTGTGTGAGTCACAGTGGCTTTGGTGACCATGCTGGGGGTGGCCCCCATTGGAAGCAGGAGACTGGATGAGATACGACCCCACATATCAGTGTCAGATTTAATGAATGAATATGAATGCATAGTGACAGCTCTGGAGAGTGGCTGGCTGTTGTTACATGTTTGTAGTGGAGGGTGTTGGTGGCCCGCATTATTAAACACAACACAGTAAATGAAGGTATGAAAGTGCCTCCTGTGCCATGATGATGAGTGATAGACTAATCGGAGGGATGGGTTCTTTTTTTTTACTAAAGGAATAGTTTTGTGAAAAATCATTTTGTTTGCTAAAAAAGATGAATGAAAACACAGATATATTACTTTCATGCCTGCTATGCAGATTTTATGGATTGGGCATCATTGACCACTTGCAAAAAACAGTATTGGTATTTCTTTCTCTATAACTTTTAGTTTCACCTTACCCTTCTCTGTCCCAGCACAAACATTTACCAGCTACACTTCTGTAAATGGTTGCTTTTTAATGTGCCTAGAGTTCTAACAGGCTGGGGAAAAAAGTTTTTTCTTACTATTCACTTGGACATGGAATAATTTACAGAAAGATCAGACGAGGTCTCCCTTGGAAAAGAGATTTGATCTAAATGGGGTTTTCCTGGTTGAATAAAGGTAAAAGAAACAATAATAAGAGATCGATTTCAGTGATTTCAGTATTCAGTGGATGACATTGATCAACGCTAGCTAAACTAAGCTAACTACCTAATGACTGATTAGTAGCTGGTTAGCTTATAGCTTCAGATGTAAGGGAAAGTGTGAGAGTGTTTGCAAAAATTATGAAGTATGAAACTAAATGTAACACATCAATCTAACAGCAATAAAGACTCTTTCTCAAGGACTCTTGTGTGTTAGCATGTTGTTTTAAAGACTCTTACATTTAGAGGAGCAGATATGTGTTTGTTTCCCCTGTTCTTCTACATTTAGTCGATGGTTTGAATGATAACAACTTCACTTCCTTGCACAGTATTTTGCATTAATACACTGATGGTGCAACCTCTATATTCAAACTCAGCAACTCAGACTACTATGTTAACAGCTTCCCCTATGAGACCCTATACAGGATTCAGGATATAACTTCACTATCACTGATAATCACTTGCATACATTTCTCATTTGTATTTATGTACACCTTTGTACATAAAGACTCTTTCTCAAAAGACTCTGGTATCTGTGTAACATTATCTCGATGAAACATCAGGATATACTACAGGAAAATATTGACCTTAGAGAATAGAGAAAAGAATACAGATGCTGCTTCACATATCAAAGGCCAAATATGAACTGAGCGTGAGTATGGATAAGGCCATCTAAAACGTATACCTAAGCACATCAGTGAACTTGTTTTGCTTTAAAATGAGCCGCTCACCTCTTCATTTTCTATTTTTAGTGTGGCCAGACGTGATTGCAGCTGGTGGTAGCGCATCAAGAGTTCTGTCTGGACAGGCTGCTGTGCACTCACTTGACACACCTGGGATTAAGAAATAAAGGGATATTTCCGAAAGTGACTTAACACAGTGCAAAATAAACATAGCAAGAATAAAGACCTTCAAAGAAAGCCTTTTTAAATCATTACCCTCCCTGTTGACTCACCTCATCTCCCATGTGTGGCTGATAGTCAAAGCATGCAGGAGGACAGAAGATCTGGCAATGTGTGTCCATAAACTTCATCTTGTCTCCTCTGGTGTCCATGGCATCCACTGCTCCCTCCAATAAGTCCAACCCTTCGTGGCGAGAAGTTTCTAGACTATATTCTGCAGAAAGGTAGGTTCTCAAGGTGCGTGCTAAGCTTGCATGGTACCCTAAGTCGCAACACTGGGGACAAAAAAAACAAAGCATAGTAATTACAGATCCAAAAACAAACTTAAACTGAAAAAAATGCACTCTGACAAAAAGAGAGTATTTCCATTTCCATCCATATTTCCATTCTTGGCTCTGACTTACATCTATCATGTCTGAGACATCGTGGATGTAGTATTTGGCCACCAGGGCATTAGTAGCTGCCAGATTGAGAAGATAGTCATTCCGGGCCTTTGTGCATTTCATCTTGTTTTCAGAGTACTTGGCTTGTCTCTGGGGGTGTAAAAGGAAGAGCGAGAGTCCCATCAAGGGTGGAAGCAAAATGGTTTCCTAATGTACTCTAAGAATGCATTATACATTAAACAGTTTTATCTTCTCTATAATCTGTCAGTATGCATGTATAAAATAGTTGGATTTACTTGGACACTTCAATTACAAATGCATTTGCAGCTTGTTTGCAATTGAATAGATAGAGTGTATTAGAAGTAATGTGCATGACATAAATCCTCATCATACATGGGCTAAAAACAGACCTTCTCCTTCAGTTTCTCCATCTTCTTTACAGAACTTCGACGCTGTGGACGATCATCGTAGCCATAACGCAGGCCAATGTCATTAGCCTTGCCAATGTGCTTCTCCTCCTGCTTTTCTGCCTCCTTCAGTTTGCTCTCAGCACTGAGACTCTCAGTGTGGTACATGTGGTACGTCTTCATCACCTGCAAGAATACACAGCAAGTATAAAGGACATCACAGTTAAACGAGCAAGGAAACTGATAAGTATGATGAAGAAAAGCAATATCCTCAAATTTTGGTACAGGGTCCTTGTTGATCATCAGATTATTTTACTTTGTAACCTAAAGACTCTGCAACCTTAAAGAAAAAAACTCAAAGATCCGACAGTATGTAGAAAAAACTTCAGTCTGAACCAGGCTAAGTTAAGGAGAAAGAAATAAGAGAAAGAAAAACCGTAGGGAGACACCCTGTGGTTTGTTCTTTAGGACAAAGAATCAACTACAGGACTGAAAACACACTAAGTGGCCAGCAAAAACGGGCCGAAACACCACGTAATCTGAATTTTAAAATCCAATGAGAATGACAAATGTGACTTTGAACTTGACCTTCAACACAAATTTGATGAAGACCTGTGAGATGATCACTGTGTGCAGGCTCCACTAAAATATGACCAATATTCTGTAGTTAGGAGGAAGAAGGATTCTTGTGAATTATTAACGGACAGACAGAAGAGAGACGCCTCGCCACGGCATGAGGTCATCAGCCTTTTGGCTAAATAAGCTAAGAATTGTCAGTATTCTCTTTTTAATGAACCTTTCTTATTAATTTTATAACCAGATCATCATGACATCATGAATAAACACAGCAACTGCTTAGAAAGATACCAATAAGACCCTTAGTACTTTTGTTCATCACACAAGTAAACATTAGTGAGTGTAGCATACTCATCATTCTCATGGGAGTGTCATATTTTCATTGACATTTTCTAACTCAGCTGGAGTGTCCAGTACGTTTGTCTGATGTCTCCACACTGTCTGAATAGCCTAACCACAGAATAGCAAGACAAATTAAATATCCCAGCAAAGTAAAGTAAGACAGTCGTGGTACTTTTACAAAAACAATCTCTGTTTTCGGATAAATGTTTCATGGTTTTATCAAAAAAGCCACATGTAAATGTTTAACTAGTAAACCTGAATCAACAGCACAGTCGCACAACATCTGCTTCACCATCACTGATTCTCAAGTTCTGGTTTCCTAGCAACCCCGTCTGCAACGGACGTGCAAAGGACAGTGAGATCGATCAGCAGGGAAGGAAGGAGGTTACAAAGTGACAGTGAGCAACCTCCTCTGCTACAGATGAAACAAAAAACTCCTCAATTTTTGCAAAAACTCAGCAGCTGACCAATACCAGGGACCTGCTGCCTGACAACATTTGCTTATTTAAGATCCAAATGATAAAATAACCACACAATGATTATATTTTCTCTTAAACTCTACACTTTTCTCAATTATAAAGTTGAGCAGACTCCTGCTATTCCTTATGCTGTGTGTGGGAGCTGCAGACAGGCATTTAATAATGCATGAATCAGAGGGAGGAAAAATCAATATCAGTATAGCAGTAATATAACATGCACAGTACAATGTTACATGTGAGAACTATTCTCGTGTGGTTTATACGATTTCAGTAATCCAGATTCAAATCCATTTGCGATGTGCTGCATACACATCATTTTGCAATGTGTACATGTGCTTAGCTTTCTTACTAGGTCATTTTTTTTCCTTTTGCTACCAACTCTTTTTTTAAATTTAGTAATTTTGTAAATTTTGTTTTAAAAAACAATTTGCAAAACTAACTGTAGAAAACAAAATCCACAATTGACCTACTTTCTGCTCATCTTCGCTTTCTGCTCCTTTATCATAAATGAATCAAATCACAGGGTTGTCAAACTTTGCTGCAATTATGTTTAGCCAGTTTTACAGGACCACGATAAAGGATTAATCACCTGCACAATTAAGCTGACAACAACTAGGATGCCAAGAGAAAGGATTGAACGTGCAAGCAGCCAAGAGTGGAGTTTTATACATCCTGCAAAAGAAATGACGCTCGGTCATGAAATAAATCAAATTTACAGTGATAAGTAGTGCAAATCTATAAGAGCATGTTGTTGTTTCTCATCTTATTTGCAATGGAATGTTTTAAGACCTTTAAAACACAATTTGATGACTGCTCTGTTTAATCACTGAAATGAAAAACAATGAATTGTGGATGTGACGAGGGAAAAAATAATAGTTGATCCTTCGATCCTAATAGTTGAATCCACGAGGGTATTCTGTTTCACAGCATGCTATTGTCCTGCTTGCCAAAATACACTTTCATTGTAGTCTTAATTACATCTAGTCCGTTTACACTTGTAAATTGTTTTTTCGTTTACGCTATGAATCATATTAGCCATTGAACAGTAAGTAAAGATAAGGATATCACCGAGCAATTAGAGCCAGAAGAATGCATTCTGGCAAGTCTGCTGTACTGTCCCACATGTAGCCAGTGATATGCTTCAGTTCCTTTTCTTTTGCCAAATGAAGATGCAGTGCAGATAAACGCAGATGTTTTGTGTCTGCACCACTGCACAAACCTTTGCTGTGTGTTTACTAGTATGCACACATTTCTATATGCAGTATGTGGTTATAACAGTCCACCGAGAGTAACAACTGTTAACATATGAGGCAAGCAGAGGTGTCAGATTACATGTAACATTAGCTGAAAACATTACAGAAGCTCATTTTGCTGTAAGCACAGTGCACCTCTGTAGCACAGACTGCTGAGTCTGCTTGAAGCACAGCTAGGAGCAGGAACACTGTCTCCTTCAACTCATGTAGCAATTCACAGCAGGAGGAAGAATGCAAATTTTATCCTTTCATGACCTCAGGTGAGGGAAGAAATGACCTGTTACAGGCTGCTCTGCTGAAAAGACACATCTGCTCTGTGTGGTGTCAAACCCACAGGTTTCAGGTTCAGGTATTTAAAAAAAGCCTGGCTTTAAGTTTGACATCCCATATTCTTTCAACACAAGCAACAGCAACTCACCGTGTACAGTTCATTGGTGACTTTCACTAACTCTTCATGCATCTGTACGCCGATGTCTTTACTCTGTAAAAAAAGAAAAACAGGAGACAGCTTTGTAGAGGAAAATAATACCACATTTAAAGGACAAATGAAGACAAGTATTCAAACATCTAAGAACAAGAACTGGGTTAGTTAACAGAACTGCTTTCCCACATGTGAGACACTTGAAAGCTGTGTGCCAGTTTTATTTTGTATGTGATGGATGTCAGCAGTATTGAAATGCTATCATTACGCTGCACCAGAAAAGATACAATGCCCAAAGTGCAAATGCAGACTAAAATAGAACAGCGCAGTAACTGCAGAGCATTTCCCATTGAGCGGAGTCGCAGTTTCCGTTCGGTTTTAAAGGATAAGAGCCCATGATGAATTGGACATGTCTCACAAAAGGGTTATAACCTAAGACGGGGAATGATGCCAGTGGAGAGTGAGCCTAGAAATCCGTTTGAGGTGATACAGAGTAATGCTCAGCTCAACCAATCCTGTTTTTGTTTTGTTTTTTGTCACCTCTCAGGGACTACTTTGTCAAAACAGCAACCTTGCAATTTCACATGTGACAGGCATTAGACTTTAGCACATTGAGTACATTTAGTCTTTGTTTAAAAAGATGCCAGAGTTGATTCATTTCCTTCCCCCCCCCATGTGTCATTTATTAACATCAAGACTGCAGCTGAACCAGGATACTGGAGTATAACAGGATTATTGTTCAGGAGAACTTTACCAGAATTTGAGCTAACATTTTGAAAAAGAAAAAAATATTTTCTGCAGGCAGTTAGTGTTTTTCTTAGCATGGGTTACAGGCCATCCCATTCTCATCAGGGCTACCATCAAGATACTGCAGAGCCCCCTAGAAGGCATAAATTACTCTAAACTCCTGCTGCTGTCAAATGATATGATACTGATATAAAATCCCTAAGGTGGTTGGGGGTGCTTTTCCACTTGCACTCTGCTACTCTCATGCAAAGCATATGTTATCTATACTCTTATATGTAACAGTATAAAGCATATATAGTATACTAAAGCATATATATAGTATATATAGTTTCAGACACATGTTTGAAAGACAAAAGTTTGGATAAATGAAAGAAAGTTACAGTTGTGGTCAGAAGTTTACATAAAGTTAATATAGCATGAGTGTCAAGCTAAGCTTTGGCTTTAATGATTTCTTTGAACTGTTGTTTTTTCCAGGATGGAATGATTGAACAGCATAAATCTTTACTGACTTTGGGCGGATGAGATTGAAATTTTTTTTGAATATTCTCTAATCCTTCTGGCTTCTGGCACAATTTCGGCTGAATGTTTGATCGCTCTTCTTGGCAGAAGGTGGTGGAGTCCATTCAAATTAGTTGGTTTCCTGGCACCAACCCACAAATTCTCAACGGGGTTGAGGTTGGAGCTTTGGGAAGACCATTCCAGAAGGTTAATGTTAGCCTCCTCTATCCTTTCTAAAAACCTGTCCTGATGTGTTCGGGATCATTGTCCTGATGGAACAACTGTGCCCAAGTTTCAACCATCTGATAGCTGCTGATTTTAGGTGAAGGTGAAGAATTTGTAGAGCTAGTCCTCCTTCATTATTCTAAACATCGTGTGCAATGCACTAGTATCACTGTAGTACACTAAAGTACATTTACTTGGTTACACTAAAAGTAAGAGAAGACAAAGGAATTTTTTTTTTTTTGTTCCTTTGTTTTTTTTTATGGGCTATAATGCAATGGTTTTACTGATCAAACCATTCGAGATCAAAATGGGAAATACATAACCCATACATTAAAATGAGTTTGACATCCCTAACTGATATTTTCATGCCCTTCCCCTAATTAGATTTTTTATATATTTTTTATATATTAATTATATTTTTACATATTACCTGTCATGACATTTGAGCAGATGAAATGTGTGTGTTAGTTACTGTGAGGGGAGCATGACCTCATTCATTTAATTCTGATTCTGACCTTTTTGAAAAGTCTGATGACATCTTCACCCACGTGCGCCAAACGGACAATGACGTTGTTGTTGTAGATGTCGCTGAGTGTGGCGTGGTCTTTGCTCTCGCGTCGGGTTTGATCCAAGACCAAATACCAGCAGTTCACAGTGGAGAGGAGATTTTGATCTTTCCTGAAACAGCGAGAGAAATACTTTGCTAATGAATGAAAGGCCTTCAGGAAATGTATACCAAATGGGATAAAGGCTAACAAGAAAACTTTTAAATGTTCATCTACATGCAAACTAAAGACACCTAAGAGAACGTATATGTATGGTCACGACTTTCTTACACCACCCAACATCCATTGTAATCCTAGCTTATTTACTATTTGGTGCCGCCTGTGGGCTTCACATATCAGAGATCAAGTGGTCACAGCTCATGTGGGGGGAATCAGCAAGTAAAGGCAGCATACGCACTTGTTGACACACAAACTCAGAAGGCATGCTGGCTGCCTCCTTGCTTAAGAGGACATGTGAGTTTAATTATCATCACACCAAAGATTTATTGGAGGTATTTTTCTTCTCATTTTGTCTTTAGAGAACACTTTAGCATGACAGCATATACAAATGCTCTGTGACACTGCTGGATGCACACAGCAAAAATAAAACTTTTTTTGCTATCAGCCAATAGCTGACCTGTGCTGAGAATCAGACCATTTGGGATGAATTAATTTCACAGTTTGCATTTCTTTGGGGATGTGAAAAAAAAATCAGACCACAGAATCCTTTTTGCCACACAACCTGAGCAAAAGGAAGAGTTTGGACATTTAAGCTAAGATCCCCATTTTCATAACTTCTAAAAAAACACATTATCAACTAAGATGGAAAGCATTAGAAAACTCACAGTAAATTTAATGTGAAAAGTTCGTCTTCATTTAATGGGGAACCTAATGCATCATGATTATACCAGCATGCCGCAAAGTGTGTCATTAGTAGAAACCAGCACTAAAACCCCAGGTAGCAAAATAAGTGCTTTAAACAACCATGTCTAATAAGATGATGACCTCAGTTTGTATCAGCAATATGCTGCACTAAAATCTACCCTTTGTAGAGTTATAAAGTCATGCTAGTTACAAGTTTTTATACCTCAAGTCAAGTTTTTTAAATAAGAAACCACTGACACGTCGCCCAAGACTGAGCACTGATAAGTTTACACTTGTGGGTTCCTGCCCAGTACTATTATTTATCAGTCAAACAGCAAGTTAAAAACCATCTCTCTTAAGACTCTAGCTTTTAAGTAGACTGCACAGAAACCACTCATGCTGAATAATAGTCACAAATAGTGACTCAAAAAGTGCTAAACATACACATGTGAAAATGTACAGTCATATCGGATGTGTCACATAATCTCTTCTCGATCTCTTAGTGTTGCATTCTAGATCATTGCTCATTGCTTACTGCGATCACCAAGTAGAGTTAGAAGCCTTACATATCCTTCCATGGCTGAAATCCCATGGCAGTAACATATGCTCTTAATACTGTGCAGCTTCAAAAATAAGATTTTTCTTAAAACGCAATGTCTGGTTCAGTTGTCTGTGCAATTAGTTCCAGTAAATAACCTTCAAATTAAAGATGCTTTTCTTGTGGTGAACCCGCTGCACTTTTTCTGATCCACAACAGCTTCTTCGTTTTCAGTGTGAATCAAAAATACGGAAGTTATTTTTGACTCTAATATTGGTTTTGAAGATCACACTGAAAGAGTAGTCCTGACTTGTTTTCTCTCAACTGCTGCAAAACTTTGATCAGTTTCATCTGTGGAGAATTGTATTTATGCTTTCATTTTCTTTTTGAAGTGAATTATAGCTGTTTTTCTGCCTTGGCGAAGCTCACTCTAATCTTCAGCTAGCGCTCATTTCTGCACTATAACAAAGGAGAAGAAAGGCACTATAGGCCCTCTCCAGCTCCCTCAGTGCATCCAAAACAATGCTGAAATGTAATCTAAGACTGTTCAAAACCTTTTTTGTTGTGCTATTTTTTAAACTCCTAAGAAAAAATTAACTCTGTCATGCACACGAACTGAACATGAACATGTTTCCATTTTATTGTCTTTTTTTGTCCAAGGCATAAACACTGCATTGTTTCAGTCCCATTCATAATCAGTATTATACACTGACCGGCCATTTTATAAGGTACACCTTGCTAGTACTGTGTTGAGTGTGTCTTTGTGTCTTTGTAACTTCCTTGATTCTTCAAGGCATAGATTCAATGTAGTGCTATAAAAATTCCTCTGAAATCTTTGGTCCATATTGACATGATATGGAAAAGTGTGATATCCTGGTGGAAGCAGCCATCAGAAAATTGTAAATGGACTGGTTGTTACATAGCGCTCTTCTACTCTGAACACTCAAGATGCTTTCCCCACCTGCCTCATTCACCCATTCACACAAGCACTTTTTTTTATGCAAGTTCTTCCTATGCACTGAAAAGCAACTTGGGGTTAGTATCTTGCCCAAGGATATTTGGCATGTAGACTGGAGCAGCCAGGGACCGATTAGTAGATGACCCGCACTTCCTCCTGAGCGACAGCTACCCCACATGGGCATAAAGGGTGCTAAAGGGATATGCCAAAAACCTGACCTTACTATCCCAGTGCCAAAGCCACAATCAAGACTCACTGGTTCATTAGACCAGGCAAGGTTTTTTTTACAAAATTATTATTATTATTATTGAAATATGCGCAATCATATATAAAAATACTAAGCCTGAGGTCCAAGCTCTGTATAAATCCACAGTGTTTCACTGCATTTATAGATATGCAGATATCTATAAATGCATTTACTGCATTGGCAGTGTGTTTGAGATCATTTTCATCCTGAAAAATGAAGGTGTTGGCACTTTCCAAAATCCGACTGTACATTTCTGCATTAATAATTCCATCAATATTAACAAGCTGAAATGCATGACAGAGTCCATCATGCTTTACTTGTGTTTTTGATGAATGTAGTCACTCACTGTTTACCTCTCTGCTGATCTCTTCTGTGCATACTTACTATGATTTGAACTACTATTCCATATGATCTGTTGCTACTGATGTTCAGTCCAGTACTTATGTGATTAGGCATATATCAGCTGCTCCTACCTGTTTCCCTTTCTTAAGAATGGCATCTTGACAGCCACAAATCCACTGAGAATATTTCTGATGAGGATTCAGTGAACACTAGATGTGTGGTTCTAAAGGTAATTTTGAGTACTGGTCATCAGCTTTTTCTTTTTGCTTTTCTTTTCATCCTGTAACTCTTTGAAAAGAACATGAACAAGCTATCCTTTCCCTATAGGCACTCCTTTCAAGCAGAGCAGTTGTTTGATCCAGGACATGGGATGGTGCTGACCTGACTGCCAATGTTTGGCTGTTGGCTGCTCGTCAAGTTTTCAGGACAGTTTATGTGCCATTGTTGTACAACTATAACAAGTACAACAACACTTGTTTCAAGAAACCTTTAGGAGAATGCCACCCTCATATGAATTACAATTTAGTGACAGTGAAACACACAGCGCACCTACTAACTGCTACAAACGACACCAAACATGTTCTTGAAACATAGAACGATTTGAATTTTCTCACAGGTAGCACTTTGGTATAGGAGGTTTTGAAAATGTTCCCAGATGTTCTCCTGATAGCCCTTTTAGTAGCTGCAAATTAAAATATGAAAGAACGACTGATAAGAAAAAAGTGGGCAATAAGTTTTTGCTGTTTGAAATAAACTATCACAGTGAGAGTGCAGAGCTTGTTCTAAGACTCCAACAGAGAGGACCACACAGTATTAATAATGGCTGAGACTTCATCCAGTCATTTCAATGGAGTCTTCAAGTAAGGAATCCAGCTTTTGACAGACGGATATAGTGATAACAATATATTATGACAGGGGGAAATCTGGGACAGTGGGATGAGAGAAGCCATGAGAGGGTTTTTCCTAATAGGGGTCTCCCTTTGAGGGTATGCTCCATTTATCAATGTGTCAGTGGAGGAGCTCTCCACCATGATTACGCTTCCTGTCCAATTGGCTGGAGAGGCTGAAAGAGAGCTGGAAAGACCTCTCCTGAATAAACCAACGAGTTAGTTATGCCTGACTTACACAGCTAGGTCACATGAATGGATGCCTATGCTGTAATTTTCTATATTGCTAATCATTGCTATGACAGATAGTCTTTCATTTGTCAAAATAAGTAAAGGCACGTTTTTCTGTATTTTTAACTGTTATTCTTAAAATCTAATTTGATTGTTTATTTTTGTTTTTAATTAATTGCTGAATTGCTAAACAAACAAACAATTATAACTGTGATTTTAAGAAAACATAAGTATTCTTTTTTTTTGGCTAGGGCTTCTATAGGAATAAATGGCAATGGGCAGCATACACAACAGAACTACAGATCTTGATCTGAAAGTCAAGAGTCTGTTGCAGGCTGGTTTTAACAGAGAGGAAGTGGCTTCTCAGCACACTGCAGGGTATGCTTGTTTCATCACCAGTAATCTCCCACATACAAACAGCTTAAGCCATTTAAGTAAACCCAAGTAAAATAACCCCTATTGTCTGGTTCTTTAGATTTCTAAATGAAGCTGTGATTTATTTTCTGCATCCATTGAGAAAATATGAGTATCTGAGTAGCACCCTGGCATGAAGAAGCTGTTTGAGAATGGAAATAAAATGACAGCCACAGAGAAAAGAAAGGGGGGTGGTGGTAAAGAGTCTGACCTAGTTGGAAAAAACACAGCAGCCTGAGGCCACAAGCTTCCTTGGCCCTGGCTTCATTTCAGGTCATTTCTTCTGCTTTCATCTCCCCTCTGTTTCTTTTTTAAATTTTTCTGTTTATCCCTCCTCTCTTTTTCCTTTGTCTCTGTTTTAACTGTCTGTGTAGCAATCAGCATCAAATATATGGGGGTTGTTTAGCAGTCAGACACATAGGATACAAATGTTCCACTGTGTAAAAGTCTTTGGCTGGACTCACTTGAAGTGCTGGTGCTCTCTGGAGGAGCGGATCTTGGAGGAGTAGCGCTCAGCCAGTTTGTCCAGGCCTCTGGAGTACTCAAGCTGGAGCTCGGCCTTTCTGCGGAAGAACTCCTGCAGGTCCTGCAGCAGCTGCAGCCGGGACTCAGACTGCTGCTCCAGACAGCGGAACTGCTCCACCAGCTGGTTACGGATCTCTGCATATCAAAAAGGGAGACTATGTTCAGAATAAATACCGCCTCTCTGGGGGATCAGGCTTGCATGCTGGGCCTTACTTCTGTCTGCCAAACAGGGCTGCAGGTCAAAATTAAACCCACAATCTTTCCACAGTGGATTGAGCAAAGCATGTAAACACGATCAAGCTAGCGCAGGCACTAATAAAAGAGCAAAGTCGTCACAATTGGATAAAACCGGACGTCAAACTGTATTTGTCTGCTGTCTGAGTTTGTGCGTGTGGTGAATGAGGTGGTGGTGTGCATGTGGGGTGGGGGGACCAAATGCTGGGGTAGCACACGTGTATATGAGATGCAAGTCTGATGATTACAGCCGACAGCAGAGAAAATATAAAATAGGTCAGCTTCTCAAAATGCATTGTGCTGAGCGAGCCTTAAGAGAAGTTTGACTTGAGAAAACAAATCAAAGGCATTCTTACAATTATAAGATTACTGTGGTTTCTTTTCATAACATCTGGAAAGTCTGATGCTGTTCATTGAAAATGACAATTAGGGATAAATGTGTTTCAGTCCTTTTTTATAAATACAGCTGGGACAATATTGGATGTTTGATAGAGAAGCAATATTAGTACAAGCTTTAGATTTTTATATTGAGTATGCCGGTCAATTTTCAGGAGATATTCAGACATGTTTTTCTACTCTAAAGCTAATATAATTATTTACCTTCCTGAACTTCTTCTCTGTGGCCATATTTTAATGACTTACCCCCACCACGACCAGACAGTCCCTACTGGTATTCCTGAATACCTCTGGGATTTCAGGTAATAAAAACATCAAATAAAACAGTAAAATCCCCTTTACAGTCTTACATTAACACTAAAAAGGAAAACAAATCACATTCAATGTCTTCCACGTACAGTTTATGGCAAGGCTGTCATAAATCCGAAGGTTAAGAGGCTGCTGGCTGTGAACCATATATCATGTCAGGACTGAGGGCTGTGTTTAAATACCCTGCTACTGCCAATGTGCATACAAAAAAGCAGCAAGCATCCATAGGAGTTGGCTAGAACGGATGCTAAAAACAGTAAACAGCTCTTATGTAGCACTTTTATGTTTCGTTAAATCTTAATCATAGCCTCCTTGTAACTATCACTCTGTATTGCAGAATTTTGCTGAGGAAATTTTTCGTGCTGCGTAATTTTGCTGAAAGCAGATAAACAACCATCTTAACTTCCTGCCCAGCCTTCTCCTGCATTATCACAGATCTCTGAGAGAGCAGTAGTTATTTTACCATACACCACGCTGAACTGAATCACTGGTAAATTTACATCTCTGGATTAATCAGTCATAGAACCACAAAGGGGGCGGGGTAAACAACGCTTCTCTTTGTACAAGACAACAAGATACAGCTGAGATGGCTGAAGATTCCACTATGACAGACTGTTACAACCATGCATAAGATCCTGAGCACTGAAAGACACTTTGTATAAATGTATCAATGGAAAAGATTGCTCAGCAGAAGAAAAGGCCATTTGTTAGCATCTAAATGGTGCTCCTGTATCTAGAATAAAAGGTTTTTCTTTTTCTTTTTAATCTTCCCCCAAACGACTGTGTGCGAAAAATGTGAATGAGTGAGAGAGAGCGAGAAAATCTGTGTAAATATGTAGTCCCTTGCTATCTGGAGATGTACCCCTCATGGTCCCCACAGTTGCCCAGTTGCCTGGTTACATGCCTCTGGAGGCATTTCAATGAGAGCAGGCCAGTTCCCTGTTCTGACAGTCGCAGCAGTCAGTCTGTTTAGCATAATGACCAAGGACAAGGGCAACTTACTCTGCTTCGAAATACTCAACAAACAGCCTATGATGATGAATGAGACAGCAATCGGGTTCAGAACAGAAGGAATGGTTATGTGCTAAAATAGACCACTGAACAGCACAATTTGTGGGCCTCTGTGACTGAAATTATTTTAATCGTATGGGGAGAGTTTAAAAGAGCGAGCAAACAATATAATGAGTTGATGTAAATTGATTTCACTGCACAAATTTATAAAGGAAACATCAAACAGACTTGTGATATTTGCACTTGCTCTCCTGTGAGCATGTTATTTTTAGAACTTAAACTGTTACTAGGGACTGTGCAATACTGCAGTACTTTCGATGAATCATTCAAGCCTTTGCAGTGTAATGCATAATTACACAGAGCTAGCAAGGAGTTCAAGTGAATTATATACATTGAAAAAAGCGTCAAAAGCTCTCTAAATCTGACACTTTTCTATCTTTTCACTGGTGACACAAGAGCCATAAAATACTGAGCCAGACATGCTTCCTCTGCATGTGAACAGTGTGCAGCCAAAGTGAATAAAATGTTCCACACCTAAAGGCTTGTGGAAATTCACTAATAGGACATTTGTAGCTATTCCCCTTCTAAACCATATGGTTAACATCCAGAGACGCAGTGGTAACTTTACCAAGCATTTTCAGCAAAAAATAATTGCTTACAGAGACTTAGATGGTAACCCTGCAGCTTAATTAAATAAAGAGAACTTGTATAATTGCTTGCATCATAGAGGAAGTACAAAGTACGCAGACAGCAAACCCAACCTGAATTTGGGGGCATCTTTGCTTGTTGCCTTGTAGCTCTACAAATGATTTCTAATTTATGGTATCGCAATGGTGTCTAGTTGTGTATGCATTTGCTTTCTGAGATGGGGTTTTTAACCAATGCAGACTTGCTCCCCAGCGGTCCTCCAAATCCCAACTGCACAGTGCTTAATGTGCATGATACTGTGCATCAGTTGAATGGAGAAATTATGGGTTAGTGGTGGTAGGTAGTGGTGGTGGTGGCAGCTTCAGACACCCTGTCTACCTGGCTGTGTTAAAAATATGTAACCTAATCAGTCTGTGGGCTCTTGCTTGAGCTGCTGAGGGCTGAATTGAAACTGAGTGTTACAAACAATTAAAGCTGTCCACTGCAACTGCAGTCTATATTTTTCATACTGTATTTTTTTTGCACAGCTGGTGCAACCAGAGCACAATTGTGGTGTGGTGTGGTAGGAGACAATGTACATGCTTTTTGGCTAACACGTGGGCCAGAACAAGGACCAACATTTGGGGGCAACATCATTCACCGTGAATGGATGAAGAGAGAAAAAAAAGAAAATATATAGTATGGAAATTATAGATGGTGCCTACAGTGGACACTTTGTTTCTAACACTTGTTTTCACTTCAGCTCTTTGTATGTTAAAACTCTGACCTTCTCTGTTGATGACCAACAACAGCACGTGCAGGAGTAGCTCACAGACTGGTTGTAACACATTTTTTGTCACTGCCCCCATCTGACAACAAACACTCTGTGCAGGTAGGTGCGCATTCTGCAGCTGTGGTTGTGCATTGGCATGTCGTGCCAATGCACAACCACAGCTGAACCATAATTTCCCCCTATTTGAGCTCCTGCATCACTGCAGGATAAAGGAACAAATATCACATATCACTGGCACCCACATATCCCATTCAAGCTAGCTTAGTACAGTTACTGCGATGGCCAGCAGCAATCTCTGGGGTTAGTTAGCCATGCATGGCTAGTCATACAAAGTCTAACCCAGAGTGACACGTTGACATAATTTGGTACAAATCAAGGTTGTGTTCTGTGGACACGTGTCTTCTTAATGTAATAATAGCTATGGCATGACTCTGTAATCTATTTGCTTGAGATTTCATTACTTCTCCTCACAGTTTGTGCAGCCAAAGGCCAAAAAACATCAGAATTCCAAGCAATTTTCACTTTAAACTGGGTAAGAACTCAACTGTCAGCACAGCATTTAATACACGATACCAAAAAACAGGCAACAAAGATGTCGTTTCACTGTCGCGATGCAGTGCTGACATTTTGAGACAGCATCATTCTGTGCATTCTTTCAAGCTGATGAATACCCAGAAGGGGGTATGTCTGGATGCATATCTGCAGTGAATATGGGGTCAGAAAGAGAGCTTATTCTAACACCTGTATTGTTACAAATGCATTGTCAGTAAACAAAAATGTCACAAGCGTTTCCACTTCATACTACTCTACTCTGCTTTTCATTCTGTAGTAGCATAGCAACAGCACATCTCGCAAAGGTTTTCTGTTATGGACTATTAGAGCGATTAGTGCATACGACTCCAAACTGATCCAATTGCATTAAAGATAATGGGTTTTAAAACTAGAAGTCCAGAATGACACATGACAGGGGCATCCCCTCATTTAATTGTGCTTTAGTGTCAGATTAGACAGAAGCCTAGAGACACTTCAGGGTGCTCAGCTACACAGTCTAGAACAACAATATTCAGTTGAATAAGGAAATACTATAAACAGTATAAAGAAATATTTAATAATAATTAGAATTTTTTAACACATTTTATGTGATTGGAAACATTAACTCCCACGTAAATTGTAACTGAGACCTGACTGTCTGCTGAAATGTGGCATGTTGAAAAATGCCACAAAGTGCATTAGGCTTGTGTGTTGAACTGCTGTGCAATCAGCAATTCAGCATTATTGGAGGCCAGTGTCAGTGTCAGAATAAAGCTCCCACAGCTCTGAACCGATCCAAGCTCAGTTTGCAAATGAGCTTAAGATGTCAGCTTAAAAGCTTTTCCTGAAATCGAGACGATGGCGCTCTAACAACTGCAGAGCTGATGTGTAGACCGGAGGAAGAACATGTGAATGCGAGTGCAGGAGACAAACAAACAAACAGAGATAGTGACAAGGAGAAACTCCACCACACTTCTGACTGAAAATGCTTATCATACTCTTCATTCCAGACACATGTTAATAAGCTCTTGACATTTCCTTGTAGAACAGCAATGAGGTCTAATGTGTTTATATAACAAGAAGCATTCTGGGTCAAATTTTGGGCTGATACCAGCGTTTAAGATAAGCTCTTAACTGATAAACAGTGCAGATGATTGTGTTTGTTCATTTTGTTTTCGAAAATGTTAATAAACATCCAATAAGTCAGCTGATGTCATAAAGCTGATATATTAGCATATTCCTAGTATATAATGATAATGTCATGAAAATTAATGAGTTTAATGTCTGCTGGGGTCCAGTGTGAAATTAAAACATTCATTTAGTCTTATATCATGATATAAAAAATTTAATTGCCTATAACATTTCAAACAAAGATGAAATGATGAAAAAAATCAATGTTGGACTTAGTTTAGGTTTAATTCTGGCAAAAAAGGGAGACTGGAGTTTAGGTATAGAAGAAAGTGGTTTTGTGAATATGTGTGACCGGGTAAATGGGGCTAGTATAATCTTAGCCATTTGCTCCTTTAAGCACACCATCTGCTATCGCTAACTTACTGTACAGATTTCAAAGAAGTGCTGATTGTCTAATCTAAATCTCATCAAAGTAAGTGTAGAGAGGCCTATAATTACAATATCTGTCCATGCAACCATTTTTTCAACTTATCTAATTCTGGGTTGTGGGTGCCTATCCAACCTTCATGGGGTGAGAGGCAGGCTACAAGCTGGACAGGTCGTGAGTCAATCTGTCGCACGACTAACACAGAGAAACAGACATCCATTCATGCTCACATTCACACCTATGGTCAATTTAGTATCACAAATTAACCTAACCGCATGCCTGACTTTGGACTGTGGGAGGAAGCCAGAGAATCTGGAGAGAACCCACACAGACACAGGAGAAACTCCACACACCAAGGCCCCACGCTGGATTTAAATCCAAGACCTTCTTGCTGTGAGGCAAAAGTGCTTAGCTCCGCACTGCCTTGTCGCATAACCAAAATAGTCAAGCTTATTTTGGTGCTGCAGTGACAGAACAATGCCTGCAACTGGACAATGTACGTGCAGTATGACAAGTTAATTAGCTAAAGTATAGCCTATAGTTAATATTTATGAAACCAGACCCAAACTGGAATGTCTTACTAGGTTTGCACATATTTATCTGCCAAGCATTAGTATCTCAGTTCATTTTTTATTTTTATTTTTTTTCTCAGTGGACTGATGAACTAGTTGAATGACCTTTCCAGTTCTACCTAGTTTGAAAAATATCAACCTATGGTACAAGGAAGCTGCCCTGTCTTTGCGGTAGCCTTACATAAAACTACTTCCCTGATAGCTGATGCACCAAGCGTTGAGACCTAGTACCGTCTAAAGTTATCTCTAAATGGCTGGGAGGATATCCCACCCATTTACAACCTGCACTGTCTGCTCCAATCCAGCATCAGTGTTCCTGCCTCTCCTCTCTCTCTTTCTCTCTCTGGGTGGTTTAGCCAGTCACATATTTAGTGGCAGACAGTGAAATCCTTTCATGGTTCATAATTCATACAGACAGCATACATTATTTATGGACTTTCTGAACTGTTGGCTGTGTGACCTTCTTGAGTAATCACTCCTTATCCTTACAGTGTGATGGGAAAACTCACTCATAAATATACTCCCTTTAAAGACTAACACCGTATCATTTAATTTTGGCTTTTTACTAGATATATTTGCATGTTTAACTGAATACATATGGGGGGAAATCTCAGGTTACCTGATTGGTAGAACTATAAAAAAAGAAAAGGAAAAAAACTAAAACAAAAACAAAAAAAAACAAAACAAATAAAACAGCTTCACTTTTAAACAAATTATGACGGTCTAATAGCTGGCACATATATATACAGACTAGGCATGCCACAACCCTGACACTCCTCTCCTGCAACACAGATACCGGTTAATCCAAGGTAATTTCAAGTAATAACCTCACCCCAGATTGACAACTGGAGTTAACGCTTGAATGCAATGAACTAAAAGACGTTTTTTTTTTTCTGGTGAAAACAAATGACTCGCATACAACTATAAAATCTGTCCCAGCCCACAAGACTGAATACTGAAGCCAAATAAAGCTTGTGGTAAAGTTACGCAATCGTGCCTACACACAGACAATAACAATACGCTCGGGCCTGCACGTTACCAACCTTTCACTTGGGTCTCATATTCGGCAATAATCTCTTTGTCCTTCTTGACTTTCGCCTGAGATGACATTTTTGGGGAGAACAGATTGTGCAATCCTCAGGCAGGAATCTCAGTAGCCACGATGCAGCGTTAGCCCTTGTGCAGTCCTCTCCATATAGTACAGCAACAATCAGACGTGAATCATCGCCCGCTTGACACACACAACTTCGGAGATTAAACGCACTTGAGGTTCTGCGATGTTGCTGCGCTGCGTTCAGGGCGACGTCGATCTAAAAGTGCAGAATTATTCTCTCGGTCCCCAGCCCCTCCTCTTCAGCAACACTCCTCAGTGAATCGCAAAGCGGTCCCCTTTTTTTATTTACATTTCATAAAGCCTCCGCTAGGAAACCTACTAGTCTCAGTGATAATAGCACAGAGCGCCTTCTGCACGTCCAGACTGCCCTTTTTCACCCTTTCTCGCTCTCTCTGCAAGTTCAATGCTGCAGCAAAAAAAGGCTGAATGGATGTGAAAGTCAACGCGAGGCTCCTCCTCCTCCAGCTCCCTCCCTTCTTCCCTCACCACTTTTCTTTTCATGGATGATTTAAGATTCCTCCTGTGTGTGAACCGAAAAGCCTTTGCCAATAACAGAGAAGATGTCTGGAGCTGAGGGGAATATTGTTTGTGGATGATCGGGATTTAGCTGATCTGTTTCGAGAACATCAGCAGCGTAAACCTGCAGAGCACAGGAACAGAGGGAGTAGCGTGGATTAATCAGATGTGATTATATTTAAATCAATTTACTTATAGCTCCGGTGGTGAACAAAGATTTGTCATTACAAATATTCTTAGTCTAAACATTAAGGAAAATACACGTTATATACACAATGTATGCAGAGGACCAGTAGGATTGTAACCGAGTACATTTACTCGACTGGTTTACTTAAGTCCAGGTTTAAAGTACTTTTATTTTATTGAAGTATTTCTTATACTACTTCCTGCTTGTAAGTCCTTATATTTTAGATGCACTTATTGCATTATTAGCATCTATTTTAACCCTTTCGCTTCTTATTATTTAGCAGATTAATGACTTTGTTGCACTTCACACACAGACTGCAGGCTGAAACGTGTCTTTTTGATAAAGTTTATGGTTAGAGCTGGAATCAGGTGACCCCGAATCCCTCCTTCATTGTGCTGCAATAGCCTTAGGCTGCTGGGATGTTTCCCATGATGCACTGTGCATTTCTTCTCTACCCAACTCTCATGTTTATATACCACTATTACAAATGTTTAAAACAGTTTTCGTATTTATTAAGCTCTGTTTTCTCTTCCATAGTGTCCCTTTTGTCCTGTCCTCCTCTGCACTCTTCTTTTTCCCTTCACAGCTAACCGGTCACAGGAGATGGCTCCCAGAGCCATGGGGGTTCTGGGAGGTTTCTTCCTGTGGAAGAGGAGTTTTTCCTTCCCACTTTCACCATGTTTTTTGTTTATAGGGAGTTGCCTGATAGTTTGCGTTTTCTTTCATATATTGTAAGGTCTTTACCCTACAATGTAAGATGCCTTGTGAATTGACACTATTTAAATATAAATTGAACTGAAGTAAAAAATTTAATTAGTATACATTAGGCTACCCATTTACATATAAGCAATTAAAATAATCAACAACTAAAAAAACTAAAGACAATATAATATAATACAATGTACATGATTCTGAAAGGTGGAATTCTATAAGGTATCTTTACTTTTGGCAATTCAGAAGTATTATGATTATACAACTTGTGCACTACTTAAGCTGCTCGAGTACAATTATAAATTTTAGCTAAGTAAAAGTATTTATTCTACTCTGCAAAACAATTACCCAACACAAAATTATATTTAGTCTTGTGCACCACTTTTATAACTGATGTAATAGAACATGTTGTGCAGCCTGAAAATCACACCCAGTGTTTGCTACATGTGTGAAAATTTTCTTATGAAATATTCTGACTTCCTGCAACCACAGCCTTTAAAGAAAATCCAGGTTCATAGCACTATAATCTCTGAATCTCAGTAAAAAGAAAAAAGAAAGAAAGAAAAAAAAGAAAAGAAAAGCAAAGTCCTGTGTCATTTTGGGGCAGCTGCAATAAATGTGAGTCTTTGTTATGAGAAAAACTATACAGAAACAACTTTGATAGGATTTCATCAGTTTGAGGGAACTTGGAAATGACAGAGTTAAAAACGTAATGTTGAAAAAGCTCCAACATTTTGCCAAAATACTGACTTTCTACTCGTGCAACACAACAATATTCTTCTGCTTGGACACGTCTCAGTATTAGGAATACTGTTCACTCAGCTCACTGGTTTCTGTTGTGTGGGAGCCACAGTGAGCTCATTGCAATATTTTTGTCATTAGTGTGCACCCACGACATCCATTCATAGTTATGTAGGTACAAGTGTGGGTGTTTTTGACATAAAATATTTGGAGGAGCAAATTTTTGATCTTCTTTCAAACGGTGCCTACAGACTCTGTCACTCAAAATGAAAAAAATGTCAACAGATTTTCCGTTTTTATTTAATTCTATCATTTGAGCCAATAAAAACATGACTGCCATGTGAAAAAGTATATTCATACCTCAATATTTATCACACCTTTAAATCCATAGACTTAGAACTGTGGGTCCTTCATTTGGTGCCAATGACTACAGGCTTCTTAAAGATTGACAGGTGAAACAAGTCTCATAAAATCTTTGACATAAAAGGGTTGGTGTTCGTTTTGAAACTGAAGTGTGTAGAATCACCGTGGCACTATCGAAAGAGCTTCAGAGAAAAAATGGTAACATATAGTTCTGACAAAGTAATAAAAAAAAAAGTCCAAATGATTTTAAATAGACCGTGCTCTACAATTAAAATAAAGTGGTGTTCACAGTGGTGTTTCCACCCCAGCAAATTCAACCACAAGAGTGGAGTGTTTGATGCAGAAACAAATTTCCAATAACAAGAAAATTCATCACAAGATCAGCAGGTGACTCTTACAACTGTTGGTGTCAATGTGATTTTGGCTACAATCAGAAAGCGACTGCAGAAATGTGACCTGCATGGGAGGTGTGCTTGGAAAAATCCTTTGCTGGCTAAAAATATTATCAGAGACCAGCTACAGTTTGCCAATAAACATATCTGTAAAGACCAGGTCTGTTGGAATAATATGCTCGGGACAGACAAATCAAAGATAGTGTTGTTTGGCTACAGTAACAGCAAACATGTTTGGGCAACAACCAAAGGCAGATTTTTAGGAGAAGAAGCTCAGTTCACTTGTGAAGCATGGCAGTGACTATGTAACAGTCTGGGTTTGTTCCCCTGCCTCAAAGATTGAGGCATGCCTCAAAGATTGAGGCAGGGGCACTTGATTCGTCTGTCTGAATCACAGCAAAGAGTGCTTAAAGATAATGTGAGGCCATCTGTCCAAAAGATGACGTGGAGCCTTCAATGAGACACTAGTGAATCCACCAAAGAATTGCTCAAAAAGAAGAAGAAATGCTGGATTATGTGGCGAGACTAGTGGCCTAGTCAAAGCCCACATTTGACTCCAGCTGAGATGTTGTGGGAGGAATTGGAAATAAGCTTTAAATGCAAGTAAACCCCCAAACATTTTGCACGTGACAGAATTTAGCATAGAAGAGCTTTCAAAAATTTTAGAACTGATGTCAGAGTATGTGAAATTATGCATACCAGTACAAGCAGTTGTTGTTGCCCAAGGAAATAATACTGTGGTTTCTGAGATCTTGTCTTTTCCACTTGAATTCTACACCTATTGTTCCTAATGGTTGCGTTCAAGTGCAACATCTATATCTGAACAGATCAGATTCAGAATTTTTATTTATCTGAGTTTAATCAACTCCATCATCTCCATGTGTTGAGCTTTTTTCTTTCTTTCTTTCTTTCTTTCTTTCTTTCTTTCTTTCTTTCTTTTTTGCATTATCAGTCTTGAAGTGTCAACAAAACAAGCTGATTCATACTTTGTTTGTAATTGGTGAAAGTTGGGCTATAAGAAAAGCCTTCTGGTGTAACTAAACATGGTGTGCATTGCTGCATTAACAGTGATAAAACACTTCCCCAGAGAAAGTGTGTCGCTCTGCTCTGCATTTCCCCTATGAGAAGTGCATTTCACACAGTTTGCTGACACCTTCTGTCAAATGACTTCCTGTATGATCTCAAGTGCAAATGTGTGCAACGTCTTTCATCTTTAATTCTCCCAAAATGTGTTTTTGTCTCAGAGCAATGTAAAGTGGTGTGTAAGACAGGGATAATCGAGCCTGTGAAGAAATTGCATTTTGGTAAGAGATCCCCATCTGCCTTTGCACTAAATTTTGGGGGAAATCTCTCAGCGAGCTCATGGTGGAAAGCCCCTGAGAAATCTGCAGTCCCTATCATGCAATCTTAACAATCGCAATTTCTAATTTTTGCTGTGGAAAAGTTACTCACCAACTGACTGCGTACCTGTTAAAAGTTGGGTGGGTTTGAAAATAATGTGAAAAACCTGTGTGTAACTCTGCTAAGGAAACTTTAATGACATCCAGGTCTTTATGGGCAGTTCATAGTATTGGTCATTACAGCTCTGGTACTTTGGTATTACCAAAATCATGTTTTATGTTTCTGTAATGGCTAATCCACCAATATGTGGAAGCTCTTTAACTGAAATGACTATTTTAATGCTCAGCTATAATGTGTTATAAATGAATTTCCACATTGTTTTTTTTTTTATTAGATTGTCAAACTACACTTGTTTACCTGCACTCCTGAACAGAAAAAAAATATTTTTAGTGGCTGAACAATACACGAGATTTGCTCAAATTTGGGGAAAAACAAAAAGTTGAATTCAGTTCAGTAAATTCACTATTTTTGCTTTTGTTTGTTTTAAATGTGGTTTTGACAGATTTGAAAAATATTAGTGTTTTCTGGTTACCACTCGAGTCACAGCATTAAGTCTCTAATGGCAAGTGTATGCCCACTGTGGGTTTTAATCAAGTTGTAAGAGTTAGACCTTTTTACATGGACAAGAGTATTTTGTTTTTTTGTTTTTTGTTTGTTTTTGTTTTGTTTCCCTTAATACGTTTTGTTGAACATAACTTTATTTTGGTGTATGATAAGGTATTCTGCTGAGGTCATTATGGAAACCTGGATACATTTCTTTGATACAGTTCATACATGTTTCTGAAAGGCAAGCAACACGAATGCATATTTGTTTTCATAGCTTCATTCACAGTGATGTGATGTGATCATTCGTGGATATTATACTTAAATGTTTGCCAACAGGAACTGAAGCTTTGTGTTGGTTCTCCTCCCCTGTATGAGAAGGACGCGCACAATGCTACTGAGGAACGGTAAAGCTATGACACCCTCTGCTGGTATACAGTTTAATAAGCAAGCAACAAATTACCAGCTACCAGTGCCATAATTTCTTCATAATTAATTAGGTTCACCAGTTCAAAAATGTCGCGTTTCTTGCTGATTTTCTTTTTATTTAATTTGTCATTTAGTAGTAAAATGATAATAACATGATGTCGCCGAGAAAAGAAAAAAGAAGAAAAAACATACTTGAGCCATCTAACTCCAAAACAGGTCATCAATAATTAGTTTCGGTACACAAACACGTCATCAACAAAAACCACTTGTTTCTATGACTCTCCATAAGTCATCTAAAGGACGCTAAAAATAAACCTTTCTCAATACCAAAGGGAAACTGAACTATGTTGTTGCTGACCTTAACTTTATGACATCCTCTTTAAAGTATGCTTCCTTTCATCACCTTGGAACCACGACCTGCTTTTTCTCGGTGATGTCACGGCTCCGAAATGTACGGACTAGCTGCTTTTCTTTGAAAGCGACACTGTCACGCTGCAGTCTCTGTAAGGTGTAATTTGAGCCGAGGTGCTCAGAGTAAACATGGTTAATTGTCAGGTTAAATCATTTCTGTCTGTGTGAAGTCGGTGATGTGTGGTTTTTGCAGTGTCTGACACCGCTTATTGTGAGATAGGCCATTGCGCAAAACTGTTTGTCACCGGCCACACCTTTTCCACGCCTTCCTAAAAAGTTACAGTTAAGCCGAGCTTAAAGACATAAGCGAGACGCCAGGGGCTATGGACTGCATTGTTCACGGAGCAGCTCGAGTGCCAGACTTTACAGAACCATGTGGTGGACACTATTGTCAGTCATTACTGGAGTGCTTATACTAGTTCTCCGTTTCTCCACTCGCAGAAGGTAAGATAAGTGTTACAACATGTTGATTTTGCAGATAATAAATTAGTACTAAGGCTTGTTTACTGTGTAAATGCATATTTTGCAAATGTTATAGCTTCACCGATTACTTATTTCTTTTGTTTGGCGCATTTAATCCTAATCAAAATTCATTAAAATGAACGAAAAGTAGTTGATATTAGATCACTACTTTAACGCTGTATCACTAATTGAATATTTAGCATTTGGGGTTGCTTTTAACGGCAAAATATAGTGTGATTTATACTGAAGACGACTTGCCAATTGTCTTTTTAACTAAAGAAATCCTCCTTTTGGCATTGCTTAATGCGAATGCAAACCTGTTGTGTCAGATTCATGTAAAGTGAAAGGAAGCAAACGCTAGAGCATTTGCGATATGAATTTGCGTGTATGACAGGCGGAGAAATGAGCCTCCTCTGGACGAAGGTTGGATTCCATGGCTGGGACATGCCATTGAGTTTGGGAAAGATGCTGCAAAGTTTTTGGCCCGGATGAAAGAAAAACATGGAGATATATTCACAGTAAGTTCTGATTAATTATGTCATGAAACGCTGTGTGGCAGGCAGGAGATGAGGACTCAAAGTGCAGGACTCACAGACTCAGGGGATGAACTCAAAATCACAGCTTTATTTGCTGGTCACAGCAAAACGAGCATACAAAGTGAACTAAGCTAAACTGGGAAACAAAGACCTAAAACTCACAGGGAGAGCCACACAGCAAGAGGGACGACACAACACTGACTCAGAGAAACACAGGGTTTAAATACACTGGGAAGTAACGAGGGGAATGAGACACAGAAGGAGAGCACAGCTGGGAGAAATCAGAACTGAGGAGACAAGGGAGCAAAGTAGGATACACTCACATGAGACACAGACCTTCAAAGTAAAACAGGAAGACGCAAACTAGACTAGGGGAGACAGAGCAACTAAGAAACACAGACAACACCAACAACAAAGAGACACAGAGGGCAGCTACTAAATACTCAGAGAACTAAACAGAATACAAGAAAACCAAACTAAGACACTACACTAAAGAATAAGCTGGGACAACAAAGAGAACTAAGAACATAATACAAAAAACTCAGAGGCACAAGAAACTCAAAACACTGGGTCACTGACCCAGGACCATGACAAATTAATTTAATACTTACTCTTTGAATCCAAAAGCTTGAATGCAGTTTATTTTTTTAATCGTAAAAAATATTATACTGAACATTTCGGGGATAGGTGAGGTGAGCAAACTAACAATCTGTCCTCACAGGTGCGTGTTGCCGGTCTCCGTGTGACAGTGCTGTTGGACCCACACTCATTTGATAGTGTGCTGAATGACAGAGATTCCTTTGATTTTACCCGGCTCAGAAGCCAGGTCATACAAAAGGTGTTCAGTCTGCAGCTGACAAACATCGAGCCTATCTTGGAGAGGAAATGGATGGAACAGTAATAAATATGTCTTTATCGATTTTATAAGTAACAAAATTATATGACTGAAATCAGTGTTGCAAATCTTAATGCTATCTTTAATTTGCATTTCTTAGGCATTTTCAAGGTTGCAGCCTTCCCAAGCTCAGCAGCTCCATGAACACTCACCTTCAGACCCTGCTCCTGCATTGCCACAATGGGTCCGCCCCTTCAGAGTGGAAACAAGAAGGACTTTTTGACCTCTGCTATAGTCTTCTTTTTAGGTAAGGCATAATATTTTAACCTAGAAAAAATACTGCATCTAATATTTTAAAAAGAACATGATAAACATGGTGGTATTCTTATGCTTTTACCTGTGACAAACAAAAAGAGTTTTTACTGTTTTTGTTGTTGTTATCAGGGCTGGATATCTTACATTCTTTGAGAGGACAGACAACGCGGCTGCTGCTTACCAAGAGTTTCGCAAATTTGACAATCTTCTCGCCAAACTGGCTCGTGGCTCACTCAGGCGCGGTAAGTTGCACTGCAGCTTAACAAAAATAAAACAGATGTTCGATGGACATATAAACTAAACTCGCATCTGCGCAGCACCATAATGCAAATGTTTGATGGTTTCATTACAGAAGAACGCAGAACAGTCAGCCACTCACAGGAGCGACTGTGGGAACTGCTTTCCCCGCACGGGCTGAGGGGAGGGTCAGAGTCAAGCACCTGGCAACAAAGTTACTGTGACTTCCTACAACAGGAGGGGATAGATGCAGATATGCAGAAAAAAGCCCTGCTGTTACAGTTGTGGACCACACAGGTAAGAACTGTTTAATTTTCTGTATTGTTTCCCATTCACCAAGGGCGTAGATTTGGTTTTGGCGTTGGTGGGGACAGATGATTCAACCACTGAACCCTGCCCTGTTTCTTTTTTTTCCTTTTCGTCTTTGCTTCTTGATAAAAAAAAGGAGATATATACTTGCCTACATATGTTATTCTACATGCTTTTAAACCATTTAAAATTACAATTCATAGTTTTATATGTGAATTATATAATGTTAAGTTACTATTAAACAAATGACTGACTAAGTATTTAGCCAGCCATACTTCAGCCATATTTCATATAAATCAGATATCATACAAAAATAAAAAATACCTTAAAATACAGTCATGACAATAAAAGAATATGACTTTAAGGACTTAACAACATCACTTCAGTTATAGTACACCAACATCTCTTATACATTAGCACTAAGGGAACACTGAATGACCTGGTGGTTTTTGTCCATAAAACTACTCATCTAAGATTACCACAAAGTAACAGATCTCTTAGCAAAATTATGCAACATTTTAGGCACTATTGCCCCGATCAGATCAGTGAGCTGGGATGTTTTACTCTAAACATGAACTACTGTTAAAGCAACAGACATGGACTACTGGTGTCCCACACAACAACTCAATGTCCACTATGTGAAGGAGCCAAACACATGCCTGCTCCTCTTATTAACTGAGATAAACTGCTGGCATATTTGTTTTACATCTATACTGTAAAAGTCTCTCATGGTGGACATGGTAACATATTATTCATTGTTACATACAATTTTAGACTGATGTGGGCCAAAGCCTAAAACGATGTGCCGGGAGTTTGCTGTTCTCCCAGGTTCAGATATTTGAAGTTTGCACAGCTACATGCTCGCCTGAAAATTTTTTAAAAGTTTATTTTGCAACCCAGAAAGAGTAATGAGAGGGGCATGTATTGTCTTGCATAGCCTGTAACGTTATTATGATGGACAGATTTTATGAGTGAACTTGACTTTAAGTGACTTACAGGTTTCTTTGAAAAATACTTTCTTATATCCAAGTTCTTTTTGCTGCCATCCTCCTCCTTGCAGGTCCTCGCAACGCAGGATTGCCGCTGCTAAAACTAAACAGAGCTCCCTGAAAGGCACAGCCAATCACATTGGCCATATTTGTCACATGATATAGGACTCCAGTGGAGAACGTAATCTAACTCTTTCCGCACCGCTGGGTGAATGAGACGTTGACAGATCGCTTTTTTTTTTTATTTCTATCGGTTTTGTTTTGTTTTTGTTTTGTCCCCACCAAAAATTATTGGTGGGGACAATTCAATAATCGCTGGATATTGGTGGGGACATGTCCCTTCCGTCCATGCTAAATCTACGCCCTTGCCGTTCACACACAAACCATAAACATCCACAAATTCCTTACAGTGGCATCAGTGCATAAAAACTCCTCCGCACCCATCGCTTGAATACCATTTCACACAACAGTGTTCAGCTTGCCAACATGAAATCATAGATGCTAGATTCCCCGTGGCCAAGTCACTCAGAGCTACCTGCTTCAACATGTAACTTGAACTGGAGTTCCCATGAATCAGTTTTCCACGTCACTCTGTATTCCTTGAGTGTGAAGAATTACATGTGCAAACACTGAGAATGAGAACAGTGTTAGTCAACTGAAGTTGCTTCCTCTTTTTCTGACAGTTTCAGGCATCATACCAGGCAGTTGTGCTGTCAGTCTTTTGTTTTTGTTTTTGTTTTTTTGTTTTGTTTTTTTGGCTAGAGTCCAATTCCTCTGATAATGTTGTTTAACCGGTGCGCATGGATGCAAATCATTTTAAAAAGACTCACATTGATACTCCCATGGATACTTCCTCTAGTGCAGAACTCTCTTTTACACTATCCAGTAACACCAGTATCTTCCATGAAACCTTGCTGAAATATTAATAATTTTGATTTATTGGGCTTTAATATAAAGTGTTTCCATTGTTAGCAATATTTACACAGGTGTGACTGTGGGATTTAAGGTTTTTCACTAGTTCAGACAGGTCCCAGTGGTGGCACAATGAGGTCACTATTCATGCTGCCAGGTGGGGGGGATAGTGAGCTGTATTTGGGCTTTGTTTCTGCTGTTGCTCTATGCTACATTTTAGCTGTAATAGTTTTACATCATCGTTAACCTGTTATTCTCCCTGGAGAAAGCTTTGTTCACCCTTAAACACAGATGTATGGAATTCTAACAATGACGAACCTATCCACACTTCAGGCTCTCACACCTGCTGTGCATGTTTGGGAAAGCCCGCCATTCCCCACGTATATTTCTGCATTATCATGTCTGCTGGGATATTGGAGCACACAGTCTCTGTCTTGAATGGAAACTGGAGCACCACTGCAGAGAATAGAAGGATTAAATGTGAGACTGGCGAGAGATGCCAGAGTGAAGCTTATACATGTGTTACAGGCAGATTGATGTTTTTTTTTTCAGTGTAAAGTGTAAATGCTAGGATTTCACCGAAGTCGCCTACATCGTCATGAGTCTTGCACAAGCTGGAGGTTGCTGTTCTTTTTCCATTTGCAAGGAATCAATATTATTGACTGAAACATACACCGATCAACCGCAACATTAAGACCATTGACAAGCGAAGGGAATATCATCCAGCTTCTCATCACATCGAAATGTTCTGCTGGGAAACTTTGGATCATGTCTTTATCACATACAGTGCACACAAACACTGATGCTGAACAAGCACACCCTATCAACACTCCCAGTCAGTCACTACCTTCTTCTGCCAGGACATTGAATGCAGCAGTAGTGAAAAATTGGGCATGAATAGGTGACGGAACATGACAAAGAACCCAAGAAGCTGAATTAAATTTGCCAGATCCTAACGTGATCACGCATTTATGGGCTGCAGTGAACAAACCTGATCAATGGCAACCCCACCTCCCCACCAACATCCGTAAAACACACCTCAAGGTCCGGTGTTTATAACCTGGCATGGGTCAGACCTATTTCTGCTGCACAAGTTGGACCTAAACATTATAGCAAATGTGATTTTAATGCTTTCACATTTTAATGCTAACTGCTTTCACATTTAGTCATATAGTCAAAGCCAATAGCTGGCCAGCAAAGCATTTTGGACCGTGAATAGTTGGGAAATGAGTGGTATGTGGGTCGTGCTGGTGAGCACTATTACCTCACAGTTAGAAGGCTCCTAGTTGGAATTTCCTGGGTGGTTGGGCCTTCCTGTGTGAAGTTTGTCTACATTAGTTTTCTCTGGATTTCAGTTTCCTCCTATAGTCCAAATCATGTTGATTTTGTATATTCGTTTTCTGCCTTTTCCACTATGTTAGCTGGGGTCCACTTGAACTCCCTTGCAACCCTATAAGTGGGATAAGTGGTTGAAAAGATTGATGGATAGATTAATGGGAATAGCTATATAACTAAAATGACCTTCTATAACCTTTAATGCAAATTTCCATTTAGAAACTGCAATGTAAAACCTGCTTTGTGTGCAAATGAAAATGTTTTTTTCTTCTCTCTCATCAATTATAATTCCCAAAATGACAGGTATTTTTCCTCTAAGAATCTGCAGCTGTTGGGATAGACTCATATTATAACCTGAGGCATTATATAATGTGATCTGAAGATCTAAGAGGGCAGAAAGACAGTGTGATGTACTTCTAGTCACTTTTGCTCATTTGCCCTGCCTGTCAATGGAGAGTTGACCTGAGATGAGCAGAAGTAAGAACAGCTCCCCTAACCCACAGCAATTACTGTCTGACAGGCTCAGGTGTCTCCCACAGTGGTTGACAGAGGTGCCTACAAAGCATGGGGTGACTTATTGGCTTCTCCTCACATCAGTCATATTCACACAGCAGCAGTACAGAGAAATTAGAGGAAAGCAAATAATAGCCATCATCAAAAGTATCTCTATTTTAGGTATATATTAGCTTTATACGTACAAAATGAATTCTGTTGTTTTTTTTTTTCATCTGAAACTCATGTAAAGGTTTGTGCGCTGCAATGTTTGTTTCAGTGTAATGCTGGACCTGCTGCCTTTTGGCTCCTTGGCTTCCTGCTCACTCACCCAGAGGCCATGGAGGCTGTTAAGTCAGAGATCAGAGGCCTTTCCACTCGACGGGATACTTCCTTTCAGCAGCCCCAGAACAACCCGCTGGAAGCGCACAGCACACCTGTATTTGGTACGTAACAGCTGCTAGCAGCCTTTTCTGTTATTCACTTGAGCCCTTCTGCCTTGGGGTTTAATTGCTCCAGTGGGATGGAAACAAAAGCTCATTTTGAGCTGTTAGAAATAACTGCAGTGTATTGAAACAGTGACAGCAGCCTTGGCAGTTTGAACTTTGAACCAATTAAATGTTGATTGCCTTTTTCATATAATCGTATCTGTGCAATGTTTGTTCGTCGCCAAATTAATCGCCTGAGGGCACCGCTGACTTAACTCACACTGACACCCCTCTGACATCATCCACTCTGCTGTCCTTTCAATTCTACAGATAGCATTTTGAGTGAGACCCTACGGCTCACTGCTGCAGTAATGATCAGAAGAGAGGTGGTGCAGGACAAGATCCTGGACATGGCCAATGGAAAGAGGTACCACCTCAGACGAGGGGACAGAGTCTGTCTGTTCCCTTTCCTCAGCCCTCAAATGGACCCACAGATACACCAAGAGCCACAGGTATTTAGTGTGTACATATGAAGTGCATTAATCTAGAATAGGATATATGCATTAACAGCACCAACATGGGCCCCTCTATACTAATTATATTATGGCAAATAAGCTGGCCTCGAGGTGGCATGATTAAACACTGTGATTTAAAACACAGGCATAATACTTCCTCTGCAATAAGCTGGTAAATGCCTACAAATTATTTGTCAAGGACTAGGGCTTGGTTATTTATTAATGTTCATTCTTATTATTTGTCTTAATTCGTTAGAGGTGAAATGTTATTTTATAGCCAAAAAGTCAAGCTTGTTTCCATGATATCATAACACACACAGCTAACAAAGCCCACATGTTTTGCTCTTGACAGACTTTCAAGTACGATCGCTTCCTAAATGATGATATGACAGTGAAGGATGAATTCTACAAGGATGGAAAAAAGCTGAAGTATTGCAGCATGCCTTGGGGTGCAGGGAAAAACAGCTGCGTTGGGAAAGAGTTTGCTGTTTCAACTATTAAACAGTGAGTGTTAAAATCATTTGTAACATATTTCCATTATTTATCTGAAGTTTAAAAATAAATAATACTTTCATCATCAAAGAGTTCCATGCAATTTCAACCTGATTACTCGTTCTGGCCATCTTCACATAATATCCCTCCTTTTTATCATTTCAGTCCTGCTTTTATGTTCTCAATCTTAAAGTAAGAAGCTGTTATACAGCCATTGCTTATTCTCTGTACTGACCTGTATGACAGAGGTGAAGGATATTAGAGAACAGTCACTCGTAACTAGGGATGGGTATCGAAAACCGGTTCTTGTTGAGAACCGGTTCCCACTGTTTCAATTCCTTGGAATTGTTTGCCATTTTTGCAAACGATTCCCTTATCGATTCCAGTCGCCCCGAATGACGTCACCACGTTGCGGAGCGTCATTTACCTGGCAGGAAACATGGCGGCTCAAACGCTAAAAAGTTTGGTTATACTTTACGAGAACGGATGACAACAGGGCAACTTGCAACACTTGCAAAGTAGATATTTCATTTAAGGGAGGAAACACTACGAATATGCAAAAGCATTTGCTCACAAAACACGCGATGACCTTAAATGAATGTCGTGTTTTTAATTCTGCTCCGGACTCGTGAATCTCAACCCAGCAGCAGCGGTAACGTTTGCACGTCCTCTCCCGTTAATACTGCAGGTAAATAATCAACTAACAGTGCATATTATGTTAGCGCGATCTGCCTTATTACACAACCTGCCATTACTGTGCATTTAGGTGACCATGATGAGAGAGACAGACAGAGTCTGGCTCAGATGCTGGCAGTTCTTGCTACAATCTACCGGTAGCGTCTCCTTTCAGGCCAGGACAGACGAATGTCACCGAGCAGTGAGTAAGTTTGTGGTAAAAGGCTTGCACCCATTTGCCACAGCAGATGCCCCCGATTTTCGGTAAGTGAATGTGTTTAATTGTAGGCAGGGACATTATTGGATATTCTTGTGTAATTGCTACAGAAGAATATTTATTTTATTATTTTACATTCACAATTTTTTTTCCTGGGGACCCTGTGACACCCCATTGAAGAGCCGTAGGCTGTGGATCTGTTAAGATCTCACTGTTGGGTTTGTAAGGCCATGTTACTCCTAAATTTCTATCTTGTTCAAAAAGAAGATATAAAACAAAGATCTAAGCTAATTGACCTTAGTGTTCTCCTTTAAAAAAAAAAAAAAAAAAAAAAAATCGATAAGAGAATCGATAAAGAATCGAATCGTTAAACAGAATCGAAAATGGAATCGGAATCGTGAAAATCTTATCAATACCCATCCCTACTCGTAACAGCCAATGTCAGACGTCCTGTGCAAATGTTAAAGCAGCCTCAGGTGTACTAATATGTGTGAAAAGATGTAAACAGCTTTTACTTCTTTTTTCTTTAGATTTGTCTTTTTGGCTTTGACCCATCTTGATCTGGAGCCGTGTGACCCTGAGGCTAAACTGCCTCCTGTTAATCCCAGTCGTTATGGGTTTGGGATGCTCCAGCCAGACGGAGACCTGCAGGTCCGATACAGACTGAAGAGAACATAGCACCTTTCTGTACAAACTACTGACATACTGTAATGTTATTTATTCTTATATTTGATCAGTCCACCTTAAATCCTATTTAACTTTTTAATTTTTGTAATTTTGTATGTTAATAAAAAACTGAATGAAACACTAACCAGCTGATTTTGTCTCATTTTTAATGACTCCGATTTCTTATCTGTGTTCAGAAGTTATTTTCTAAAGGAAATGCAAATACAGAAGATGCAACATTAAAGATCAGTGCAACAGCTCGATTATATTGATTTTGTAATGGGTCAGGATTGATATCACCTTTGAAATTATTTAAATGATTGCACTGTAGTGCCGTGTAATATAAAATATTTCACCACACTCTTCATTGGGGGCCTGACCCCCGCCCGCTCCCCACAGGTTATGGTGGACTGCAAAGCAGACTAGTGAAAACTGATCAATCTAGAAGTGATCACATCAGTCACACATCATACAGCGATGCATCACTAGTGCCTAATAACGTAATAAATAGAGCTACAGTGTGTCTCTCCAGTCAGGTGGGAGCTGCGGGTGTGTTTTCGGATGCTAGGCTTTTGTGCACATGCACATTTACGCGTCTTTTTCTGGAGACATCATAGTCTGACGTACACGTAGCTGTGTGTTTTTGATGATAGATTTGCAGGAGGCGGTGGTGAAAGAGTTAAACAGATGTGAAAGAGAGCGCCGAGCTGCCATGGATCCACCTTCACAGAGATGCGGCGCCTCCTCACACAGCTGACTGGGAACACAGGTAGTCTGTCCGAACGAGCTTGTCGGTGTACTTGTTGATCTTCAGGGTGAATCAGGGAAGCAAGATGCGGAGCAGGAAACCGGCGGGTAGACAGTAGATCGTGCAGAAGATATCTCTGCCATGTCGGAGGCAGAGGAGGGGGAAATGGATTGGTTTAGACCCTGGCAATAGTAAACCAATAACGGCGCCTCAATTTTTTTTATTATTTTTTTAAATGCTACTGCTTCCTTTTTGTTTGTGGCAGCGGATTGATTGTTCACAAGGCGGTACGTGCTGGTTTGATTCAGTGTAGGATGACAACTCACGAAGGTATTTTTGAGCTAATTTTCCATTTCTGGACTTTGTGTAATGTGCAACCTATCAATTGTAATAGCTTTCCAGTTGCATGGGGGGAACACTGTGCGTTTAAGCTTGCACCATTATGGAGCAGGGAGCCTTTGAAAAACACGGGAAAAGATGGAAGATTTGCATTCACTACATTGCACTTTTAGATGGCTAGTACCATTCCCAATGTAGCTACGCAGATTGCCAGTGTGTACAAAGGTGGGGCTGATGTTTGTTTTGTGGTTTGTTTAATCTGTTTTGTCGAAGCTTTGACTTGGATAAAGCAGGAGGAGGGTGGAGGCGGCTTCAAATGAATATGTATTATTATTATTATTGTTATTGTTTTATTTATTCCAGCAACATGCACAACACAGATATAGCAATATCTACATCTTGAATTCAGCAGTAGACTTTTATGTTCAGTTTTTTCATTCTTTCTTTTTCTAAAAAAAAAAATTTGCATGCGCATTTTGAAACGAGTCCTCAGGCCTATTTGTGCTTGTGAAAGATTACAAACTTTGTGAGACAGTGATCACATCTGCAGGCCCGATGTGTTGTGGACTTTTCCGTGCCCTCAACACACAAGCTCAATATATACGTTTCAATGTGAAGCTTGTGCCACGTGTACTGTCATAAATGGTCCATAAAAATATTGGCCTCTTCGTCACAAGAGGATGTAACGTAGGCTATATTTTCTTGTCAGATAGCCTGCCCTCCCAAGGGAGCTCGCCGTGATTCAGGGAGTGAACATTTGCTTCCTGGTGTTTCAGCACCATTGGACTGGACAGCGCTCACTTTGTACGACATTCATCACTGCGTGGTGTTCTGCGTCTCACCCACCCACAGCACTGCATGGGCGTCATACGGGCACAGATCGACCTCTGTGGAGGCAAAATAATAATAATAATAATATTAATAGTAAGAAAAAATGGGCACGATGACCTCTTTTTCCACCTTGTGCAGCCATCTAAGCCATCACAGCAGAAATAGTTGTTGTCATAAAGATAAATATTTTATCTGTTACCACAGAGGAGAGCTCTCTTCAGAATTGGTCAGCACAAATAGGTTGTGTAAAGTTTTGGGAACTTGTTATCATCAGCATTTCCCCCCCACACTTGCTTTAATTGATGATAGAACAGCATGGATGCATTTTGGTAAAGTTTCCCAAAATATTTTTAACCCCCCAAAAGAAATGAATGCCAGTGTGTGCTGGCTTTAGCCTTTTATCGTTCTGAGCATTTTTTCTACTATTGGATGAGGAAACAATTAAAAAAAAGAAGATTGGACTGTTTTATTAATTTAAGTCACAACAGCTGATTAGGGAGATTAGGATGATTTCATTTCTTTATTCTAAATGTATCTGATCTATAGCATCTGGAGGCAGTTTTTCTTCTGTTCCTGTTGTTAAAAGTGTCAAAAGTATTTTGTAAGATTTTATAACATTTATTGAGGCTTTTTGCAGTATCAGTTTTAGATGATTGCAGCACAATAATAAGATGGGATTCTGTTTTTTGCCTTGTTTATATGTGAATGAGTCATCTTAATAACCCCCATCTGTTCACCAAGAGATTCTTGTGGTTTTAGGAAGAAATAAAAAAATAGAATAATGCTGAAGACAACAAGAACAGCAGTAACTGATTGGGAAATATCATTAGAAATAACTCAATTTTATTGATTTCCAGTATTTTTGCATGAGCAGTTCAACCAGTGAACAGTTAAGAAAGCATTTTATGATTGTTGAACAACATTTTCAGAAGAAAGATGAAGAATTAATGTGAGTGAAATAATTTTGTTTTAGTTTTATCATCATTTTAACAATAGTCAGATTTGCCTTTCTGGGGTAATGTATCCCAGGTTGTGAACCGCTGCCAGAGCAGCAAGGTGTTACGACTGTTACAACTGAAATCAATGGGCCTCGGACATTTGTATTAAGCTCTGTAACACTAATGGTTTGTTTTTGTTTTGTGATTCCTTTAGATACGATAATGAATGAAGAGACAATCAAGTGTAGTCCATAGCCTCGGCGGTCCTCATGCTCTCTCTACCTAAAGTTATCATGAAGAAATCCTTGGCCGAGTTAAATAAAGCCGGCTCTCGGTCAACATCATCGCTGCCACCTGAACCAGTGGACATCGTTCGCAGCAAGTCATGTTTCCGCAGAGTCAGGCTAAACGTTGGAGGTCTCCCGCATGAGGTCTTGTGGCGAACGTTAGACAGGCTACCACGAACGCGTTTGGGAAAGTTAAGAGATTGCAACTCGCACGAATCACTGATGGAAGTGTGCGATGATTACAATCTGGAGGAGAATGAGTACTTTTTCGACCGGCATCCAGGGGCGTTTACATCTATTCTGAACTTTTACCGCACGGGTAAGCTGCACATGATGGAGGAAATGTGCGCCCTTTCATTTAGTCAAGAACTAGACTACTGGGGCATCGATGAGATCTACCTGGAGTCGTGTTGCCAAGCAAGATATCACCAGAAAAAGGAGCAAATGAATGAAGAACTCAAAAGGGAGGCAGACAACTTAAAAGACAGAGAGGGAGAAGAATTTGACAATACCTGCTGTGCCGAAAAAAGAAAGAAACTTTGGGACCTCCTGGAAAAGCCCAGCTCATCTGTTGCAGCAAAGGTAATGCCACGGGATTTTGGGTGTGAGTTGATCATGGTTATGTTCACTTTGACCCCTGTCACAGAAATACCTGCGGTGTTGTGCTTAAAATTTCAGTTTATTCAAGAAAAATCAAATAATAGGAAGTGCTCCTGTACCAAATATCAGCACAGCCAGGTGACCTTAGATTACTGCCATTGCACGGAGAGGAAACAGTTTATGATTACACAAAATGTATCAGTCATTACATTTTGATTGTTCAAAAGTTGGAACATGGAGTAAATGCTGGAAATCATAGAAAAAGCCTGCCATTTGTTCACATGGGATTTGTGTGCTGTTGTCTGCAGTTATTTGATTTGAAACCTGGGAACAAAACAGGAAGACGAATTTGGTAACAACATAAATGGCTGCCTTTATTTATCGCTATAAAACATCTTTAAAACGTGACATTGGGCTCATTAGCCTTGTGTCCTGTAATGCCGCAGTTACAAAGGACCATTGCTGTATTATTGCCATCATTATTATCATCAAAATCAAAACCAAAAACAGACCTTCAAACACACAGACCAGTGGACCAAATGGACCAGTTGGTAATAACTTGTTATTTCCACAATATTACTTAATTTTTTCCACCTTATTATCTCACTGTTACCAAGCTGTAATATAAAGTGCAACTACATTAAAATAAGTAAAGCACTTGCTTTTTTGTGACCCCCCCAAAAAAATCATTTTGAGAGGTTTGAGATATTGAATTTTAGCTCTGTGCACATGAACAAGAAGCTGGAAATGACATGGAATTCTTTCAACCATAACCCTAACCCGCACCGTTAGTCAATGCATGTTATGCCATCAGCAGGCCTTTCACAGAGCCACACCTGCAACTGCAACCTGGGAGACCACAGCAGTGTTAAACATGAGCAACCTTTGATCGCACTCTTCTCAGTTGGATTGGAAGGATCAAAGAGGGGGGCTGTTTCTTTCCAGCTCAGTTTTAAGGGGAGCAGCGTGCCTTGTTTGTCTTGCAGCTATTATTGCATGGGAAATGGAAATGAAACTATTAGCAATTTGTGCCGGCTGATGCTTTGCAGCGAGGATTTGTTAGAACTGTCAGCTCTAATCCACAAACAGAGTGAGATGAGTGCTGTGAGTCTGTCAGTGAAATGTCTTCTTCACAGGAATCAAAGAGATGTAAAATCGATGCTTATTGGGTTACCGCTAAGAAAGTGCTGTAGCCTACAAAAAGGAGATGACCACTCGGAGTCGACCATAAGTTCTTGTCTCCGTTATCACGCCCCAATACCTGCAATTTATCAAAATATCAGCGACAAACTGTTGTGAAGTGCCCGACGAAGATGGGTACAGCGATTCACTTTGAATAATAACACAGAAAATTGCTTATGCAAAGTGGTTTCGGCGAATCTCTAGCTCTCAATGTCTATATATATCTATTATTCATGTTAAAAGAATTTAACTGAGCTGCTAATTTACATCACCTCCTGGCTTGGCATCATTATATCTTGATAGTGGAGGATAGGGATAGACAGAAAAAGGAGCAAACTTGACATAGCAAGCAGCAGAGTTTATTAATTCCTAATTAGTTAAAAAAAGGACCACATTAAACCACAGACCAAGCTACCAAAACCATTCAAGGGGTTCATGTATTGTCTTAGTTCTTTTATTTATTTATTTAACTGTGGGCTTGTTGAGCAATCCAACTTGAACCACAGACTGATCAGCTGTGCTCTCCTATCCTAGACCAAAAATGGGACTGTACGTGCAGCAGCCCATAAAAAGATGGTAAATGGTAGCGATTAGCACAAAACAAATGGTTACCAGGCAACAAAAGTACGATTTTATCATCGCCGAAGGAGTGGGTATTGAACAGGAGTGGGCCTGTTTGTGTTTCTGTGTGAGTGTAATTGCACTTCTGTTTAGTTCCTGTTTTAATGTTTGCACAAAACAAAACAAGAAGCTACAATTTTTAGATGTTCAGGGGAAAAATGTTTTTAAAAAAAAATCTCAGTGTTGCTGCCTGTGTTTTCTCTGCCCTGCCATCCTTCCTGGCTTTCTTTTCTCTGCATTGGCTCATAGCTCTCCTCCCTTCCTTCCTTCTTGAGGCTCCTCTGGTATATACTTCTGACTAAATGTCAGGGAAATGTCACATTAATTATTCTCCAGGAGACGCTAGGCCCAATTTGAAGCTTCCCTCTCTCTGTTTACATTCTTTGTAAGCCACAGCATTGTCTGTCTCGCACTCAGATCCCAGATCAGATTCCAGTCACCATAAAATAAGATTGTGTCTGACCGCTGGCAAAGCAGTAGCTAACAATCAGGTTGACACCAAGAAAAGCCTTTTTCACCTGCAGTAGCATTTATGTAACATCATGTTAGATCCTGCTGGTTTCTGCTATTCATAATATCACAAATATCTGTTTACAGATTAGGACTTTGACAATATGCTTACAAATTACAATACTTATATAAATGTTTCAAGTTATAGTTTGAAACCCATAGTATATAAGTTTATATTCAGAGTAAAATTTGTAAGCATTTTTTTTTGTAATACCAAAAAAACATTGCTCAAAATCAATTGTGTCCCACTTCCTCTGAAACCATTACTAAATGGTTTTAAATAGATTTTATTTTGAAGGTTTTATTTGAAATCTGCTATTAATATGGGCTCACCTTCAGACAATTTACAGAAGAAACCAAAGCCAAACGTGAGTATTGCTGTCATCTTTGTCCTCCATGCATTAATAAATGTGGAATTACCAGTTCCTGCTCCGTCAGTGGGTATTGTGCATCAGATGGCAGGCAACAAATTCCAATAACGCTACTCTCATGTCACAGTTAACATGACAAATAAATGTGGCTTGGTGATATTCCTACTCATAAATCAGTCTGCAGCAGAATCCAATACAAGCACCCAGACTAGAATCGGTCACTGTTTCTGACATCTGGACAGTCACAGCTGGTTAGATGATGTATAAGAAGCCATAAAAAAACAAGACTAGAATTCCTGTCATCAATCATGGGCTGGATCATCCAGAGCCTGCACTAAATATTTCATAGAAGACCGACAAAGGTTGTACAATTTCTGTACTTGCCTATGATTGTATACATATGTAGAAATCTCACATATTTGGAGCATTGTCCATCCTTCTCTATTTCTAGCTGTCGACTGGACAGACAGGGATATCTAAAGAGGGTGAACAAGTTTAGACTGGCCTTTTTGTCCATTTTAAGATGTAGCTTTCTAGTTTTTAACAGTTATTAGATGAGATTTATGAGCTTCCTATGGGACTATAACAGTCCAGGCCAAGATTGCCAATGTCCTTTTGACATCTGGGACTGAATCAACCTTTAAGATTTAATCCTGCTTTTGACAGGATTGATCAGTGTGACTGCTCATGTCATCTAGAAACTTGCGTAAATATAGAGTAGATGTTTTAAACCTGTGAAGTGTTTTTTGTAGTTTCCACTATATGTCCATTGTGAGTATGCTGTTGTTTTCAGTTTATATAATGTTCCCCAGTCAGCAGATAATTCTCCTTATATAATTTTCCTTACTCATTAGATAACAACTATATCTTCATCCTCTAGCTAATGAAATGACTCATGGTTATATGTTCCAGCATGCCTACTAATATAAATTATTCTACTTGCCTCTGATTAAACTCTGTCTATCCCTAAACCTTTTAAAACTTGATGAAGTTAAATTATTTAAACTGAAAGCTGGGCTCTCTGTCTATCCATTTTACATTTGGCAAGATGAAGCAACGCAAGTTTATTTGTAATAATTGTGTCATAAATAACTCGTATCAAATACGTCTTTTGATACAAGGCAACCTAAGTTGTGAAAATAATGCATTAAATGAACAGAAGAAAAGCTGAAATATAAAAAAGGGTAAACTAAAATGACTAAAGACAGTTTTAAATCAGAATATATTGAATAAGTACGAGTGTCAGGATCTTCTTCTCAGTTTCCTGACAGTCTGCTTATTAATCTCCAGTGAGTTTGTGTAGAAATTTGACTGTAGTTGCTCACACAGTATATTTATCTAATCAACTGCTAATGCAATGTTAATGTTACACATATAAATGGACATTTTGATTAAAGGCACTCGAGTAAAGGAGGTATAAATGTTGGGTCTGTGTTTCCACAAGCCCCGCTAGTTTAGAGACTTATTCATCATGAAGAAAACAAGACATAACAGAACATCTTCAACCCGCTAGCGAGGGAAGTCTTTGGTTAAGAACCAGCTCTTGGAGCTCACGCTCCTAACCTGTCTCCAGCCCAAAATCCTTCAAAGAGCAGCTCGCTGGCAGCTATTTATTGACAACTGTTACAATACACAATACAACACAAGCACCTCCCACCGTAAAACCCCCCAATGGTTCTAAGGCACTATGTGTGTGTATGTGTAAGCATCTGTATGCATGTGCAAGAACGTGTGTGTGTGTGTATGCATGTGAGAATGTGTGTGCGTGTGTGTGTTTGAGTGAGTTTGTGAGAATGTGTGTCTCTCTGTGTGCGTGACTTCCAACTGTTTCTAACAACATCCTTAGTGATAAAATGGCAATCTCCCCCCACACCCAATATATGGTTCAATTCCTGTATTGGTTCACCATGCACAACACAGTGAAGCCATACAAAGGGCAGGAAGCTTACCAGACATCAAACAGAATCTTCACAAGGGATGTGTCTACAATAATCCTCCCCAGCACAGAGTGGCTGGAGAGGGGGTCAGAGACAAAGGAATGTCTTGATCCTATAGATTGAACTAAGAGTTTACACATTTAAGAAGCACAGTGACAACATACAACAATTAGACTTAACAGTACCTTTGTGAATATTTCCTTCTATGATGTTCATTAATATCTTGGAAAGATCGCCATCTCAACAGCAATTATACGTTTATCCTTTAAACTGTGTCGTTACTTTGCAAAAGACAAAAACAAAAACAAAACACATTCCTACACAGACTGTGAAGCATATTCCTATTCTCTAAATGCCTCATAACAGTTGCACAGGGCAATGATGAATATTTTAAAGCCCTTTGTCAAATTTGTTTTTATCCAACTTTGTGGAGAGAGTGCTTTGGTGTCTACTTTGAAGTTGCTGCTAGCGGACTGTTAACGTCAGAGCACGCGTGGTACAGTCCTAGTGAGAAGTAATGGGCGAGTACCTCCAAACCTTTCATTGGCACTGTATGTGTTGATGAAGCAGCTGTAGAAAGAGAGAAGTAAATGAGTATCACACGCTTCAATGACAGAAAGCTGTTGAGTAACCATGCAGCACTAAAGTTACTAACTGTACTTGAGGAGTAACATCCTTTTCTTGGGTTATTTGTCCATCTTATCTTGGTCCGTTCGGTGCAGAGATTTAGGCTGGGATCATATGTGCTAGGAGCTTGAGCGCCCCAGAGATTGCTTTCACGGCAGTCGCTCTCTGCCTGTCACACTGTCTCTTCGTCAACATCTTCTGAGTGTCCCTTCTAACTTGCCCTCAAGTCAAAGTCAAAGGCAGCCATTCAAAGTCTACTGCAGCCTCTAAAGGTTAAAGTTGAAATAAACTGAAAACCTCAACCACAGTGCTTAAAATATGGACTTACTAACTACAGGAATTGATTAACCACACTCACCTTTCATCGATTTTGTCATCACTATTTCCTACACAAGCAAATACACACTCATGCTCACATATCCTCCTGATAACTGAGGAAAAATGAATCTTCTCATTGAATGTTTTTTGTGTTTTCCTTTCTCTATGGAGCTAAAAGAGGCCACCCAAATGCATGAGATATCAATGGAAAGACCAGAGTGTCCTCTATTTAGTCCATCAGCACTTATTAGGATAGCTCAAATAAGTCAAAAGATATAGACCAAAGACAAATGTTCATTACAGAGGACATAAATGAATAGGCTGGTTCTCAGGAGGATATGCCTGTATTTGCATGGTTTCATGTTTAGAATGCAGTAAAACCGTATCTCCAGTGTTCATTATGAATTTTAGAATAAATTTATTTGAATGTAAGAAAAAACTCACTGACATTTTACTTCCTTTTACTCAAGCTCCACCCTCCCCCATTTTTACACACCTACACACACATCACACACACACACACACACACACACACACACATATATATATATATATATATATATATATATATTTATTTATTTATTTATATTGAGACAGACGGAAAGCTTCAGGAGGTTAATGCTGACATTTAGAGAAAAATGTTCCTTAGACTATTATAATTAATGGTGTTGCTCTATTTCATTATTGAACGTGTCAGATATGTAGAATGGAAGAACAGAGACAGTAAAAATAACTAACAGATAATGTAAAGGTACACCGAAAGGCTTGAAGGGCAGGAATTGAAGCGGCCAATTAAATCGTAAGTGAACTGTTTTGACAAAATTCACAAAAACATATTTTTGGCGTTGTTTTTGTTTTGGGCTTTTTTTTCATCCAGTAAATGGATGATCTTTAATGATTACAGCTGTCAACAGACCATCATGCCATAACTAAGTAATCATAGCTCCATGTGGAAGAAACTGCAGTACAAGATTATATGAATATGAATTATATGAATTATATGAACCAGTTTATATGAATCCTGGTATAATTTTATTGGTTTTAAGGAAACTTACACTCATTGGCTACTTTTTTTTAGCTATACCTGTTTAGCTGCTTATTAATGCAAACATGGTGAAGACATCATGCTGAATTCAAACCAAGCATCAGAATGGGGAAGAAGATTGTTCATAACAGATGTCAGAGGACAATGGCAAAGCTGTTTTGAACTGATAGGAAGGCAACAGTAACTCAAGTACCCACCTATAGATCCACAGTATGCAGAAGAACATCTTTGAATGTGCAGTATGTTGAACCTTGAAGTAGATGGGTTACAGCAGCTGAAGGCCAAACCTGGTCCCACTTAAGTAAACTAAGAACAGAACACTGATGTTACAAAATACAAGATTGGAAAAACATTGCCTGGTCTGAGAAGCCTCAATGTCTGCTGCAGGGTTAGAATAGGGGTTTCAAACATTTGGCCCGCAGGCCACATCCGGCCGCGATACAATTATATCAGGCCCACGAGATAATTTCATATGTCAATCAATAATGACCTGATGATATGTGGGAGCCCAATCTTCAGCCTTTTTTGCTGAGAATCCATGCAGGCAGGGGTGGGACTTTAGCGAAAACGTAAAACGAGGAGCATCTGGCTGCACTTCAGTGATATTGGAGACTGAAAAGCTGAATGCAGAATTTATACAATTAGGAGCTGGATATTTTCAGCCATTTTCCATTATGGAGGACAAAAGGTTTCTAACTTGTTCAGGCCCTAAACCTCATGTGTGTTCTTCCTAGTAGTAGCTAATGCATAAAAATACGGCTTTTATGAAAACACTGAATAAAAATTGTTTTATTGAAAAAGGCTAGATTTACAGTTCAGTGTTGAATATTATGTAAACTATATGCAAAGTGTCTTTGAATGGTAGAGGTGCAGAAATGTCTGCATGTACCACAGAGCCATGGCTCAGTGCCTGAGTGTCTAAATGAGTCTCACAGGCCTGAGTTTGCGCTTGAAGCCATTTATAATTCTTAACTTGTTTGATCTGCTGCTCACCACAAACAAGCACAAGCATACATTTTGGACTTTTAACTGCATTTTCATAAGTTTTACAGCTTTTCCTACTCATAAAAACCTCCCTTATGACCATTCATACTACATAAAGTAATTAAGCAATAAACAATTAACCTCTTGAACCCCAATGCCCGCGGTACCAGACGCAAGAGAGGGAGAACATCTGGTTTAACAGGATGTACTGTACTTCAGATCTGTTATTTAGACATGCATCATACCCACAGACACGCCAGAATCTCAGCGAAGTGTTCACAAAACCCTTTTAACAGTCACCAAACAGCTAGAGCAGGTAAACGGATTCCACAAAATGATGTAAACACAACACACAACAACAAAAAAGTGGACAGCCTGGCCAATGAGCTACCAGAACAGTTTCTGTAATTTTACACTTAATTGGTTTACGTCCAAAGAGTTGTGTTGCCACATTTCTTTCTTTGTCACAGCAGTTTTTTCTTTGTCAGGTACAAAAACAGTTGAATACGTCACTTCTTTACACAGACGGTTTCACCGGTCCGGGGATGTATTTGACCCGCGATGTAAAATGAGTTTGACACCCCTGGGTAGAATTTGGTTAAAATCAAAGAAAAGCAGGGACCAAAGCTGCTGTGTATCAGTGGTTCAGGCTGCTGATGGTGTAATGTATGGGCAGTGTTGGGGAGTAACGGAATACATGTACCGCCGTTACGTATTTAAAATACAAAATATGAGTAACTGTATTCCGTTACAGTTACCGTTTAAAAAGGTGGTATTTAGAATACAGTTACTTTGTTGAAATAAATGGATTACACGGCGGTACTTCCCTGTTTCATATTGTGGCGGGTCAGGACTGTTTGGGTTTTGTTTGACAGCTACGTTCTGTTGTTCCAGGAGGCAGCGTTACGGTTGCTATGGTTACAGGGTGACGCTCTCTCTCTGCGTGTTTCCTGGGTGAGAGAGGTGTTTTTGTTGTTGTTGTGCTAAGCTAATAGGCGGAATGCTACCGGTATAGCTCTAAAGAACCTAGCATCATAGGCAGTGTAGTCCGTGCTGCAGGGAGAATGGACTGCCATACCCGTTATGTGTCTGTGAGCGAGGGAGGGAGATAAAGGAACAGTACGAGCTGTCAACGAGCAAAAACGGGAGCTGGAAGCATGTAAATATAATAATAACCACTGCAGCCAAGAAGAGAGCCTGACGAGCCCAGTTGTAAGTAAGCTATTAAGACTCGACTGTACACCGTGTTCATGTTTTCCTCCAAAAACAATAAGTTCTGTTGGAGCAGCCTTTCAACGCCTCTCTCTGTCTCTCGCTAGCAAAGTTGACCCAGACAACAAAGTAAAGCTATTTTTCGGCTAGGAGCCCGACACAGAACCCACCGTATTAGCCAGAGGTCCTTTACTACGGTTCAGAGCCGCGGACCTTCAGTTACAGTAATAAATCACAGCAATAGTACATTCACGTAGTTGTAAACAGCATGATAATATATTAAGTAATCCAAAGTATTCAGAATACGTTACTCTCATTGAGTAACGTAACGGAATACGTTACAGAATACATTTTGGGACATGTATTCTGTAATCTGTAACGGAATACATTTTAAAAGTAACCTTCCCACCACTGTGTATGGGATGTTTTCTTGGCACACCTTAGTACCGATTAAGCATTATTTAAATACCCCAGCCTACTTGAATATTGTTAATGATTGTGAATGCGGCAGTCGGTTCATGATTCTCAAATGGCCCCCACAATCACCAGATCTCAATCCAGTAGTGGGCCTGTGGGAGATTGTGCAAACTGACACCACTGATGTGCGGTGATCTGCAGCAACTGTGCGATGCTATCATGTCAATATAGTCCGAAATATCTGAGAAATGTTTTCAGCACCTCATTGAATCTGTGCCACGAAGAATGAAGACTGTTCTGAAGGCAAAAAGAGTTCCAGCTCTGAACTAGCTACATGTAGAAGTGTCCTGTGGGCGTATATATATATATATATATAAATGATGGGATTCTATCTTTTTGCATCTTATTTGGGATGATGAAAAGAATAGAAGGAAAGGTCAGTCCTATTTGGAGACTGAATGTTCTTTGCAAATTTCCTTACATAGTCAGTGGTAAATGCAGTAGAAATCATTATATAATTATCATGGCATTGGTTGTTTTAATTTTGTGCGTTACGGATACATTAGGTTATCTAATTGCTGACCACACAACAAACAAAAGAAAGATAAAGCCATGCTAAAGATTTTTGAAATTGTAATATATTGATCAGTATTATTAGTTAACAATGAAGAGTGGTCTTAGAAAGAGTTTTGCCTTCTGCAGTAGCTGTTTCAACAATGTGCTGCATATTTCATGTTCATTCACTGTTAATGTGCAGAGGGTCTGGCAGAGTTGTGTTTGTGAGTATTTTATAAGTCATGTCATGCATTTTGTAGTGGATAGATCTGAACTGGTGGTGTCATTTCAGCTCCTCAGGTTTGCACCGGGGCATAACAAGTTTTAGTGAAGGTGGTTTGTTGGTTTTCTTAGTTTACTAATTTCAGTGGACATGTTCTGTCTGTTTCTGTGATATAAATTATGTAACTATGGTCATCACAGTAACAGTTGTGGACCTTATTCTAAATTTTTAGTTGTTGTGCAAGGATATGCTTAGAAAAAGTCGATTTTTGTTTTGTTTTGTCAGAAGTGTATTTTTACTGATGAAGAAAAATCATGACTTTCGTAGAATAGTAGAGTGTGAGGAGGTGGTCAGCTGCAAGCGCCTTTCATTCAATTTGGAGTTAAGCTGTTACATGAGCTAGGGAAAGACATTAAGACATCACATTTCCAAAGAGGAATGAAGCCTCAGGGGCAATGGCTGTAAGGGGAAAAAAATTAGAGATGAGGAGATCTGGAAAACTGAAGACTGAAACTATGAAAATTATTTGTGTGACATGTAGAAATTGAGTCAGGAAAACAGAATAATAAAGAAGCAGATTTCTCACTTAGGGTAAAAAGAAATCAAGTGTTTCTCTTAGCCTGGGGAAAGAACACTTCAAATTCTGGGTTGTCTCTATATGGCGATGTATTCGTTTAATATCTGCCTCTTACAGATATGGGAATCATGTGCGTCATAGCATTGTGTCTGTAGGGCCTCAGATGACAGCAATCTTTCACTTCACAATATAAACAAAACTTCTCTTAACTGAATACGTCTAATTAGGGTTAGACCTTCACAATCTTCCCACCACAGATGAAAATTGCTCTATTTATGAAAAGACACCACCTGTCTCTCCTGATGTGGTTGGTGTTCAGTGGGTTAAGCAAACAACTTTCACCTGTTAAATGCTGAAATGCTGTGTGACACTCAGAATTATCTCTGGTTTATTCTTTAGCCCACCTGTATATGTCTGTGCTCTGTGTCTCCCTTTTTTCTATTCAGGTCAATTTGATTTTATTTGTATAACTCCAGTTCACAACGACAGTTGCCTCTTACAGTGATGCTTTATATTGTAAGGTAAAGACCCTGCAATAATACAAAGAAGACAGAGACCCAACAATTATATAACCCCACTTGAGCAAGTGGGGAGAAAAAAACAGTGGCAAGTTTGAATACAAAAATTTCAGCTACAATGTTCATGCTCAAACATCAAGGTAAGGAGATCTCAGAAAGCTGATCTTTTATCTGGAGTAGGAACCTTCAGGAATATACTCCAAGTAATTTTAAGTAGTGCATAATTTCTGGCAATTTTCATGTTAAACTATAAATATGATGTACTTTTAAGTGAGTGATGGCTGTATTATGTGGTGGTTTAACCTTGCCTTTTTAAATTATTCTGCATAATATTGGCGTGGATCGTACATATTCCACTATTCATTTGTCCTGTTTGAAAATGGGGTATGTCTACAAAGACATATGTATTTACATAGACAGTAGAGACTCAGTTCTTTAACTATTAAGGTAAACCTGGATAACATTAATTGAAAAGCTTCTGATAATCACTTTAATGGAGAGTATTTTATTTTATTATTATTTTTATTTTTTCCTTTATATTAGATTAGATTTGAAAGGATGGGGCTTATCCTTTAAAACAAAGCAAAAAATTACAGGAAAATTACTCAACAATTAACTCTCATCTAACAGTTCCTCCGTAGATGTAGTTTCCAGAAAAAGTCATTCTGGGACACAGCGGCTCTGGAGAAAACACGTGTATGGTTGCATTAATCATAAAATATTTAGCACAGCTAGGAAGGAAAAGCATCAACGATTGGCTTCACTCTTTAACATGAAGACATATACACTATAATATGTGTTCCCTACTCTTTAATCTATAAAAAAAAAAACAGTCTGGTTTATGGTAAATTTAAAGACAGTTTTCATTTGGTACTTTCATTATTGCAGTTGGTGTCAAAAAGAGAGTGTACTGTGCACTGAAGTTTTGTCTCACTTGTAGATGTAACAGTATGTGTAGTGATTAATTTTGAAACTCCTGTGTAAGTTATTCCGAGTCAGTACTAGCCCTGAAGGAGAGAGCCCATCAAAGACTGGCACAACTGCTGAATCATGATATTAGTGTGTACGACACACTGTACCGTGATGCTGCTTAAGCAACATTGAAAATTTAAAACCTCTGAGCAACAATGTTCCCTTTTCGGAAAAGCAGTGAGAAATTTAAGAAGAATATGCACGATGTAAAGATTTTGCAACTCTGGAGAGTTAGTGTGGCAGTAATAGTTTTCTCTGTTGTGTAAGTTACCGTATGTGTAACTTCCAGGTTATACTTGAAGTTGTGCTGGGAAATCCTATCTTTTTGCTAGGGCTCCTTTTCCTAGAGGTTTGAAGAATAAAAAGCGTCAAAACGAAGCTGAAGGACTAAAACAAATTGAGCTTAACAAATCCTGAACATACCAGTCATTCATCTGTACATTTTTTTACCATCCAACATGGGGTCGTAGGCAGGCCATCACTGAGATTTATGCCTGAACTTCAAATAAAATACATTTAGTTGCTTTTACTCTTACCATTTACTAATCTCTGAGCAATGTCTGAGAGTCTGAAATAAATCCTAAGAGAATCACTGGTGAATAATAAATTCATACTTGCATATCATATGCTCATACGTATTTAATGTGGAAACTGTCAGTGTCATCTTTCTACACTGCTCACTGTCCAGTGAATGAGGAGCTAATTAATTGGTCAGCTAGCCCTAATGGATTAGATTTATTTCACATTAATACAGATAATATGTACCCTAAGCAGTCCTCACAAGCATACAAAAAGCCTACAAAACGGGTTGGGATGGTTAAGAGGTGTCAGTAATAAACTTCTCTAGAGTCATTTAGATTCACCCTACAGATGGAGACAGATTGAGCAGCAGCAAGAGTAGCAAGTGTTTGCATCACTGTTACAGGAGCACAGCAGAGCAGCAGAGTGGATGTTGTGGGGCATTGGCAGTGAGATTTAGTTATTGCAAGGGGACATTAGATATACAGCATCTTGCATCAGGTACAGTTTGTCATGTGCCTTATGCATCAGAACAACTCGGCATGTTTTTCCTGAACTAACTCACAGGCTTTGATCCATTAAATAAAATGTGCAGTAAACAGTATTATGTGTTTGCTTAAAAGCTGATGTATACAGCATATCAGCATATCATTGTATGATGGCATTCAGTAATTTATACAAACATTTATTATTACAGATAATATACAACTGTTTGTTCATTTCCTGTCTTCTTCATGTCTTACACACAATGCAGAAAAAAGTAGCATGGCGTTATATTCTGCTCACGGTCCTTCGGTGAGGCTTTTTCTCTATTACCTTTGAATGCAACCTCCCTGCACTTCATATCCAATTCTCAACATAACATATATGTGCTCAGATCAACAGAATCTCTACAAAGGTTTCACAGGAACAAGCTGATCCGATTCTGGTGGCTTTTGCTGCTTTCTTCATTGGTGGATTTCACTTCACTGTGCAGGTTATTTTGAAAGGCAACTGAATAGAGTGAAGGCCACTCTACTGTGGTAAAGGAGACATATTTATCAAGGGAATATGGAGAGGAGACTTAACTATTAGTGCAAGAGGCTTTTCACCGAAAATAACACTTTCACTTAAACTTTGTTCTGGTTCCAGGTTACAACATGTAAACCCAAATGAAGAGACACACAGTTTTGTGCAGAAAACACACAAGTAGTCAGTTTTCAGTACTGCTTTTTTCTTCTTCGCAGGCTATGTCTTTTAGACTGTTTGCTTACCCCAAACAGGGATTAACCAGTCACAGTGAATGTAAACAGGCAGAGCTGTTGCCTTTGTTCAAAATCAAAAGTACAATTTTAAAAAGTGCTATGTAGTGCTATGAAAAAACTTATCACGTTTTGAAATGAAAGCATACTCACTTCCAATGTTAAGGCTTAACATATCAGGATATGGCACATCTTAAAATATGGTAAATAAAACCTGTGTCATTAATTATCTAACAAAGACTTAAATCAAAATACAGAAGCCCTGCACACTTTTAAATTAAGAGAGTATATGTTAGTCATTAATTGTTCATCCACAAGTGTGAGCACATCTATAAAAACAGACGTTTTGGCAATTTTCAGGTCTGAAGCATTCAGTGTCATGTGGAGAAATGTGACAAGTGAGGACCCAAAATGCAGGGCACAAAAGGCAGGCAGGGCTCCATGAAATTTTGATTGGGGCAAAAAGAAATAGCAACAGGGAGAAGGAGAGTCCAAAAAAAGCATTTCTGGGAATTGGCTGGCCATAAGGCTAAACAGAGGAGATGTAGCAGTTTTAGGGGCAGGCCAAGCCACAGAGCTAGATATAGGGGCTGGAGCCAGCAGTGAAGCTTATGCGGCCAGGGATGCAGGCTCAGGCTGAGGGCCATTGTGGACTGTGGCGAGGAATGCCTGCTTCCTCCTGGAGGAAGTAGCAGGGAGTGCGCCGCTGGCAGGCCTCTCATCCTCAGACCACCGTTCCACCAACAAAGAAGCACTCGGGTGCTGGGCAGCTGGACTCTCAACAGGCTGGGCTAGTTCGGCTAACGAGAAGCAGACTCCTCGTGTGGAGGAGCGTAAGAAGTGAGGACCCAAAATGTCAGCACGAAGGCAAGCAGAGTTCAGTGAATATCAAGCTGTTTCTTTAGGCTAATGGCAAGTAATCCAAAAAAGACCAAACAAAGTTAAAAAAGGGAAAACTGAAAACTATAAACTACCAGAAAATACAGTGTGAGCTAAAAAATAAAAACACTAAAGCAAGAGGAAGACACACTCAAAGAACTAGTGGGAGGACATACAGAAGGACAGTTGGGGAAGTGAACACAACTGGGGAGAACGAGACACAGGAAACAACTGAAAGTACAAGACTGGACAAGTATGGCTTTTTTGAAAGGCTTGTTGGAAGAAAGTCTCCTCTCTCTGAACAAAATATGGCAGCACAGCTTAGGAAAACAGGTTAGAGATGTTTAGCCATGCTGCATAGCAACATATTTGGTGGATCATGAAGAAATATCAACAGAAACACCTCATACCAATGATCAAGGACAGCTGTGGAAGGTGGTAAATTGCTGCTTCTTATATAGCGCTTTTCTACTCTTACCACTCTTTATACAGCTTGCCTGATTCACACATTCAAAGCTGAAGTGCTTTCTACCTAACATTCACACACATTCACAATCCAAAGTATGCATCGGAGAGCAACTTAGGATACTTGGCATGCAGACTGGAGTACCTAGGGATTGTACCATAAAACTAAATGACTAGTAGATAACCTGCTCTGCCTCTTGAGCTATAGCCACTAGATAATTACAGCCACCCTTTGGGATTGTTTTCTAGCCACAGGACCTGTCACGTTGCAACCATTGAATCAACCACAGAATTTTCTGTGTACCAAAGTATTTTAAAGGCATATGTGAGGCTATCTGTCCAACTGCTAAAGGTTTTCTGACACTGGGTCATGCAACAGGACGATGATCCCAAGCAGTAGAGCTACAATAGAATGGCTAAATAAAAAAAGAATTAGTCATGTTGTAGTGGTCCAGTCAAAGTCCAGGTCTCAACTAAATTGAAATGCTGTGGTGGGACCTTAAAAGAGATGTGGATAAATGAATCTCTGCAATGCCTAATGAACTGAAGCAACCTTGTAAAGAAGAGTGGGCCAAAATTCCTCCAAAACTTTGAGACTGATTAAGTCATACAGAATGATTACTTCAAGTTACTAATGCTGAAGGTGTATCTGCAAGCTACTGATGGGGTACACTTAGTTTTTAACACACTGCTTCTGCATTTTGGCTTAATTCGTTTTTATTACATAAATAAGGGCACAGTCTAATGTGTCATGTTCTTCTTCATCTGAGAAGTGTATTTACCTAATTTCAAGTCTGGCTAAGGACCAGGTTATTATTTTTTTTATTATATCCTAATATGTACTAAAGAGTGTGATTTTTTTTCCACCTGAGCTAGTTTGTTAGAACAAGGTGAGTGGTTTGATGTTAATTTAGCAGGTAACCAGTTACACATGTGAATAAATGATTAGATACGGCTACAAAATATTTTAGGATTATTTTTGTTTACTATTTTGCCCTGTTGACTGATTCCACAGACTAATGTTTATTCTCTGTTCCAGTAAAGTAGTTTGATTAAGATTTGCTGAGGAAATTTGGTTTAATATAATCTAAACTAGTCTAAATGTTCTATCATAGATCTACTGTAAAATGATGCATAAAAGCTATTAAACTATTATAATTTAATATGAAATTATGGAAGACGTTATTATTGGTGTCCCTTTTATAAACATATTTTTTAATGCAATAACAATATAATAATTGTCAGCTGAATTATGCTAATAGAAACCCTAGGTTGGGTACAGTGTGTATGTATACTGTAAAGATTTGCATATTGCAAAGTGTCTTGTGTGGAGGTTGATGAATGGAGCTGACTTCTGTTTTATTAGGTTAAAAAATAAAACAGTAGGCTATTTATTTCATTTTTTACCATTACTGTATTGTTTTACTGCTACTGTTAAATTAGATTAGTCTGTCTGACGCTGTCCTCAACTCCACTAACTGAAAGCCAGATAAATGGGTGAGGGCGTGCAGATTTTACAGTAGGTACACTAAAATAAAAACATTTTAGACAACAGCTAACAGTAGTGTCCTGTAAAGCTTGTACAGCAAAAAAAAAAGCTATTGTTGTGGGTTATAGCCCATGCATTGTTAAATTAGGGTTTTGTGCTCTGCCAGTACTTTTTTGTCACTAAACCAAAACATTTGATATTGTGCTCATCCTGGTGGAATGATACATTATTTTACTGGACATGACACGTGGTTTCGTCACAGTCTGACACTGAGCTGTTGGGAGCAAATCAAAAGAGATTTTTGTAAGAGCAAAATCAAGTGCTCATAGCTGTCCAATTACCAAAAACTTTAAGGATTTGCATGTTAATTTGAGTGTAACACTCAATGGGATTAACAGCACTCAGACTGAATGGCCGCTGATTTTGGTGCTCAAACTGTGAAATAAGGACCGTTACGCAGTTAGCAAGTTGAATATCTGCAGTAAGCGTGTTTGAGTGTAGGATTAAGAGCGATCTTGCTTTATATTGCTCTCGCTCTGCGAATAGAATACATGGCATTCACATCTTGCAGGCTAGGTCATGCATAACTTGCCTTTGTGTCTGTGTTTTTGAGCTTCTTTAGTTCACTCTTTCACTACCAGCGCTGAAATGTTTAAGAGTTCACTGTCACTATCACCATGGTAACTGTCATTTCTGTGAAACATGCAGCTGCCTTCTATTCAAGCATCATTGTTGATTGACGATGTGTGTGTGTGTGTGTGTGTGTTGTTGTGTGCATTTCTGTAAAGGAGTTATGTGTGGGTCTTTTTCTGCCTACATCTATCTTTGCGTTTCAAATCAGTGTTTCACTCGCTTTTAACTTTTCCTCCTGTGCTGATGTGTGCGGAGTACTTCATGATGTTCTCTGATTTCGTAATAAATAAATCATTGTAGAATGGCACACTGTGTGAACTGCATTAAACAATATAGCAGCAAAATATATCTGAACGATGTAATAACCTTGCCTCTTTGTTTTTTGTTTTTGATGAGAAAAGTTCTTAAGGTGTTATTTTTATGCATTTCATAGACAGAAGGAACAGGTGAAGCTTCACCACACATTGCATTAATTACCCTTAACTGTCCTGTAAAATCATCAGTCTACACTCATACCCACTGATTAATCTTTTAATTCCCTGTGAATGTTTTAAATGCTTTGTAGTTCACGTTACACTGTTATTTCTGATGAGAACAGCTTTCTTTGGTGTATCAATCCAGACAGTATACTGTTTCTATTTATATAACCACCATGGACCAGTCAGAGTTTAAATATAGATGCTGAGTCTGGATTCTCTTCTTCATCTGAAATGCATGAATAATTGAGAGGGAGAGGCGATGAGGTGGGATTCATTCAGGAGATGGATGGGGCAAGCATAGATTTCCTACCTACTTTAGTGGTTTACTGAATTGGGTTCTGGTGCACTTTGTGCATGTAAGCACTGCATGAGTTGGGGAAAAGTTTGCTGAAGATCCCAAAAATGGCCTGTTTCAGACTTTTCTATTCCCTCAAACCACATATTTTTAAAAGGTGAAATTATAAAACGGAGAAATAAATACAAGCTCATCACATATACAACCACTCAAAAGTTTGGGGTTGCTCAACAATGATGAGGATTAATGAAATCTTTCACCATCTATAATTTATATGCATACTGTTGTATGGCTTTTTGGGGTATTTCCCACTTAGATAAGTCGTCGTGTACTGCAAATGAGCCTTTCTTAGTCTGAGAATATGCTGATGAATTTCTGAAGAAAGTGCTTTATTTGAAGAGGATTAAGACATTGTAATCAAACATTGGCAAGCTGTGGACCCATTAATAGCCAAATGTATGTGTCTTTAATCAACAGCACAGTTTTTAGCTGTGCTATCATATTAGGTATCAACATTAGGTAACAAGATGCGCCACTGGACAAATGGCTGCTTTTATGGTTGCTTATGTAAATATTTTATTAAAAACTATAAATGATGAATGAAAATGATGAATTTCCATTTATAGCATTTCTTAACTTATCTAATAAAAACAACTGTGCTTTTCTTTAAAAAAAAAAAGGGTTTTTTGAGTGGTATAGTATAAAGGCACATAATTACATTCCTACATCTAATCTCGAATCAGTTCAAAAAGGTTACAGTTTGAGCATGAGATGTGATTTCACTAAATCTTTTAAAATTAAGTGGTCTGAAGGAAAAACAAATCGCGTGCATGTGATATCCAAACATTTAATAATGTGCTATTCACCTTTGCCTCACTAAGCCACATACAAGAAGGCTAAGAGTACAGTAGAATGAATGTCACGGAAGCAAGGTCACAATACTGGCAGGATCTCCCACGAAGGGCCATGAGATATAAGTTATTCATTTTGGCAAGATGTGGGAGGTTAAGATAAATGAGGCTGTGCTGTTCAAAGTTAAGAAGCGATGTCTGCTGGGGAGACTACAGCTGAGCCACTGCAAATTGTGTGTGCGTATTTCAAGCTATCATGCTGGGGGAAAATGTGGAAGACACAGTCTCCTCCCGTCTCCATGGAAACCCCATCTCTTTCACAGGCAGCGAGGAGGCAGAGCCATTCTATTCGAAACAGGAGTGTGAATTATTCCACATTATTTAGCGCTCACATTATTACTCACATACTACTGACCACTGATAATAACATCCTGAAGAAAACGAAGAACGATGGCTTGGTTTTATGATTCCTGTCAAATGGTAGAAGTCAAATGGTAGAAGACCTAGCATGTGGCACGGGGTGCAAACATCTGCAAGTAAAGGTCGTGTCTGGCACACTCATGTCTGCTCCCTTTTTAAATAATGATGGGGGCTTTTAGTTTTATTTAAATATTGAGCCACAGTGCCATAGAAAAATATTAACCAACTGAAGTGATGCCTATGCTACTGCAGCTGAAGCTCTGCTAAAACGCAAAAAGCGATGTGACACAAATACCGGAGAAACCTGGACACAGAATAGAGACAGAAGCAGATGGTTAAAAGCTTGGTGAGCTCTCAGAAAGGTACAAATCAGGGACAGAGGGAAAGAGAGAGGGAGAGACAGAGAAGGAGACTCTGTCAGACTTGCTTTTCACAAGCAGGTCCACGTAGCCACCTCCTGTCGAGCTTCAAGGGGGTTGTCATGGTGACAGTGGCTGGCAGTCAAGGCTGGGAGAGTGTTGCATGGTTTCCCAGTGGCCTCCAATGTGGCTCATGGGATGATGGGAAAGCAAGTCAGCTGTGAGTGGATCTTAGTGAGCAAGCAAGACCTGAATTTACTCAGCCAAAAATAGAGCCCGCACACCTTTACGCTTCAGACCATGCTTGTTCAGGTGTTTAAGTTTAAGGAGAGCCTGTCATTATAATGTAGGTCTAACGTGTTTCCCTGGGTGAGTGCTGGCAAAGGTAACAGACAGGGATGCTGGGACTCACAGGCACACTGTTAAAGCAGAAGAGTCTGTTGCTCCTGTTGCTGCAAATGAGACAAGGTGCCAGCCAGAGCACTGGGAGTCAGGGAGTTCCTTAACTGTCACTTGGGATGCCACCAGACTTAGTGCAGAGTGAGAATACTAACCTGAATTCAGTTGCGTTTAACAGTAATACTATTAATGCAGTAATACATTTCCTCTGCATAAATGCATAGGAGGAGCACCTTTGTAGTAAGAGCACAGCTGGAAAGTATTCTTAACTCTTTCTCCCATAAAGATGAAATTTAATGACCTCTCATGTACCTTTGATGAAAAGTTTTGAAACCTCACTAATTTCTGACACACACCCAGTAAATTTGTTTCTGGAAGCAGACTTGAACTGCTCAGTTCAGAAAAGACAAACAACAGTTCCTCCTATTTGGTGTCCAAGGGAAAAAGAGTTAAAGAACACAGTTTAACCTTTTTATATATCCTGTAAACAGACTTGTTGGGGTTGGGTAGGTTTCATTTCCAATTGCTCTATAAAAAGCTTTACTCCACCTGTTTGAAACCTCTTGATACTTTAGTTTCAGGCAATGAGTGAATTGGAAATACAGTAATTTAAAATCATGAATAACAACCTGTTTTTTGTAGCTGTTCATATTCTCTAAGGAAAAAAAGAGGTATGAAAAAAAAATAGTTTTAGAGAATTACTATAACTGTAATTTCAATGTTGCCATGGTTTGTTTCCAGAGCTTTACACACATATATGTATATATACATATATATGTGTAAAGTTCAAGGTTCTCTCCTTGCTGTATGAGAACTGGGTTGATAGATGAATGAGCCTGACCCTGGCAAAGCCAATGCAGCGCAAAGAAATGAATCACAGCTGCTGCGACACAGCCAGCATAAAAGCAGGCTGTTGTATCTGAAAAAGAGTGGGTAGTGAAGCACACCCAGGTACAAGCACAAGAAGATGGGCAAAAATAATTTGACAAGGAGTTTGCCCTGTTTCGAGTCCCAAGTGCTAAGGATAGTGTATGAGACAGTATTCCCTCTGCAGAGAATTCCATTTATAAAAACTTACTCTTTTGGATGACTTTTGAGGGCATCCTTCATACCAGTTATGTCCAGGACTTCTTTTTCAAGCACACTAATGAGGGCTGGTGTCACCTTGTCCAAAACGATGGTGTTGCTCTTTGCAGACTATTGTGTCTGCACAAGTGTGCCATGAGGGACCAGTGTGATCTGGCTTTGTTTAGTGTCACGGTGGGATTTCCTGTCACTCTGCTCTTGCTCACATGTTGTCTTCTCCTCTCCTCTAGATATTAATATCTCCCTCCCTTTGTCCTTTATCCCCTTTATTAGACCATGGCGCATTCATCGGTAGTTGCTGTCATTTTTTTTTTTTTTGGTTAATATAATGAAATCAATTATACAGTATCCACCACAGAAAAATTGCAGGGTAGGATCTCGGGTGTGGCTGCTATTAACATCCGTTTTGTCATGTGGACAACTGAGAGTCTAAAAATAGTCGGTTATGTTTGAGCTCCATTTAACATTTTCCTAACATGCACATGCTTGCGGTCTCTTTTTTCTAGTAAACTGAAAGGTTTTATCACAGATTTGGGGTTCAGTAATCTTATGAAATTAGCACCCCGTGACACCGAACAATTTAAGGAAGTAAGAGATAAAGACAAGTCAGGCAGGGATAGAGAGCGAGCACAGTTTGTAGAGGCAAGGCCATCAGGGACAGTGGCTACTGGGAAATGTGCAGGGTTTCCTAGTGGAACTTAACCTCATAACCATAAGACACAGCAGCACCAGTGTGCCTTCATTAGCGACCTTTTTATAGCTTCTCAATCTATTACCTTCTGCCCTTTTTTGTCCTCCTGTTTCTGTATCTTTCCTGACTCGTTACGATTCTACTGTATCGAGTAATAAGTGGGCGAACTTTAATATGTTGTGTTATACTTGTAACACACCCTGTTACAAGTATAACATGTCGAAGTTTTCTCTTTAACGGCATCGTGTTTTTTCACTGCATCATCTCCACCCCTTTACTTTCGTGCTGGCTTTGTCAGCTCCACCCTCACTCTCCAGTCCCAGCACCTCTCTTCTCTTCAAGTGTTTGATTCAAACAGATTTCCTCCAGGGCAGGAGGGAGAGGAGCACAGAGGGAAGAAAATAAACAGATAGGGTCATTATTCATGTCTGCCACGATGCTATGGCAACAGTGTCCTCCTGCTCTGATTGGTCGTAGATAAGGTTGTCTTTTGAGCCGTCACTTTTACTCTTGGGAGTCCGAATTGTTAGATCATGTCAAGGCCCTCGCTGTCAATCATTGCTGTCAGTCACCTTCTAACAACCTTTGTTAAAACCCTTCCTTTTTTTGCCTGTAAGTTGTGATTTCTTCTAGATGATTTATACAAAAAACAATATATCAAGTGCTCCATGTGAGGCTTTGGTTCTTTTGTTGATGCATGTATTACCCGCAGATTCAGTTTATCACTGAGGTTTTGATCAAGGAAGGAAGTCACAGTGAAATATTTCACTTTGTACTGTTAGCTATGTTAAACTGCTGGACTGAATAATATATCTCACCCCCTATGCGGCATTTTGGTCCAACACTGCACTCATTTTTGGAGTATTTTAACTATCCTATGATTGATTTCATCATATAACATCCTAACCTCTTTTGTGTGGGCTATTGCCAAAACAGGCTCAGTGTTCTAGCTGCAGCCTCCTACTCATCCTCCAAGTTGTGCTGTTTGGAGCTGGAGTCATTTAGGGTTAATATAACAAATGCGGACTGAAGTTCATGAAGTAAGGAACTAAAGGAATCAGATGTAACATTGCATTCATCTTGAAGGCTCAAATCATTTATTATAGTAATAGACAAAGATGTAAGTCATCCGTAAACAGTATGTGATACAGTCCTGTGCAAAAGTCCTGAGCCACACCTTAATTTTTCATATTTTGCCAGGAAAGTAGGAAATTGGTTGAGCAATTTATTATATCATATATTTATATATATCATATTTTTTATTGCAATGGCAGTGTGTTTTGGAACCTTTTTTTTTTTTTTTTTTGCATATTTTCTGTTTGACGAGTCTTTGATTTATGATTATAGCCAGCAGATTATTTATTACCAACTGCTTGGTTTAAGTTATCGGGCCTAGGAATATTTTGGAGGAAGCATGTCAGCTGCAAACTAGCTTGCAGGTTACCAGGGTAAAGGAGCTGGAGTTTTCATGGTCTCCCCATGTTTGTGTGGGTCATTGTTTGTGTTCTCACAGGCACTCCAGCTTCCACCCACATTCCAAAAACACCCAGTTAGTGGGGTCGGGTTACTTGGTGATTCTAAACTGTCCATAGGTGCAAAAGGATGTCTGTCTGAGTTACCCCACCTCTTGCCCTGTGGCAGCTGGGATAGGCTCCACACCATGGATGGATGGTCTGGCTCCTTGGAAGCAAAATATAAAGAAATGAGGGTTGGCTGAAGACCTCTGCACAGTACTGTATATAGTATGTGACATTTTGTATCAGTCACTGTAAACTAAAAAAAAAAAGCAGCATACAGTATATTAGTTTATGATAAATACACAAAATATACACCAGTGGATTATGTTGACTCTGTGATTCATCCTCACTCAAGTCAGACAGGAACAGGAGCCCCTCTCTTTTACCTCAGCATTAAGATCACGGGAGACCCGCTGGATTTGTTCCCTTTATTCCCAATTATAAAGGAAAGCTGGAGAGTTTTTTTAAGCTGTTATCACTGAAACGCACACAGGGATAGTCAGTGTCTGACTTTTTTATAACAGTATATAGTATATTTTACACATATTCTAAGTCAGTGGTTTTCAAAGTGTTTTGCCTTAGGCAACCAAAGTGTGAGCCAAAATTTCAAAGCATATTTATTTATATCTGTAAAAAATAGCCTCTGTAATTAGATCTCCGTTTGAATTTTATTTTGGACAGTCTATTTGCAGCTTCTAAAACTAGCTTACCACCAGCAATTATATATGTACTGAGTTGCAAATACCTTGTTAGACACTTTCACATAATCCAGGTCTTTCTGCTTCTGGTTCAAAATAGGTTATCTTCTGCGGAAGGCCAAGTTTCTTTTACATGCACCCATTTAGCTTGTTGCACCAAAAACTAAAGCATTAGCCACCTTCTTCTAAACCTTACTAACTCAGGCTGAAGGCTGTTGACATCCCCGGTCCATACTAAAGCCAAAAGACAAGTTGCTTTTTTCACGGTTTTTCTTTAGGTGTTTGTTTGTCTGCACTGTAGTTAGTTGAGGTCTGGTTCAAAAAAGAAAGTGATTAAGCGAGTATTAATCTTCTGGCTGTAAATGTTTCCTAGTCTTGTAATTATAGCCATCCAACTGACTAGAGTTCCCTTTAACAAAAATTTTTCAAAGAATGGAAAAAGTAGAGAAGAGCCTAGACCAGTCAGAACAGAAAGCCACAAACTCGATATCAGGAAAATATGCAATGTTCAATAACATTTTCAAGACCACTAGGGGGGAGAAGGACAAAAATAAAAGGAATATATGCAAATATATTTATCTACAGTCCTGTTTTATTTCCTGTGCCTCTCACTTGACACCATAGCTCTGTTACAGATCAGCTGGTAAGCTATGCTGCTGCCGTTATGGTATAGTTTCCTCGGCTTCACTGTTTGCCCTTAAGAGAAAAATGTCACACAAATAATCGTGTTATCGTCATACAAATGGGCATATTAATGTTATCATTTTAGAATTAGCCATAGCTGTTAGCCACTATCTTGTGACAATAACTAAACAAACAGCTAATGTAGATAACTGATTATAGCTAAATGGCTATGTCAATGTGTGCACTGGCCAAGTTAATGCTTATGGTAATTAATACTTAAATTTTGTTGAAACAGGAGTTTTACTGACCTCACAAAATGTTCCATAAAGGCTAAAGTGTCCGTGTTCATCAAGTTTGTTCTGCTGCTCTTCATGTGTTCAGCTGCTAGTGAGGGGAGGGGTGGTGTGTCCGCCTGTCTGTGTGTAAATGTGTGTGCGCTGAAGGAAGTGAAGATGACACTGTTGCAAAAGAGTTTCTAATCTGACAGTAATTTTTAGAATCCATTGGTAGTAGATTATAATTTTTGACAAATCTTTTAGGTTTTTTATGCTGATACATTATTGAAAACCCCAAAACAACGGCCACTGTGTGTATCAAATGGTACTATAAGTATCAGTTCTGGTGACAACCCTAATCAGACTAAACACTGTTGAATCAATGGTCAATATGTGATCTGCCATTTTTGTTTGACTGCATTAAAGGAGATTTAAGGCAACAGGAAGTTTCGAATGCTATTTACACTATCTACTGTTACTATCATTTTTTTCCTAACATTTAAAAAAAATATTGAAATTCTGTGCTGCTAAATTTTCCAGTTAAAACATCCTTGTAATGGTCAGGTGTTGAGGACAAGTATTTTTCAGCCAGAGAAAAGAACAACAAATAGTGAACTCAGCTGTTTTTCTTCTTTAAAAAGTATAATTTGCCCAGAACTCATTGAACTCATATGCTCTTAAACCTTCTTTTATTAATGTGTTTATTTCCAGTTTTTATGCTTGTCTTTTTTGCTCTGTACAGTGTCCTTGGGTGTTTTGAAAGGCGCTTTTAAATAAATTGTATTACTATTATTATTAAAAGTTTTTCTTTTTAGTCTAGTTAGCAACATAAGTTCTTTGTGCAACAGATAAATTTAGACATCTGTCTAACTTGGTAGGAAATGAGGTAAAAAAGAGAAAAACTCTTTGCTTTATTTACATCATGGTCCATCTGTCTTTGTTTATCTAACCCCGATACTATTTTTCGGCACAGTGTTCCTTATTAGACCATTTCGGGAGCTACTGTTCCACATGACAGCTCGAGGACTAAAATTTTAAAGTGTCATACTAAATCAAATCAAACATCAAGATTTCATTCAAGTGATTTTTGTAAACTAACCTTTAATATGAGGCATAACTAAGTTTTTTGTCTTCTACAAAGTTAAATGTAAAATCATTCTAGCTATTTTTTTTGTGTGTGAGCTGGACTTGATGGTATATCGCATGCTGGATGGCACTGCAACATTTTCTCAAGTATTTTTCATACAACATTACGCAGTCACTTACTCAGATCAAACAAACTCAAGAATAACATACTTCAAAGCAAACGCAACCATTTTTTTGTTTACACAATGAATCCTGGTTGATGGGGGTGCTGTCAGTGCTCAGAGAGGTGTAGTCTGCCACCACGTACGTGCTTGTTAGCATGATTGGTGGAGAGTGGGTGGGGTAGCGTGTGTGTCAGGGTGCTGTTTTTTGACAGACTTCCCAGTTCTGTGTACTGCGTAAAGTGAATCATCAGCATCATCAAGTGCAGTAGATTCTGGGGACATTCTGCTCCTATGTGGTTATTGCAGGTTCATTTTCATTACATGGTGGTGTCAAGTGACGGCGAGTGAGAGGTCTCTCCTCAGTAATTCTAGAGAGACCATAATGGGAGAAAACAGTGTAAAACTACATGTGGATTATGTTTTACCCTTATCCTACTCTTAAATAGAGAGCACCGAAGCCTTTCAATTAGTCACTGATTTCGTGGCTAGCAAGTAGGTTCAGCACTCTGTGATAATGGTGGGCTCATCTTAATTATCTTAACATGACAATTTCAGCACAGGGGTAAGTGCTCAAGAGCCCATTTGAGCTCTCGAGGGCTCTGTCCAACCTCCAGTTTGGAAAATGTCATAAAATATCATTAAAAAAAAACTACACCAAAAATAAGCATTTACTGTTTTACCCAGTTCCCAGTTTTATGTTTTAGAAAAGTATTCAGTGAGTCTGATATGTGTTGCTGTGATACTTTTGTTTTTGTTGATTGGTGCTAAACATAATTGTCCACTCAAGCACACTCACTCATGTGGATCAGCCTGATAAGTGAGTTATGAATAAATAAGTGGTCCAAGTTTGTCTAATCCATTAGCTCTCAGGCAGTCACACTGTCAGTCAAGCATTTATAGAAGGTTTATTTAAACTGTTATAGTTTAATCACTTGCATATAGCTTAATTGTGTGATCAAGTAATAAAAGTATGCTCAAGTGCACACTTGACGATGATTTCAATTTCATAGTTTCCACTTAATGCAGCTTTCAACTTCAAGTTTAAGTCATTAAGGCGAAAGAATGTTTTTCATGCAACATCGTACACAAAGCTGTAAATAGAAAAAGATAAATTATACCAAATTTGTTTTGTCTTTAAAATAGTACCACTTCTTCTAAATACACCTGAGTGCAGTTTTCAAGGTTTTTAGCAGGTTTGCTGTTCCCAACATCTTGAGCTCGCTGAGTGTCTTCAAAGTCTGCAACAAAACCTCTCAAGTGACCAAAGTTTTAATTACTGTAAGCCATTCTCTGATGCATAAAATCTCATATTGACTAATTTTGTCTTTCAGATACTCGCCATCATCTCCATCCTCTTCATTGTGCTTTCCACCATTGCCCTGTCTCTGAACACCCTACCAGAGCTACAGGATACAGATGAGTTTGGCCAATCCACAGACAACCCTCAACTTGCCCACGTGGAGGCTGTCTGCATTGCCTGGTTTACCATGGAATACCTGCTCCGTTTCCTCTCCTCCCCGAATAAATGGAAGTTCTTTAAGGGTCCTCTAAATGTTATTGACTTGTTGGCCATCCTGCCCTACTACGTCACCATTTTCCTGACAGAATCCAACAAGAGTGTATTACAGTTTCAAAATGTTCGGCGTGTGGTTCAGATTTTTAGGATCATGCGTATTCTACGTATCTTGAAACTGGCTCGTCACTCTACAGGTCTTCAGTCTCTGGGTTTCACCCTCAGGAGGAGTTACAATGAGTTGGGCCTACTTATTCTTTTCCTTGCCATGGGTATCATGATTTTCTCCAGTCTGGTATTTTTTGCTGAGAAGGATGAAGAGGATACAAAGTTTAAAAGCATTCCAGCTTCTTTCTGGTGGGCTACAATTACTATGACCACAGTGGGCTATGGTGACATCTACCCCAAAACTCTCTTGGGAAAGATTGTCGGGGGGTTATGCTGCATAGCTGGAGTACTTGTGATCGCTCTACCTATTCCTATTATTGTAAATAACTTTTCTGAATTCTATAAGGAACAGAAGAGGCAAGAAAAGGCCCTTAAAAGAAGAGAAGCCTTAGAAAGGGCAAAGAGAAATGGCAGCATTGTCTCAATGAACTTGAAAGAAGCATTTGCACGTAGTGCAGAGCTGATGGATGTGGTGGTGGAGAAGAGCGAGAGGCCTCATGACAACCACCTCTCACCCAGCCGCTGGAAATGGACTCCCAAGAGGGCTGCATCAGAGACAAGCTCAAACCGTTCTTTCAATGCCCAGGAGTTAGGTTCTCCCAGCAAGGCCCAAGTCACCAGTCCCCAGAGGTTAAATGTTCAGAAACTAGAAGAGATGTACAACCAGATGGCAAAGACACAGTCACAACCCAACCTCAATGCTAAAGAAAGGGCCTCCAGAGTTGGTAAACAGAGGGATGAGATAGAGCTGGGGGCTATACATGACCATGGTCAACAAGCCCTTGGAAACAGGGATGGAGTTGGAGACATGAAAAGCTTATCCAGCATTGACAGCTACATTAGTTGTGCAACAGACTTCCAGGAGAATCCACGCTTCTCCCACAGTCCTGCAATAGATCTTGGTCTTCAGGAAAGCAACCGCTTCTCATACAGTCCAGCGACAGCATTGTCCCAGCACACCAATACAAAAACTGGCCAGCAAACAACAGGGGACCGTGAGCCCATGCTGACCCCTGTGTCTGTCACAAAGACGGACAGCACAAGGAAATTTTTCTTTTCTGGAATCTCGTCAAAAAGCCTTATTCCCAAAGGAGGCTGCCGCAGCGACGGGGAATCAGGACTTTCCCCACTTTCAGACAGCTCAGTTGTGTCAGACCACTCTCTGTTAAGCCCTGAAACCTCTGTGTACACTACTGCCAGCAGCAGGACCCCACCAAAGTCTCCAGAAGGCACTCCCCTGGCCCCAACTGTCTTCACCTTCCATGACTCCTCCATCAGCAAGTACATTGATGCCGATACAGACGATGATGAGCACCTCCGTGACATGTCTGACACCAGTCCCTCTGAGCGTCTCCTGGCTGATGCAAGCCCGAAACGCAGCATTAATATAAATTACCAGAGGGGCACTAACCATTTAGAAGCAGCCCAGAAAATGCTGGGTCAGAATTGTCTGTTCCCGCTAGAAGGGATTCGTGGGCTAGCTCATGAAAATCACATAGGACCAGAGATGGCACGTAGACCAAAGGCTGAGAGGGGACGTCAAAATACTTTGGATAAAGGCCTCTGAGGTGCAAGTGAAGCAAAAAATAACAGCAAGTTTGGGACAGAGTGTTTTTGGTACAGACACCTTAGAGGCTAAAACACTCCAAGCCAGAGACAAAGGAAGGAGAGACAACCGGTCTCGCTAAAACATTTCACAAATTACCTGAGCATGCCACTGGGCAATAAGCCTTGGGTGAACATGTGTAGTGAATACTCTGGGAGAAAAACATTTCTTAATTGAAGAATGTCACTGCCCCTCCTTCAGCTCATTCCTATAAGGAGATATTCCACACACACAACAAAAGAGCAATCCCAAGTAGCCAATGGGTCTGTTCAGAGATGTAGAGTCATCAGAGAAATAAAGCTGTAGTTATAAGTGCGAAACCCAGCTAAATGATGGTTTTAGTTGCAGGGGGTTATCTCTAAAAAATCCCCGCAGCCACTTTCCAGAACTAAGTCCCGATTGATTTTGTAGTCTTGAAGATACAGGAGAGGACCTAGAAGCCTATAAGCTACTTACTTGTGCCCTCCATTCCCAAACCTGGCCTTAGTCATTTACATTCGTAGGGGTGTGCATGTCTGCTTATATGTGTGCCTGTGTCTATAAGAGACAGAGCAAGAGAGAGTGAACAGTAATGAATGGCCAAATGATAATTCATGTACACACACTTTTAAGATTGTCTAGCCTGATTTATTTTTCTATAGATAAGAGAAAGTTCCTATTAGAAATAAGTACATTTCTGGTCTGCTGTGTCATAATCACATGTGAAGAGTTATCTCGTATGAGGTTCAGTGTTTTGGCACAGACGCTGCTCCAGCTCATCATGCATTATAATGACCACTTTTCCTGTTAACAGTGTTTTGCTAACTCATGTTAACATGTCTTGGTGAGAGTGAATGATCGAATGACGGATAGATTTCCTAGCACATCGGAATCTTTTTTTTTGGACCAAGAGGTTTCTTTTTGACATGGGCTAACAAAAGAAAGAATTATGCTGATTGCTGCATAAAATGCACATTATGAAAGCATGCGTGTACCCAGTCTCATAACATAAAATAACATGATGATTTGCTTGTCCATCATCTCTAAATAAAAAAAAACATATATAAGGAAATCCTCCTAGCCTACTGACATGATGTTTAGAGCAGTTGTTCAGCATGCATCAGCCTTCGTTTGACCAACATAAAAGCAACCAAATTGTTCACAAATGCATGAACGATATGTGTATAAAACAGCAAAAGCAGGGGAGTTATCCAACCCCTATTTTGTTTCTTAAATGATAAAAAATATATATATAACAGCACCATCCGCAACCAGATCCAGCTTACCATTAATCGGGTGCAAATGCCAGAACTGATAAAACTCATGCATGAGTGCACACACACACACCGGCAAACTATACATCCAGGTACTGGAGACAATTTTCAGGATACCATAGATACGTTTAGTTTCCATGGTGATAGCTGTTTCCTCAAATGTTGGTAACAGCTAAGCAGTGTTTTGTTAATTGGAGTGGCGAAGGTCGACTTACATGTAACATATGCTCACACACATTTACGAATCACACACGGAGACACGTGAACCCATAAAGCGACAGTAGTTGCATGTTAGCTGAGCCACTCCTCACTGTGCATATTCATGAGTACTGTGTAAATCTAACATTATAATATAAGGACTTTGTACTTTATTATTTATGTTCATGAATTCAGTTTTAATATATGTTCTGTTATCCCCTGGATTGGCAGACACAACTCTCCGTACGCCTGTGTGATTACACTGCTACATAGTATAGCGAGGACGAGTCGCTTAACAAGAATTGCTGCACTCTTCATACTGATTGTAGATGGTGAGAGAGGCAAAACAGAAGTGGTCCTCGTGATCTTAAAAATATATTAAGTGCTACTTTACACGCCAGATTGTATATAAAACATGGACTTAGCCAATGTGAAATCAGCCACCGGTGCCTGGAGCATTTTAGCCTCTTTTCCACTAGTACCTAGTTAGCTTGACTCGACTCAGTGGTTTCTGTTATCAGGTACTTTTTACCCTTCAACCGTAAAAGGCTGATATGGTATTGTTGTCACTGGCGGGCGAGCAGTGTGGTCACCCAAGTTGTGAATGCGACCACTCAAAACGAGGCGATGTTGACATTCATACCATAGGTGTACCTAGCAAAAATCTCAGACGAGTTGGAATGTCATGACCTCGGTGTCAAGGTCAAGTTTAGAGATTAAGTTTTCTGAAAATCTTATGAATGTGATAACTCCAGACAGACCCCACCTAGGATATTCCAGTTTATACCATATCTGGATCTACTGGGAGGCTGAGGGGTGTCCACCAGTATTTTTAGTACGTTCCCAAGTGAGCTGAGTTGAGCTGAAAATCTGACGTCAACAGACTGCATGCCACTGATTAGCCATGTAGTGACGTCACTGGATGAGTCATGAGAGTGACTCCTTCACGAGAATCAACCAAGAGTCCACCACAGGATTATCACCCTGTCCCTAGCATTCTTTTCTGCCATGCCAACTCTTCTCATGTCCTTCTTTACTACATCTATGAATCTTCTCTGTGGTCTTCTTTTTTCCTCCTGCCTGACCTGTCCATCCTGGTCACTCCCAATGCTTCCACACTTCCTTTCACATTTTGCTGTCACAAATCACCCATGTTACTCACCTTCACCCTGCCTGCACTCTTCTCTTCTTCACCATCCATTGCTGTGAATGGTTGATGCCAGGTATTTGAACTCATCCACCTTCACTGCTTCTGCTCGTTGTACATTCACTGTCTCCATCGCATTCACACACATGTATTTTGTCTTGCTTCTACTGATTGTCATTCCTCTTCTCTCCAGCGCATACCTCCACCTCTCCAGGCTCTCTTTCACCTGCTCCCTATAAAAAGAAAAAAACATGATTAATAAGACTTAGAAGACGGGATTGCAAACATAAACTCAACAGAAAAGTATTTACCCTGGTCCTAAACTAAGAGAGCAATGGAATAACTTTCTGAAAGACTTTCTCTTTTGCAACCATTGGACATCAGAAATATTAAATGTTTCAGCACTTATGTAAGGGATTTACTTTAAAGCTAAGTCCATCTTTTATATACAAGATTTCCACCCATTAACATAAGCTGAGTTACAGTATCAAGAGTCCTTCCACAATCTCTTGAAATGTAATTTCTAGTGCAAAAGTACAAGGTTTTTGTAACGTCTTTAAAAGTCCTTTGAGTAGGTACAATACGCCTTCTGTCATCACATCTTTCATAAATGTTAACAAGATGAGCAAAGAACCTCAGTGCCAACAAAATATACTGTCAAAAGAAAAAAGAATAACTTTAAAATCATTCTCAGTCTTTTCCTGACACAAATATACTGGCAAATGATGCACGCAAATAAGAGCATTGCACTATTATAAATCTATTTTTTCAGAATTTATCCAACCTAAGTTGATTGACGCATATCGTTTTAGTGTTGTAGTTTAGAGTCTAATCACAAATCCTGATTTCACTTCCTGTTTTAATCACAGAGTTGGACCATTTCATATTGCTCTCCCATAGTGAGAGGAGCTGAGGTGTGAAAGGAATACCAACGACTGCGAGAAGCAGAGGGAACTGTGTGTATGTGTGTGTGTGAGAGGGAGAAAGGGAGACTGCTGTAAAGCTGGGGCATTATGGCAGTGTGGTTGCTGCTTAATGGAAAAGAATGAACTGTTTCCAATATGAATGTGCAGGCTGGGGGAATCCTGCCTTTTGTTTTCTCTCTATTCCATCTACAGTCCTGACTGTAACATGCAGCAGTAATGCAGATTGCAATACAAAGAAAATATTAGAGTTGTGTGAGAAAATAGGATTATTTTTAGTTGATGTTTTTGAAGTGCAGCTTTATTTATAGCTGGGAAAAGAGATACGGGAGGAGCATTTTATGAATCGTGTTTAGTATAATTAAGCAGATAATTGTACTGATAATAGCTTCATCTCATTGACTCACGTTGTATTACACCTTTACATTTTTCCTGTGTGTGTAGATATTTATTTTTATTTAATGTCTTTCTTTATTTGAAGTACCAAAAAAACAAAAACAAAAAAATCCCCCACAATGCTAAAAAATTACAATAATTACCCACAAACAGCTGTTAAATAGATTTTTGTTATAAGAAAATATCCTGTTGCACAACAGTTGACTGTGGGTATTGAAAATGATCCAGATGGTCTCTGGTAATGTTGCTTTGGTTACGTTCCTACATGTATACTGTCCAATAAATGTGTGTAATTCTTCACATTTTCCTGAGGTTGAAGTCACAGGTTAAATCCCAAAGGAATTCATGACAAATTTAGTCAAACAGATTTTATTTTCTTCAGTTTCAACAAGAAAAAATACAGTTCAACTTATTTCACCTGATTATCCCTTACTGTCCATTTTGATTTTGTTACTTGAGTCAAGAAAAAACAAAAAGAAGCCAGACAAATATTTTAGGGTGAATTAAGAGATAAATATGAAATATGAAGGGCATTGAGCTCACACAACCCCTGCTTAAGCACCACGTGAGCGTCTGTCCTATCATTTCGGTTTTCTATATTATTGTAGTCAGGGACCATTTTTCACTAAAATATCTCTCAACAATGATGACAATCAATATATCACGAATGGGCAGCAAGCACTAGTGTAGAGACCTGAGATTCATCTTGGAAAAATATTACGCAAATGCACAACCATGTGTGCACACACACTGACAAGTACTGAAATCCTGACACTAGCATTCTTATAATTAAGCTTTTAGAAAGGAGAGAGCAAAGAAATATCAAGTATGATGTTTGATTTCATATTTAGACTGTGATACTGTGACACAATACCACCATAATAATAATAGTTTTTAAAAAAAGTGTCATTCATTTCTACATTTAGCTTCATTTCATTTTATTTGGACACTTAAATCCACTAAATTTTCAAGGGAGCCATTCAAATTAATTGAATCTAATAGTATAGCAGACCTTTTAATTTCACCGAGGTTCCCTGTGGAGCAATCCGATGTGAACCAAAGGACTAAACCATGACTCTTTATCAAGACAACACAATCTAGTGACTTCTTTTACCTCATCTTTATTGAAACCAATTAAAATTAAGAGCACAAGTTCTCTAAGATTTTTATAAGTACAATTCCTAATCATCCCATATGACTCCCAGCTGTACAGTATTACGCATTTAGTTAAAATCTAAAAGAGAATTTAATTGTTGAGCTAGCTGCTAAATTTAAAAAAGAGGTTAAAGGAGTTTCCGTTCTTTTGTTTTCTTATTTCTTTAATTTATTCTTCAAACCCCACAGGACTTTTTCAAGGACGTGATAGTTTCCAAAACCTGGTGAGAACTACTGCTTTAGCAAGTAGTCCAATTCCACAGTCTCTGAATCTAACACTGTATTACAGGGTTGGGGTCGATTCAAGGTAGTGCACAAGACACATCACACGTGGCGCTATAATAAAAAGCAGTATTAAAGCATGAGAAACGGACAAATTCAAACATAAACTATTTTTTCCCTATAATTTAAGGTCTCAGTGGAATTGACCCCAACCTTGCCTAAGCCATCAGTCTTTGTAAAGTACACTGATTCCAGGGAATTGAAAAAAGATATTTGAATGACCTTAGCCAGCTCTTATACAATGTTGTTTGTAGGTCCCGAGGCTGTCTGTTTTGTAAAACAAAAACAAAAAGAGAAAAACATTTTTACCTGTTGACTTTCTATGCTGTTGTTTCTGTATAAATGTTCTATTGTTCAGTGCATGTTGTAACTTTGGCGTTGTAACTGGTTGTGATTCACACAGAGCCAGTACTTTACATGTTAAAAGAAAGTGTCTCAATGTCCCAAGATATTTTTATTTCTTAATAAAAAGCAACGTTTCCCTTAAATGAATCAAAAATGAAATAAATCAGATCACTTTACATTTTGATTAAGAATTGTTGGCTTTGATTTCACTGTTTCCAGCACATAATAGTTCAACTAATGTTGTTTTCTGACATATCGAAAATTATACTAAGCTGTTTGAGAAAGCTACAGTTGTGCATTGATCAGCACTATTCATATAAACAGGTTTAGTAACCATTATTCTGGCTGGGTGGATCAGGTGACCCTGAATCCTCCTTTAGTCACGCTGCAGTAGACTGCTAGGGGCTTCCCATGATGCACTGAGTGCTTCTTCTTCACTCACTCACTCTTTCACTGTGTGTTTATACAGGCTCAGCCCCCCCCCCTCCTCCCCCCCGAGCCTGCTGAAGGTTTCTTCCTGTTAAAAGGGAGTTTTTCCTTCCCAATGTCGCCAAGTGCTTGCTCAAAGGGGGTCGTTTGATTGTAGGGTCTTTACCTTATAATATAAAGAGCCTTGAGGCAACTACTGTTGTAATTTGGTGCTATGTAAATGAAACTGAATTGGAATCTAAGTGATCATTGTATGTACAGAATGCAGGCCATCAGAAGAAAGCAGGACGAGGTTAGATGAAGAGGAAGCTGTTGACTGTTGAGCTGGAACAAGCTTCCAGCCTCCCCACACATCTCCACACTCCCCTGCATCTAGGGTTTCCCACTGCCTGCCACTGGAGAGACTGCCTTCTGCAGGGGGGGGAAGGGAGAAATTATTTAGTGGTCACAGGTCTTTGCCTTAAACTCAAGTGATAAGCAATGTTGCCATCTAGTGGCAGTGGTCACTGTTAACCAATTAGGCTGAAACGATAAGTTTCAAATCGGAAATCTGAGATGAAAAACAAAACAAAGAAACAAAAAACCCTGTGTCATTACAGTACAGCTGCACTTAAGCTAACCCCGAACCCCTCAAAATGCAGACGTGCAGATCAGCAGATGCACACGTATTGGCTCAGATACATGTATAACTATGTGCTCCATCAGGTAATAAGGACAGGATCCTGTATGCACAATAAATGTTAGCCAGGTTTACAGTAAATATGTTCACTGGTATGTTAAATTAAGGAATATTTGTGTTTTTGGAAGACTTTTTAAAATTATGTTTTATGCAATATACCAATATTTGTATTGTCTTGTCTTTATGTTATTAGGGCTGATCCTAAATAAGATTTGAAAACATTTACCGGGTTCTTAAATCATAATTTTAGTTAATGTATTTTAATTACTTTTTAAAAATACTTTTGGCATTAGTAAACTGCCCCCTCATTCCCCACAGCAGATCTCCTTATTTGTTTTTACACCAGATGCAACCCTCCCATTTATCCAGCTTTGGGACCAGCAGTGTTGTTCACTAGCAACAAATGGACCAAATAAAAATAGATATGGACTAGTGCAGTGTGACTCAAATAGAAATTAGATCACGAGTATTTAAGATAACTCTGCAGTGGCAGAAAGGTCACATTGGTGTAGTGAACTTAAATTTTTCTCCTTCACATCAAAATGATTGGTTTCTGTGCTGCATCAACCAGAAGGTAGCCATGACCAGAAGAACACTCGGTTTCATTCATCAATTTGACCCTACACTGGATCTTAGTTTAGAGATTAACTATCATGCTGTATTCAGTCAAATTTGAAACTAGAAATGAGCTTACTCATCATGGACGTGTCATACCTGAAGCACGCAATAGGGTCATTTTACCAAAGATTTCTATGAAATCTAAATTAGCTTTTGCATCCAGACGAAATGCAGGTTTAGGGCACCTCAATAATAGCTTTATCTGGAACCTGTAAGTCCATCTCTTATATACAGAGATGGACTTACAGGTTCCAGGGTCACGAAACACTCAATAATCAAGTGAGATAGGTAAGGTATGCTTGAATACCTTACCTATCTCACTTGATTATTGATATTTTCTGAACAACTCAAATCTAAATTCATTGTTGCTGACTGTCAAGCACATCCTGGTGAAACAAAGCAGACAATTAGCTTTGATGTTTCCATGCAAAATACTTAAACTGTCTTCAGCCTATCCGTGTTGTTTTCGTCTTCGTCTCCAGCAAAGTGTTTCGTCCGGCAGTGCCAGCAGGTGGCTGGCACAAGACACACACACGGTGCCCCTCCTTCAAGTGCTGCATCCACCTGGTATGTGGGCCCTTACTCTGCTGGCAGCCTTCTGTTAGAAAGGTCAACCGAAAGTGGACACATTGCCTATTTTATACAAACAGACACAGCACGCAGTAACGAAAAAATATACAGTGAAAAAGCTAATGAGTATAATTTCACATTTTTCTAGGCTGTCTCTAAGTGTTAGCCTATCACATTGCTGCTGTGAGGGACACCTCTCTCTTGCCAGCGTTGCCATAGTCACACAGGGTAATAACTGCTAGAACTACAGCAAAAGCATTTATGATAAGAACATTAGTAGCACCATATGTTCAAATACGCTTTTAACCCTTTTACATTGTGCTATGAAATTTTACATGAGTGGACCTGCAAATGAAGTAATTTCTGTTTGATTGTTTTGACTTGTACATGGCATTGTCTGTCATTTATACTACATGCAGAATACTGAAACTAGGCTATAATACAAATCCTGCACTATGTAGTAGCTTCTTCCCACTTTTCCTTTCCAATATGATGATAACCAAAAATGTTTCTCATATGAGTGCTTTAATGCTAGTGTAGCATATACAGTCATTATAAAATGACTACTGTCTGTAATTTGCAAGACTTTTACTGATACATATGAAATGACAATACACATAATAATAAACATATAGATCATACCTTACCTTTGATGTGTTAGGTATTATCTTGGTCAAATATAATTCTTCAAAGGGAACTAGTGATATTTTGTTTTTCATTACAGACACTACAGAATGGTTGTCACAAATACCAGTTGTGTCAGTTTACCCCTGAAAACGTCTTTAATTTGGCAAATTTCAAAAATTGTCTTTTTTTTCACCCTACATCAAGATAAGCGTTAACTCTGTACAGACTGTACCATGAAATAATTACAGTAATTTGACATTTGTTTTTAAAAAGAAAGTAAAAATGAACATTTGACTTTAAAGGGTTAAGTAGTACACCCTCAATTTGGATATTAACTTTGGGATAATGGAGATGGGTCGTTTAACATTATTTGTAAAGCACTTTAAAACGTTACAAAGTGCTACATGTTCAAGCATGAAGTCAAACATGTGGTCATACATTCATTCCAACATGCACACTTTGAATTTTAAAGTATGGCCAAAAATAATGGGAGTGAGATCAAGGAAGACCTATCCTATAAAAATGAACAAGCTTCCAGCCAAACTTGTAGTCTGAGGAAACCCAAGTTTATGTGTTACAACCTCAAAAGTGTTGTCACTTCTGGATGTAAGATAAGAGACAGTAACAGTTAGAAGGCCCAGTCTGAAGGTCAAAGCAAGCCATCAAAGATTTACTAAAAACAGATAGCTTGTTATGGTCTTGGCAGTATCAGCCCGCTGTTCCTCTGGGACTGCTCTAGGCAGTCCCCTCAGTCAAACGCCAACTGAGCTTCATGAAGCACACCTAACCATTTCCTCATCAAGCTTGCTGTGTATTTAACGATCCATTCTTCCACCGATTCCTTTCCAGGCTGTACAGCTACTCAGTGGCAACACAATGATCTAGTTAGACAAGATTTTTTTTTACGCAATGTGTTCTTGCTTACCTTTTTGACTCACCTCTTCTCCTAGTTTTGCTCTCAGTGTGTTGTTTCCTTATATCACACTCATTTCCCCGTGTCTCAGTAGGTGGGTTGGAAAAATTATCTTGTCAAAATATCTCTGCTCAGTACAATTAAAATGATGTCTGCAATAAAGCTTCTAAACCTGCCAACTGTCTCTGAGTCAAAATTTGCTAATTTGGGAATTTATGACACAACTTCTCAAATTTTGCCTGTTGTGAGATTATTAGATATGAATCAAAAGGAGGCCTCACACTTACAGATGCTCCTTTTTTCTTAAGAAGTAAATTAAAAAATGTATGACCCCCCCCCCCCCCCCCCCCCCCCCCCCCCCCCCACACACACACACACACACACACACACACACACAAACACTTGTACTAAAGTAGGTTTTTACAGTGTCCTTGCTTGGAACAGCACTCTGCACAGAAAGTGCCCTTCTCAAAACTGGGACAGGGATTGCATAAACTGAGTGGCTCCTACAGGATTGTCCTGCTCCTGCTGCAGATTGTGACCGCTGCAAAGCTCAGCACAGCCTGACCACTCTGTCTACTCACTCGGCAGGTCAAGTTGCAATTCGAGTGTCATAAAATCCAAACATTATAAATGAAACAGGCACATGAAGGTGACTGTTGGATACACAGTACTATGTACTGCACACCATAATGTACTGGGGTCAGACACTTCATTGCATTCTGGCTTTGTAATAATGTAAAACATTCACAAACCCTAAAGTTTAGACATTAGTCTCATAAATACTTAGAAAATAATATTCCTCTTTTGAAAAATACCTACCTGAAGATGCAGTTTGAAAGTCCTGGCAACAGTCTGCAGTGGTCACAGTAGTATAATCTGTCAGATCTCCATCCTGTACTAATTCATGATGGATCCTGGCCGATGCATCACAGACCCACATTAGGACAACCCACTTGGCATATGAGAAATAAATACACTTGAAGAGAAAAATCAGTGACACACAGTGTTTTCGGGAAATGAAATCACAACTCCACCCAACACAGCAACAAATTTAAAAAGTTTAATGTACTATGCAATACTTTGAATGACTTTGAAAAAAGGCCAGTTGCTGTCATTCACTCGGGTAGCGTAAAGTAGGACTATTGTCCTGTCAGACTTCTTATTGTTAAACTCAGATTTCCAATTTGCTGCTACAGCGAGAGAAGAGGGAAGGGGTGATGTGTGGACATGAAATATTGGTTATAATCACAACCCCACAACTTTAAGACTTGCCCTGCACTGAAACAGGAAACGTAATGAAAAACAAAGACATGACAGCATGGCTCATTTTTCTTGTTTTCTTGACTCTAACTTCCTCTATATGTATCCATAAAACTCCAGAGCTCTCAGATGTATGACCTCATTTATTTGCTGCTCGAGTAAACAGAGAGACAGCTCTCGCAGAGTACAGCACCAGGCCAAATAGGTATTATTATCGTTGCAATGCGTGTTATAAAAAACACACATTACAGAACTAAAAGAGTTTCAAAATAATATGTTTTATTTTCTAAAGAATGCTTCTCACACCAAAAGGTCAGATTCACAATGAAATAAGAGGAAATGATATCCATTTGGGAACAAGAGCAGATTTCAGTCAGTTACAATTTCTCCAGTTAGTTTATGGTTTTATTCACACAGTGCTGTGAAAAAGTATTTGCTCCCTTCTTGATTTTTTCACTTTTTTGGCTTAGTTATCACATTTAGATGTTTCAAATAATCAAACAAATAATAATATGAGATGAAGATAACATGAGTGAAAACAAAATGCAGTTTTTAAATGATTATTTTATTTATTATAGGGGGAAAAGCTATTCAAACCTACCTGGCTCTATGTGGAAAACCATTTGCTCCCTAAACCTATTAAATGGTCGTTGCCACCCTTAGCAACACAGTCAAGTGTTTCCGATAGCTGGCAATGAGTCTTTTACATCACTGTGAGGGAATTTTGGCCCGCTCTTCTTTGCAGAATTGTTTTAATTCTTACACATTGGAGTTTTTTTTAGCATAAAAAATCAATTTAAAATTAAACTAATGTGCTCTTGGAGGTCATTTTTTGTAGGTCGGCCACAATCCAGGTAGGCTTGGATATCTTTTTTCTCGTAATAAATTAAATCATCATTTAAAAACAGCATTTTGTGTTTATTCCGGTTATCTTTGTATAATATTAAATTGGTTTGGTGTGAAAGATCTAAGTGTGATAAATATGCAAAAAATAAGAAATCACAAAGGAGGAAAGTACTTTGCTCTGATCATTTTAATAAATTATTTTTATAGTGATTTTTTATATCACTCTACTTATTAAGATAGTAATTATGAAATAAACAACATCTCAATGTTGCCACCCTGTAAAAACCCGACTGGTCATCATTTCCGGTTTTGACATGTGCTCTGTAAATATACTGACTTGACTCAACCTGTCTAACGTCACCATGGAGAAACCCATGAAACAGGTTTTGCTGTTATGGTCATTCATCCTATCCATGCCAACCGATTATTGCTTAATTATATTTGTCTCCATTTCACAACAGGCAACAAAATCTGCTTTACTCAGTTTTTGCTAAAATATATTATATTCAAAGGTTTATTTGCAGTTCACAAAATATTGAAACGGCCCAGTTTTAAATGGCTCACAACAGTAAGGGTGCTGAATACTGTTAGAAAATGTATCGTTATCCATGCATGTCCACCAGAGGAAGCAAACAATGATACACAGCTCTGTACTGGGTTGCTAAACCGGCACACTTGACAGAATTTAACATGTTAAATGCTTGTTAGACACAAACTAATACCAGCTTAAAAAGCAGGTTTGCTTACCTTAATTTTGTTTCATAATTTACCCCCCACCACCTCTTTAATTCACATTTCAATATGAGAGCAAATTATGCATAGATTCAAACTGGGGTCATCCATCACAACTAAATCATTGCTGTGGAATAGGCATTGCCTCGTGGTAAGTAAATGTTCTTTGTAAATCCTATAAAAATACATACAGTGGGGCAAAAAAGTATTTAGTCAGCCACCGATTGTGCAAGTTCCCCCACTTAAAATGATGACAGAGGTCAGTAATTTGCACCAGAGGTACACTTCAACTGTGAGAGACAGAATGTGAAAAAAAAATCCATGAATTCACATGGTAGGATTTGTAAAGAATTTATTCGTAAATCAGGGTGGAAAATAAGTATTTGGTCACCTCAAACAAGGACAATCCCTGGCTCTCACAGACCTGTAACGTCTTCTGTAAGAAGCTTTTCTCTCCCCCACTCGTTACCTGTATGAATGGCACCTGTTTGACCTCATCATCTGTATAAAAGACACCTGTCCACAGCCTCAACCAGTCAGACTCCAAACGCCGCCATGGCGAAGACCAAAGAGCTTTCGAAGGACACCAGGAAAAGAATTGTAGACCTGCACCAGACTGGGAAGAGTGAATCTACAATAGGCAAGCAGCTTGGTGTGAAAAAATCAACTGTGGGAGCAATCATCAGAAAATGGAAGACATACAAGACCACTGATAATCTCCCTCGATCTGGGGCTCCACGCAAGATCTCATCCCGTGGGGCCAAAATGATCATGAGAACGGTGAGCAAAGATCCCAGAACCACACGGGGGGACCTGGTGAATGACCTGCAGAGAGCTGGGACCAAAGTAACAAAGGTCACCATCAGTAACACACTACAACGGCAGGGAATCAAATCCCGCAGTGCCAGACGTGTTCCGCTGCTGAAGCCAGTGCATGTCCAGGCCCGTCTGAAGTTTGCCAGAGAGCACATGGATGATACAGCAGAGGATTGGGAGAATGTCATGTGGTCAGATGAAACCAAAGTAGAACTTTTTGGTATAAACTCAACTCGTCGTGTTTGGAGGAAGAAGAATACTGAGTTGCATCCCAAGAACACCATATCTACTGTGAAGCATGGGGGTGGAAACATCATGCTATGGGGCTGTTTTTCTGCCAAGGGGACAGGACGACTGATCCGTGTTAAGGACAGAATGAATGGGGCCAAGTATCGTGAGATTTTGAGCCAAAACCTCCTTCCATCAGTGAGAACTTTGAAGATGAAACGAGGCTGGGTCTTCCAACATGACAATGATCCAAAACACACCGCCCGGGCAACAAAGGAGTGGCTCCGTAAGAAGCATTTGAAAGTGCTGGAGTGGCCTAGCCAGTCTCCAGACCTCAACCCCATAGAAAATCTGTGGCGGGAGTTGAAAGTCCGTGTTGCTCGGCGACAGCCCCAAAACATCACTGCTCTTGAGAAGATCTGCATGGAGGAATGGGCCAAAATACCAGCTACTGTGTGTGCAAACCTGGTAAAGACCTATAGTAAACGTTTGACCTCTGTTATTGCCAACAAAGGTTATGTTACAAAGTATTGAGTTGTATTTTTGTTATTGACCAAATACTTATTTTCCACCCTGATTTACGAATAAATTCTTTACAAATCCTACCATGTGAATTCATGGATTTTTTTTTCACATTCTGTCTCTCACAGTTGAAGTGTACCTCTGGTGCAAATTACTGACCTCTGTCATCATTTTAAGTGGGGGAACTTGCACAATCGGTGGCTGACTAAATACTTTTTTGCCCCACTGTATATTAACATTACCTATAAAAAAATTGACAAGAAATGGGTTAAAACTGCTATTGGTTGATAAAAGTGGCTCACATGCCAATGCTGAAAGTAAACAAGACTTGCACTGTTCACCTAGAAAACAAGAACGTGATACACAGCAAGCAGGCTTCATGGGATATAAGTAAGAGTGCAGAGATTTATCGTTCATAGACATAATCTCCTTATGTTCTCATTTAATATGATTCTTGCTGCTCTACTGAGCAGCTGTAGAGCTGGGACCAAATCTTATCACTGAATCGTATCCCTTAACTGAACCAAATTAAGATCTATCTTGCGAGGTAACTGTGACTAACCCTCAGAGCCACTGCTGTCCTTTTGTCTAAGATCTGTGGGAGTTTAGAGGGTTTAGAATATGTTCCTGGACTTTCAGTAAGCTCTTCTTTCTTGTTTGGCTAAATCTGTATTATTTCAAAAATGCTAAATACGCCGCGCTAATCTTTCTGGTTGCTTGACTCGGGTACAGCTGGAACTGAAAAGTTCATTAACCGAGCTTCTTGTTTCCCCATCACAAATAGATATTAGGATACAATTTAATTACTGATCACTTTGCCTGAAAGCGATATTAATGGAGCTCTGTATTAATGTGAACTAATGATGAAAAATCACCTGTCCCTATTATCCATTTAATAATTTGTCTCCATCATTTAAAGCAGTGCCTCACCACCTCCCACTTTCAGCCAATGTTACTGTATGCATACATAAAAAAAAAGATATTTTACATACAGTATTCAAAGTATTTACTGATGTGCATCTGTTAGTATTTGTCAGCTGTGAACTTTAAAAGGTTAAACCTGAATTTGCTGCAAAGCTGTTGGTCCACATTTTTCATCTATAATAATTCATACATTTACAGCTTAGGAGCTCAAGTTATTTCCTCTAATCCGGGGGGGGAGAATTTAAATCAGCCACAGTTGAAGACTGAGGGTCACAGGAGGAGGAAAGCACCAGCTTGGTTGTAGGACAGGTAGGAAATCACGCCTTTTCAGGTAACAGGGGTAAAGTCTGAGCCTCTGTAGGGTAAAAAAACCCCCAAAAAAAACCCCAACAAAATGATCTTTCTAATGGACCTCCAGATGATGCTGCTGGATGTCATTTACTTCATCCTGAGAAATTCTTTGCGGGTTATCTTGCGTCCACGCACCAAGCCCATTGATGGCGAGCTGGTGCTCATAACCGGATCAGGCGGTGGCCTGGGTCGTCTCTTTGCTCTGGAATTCACCAAGCATGGGGCAGAAGTGGTGCTGTGGGACATTAATAGCAATTCCAATGAGCAGACAGCCAAGCTGGTGCGTGAGATGGGGGGAAAGGCGTACACCTACACAGTGGACGTAACCAGCCGGGAAGACGTGTACCGCAATGCAGAGCTTATGAGAAAGGACCTCGGCCGGGACGTTACAATACTAGTGAACAATGCTGGAGTGGTGGCTGGGAAGCGCATCCTAGACTGTCCTGATGAGCTGATTGAGAGGACTATGAAAGTCAACTGTCATGCTCTGTTCTGGGTAAGAACTTAATGTTTAAAATCTAATGTATAGAAGACATTTCCCCAGTCACATCTGAAGCAATGAAGCTTCTTATTTGAGTGGTTTAACAGTCCAGATTTACTTAATCTTTCCAACTTTCTTGTTAGCTGGATATACTTGTAGATGCCAGTGTACCACAAAATTTTAGATGCTAAGCTTTGGGGCTTACCATAGCTTCTTTTCTTTTCTTTTTTCTAACTTGATTATCCAGAGCAATACTGTGTTTTTTATGAGTATGGTCAAAAGAAAATGTGTTCCTGTCAAAGTATGCTACTATCATCGCAAACTACTGATCAGAAATCAATCAAGGTCACTAACCATGCACATCCAGAAGATGAATGCTGAAAGTTAATCAGCTTTGAAAATGCCAAAAGCTGGAACAAAAGGCAGAACGGTTTAGCAGCACATCACAGACGATTACACATCACACAATCAAATCATAGCACATCTTCGGCCAATAACTTTTACCGACTAAGAATCAGAGAGCTGGAATTCTTTCTTTTGGATTTCATACTGGATAATCTTTTTACAGTCGGCTGTACACAGAGCACGTTATTGTGCAAACGCTGAGGGACACTTGAAATGTAAAATTGCTTTGCGTCAAGAGCATTATCCCATTCACCCTATGGACTAGCAACTTTGACGTCAATCCTCTTAATAACGAGGTGCTTGTGCAACGTAAGCTACACACAATAACCTACACATCGAACACTATTTAAGTCACATTTAACAACACTGCACAGTTTATTGCCTCATTCCATTTTGCTGCTATGACAATGCATGTTTGTCTGGTTGTTCCTATGTGTGGGCCTCAGACAGTGAAGGCTTTCCTCCCCCAAATGAAGGCCCAGAATCACGGACACATCGTGACCATTGCCAGCGTCCTCGGTCTCTTCAGCACAGCTTGTGTGGAGGTGAGCCAATGCAGGAGAAATACCGCTACAATAAGTCTATATGAGAAGATAACTAATAAGAATATGACAGCTTTATTATTGTGTTTTACACCGTTCTCTCACAAAGTCCCAAAATCAAGTAACACATTAAAATGCATATAACGGCACTGGCAGTCAAAGCAGGGCTGGCAAATCAAAAATAATGAATATTCAGCATCTTTAAAAGCAGCGTGAATAAGCTCTGATGGATAGATTTTCTTTGTGGTAGGATTACTGTGCCAGCAAGTTTGCTGCAGTGGGCTTCCATGAGTCTCTGGCCCACGAGCTGCTGTCTGAGGAGGTAGAAGGAGTGAAGACTACCCTTGTGTGTCCCTACATCGTGGACACGGGCATGTTTGAAGGCTGCAAGATAAGGTATGCCAACATAATAATCATATACAGTTAAGGTCCAAAAACTATGGTGAGCGAAACAATTTTCATAAATTTGGCTCTCTTTCATGAAACAATGACGATGTGACAAGAGTGCAGACTCAACCTTAAATCAAGGCATTTAACTAAAAACATTGCATTAACTGTTGAGGAATTACTGCCATTTTTATCCAGAGTCCCTTATTTTCTGTTAATTGGAAAGATCACTGAAGACCTCTTTGGCTATTTTTCTGTAATTATTTATTTCTTTTCCTTTTTTCCCATTAATTAGATGGTAAAAGGTCTAGCGTTGACTCTCGAGGTAGTATTTTGAATCTAGAAGCTATATATGTGAACAAGTAAAAGAGAAATAAAAACAAAACAAAAAATCCATCACAGGCCAACTCAACAGTTTGGTACACTCAGGAACATTAAAATAAGATGAAACACACACAGGTTTATCTCTATCCATCTATGTAGAAGACTACAACAAAGAGAAAATATAGAGTTCCCTAGAAAGTATGAACAATTCATCACCCTCAGCAAGAGCTAAATTTTGATCTAATTATTAGTTACTGTTAATCGCTGGCTCTCTTCCAAAGCATGTCTGTGTACTGTCTTCATCCACTCACCCCCAACCGGCCGCAGCACTCGCTGATCCTGGTTCTGCTGGAGGTTTCTTCCTGTTAAAAGGGAGTTTTTCCTTCCCATTGTTGCCAAAGCGCTTGCTCATAGGAGACCATATGATTGTTGGGGTTTTCCCTGTTTTCTTTGTATTACTGTAAGGTCTTTACATTATAATATAAAAATAAAGGGTGTTGTGATTTGGTGCTATATAAATAAAACGGAACTCATTTGAACTGAAAATTGAATTGAACTGAGAATTTAATTGGTTATTAAAAATTAAAGGTCTGTATTTCAGTTGTAGCTTGCCATGTAAAAAATTATGAAAACGGTGTCACTGACAGTCCTAACATGTTTACTCCTAACTCTAAATTTCTTTTGAGTGTCATAGTTTAGACACAAACAAGGAGAGTTTAGTCTGTAGACCTGAATATACCTCACTCACATACACATACAGACTGAACATTCTTTGAGGGTCCATCATAGAAGGCTAAATCCAATTTTGCTCTTAACAGGACAAAAAAATGTCCTCAAATACTCAATGACACAACCTATGTATGAGTCTATTGCTAATGTTTCATGTTGCTTGATATTTTAAATGTTCCTTGATGTTAGGGAGGAAGTGGAACTGCTCCTGCCCCCTCTGGAGCCCCAGTATTGTGTTGAGCAGGCTATGAACGCCATCCTGGTAAACCAGCCATTAGTGTGTATCCCTCGCCTCACCTACCTGCCTGTTCTTTTCAGGGTGTGAGTCTCACAACCTTCACATTTTCCAGATACTAAATAAAGATGAATGCTTTTCGAAAATGTCCTTTTCTATCCATTTTCAACAGCTGATTACAGTATTTAAGCTTCTACTGTCTTTGTTCTTTTTCAGGTTGTTGCCATGGGAATCTAACGTGACTGCTTATCGCTTCATGGGTTCTGACAAGTGCATGTACCCCTTTATTGAAACCACGAAAAAACAAGTGACAAATGGCTCTGTTGCAGTCGCCTAGTTTTTACACAAAGAAACAACTTTAGGAGTACAAATGTTAACAATATCTTCAAATGTATTTCAAAGGGTCCACAATACATCAGACAGGACAAAAAACAAAAAAAGAAAGAAACAAATGTGGGTTTTGTGAACAACAGGCCAAATTGTCCATCTGCAGCCATGAGTCAGTCAAATGGAAATAATAAAACAGACTTTACATTTTCAGGCTGATCATTTGGAAGTCTGTACTGGATGACAACTCAGCCAAGTAGTCATCAGCCTCCAAGAAGATTTCAATAATGCTCATATGAAATGTAAAGTGCCCTTGAAATGTTTTCACCATAGATCTGTGAAATGCCCAAACAGTGATTAAATCCTACACTGATCCAAATGGGAAAGCTTCTTTAATAGCTGTTATGCAATCCTCTATACTCTGTTATATTCACATATAATAAAATGACCTAAAACAACACCTACAAATGCTGTTAGAACACAGCAAACGACGCGTCTGGTGCATTGTTTTCCTGTAAAGATCATAAACTGTAAGCAAGCAAAAGTAAGTAACACTGCAAAAGGGGAATTTTATTAATCTTTCTCTATGTAGACCAAGAATAATAACTTTAATAATAATGTGTCTAGTATTTATGACGTATGACTTACATATAAAAATATGTAAGAACTGTCCCTTCTAGAAAAAAGATGCTTAGCTCCACTGACTGAATGCTAATATGGACTTTTGAGTGGAAAATTCTGGACAAACTGCACTTGCAGATCATGCATGTATGAGTGCACGTGTAGTTTACGTAGCAGAAGAAGGCTAAAAAGTATTGCTAATCTCACAAGACAGAAGTGATGCTGCGCAGCACAGTCACTGGACAAACGTTCTCTAATTTTATGCAAGTGAACGAGTATGACTAACGATGAAACATTTCCTGCAGCACAATGTGGTGTTGTAAATGTCTCCGGTCATAATTGCCAGAATGAGCTCTTGTTTGTGCACTCAAGGAAGAACAACTGAAAAGTTTTGGATGAGAAGATTCAGATCATGCACATTTGTTTTTATGAAGCAAATATTTGGTTATAACTCAACAAACGATTAATAGGACTGTTAAAGTAAATACTGTAAAACTAACCCTGAATTCAATTAGCAGAATCAATATTTATTCAGATATAGATTTACTGTAATGATACCTTCAACCACTGAATGGGACAATAAAGTATTTTCTATAAAAATGTTAGCAAGCTACCTTGAAAATGGTTATGAAAGAGGGGGTGAAACTTTAATTACAGAATAGGTTTTCAAAACCACTACCTGAGTGACATGCTGTTAGTACTGTGTTGGTACCCTGTTTATGTCTTAAGAACCACCCTCATTTTTTATGGCACAAATTAAATTCAACAAGGTGCTGGAAACATTCCTCATAGATTTTGGTCCATATTGGCATGTTAGCGTCACACAGTTGGTGCAGATTTGTCAGCTGCACGTCCATGATGCCAATCTCCAGATCCACCAAATCCCAAAGGTTAAACAATGCTCAAGGGCCCAAAGTGTGCCAAGAGGAATTCCCCACAGCTTTACAACAGCAACATACTGAACTGTTAACACATGACAGGGTTGATCTACGCGTTCATGTCGTTTACTTCAAATTCTCACCCCACCATGTGAATACTGCAGCAGAAATCAAGGCTCATCAGACCTGGCAATGTTTTTCCAATTTTCTATTATCCAATATTTGTGAGCCCATGTTTATTGTAACCTCAGTTTCCCGTTCATAGTGTCTTAGTCTTCTGTTGCTGTAGTCCATCTGCTTCAGTGCTCCATGTGCTGTGTATTCAGAGGTGTCTTTGACGCATGCAGAGCGATCCAACGTTTTCAATGGAGCAAATGTTTCATCAGTCATCCAAGTGACTTCTTCAGTCTCAGCAGAGTACAGGTTGCCGAGAACTTATTTGCACAAGCTTAGTTTCTTGATTTGCATATTAATAATCATGAAACTAAGCCCATGGCTCATTGTTATGCAATGGTGCTAGTTTTGGTCATTATGCAAATGCACTGTTTATAAGGTTTGGGAAACCTGCAGTCAGCTGGGACTCAAGATGTCATTTGGATGAGTGATTAAACGCTCCTCTGACTGAAAACACTCTGTTGTCATGAACAGAATCAACTTTCAGGCAATATGTTCAGACGTGATCATCTGCATGTGGTTATTTGAGTTACTTCCGCTGGCCTATCAGCTCCGAGAAGTCTGGCCATTCTCAACTGACCTCTGGTATCAAAAAGGCTTTTTCACCCAGAAAACTGCCCCTTACTGGATATTTTCTCTTTTTCAGTAAACAACTTGCTACGAAATAGTTATTTGCCGCAGATGCTGTTGACAGTATCATAAACAGTTGAATATTGAGTTTATGTTCTACCTAAATAATCTGTCCAATCAGGGCATATTAGACAATATATACCCCCTTGATACTAGTTTATGAAATGTTCACTCCGTGTGTGCTTGCTGCAGGGGCTTTATTTACATTTTTTTAAACATCAAAAAAATGAATCACCAAAATATGCAATCTGCCCAGAGATTCACAAGAATTAGCATATGTGAAGGAGATTAAAGAGTTAGTATATTTGTAACAACTCTTTTTTTTTTTTTGCCTGTCCCATTTGGTTCTTTAGCCGTCAGAATTGTTGTCTGAAGACCAACAAGGATACCCAATGGATTTATTTTGCCAAATGGATCATCATGGCATTGCCGTATTGGTCCATTTGATCGACCTTTGTTTTTATTATTTATTTTATTTTATTTTCAGTTGTTACAGACGGGACAGACATGAGTGAGGGATAGGAAAGGGAGAAAGAAAGAGGAAGGAAAAGAAAAACAGAAGGGGAGAGGGACAGTGAGAAAGGGGGGAAAAAAAAAAATATCTCCGGGATCACCTGTTGAGAGAAAAAGAATAGAAAACAAGCAAAAAAACCAAAACAAAACAAAGCAACATACTATACACAACACCATCGCATTAATCTACCTAAGTGTAAACAGCAGTAAATACTAAATATTGAATGTTGTTGTGCAGCACGCAGGACAGACAGCGCACAATGTGCTTTGAAGTAGCAGCCAAGAAAGGTGTGATTTAAGTCTACAAACAGTGAACACCTGTGTGCACACCTGTGTGGATCGGCGCGCTTGTATTCAAATGGGTTCCCCATGTAATGGTCTGCAAGAGGATGTAGAGAGCCATAGCCCTGTCCCTCAGGGCATGAAGCAGGCATGGAGGAGATCCAGGCCCCAGACATCCAGAGGTCCCAGAGTGCAAGAGCCCAAGGAGGACCACCGGAGGGGCATCCGTGCCACCTTCATGGGAAGGGCTGAGGATACCCAGGCGAGGGGTCACCCAGTAGCCACCGGGCAGAAACCAGAGGGGGCTGCACCGGCGTGCTCGTCGGCTCCGCCGGCAGCCAGCTGTGCCAGAGTGAACCGAGCCGCAGGCACAGAGGCCAGAGGCCCGAGGGCACTGTTTATAAGGTTTGGGAAAACCTGCAGTCAGCTGGGACTCAAGATGTCATTTGGATGAGTGATTAAACGCTCCTCTGACTGAAAACACTCTGTTGTCATGAACAGAATCAACTTTCAGGCAATATGTTCAGACGTGATCATCTGCATGTGGTTATTTGAGTTACTTCCGCTGGCCTATCAGCTCCGAGAAGTCTGGCCATTCTCAACTGACCTCTGGTATCAAAAAGGCTTTTTCACCCAGAAAACTGCCCCTTACTGGATATTTTCTCTTTTTCAGTAAACAACTTGCTACGAAATAGTTATTTGCCGCAGATGCTGTTGACAGTATCATAAACAGTTGAATATTGAGTTTATGTTCTACCTAAATAATCTGTCCAATCAGGGCATATTAGACAATATATACCCCCTTGATACTAGTTTATGAAATGTTCACTCCGTGTGTGCTTGCTGCAGGGGCTTTATTTACATTTTTTTAAACATCAAAAAAATGAATCACCAAAATATGCAATCTGCCCAGAGATTCACAAGAATTAGCATATGTGAAGGAGATTAAAGAGTTAGTATATTTGTAACAACTCTTAAATTGGCCAACATCAGTGCAAAATCATAACCGAGCACACCTCTATACATTACAAAGAAAGAGACAAAATGGCAAATCTTAGTTTTGTGCATGTAAGCACATTTAATTACCATGGGGAGCAGAAAGAGTAGGGAGAGTTTGACATAAGGGAGGAAAAGGGATTTTCAAGGAAACTGGTGCAACAGGGAAACATCCCTGCCACACACAGATTCGACAAGATCACATTACAACACGCTACATTTAGTCACAGATTCTTCCCAGCCCTACATGGTAATGTTGATAACACTTCACTTGTGGTTGTTGATATAAAGCACTCTAGGAAAATCAGAGGTTCGCCAGCTGCACCCTAGACAAAGATCTAAACCATATTGAGAATATTCTTTAATGAACTACCTCTGCAGGGGACAAAACGTAAAACACTTAAAAACAAGAGTTAGCAGTTCTCACAAAGAGTAAACAAGTTCTATGCAAAATAAAGAGTTCACAGTAAATCACTTCTTCCTTTTTCTCCTCCCCTTATCAAGCACCCCTCCTCCCAATTGATTGGCTAGGATGCAGCTACTTTTTTTTTTCTACAAAGCAACAGAAAAAAAATAATGTGTACAATTAAACAACATCAAGGAGGATAGTCTATTTTTCCTATTAATCTTGTTTAACTGTGAACATTTTGTAACGGTGAATATGAACAGTGATGGTTTAGAGTCTACAGAGTCCAAAGTTTCCTGTAGCCTTCTAAATCTGACTAAGAACACAGTGTCTGAGTTTTCTCTAGTGCTTTTACAACCAAACCTCATAATCTAAACAGTGCCATCCAGGGTCTGTGCCAATGTGCTTGAGTTAGCCTGTTTGATGTGCAAGTCCCCTTCAATTTCTTGTTTGCCACACCTGCGGAAAATAAAAAATTATTAACTTAGCTGAGCTCTCACATAACACTCTTTTTTTGTCTCCATACACAAGTGTTTAATGAAGTGGAATATACTTCATTTTTAAAAATAACATGGAAGAATTTACACGTGACAATTCTGTTGTGTTTACCAAGCCTCGCATCATTTAACATCTAACAAGATGAGGCGTTTACTTCTTCCTACACCCCTTATAAGCTCAGTAAGACAATAAAAGACAGAAACCTCTTTGTGACTTGCATTTGCTGCACAACTAGCAGTTGCGGTGATCACTTTCGATGAGAGGGTATCGGCACAGGTTGCCTGATGGGAGGCAACCTGTCTCCAAAAATTTGTGGTGTGATTTTGACTGTGGTCACTCTCAGAGAGATTTATTATTTGGTATTTGTCACCAAAGCCTAACTGAAAAACATAGAAAGATTGCTAACGTGTTGCAATCAGAGTCAGTCTGCACCAACTGGACTTAACTACTTGCCAGTTGGTGTATTCTGGTTATACTCCGATCTAAAAGCAAAGTTGCTGAGCGTCTATGTAAGTTTGCATTTAAATCCCCATCCAAGTAATTTCTGCATTTCTATTTCAAATTTATAAGGTTCGGGCTGAATATAGACAGTTAATGTCATTTTCTATGCATGTATAAAGGGATAGAGTTGCAAAATTTTTCAATTTTCCCCAATTTATCACAGTTAATATTGTATTATCACAGACAGATTGCATGTAATTCCCAGCTTGACCCTGTTCAACTGAAAACTGATCGCAGACTGACTCCATACTCACACACCAAAATTGCTTTGAAGACAGCAGCTGACTAACAAGTGGCTCAAACCTGGTCCTGGGCTTCAAACCAACCATTTCCAAGGTAACAAGGTCACAAGTTCATCACACATTATCTTTGGTTGCATCTCAGTCTCCAACCACTGTTTAGTGTCACTATTAGCATAAAAAAAGCATCAGACGTCCAGATCTTCTTCTTCTTCCTTTTTTTTCTTTGAACCATCCCACACACTCTTCCTCCTTGAACAATCTAAATACACAAACCCCAAGGATGTATTCTCGTGCCATCTCAAACTTCAACCTCACATCATCTACAATGCAACTCAACTTAATCAGAGAATCAGGTGTGTTATATTGTTAGTCCAATATGTAGATATGGGCATAGTTCCCTTCTCTATAACACTACACCGCCAAAACCTCTTTTCACTCTCATTTTTACTTTTCAGATCTAACAGACATTTATGCAAACTGACATCACTGTATGTGATTCATCAGATTTTGGACAGCTGCATTTGTCTGAAGGTTTTAATAACTCTTTCCTGACTGGAAAGAGTTAAAGAGCTTCAAAGCTCCAAATCTTTGTCTTTATTGCAAGCAAACAAGAGAAAATTAGGTTTTTAAAGACGTAACGGCAACGAAAATGCAAATGCTTTACAAGTTGAAAGGCAGTGTTTCTCATAGCTTACCCAGAAACTGGTCCATTTCCTGTCCTTTCGTTTGACTGCTGGTCCAACTCTGAGAGCAACTTCAATATGTTCAGTGCAGCCTAAAAAAATAAGCAACAGTATGCGTTATCTGAGCTGCAACCTGAAAAGTATGAGTCTTGGAAGTCTTACTGTCTTGGAAGAAGCAACAAAAAGGAATGGGAGTGCATGAAACAGCTGGCTTATACAGCCCCTATTTTGGAAACGGCTGGCCTAAAGCCTTTGTAATGTGTCATCATGACATTATGACATGACATTAACAGCAATCGTGTGCCTTTTGGTCACACTTGCACGACTCCACATGAGATTTATTCCAAATTCTCTTCACGGAAAGTTGCTGGGATAAAGTTAGGAATTATTAAACGTGTTTTTCTGTTAGTAGCAAGGGCTCGGGACTTTCACACTGAGAAAGAAACCCGTATTACCTTTGAAAGCTTCCTCTTCCACTCTCACGAAATAAATATTTAACAACTGATTATTATACATCAACAACTGACTATACCCCCCATCACTGAAAATGTATTTCCCTCATCACTATTGTGGCTCACTCACAGAGGGTGTCAATGAGTGTTAAATCTGTAGTTTCTGAAATAAATACTCACCATATCATGACAGGATTCTACATCTTTCCCAATCCCATGACTGATGAGCGGTGGCTGGGAGGAGCAGTTAATCAGTGACACAAACTCATTCTTATTGTTTTTGGGAAAATCCTTGTATTCCACCTGCAAGCAGATGATATATTTTAAATTATTTATACTCATTTGTACCATAAAAAACAATTTATACAATTCAAACTGAATAATTAAGCTCATGAAAGTCAAACCCGTTGTTTACCTGTAGGCCCTGCACAGATGCCAGATAGCCGAGCTGTTCCGAGGGCCTGGTTAGGGGGCCGTGGGGCAGTTGATTCGTGTTATTTTTAGTCTTCAGGATAGTCTCTGCAGTCAGTGATGTCCCAGCGTAAAGCAGCTCGTTGGCAATCATGGCAGTGATCGTGGTCTTGCCTGGGTTGGGTATACTTCGACTGTAGTCCTTGGCCTGGGATCCTTGGCAGGCCCCAACTGCTTGTGCCACCTCAGGCATCATGGGCAGGATCCCTGCAGGCAGCTGCTGGTGGCTCAGGTAAGGCAGGCGGAAGTCCTCCTCCTTGGAACCTTTTGAACAAAAGGCTCCAAGGTTAATGATTTTCTTCATGATTGTTAATAGTTTTTTATTTTCCCATCAAGTCTTACCCAGTGTCCCCTCCTCTACAGAACCAGGTTCGTAGAAGGTCACTTTGCGCCCATCACCTGGCTTTTTTACTGGGGTCTAAATATAACAACAATTTTACTATATAAATATAATATAAACATTGGCCACCTAACTTATTTATGAGACTTTCCTGAGAAGGTCTAAGCAGTACCTTTTCATCAGTTTTGAGTGCCGGTTTTGGGGGTTGAGGCTGAGGCACTTTATACCCCAAGAGCTCCAGCATTTTCTCTGCTGCGTTCCTCTTGGCCACCTTCTTGCTGGGTCCCATTCCCTCTGCAGACTGCCCACACACAGTAACCTGGACCAGAATAAACAGATGGAAGAGATGAACGAAATGAGAAATTAACAAGCGGAGACAGAGGAAAGCAGAGACAGATGTTACATAAGTGCTGCTGCCAGCATGCCTCGGCTGCAGCTGACTCACCTGCATGACAAACTCCCTGCGCCGTGGCAGCCCTCTCTCTGTCACCATGCTATACTCCGGCTCCTTCTCCTTCTTGGCCTGCTGGATCTGAGCCAAGCGGCTGATGGGATTCATTCCCTGTCCATATTCTGGACTGGTCTGCAGCTGTTGGCACGACAGGTTAATGATTGCTTAAGGAAGCCGTTAGGTGTGTAATCACTATCCCAACTCTAGTATAAAACTTGCACTACCTTGATGATAGATTTGGTTTTCTTTTTGATGCGGGGCTGCGTCTTTTCTACACTGGGTATATGGGGTAGTCTCTTCAACTCTCCCAGCACCGCTGCTGCTGCTAGCTTCTTTGCAATCTTTTTACTTTTTCCCTCGCCCTCTCCTGTGAACTCGCCAACTGTAACACGCACTACAAAAGTCTTCATGTGTGGAGGGCCCTCTTCTTTTAAAACCTGGAAAGCAACAGTGGAAACACCTAATGTAGGGGAGCATTTATTCTATTAAACTCAATAGATTATGGGCAGAAGGAACATGCAGTGGTGTACAAATTGGTGAATGACATAAATCCCCCCTAAATGATAAATAAAATCCATTTAAACCTCAAAGCTGACAGGTAAGTTGCGTTTAAGTGCAATTTCAAAGACTTGACTGATTTCTGATTTGTTCAGGTTCTCCTCCTCTGGCTCTCCATTCACCTGTCAAAAAAGAGGACATGTTTTAAAAAAAACAAACAACAACGACAAAAAAAACCCAGAAGCAATAAATATCACAGATGCCGAGTGTGGGCTTCTTTCCTCACCACTGGCAACTGTTGCAGTATTGGCTCCTTCTGCAGTACTTTCAAGGCCTTGGCAGCAGCATCGTGTTTGGCTAACTGCCGCGTTCGTCCTTTCCCAAAAAACTGCTGGCCTCCAATAGAAAGCTCCACATGATATAACATTGGTCCCACAGGAGGAAATGGGTAGTAGTACCTGGATGACAATTGAAGTTAAATACAACCCATTTTCCCCCATTTCCTCAAAAAAAGAGAGACAATAAGATTTCTGCTCAGATTTCTAAATGATGCAAACTCACTGTTGCATAGAGCGCTGGTAAGGCCCTGGAGCCCGCACATTGTAGTTGAAGTTTGGTGGTCTCATCCCCGTATATGCGTCGATGGGTTTATAGAGAGGCTTTTTACCAAGTTTGATGCATAGTGCACTCAGCTCTGTAATATGCGTCATGCCATCTGCTTTGAGATAAACAAAAAAACAAAAATGAATTCACTGCTTCTATTCTACAAGGTGTTAGCAACAATTAGAAAAGAGAATACAATAAAACCAGTGGGAAGAGCGTACCTTGGTGCTTTCCTGTGCTGCGGGGTGTCCTCACAGTGGGTTTAGGGAGTGTAGTCTCAGCGAGGGCTGATGCAGCAGCGGAATGCTGAGCTTTCTTGATACTGGTCCCCTCTGCCTCCCAATGCTGATCTCCCAGCGTGAGCCTCACTGAGAAAATCTAAAATTGATTCTCTATCATTAGCATAAAGTTGCAGCAGAACAGGACAACAGTACTAATAAAATGATGTGAGCAACTTGTACCTTTGAGTGAGCTGGCCCTTGCTCACAAAGCAGCTTATATTCAGGTTGAATCTTGTTAAAACGGGCTAACTCATTCACCAAACACATAGGGGTCTTCTCTTTAGGGTTTGCCATGTTAGATACTGTTTATGGAAAAGAAAGATCCAAAATTTTCTTTATAACTATCTACAGGAACCATCATAAAGTCTCACAATCTAATACACATACTATCTGGCAAAAGCATTCAAGGTTCTAACAAATTTTTGAACAAAATATTGCAATAAAAAGGGTATGAGATGCATAATGTGATCATAAAAACTAAACAATAAATCCCAAACTAATTTTTTTAAATGCCATCACCGATAAGTAAGCTTTTTGACCAAACAAAATCAGAAAACCTACCTGTGGTGCTATTGTAGGGAGTGGCTGACCCTGCGGGGAGAGCGGAGCTCCTGATGGGCTGGCTGGCGCTCTCTGACGGTAGGGTGCCTGAGGCACAAGGGATGCTGTAGCTAGGCTGTGGCTGCAGGGGGGCAGAAGCAGCGGGCATGGGGCTAGCTGGACACTGAAACTGGAGCTGAGACATCCTCGCTGCTATAGCTAAGTTAACAGTAAGATGAGGTCAAGAATATAAATTTACAGTGGGGCAGGACTGCTGATTGAGGTGATCTGAATGTAGGGTCTACCTGGAAAAAGAGGACATAAGTTTTCAAATAATAAATAACTAGAATATAAGAAAATCTTCATTTTGAAAAAATAAAGCAGCATCAAAACCTTCACAAGAGCAGAAACCCTAGAAGTCAAAGATAAAAGGTGTCAATTGCAGGACTGTTAAACAAAGACTTAAACACCTGAACAATTTACTTACAAGTGCAACAAAAATAGACAAGGGGAACCAAGAGTAGCACCGTCCAGCAGTCAATAAATGTTCTTTCTAGCACATTCAATCAGTTAGGAATGCAATGAAGAAAGCCTGGCTTATGTACAATACAATTTTTCTTTTTTTTCAAGATGTAGAAGGATGTGTTTTCTATTGATTCAAACTAATGTTTCAATACAGTCCACAGATGTCACATGTAATGGTAGTGCATTCCATAGTTTGAAGCTGCAACTTTGAAAGCACAGTCTCCATTAGTTTTCAGTCTGGCAATATGTGTCGAGCAGAAAGACTTGAATTATCTGCACGTTATATAAGGACGAAAGAGTTCACGAATGTAAGCAGGCATTTGATAATGCACATCTCTAAAAGTTATCGCCAAGATTAAAAAAGCAGGATCGCACAAGACTATTACTACTTTCCCCATAAAGACATCATTTAAAAACTTTCCCTGTACCATTAATGGCAAGTTTTGAATCTCTGTATATATCAATAAAGATGTGATCTTGGGGCCTTAAGAATAGTTTCGGTAGCTGCCCAGGTAGAGACCACCCTCACCGACTTCTGCCACACACGCACACACACAGTCATTTTGTTCCATAAGCAACTGCTCAGTTCAGAAGAGCTTCAATGGTTACTTCTAGCAGGCTTTCAAGGGGTAAAGACTTAATGTGTTTATCAAAACTAAGAAACTGGTCCAATATAACGCCTACATTTCTGACATTTGATTGAGCTGCCACTAGCACAAACAACAACTTATGTTGTTCCAGTAATAACTAAAATGTAATCAACAGCCATGCAGTGCTTTATGGCATCATTAAAGTCATGAAGGATAGATATTTTTGGAACATTGTGAGGCGAAGAAAAGGAAATGTACAATCGGGTATCATCTGCATAATGATATGAAACCCATTTAAGGTGGTTTAAGGGTGTAAATACATTTTATTGTAAGTAACAGACATTTGACAGCATAGCATGGGGAAAAAAAATCACTCTGGTAGCTAAATACAAATTTTGTGTTCATTTGAGCACTACAGACAATTTGCCAATTTAAAGAAAAGCTGGACAGAAACAGTAATATGTGTTGGGTCCCAGCACAGGTCACCCAGTTTGTCTATATTGGGGAGATAACTTTATCAATCAGCCTATAAGAACAGTGTTGTGCCCAAAACGGATTAACAGCCTTTGCCAAAAAGCGATTGGCTGTATTTAAACTGCTAAAAATAACTTGTTGGCCTATACTGTGTGAAACATATGTCAAATGTATCCCTCATGAATGATATCAAGTTATCTTGAGCCACAAACAACATTCCTATCACATGGTAGAATCAGTTTATGGCTATTATATATCCATTTTTAACAAGTTAAAAAGTTTCATTGACAAAACAAAAATGGCTTTTTAAGAGTAATCTGGCCAAGAGGACACCAGAAACTGCAAGAAATATAAAAATAGTTATTTAAAGGTATTTTAAAGGGCCAAAAAGGACTGGAAACATGGGAAGCAAAAATGCATGGAATCACTGGAAATCACTTTTTGGCACAAAAAGTGATAATCTGTTAGGTGACCAAGGGAACACGTAGCCATATAGTGCCTATAATAATACAGCACAATAATGTTTTATTAACAGCATTTTCGCTGCTTTGATCTCACAGTAAGGACGCTGCTGACAAAAACTCATCACTTTTTGTTCTCATTCAAACCACAGCTGGGAGGGTCCGTGCTGTCAAAGGGGCCCTGGGAGCCTTCACTAACTGTGATAGAGCAGAACCACCATTTACATGCAACGACTGTAACCTGCATCTCATGCTAAGCATTGTTAGATACAAAAATAATACTAATAATAACTAATTTGTTTAAGAAAAAATGTTTACCATTAGCTCGACTTACAACACGAAAAACTGAGGCTAGGTTGTTAGCTGATACAGCCGCTTGCAAACAACCACGATTACTGTCTGGTAGGCTTTCTGGACCTGTATATTCGTCAATGATTTGACTAGCTGTGAGCAGCACAAGCTACTGGCAGCTAATTCCTAATTAAAATCAGGCCGCCGGCTGGATGTACAAGCTTTACAGGAGAAACATGCTCGCTAACTAGCTTATTCGCTACGAAAGGCAGGGGTGGACAAAATAGGACAATCTTTGCAAAAAACAAGACTCGTTACTGAACAGGTGCTGAGAACAGCAAGACAACGCCCACAACTCACTGACAACAGCACTTGACATTTGTTTATTAAATTAATACATCAGAAAAAAGGGGAGGAAACATCTTGTGTTTAATTCAAAGCGAGTCTGGGAGCACCCGGTGTCACCGCTAGCTAGCTAACGCCGACAAAGTCTGAGCACAAAGTAAAGCTCACCTCGTCGCTCCTTCTGTGCGGTTTTTAGTTACTCCATATGACACGCTGATTTACGGTCGTTTGCTTTTGTTAATGGCCAGTTTGGAGACTCACAGTGCGTTATTTTGATATCGAAATGCGAGCGGTGAGGAGGTGGACATTGGGAAGACAGGGCAAACACTAAAGAGAATGGCACTATCTCGCTTCACTCTGCAGGAAGTGACATCGACTAGGAGGAAGTACTTCCACGATCTCAAATATTATTATTCAGGATCGAGAGGCTTGTGAAGCACAAAGGAGTAAAACACAAACATGTTATGAGGGTAATCACATTAAAAAAAACACCATCAACAACAAAAAGAGGACACCGTCTATTTGGGGTATTGACAAATTTATTTGCACCAATAAGCCAAAAATCACAGGTTTAGCAGAACTATTCATCCAAATGGTATAAAAAAAATGAAATGCAGCACACAATTAACTGTTAGCTAATAAATATAAAATTGCTCATGATTCACTATAAAATATTGCTTCTAGGGTCTACAAGCTAAACTCCGTGACTTGAGGATAAGAGCAGTGACTGAGCAGAGTGGTAAGTTCAACAGGTTACAGGTTGTGAGCCTGACAGATGTTCAGAGAGTCTCTTAACATCAGGTCACGCAGACGCCACAGTGCATCCACCATGGTGGTGTGGGCTCCTTTGCTCTTCAGCCAGTGAGCTGGCAGCCGACTCTCTTGTTCTTTGGTCAGGTGAGAATCTCGCCTTTGCGCTGTTAATGGAAACGCATATTTCTCCTTAAGTGTGATTATTCAAAAGGCAAATAATGTTCAATATTGCCTTTGAAAGCAAACAAAAACAAAGATATGCACACACTCAAACAGGTAAACATGCTGGGAAATGACAATTTGGGCTTAATGCAAAAATTAAGGCAACACAGTCAACATTTTAGAAACATATTCCTATCATGTAAGGCCAGCATCATTTATGGGGAAAAAAAGGTATTGTGTAATGCTCTGAAAAGCTCCTGCTTGAATGCCTCAGAGCTAATTAGGCTGATTGGAAGGAGGTCAGCAACATGACTGGCTCTAAAATAAGCTCCCCATAGAGGTCAAATCTTTGAAAGGTGGAACAATTCATAATATCGTCAATGTAAAATGTTAAAAAAAAAAAAAGGATTTGTGGATTTCAACATCTACAGTGCATCAGAAGCTGTCATTTAGCTATTTCCCCTAAATGTACACATGAAAGGGTTGATACTGGTAGCATATAATCATTTACAATTACTGATATGCAGAAATATCACTTATCAGTAAATAGCACTGGAGAGTAGCTGATTTTTTTTTTCTTGGTTGAAAGAACTTTATAAAAGTTATACTATAGTAAAAATATGAATAGGTTAAACACACAATACAAAATGAAAGCATTTGTATGAGATTATTTACATATTAAAAGTGTGCCATTTAAGTGTGTTGGTCAATAAGACAGGAAAAAAAACAACTGCTCCGTTAATTAAATGTTGCCCATTTGAACCCATATGAAGGAAAGCTGGCAGCAATGTAGGACTGAAAGAAGTTACCATACTTATAATCACAACTCTTCTTATTAAGACATGACTGAGTCTGATAATTATAATTGAACTTTTCATTTAAAATATTGTTTTTACTGCGTGTCTTTCCCCACTTTCTCTCCCCTCCTGATTTCATACATGTTGACCTCTAATCAGGAACCTACCCTAAGTTACCATGGCGCTCTACCCCGGTAGGAGGAGATCCACCTTCGTTGCACTGAAAACCCAGTGTCAACCCTCAAGTTTCTCAGACAAGCCGAAATCCTGCTTTGTATTACAGGAATCTGGTCCTCTCAGTTTTCCAACCTCTTACAGAGGGGTGTTAATTATGTTGCTTTAATTTTTGTGACAATGACTTAGACATCATTTTAACATAAGAAAAAAAAACTTCAGAGCAAAATACAGTCTTTACAGTTGTTGCAATAACTCTTCAGAGCTTAAAAATACAAAAATGTTAAAAAAGAAAAAAGAAAAAAAAAACAAAGCAACTGAAAAAAAAAGCAGTGATGGAGAGTTTTCTAGAAATAAAAGTAAAAGCAAAGAACCTACCTTTGAGTGCTTGGTCCCACTTGCTAACAGTGCTGGAGTCTGAATTTAAGCCCTCTATGTACTTCAGGTAGGCCTCTGAGTGAAGCACTCTCTGAGTCTTTGGTGGTGGAGCCACAAACATGGGAGTGGTGGGCTGCAAATGTGAGGGTTGGCCTAACTGTCCTTGTCCAGGGTAGGGTGGAGGAGCATGCTGTCCTGGGCTAAACATCCCAGGCTAAGGTCACACAATAACAACATTTTGTTAGCATGTAGATGATACATAGAATGCATAATTAAAATTATCATTATGATTATCATTATTTGCAAAAACAAAATAGGCCTATATATACACTTGCTAGTAAAACTGAAGCAGGTGACGTCTGATTATGCAGGAAACAAAACAAAATCCATATTTTCTTGTACAGTTAAAAACACCAATATAAACTATATAGAAATATGAAATAACACCTATACAGCCAGGGTTTTTCTGCACTCAGGCTCACCTGCTGAATAAAGTTTCCTTGTGCAGGACTTCCCGCCATGCCATTCATACCAGTCCCCATCATCCCTGTTGTAAATGATAATATTTAGCTTGTGTGCATTTTGTAACTGTGGTAAACTCTTGTTTTTGTTCATTTTATGTTAAGCTTTATAATGGCTCATGGAAATGTTAGTTTTTTTAACTACCAGTTGAATGTTAGTGGTTTGGTATCAGTTTTGCATGCATTCCATGTGTGAATTTCATATATTTGTTCGTATATTTTAAGTGTGAAATGTGGGAGCACTTTAGAAGAGACTGCTTTGACTGCTCAGTGTGTAGATCAGGCTTTGCAGCCTGTGGACCAGGTAAACCCCCTCCAGCAGGAGAGACACGACTGGATGTGACTGAGCAGGTGCGGCTAGGACAGTGGCCCTTACCCTGATGAGGCATGCCAGGGTACCCGGGCATACCTTGCTGGAGATGGTGAGGAGGCAGGTGAGGACCCCCTGTAGGGTGAGGTGGCATTGGGGCCACACTCAGCAAACCCTCATGGGGGCCCTGCATTGGCATGTAAGGTGGACCGTAAGCTCCCATCATGCCTTTGGGAAAAGTGTGAGGAGAGGACAACATATCCATGCATAAGTGACATGCAGCTGACACCAAAATAACATGCACTACTACTGCACACAGTGGCCCCTTTCACACAAGTACCTTAAACCACAAGTGCTGTTAATTTAAAAGTTTTCGCATGTCTACAGACTTTCTACCATTCATGCAACTACATTTTTCCTCATTTGTGAGCTCTGAATGGCAAAGATGACCGTATGGGAGATAAAATTCCACCACTGTGTGAAATGTTGTTGTTAGCATGGAAATTCCTGAGATAAGATCACAGTGACCTTAGACCACTGAAATCTAGTCAGCTCTTTCTTGCACCGATTACATTTCCAAAAAAAGAAACGTTGGCCTCCAGCCCCACATGGTCATCGGCAAAGATAAATAGACACAGTTGATGGTTGATATTGAAGGTTTCGTGTGAAAGGGGAAGACAATACATATGGGTTTGAGAATGTTAGCAAAACAAGCATGAATGGCAAATGAAATATTAACAAAAGGCATTCATAGTTAAAAAATAATATTCATGCAATTCATGTCATGCAATATAAAATATGAAGGTTGATGACAAAACTACAAACAAATAGCAGCAAATAAAGAGGAAAAACTGCAATAACAACATCGTTTTGAGATAAACTTCTTTTCAAGTGTTAGAAAATTACAGGATTACTGTCTTTAATTCAGTCCAGCCTCATTTTTCCTGCTGTCAAACACTCGTGCTGTCTCTGAGAGGGGTTACCTGACACAGGTGTCATGGTCTGGTTTATCATTCCCATAGTGCTAGGCGAAGGTACCACCCCCATCAGTGCCCCTACAGGGGTACCTGCTCTTGGGGAAGCTTGCTTCTGAGGTGGCCTCTCACGCTCTTGCTGTTCCACTATTTTGGCTGCACGCTCTGAAACATCCAAAGATGTGATTTATTTATTTATTTTTGGTTTTGCTAGCACAAGTTCAAATAGATTCATATTTGTATTCATTTAATTATTTTATCTGACCTTCATACTCTGCCTTCTTGGAAGCTTCGAGGTTCCTCCACTCTGTGCCTACCAGTCGACTCAGCTCCCCGAAGGAAAAGTCTGGGTGACGAGCTTTTATCACTGCTCTCATTTCACTGCTGAAGAGGATATAACCACTCATGTTGATCTTTCTCTTGGCCCCTTCCTTCTTTGACAAGCCTTTAACCTTAGGAGTGGTCTAAATGGAAAAGCAAAGACACAAGTTTATATAAAAAAAAAAAAAAAACCAAAAACAACAACAACAACATTTTCAAACAAGGAACAGATGGTTTAAAAAAATTAGACCTGCGAGGGTGTGTATGGCATGACGTCCATGTCATTTGTAAGTGGGGTTTGCATCTGAGGCAAAGAAGGTGTCTCTGGAGCTTCCTCATCCTCATCCATGTCTTCCATGTCATCATCTGCATCCTCCATATCTGCCAGTTTAACCTCAAGCTCATCTATCTTCTTGTCCAAAATTGGTGATGCTTCCTTCTGTGGCACTATTAATTTTCTACGTGGAATAAAATAAGCAGACATCATAGCACCTCAGTGCTAATTGTTAAATTTAAATCAGAATCATAGAGAGCATAAAAGACAGCTGTGGCTTCAGGTCTAAAAAGAGAAGCCCATGTGCCTCAAAGCTAACGTTCTACTCAATTCCCAGCAGGGGGCAACTTCACCGGTGCAGTTTCACTTCATCCTGAGTAAAACATAAAGTCCATTATGATCGTTATTCATGTCAGAAACAAGAATCAGCCAATCAGATCAGATCCACCCCTCACTCATCAGCTCCAGTTTTACAGGAACAGCTTTACTGAATGGGGCAAAATAGAGTAAGTTCAATCCCCACACAGTGCTCAGAGGTTTGGTTAGTTTTAAGGTTGATCCAAAAGATTGGACTGTTTTCTAAATACAGGTGTAGTCAGTTATGGTAAATGGCCTGTATTTGTACAGCGCTTTTACTTTTACGCAGTTAATTTCAATATCAAGCACAAAAAAAAGCTTATTGGCAACTTCCTGTTGGCTACATCCATCCTTTATACCATCTATGATCCTAATAAGTGCTCTGTTTAACCAACAGACCTGAAGTAGTAGATCTCATCCTCGACCACTTTGGAAGAGTACGAGAAGCGTTTCAGACCCTTGAACTTTTTCATCATCTTCTCACTCTCAATGTAACGGCTTTCGCACAGCAGTACATCGTCTTCTGAAAGCTCGGTGGGTCTGCATGACAGGTAGTCCTTAAAGGAAGACACTACACATTTGCCTGGAGAGCAGACAGGCAGAATAAAAGATTAGAAAAGACTGCTATGAAAAACTTGTTCTGAGGTAACTCAAATGTAGAAAATTATAGCTTTAATGTTCATTTAAACATTAATAAATGAAATGGCCTGGGAAATGCACTTTTGTCTGTCTTATCTAAGACTATTTCTCAAGTCTATGAGGTTGCCATTTAACCAATTTGTTTTCTGCTAGAAAAACAAAATTATTTTTTTCTTTAGTGCACAATTCATTTAAATGCATTACACAATGAGTGAATGAGCTGACTCAAGAAATCTTTGGGAAGTTTTCAAAATCATACCTATGACACAAGTCATGGGCAGCGTCTCCTCCAAATGACTCAGAAACACCTCCCTCTTGTAAAACATCTTCGTGGGCTCGTGCTCTGTTTCCTCAGGGTGAATGAAGATGGGTCCAAAGAAGAATGTAGTTCCATTCTGTTGCCACAGCTTCTCTATCCTATAGCCCAGCACAGGAAGTCATGTTACTAACAGCTAATAACTCCATCTTATCTAAACACCACCAATCAACACATCAGGCCCTATTTCAAAAAGTGTCTATGTAGCCTAATATATGTCAACCAACCTGGCAACCCTAGGTTTTGATAATCCATGAGACTGAATGTAAACACAGTCTCCCACTTTAAACCACATGTTTTTGTAGCATAACTGTTCATAGTACTGGCAGCCGGGCTCAGCTCCACTCATCTCCGTAGGGACATCCTCTCTCTCCTAAATGAACACAGACAGAGGATTCAGGTGTTTATTATATGGAAAAACAATCAACAGGCTCCTTATCAGTGTGCTAATAGTTTATGAGTTAATGCTTTCCAATTAACGCCAACTGGCCAACTGTTTCGTTTTTTTGGAGTAGTGAACATAGGGCGGGGAGGGTAAAGCTGGGCTGGCTTCCTCCGAGGAGTAAGTTTTTATATCTATATATCTCTATAGATATAGAGAGATATAATAATAATGTTAAAAATAACGGATTGCATTTATATAGTGCCTTTCGAGACCCTCAAAGCACTTAACAATTCCACTATTCATTCACTCTCACATTCACACAATGGTGGAGGGAAGCTACAGTTGTAGCCACAGCTGCCCTGGAGCAGACTGACAGAAGCGAGGCTGCCATATCACTCTATCGGCCATCGGCGTCTTGCCCAAGGACACAACGACCAAGATAGACAGAGCTGGGGATCGAACCGGCAACCTTCCGGTTACAAGATAAGCTTCCCAACCCCCTGAACCACGGTCGCCCTGATAAATATATCTATATAGATATATATATTCTTCTAAAAGTAACATTATATATGTTCAAAGCCTAGAATACACAATCTCACCTTACCTTCTCTACAAAGCCATTGACTGTATATGCCAGCGGTTTTTCCTGGTCAGGCTTCACAAACATTGAGGCTACACGAACAACAGGAAGAGGCGCCTCCCGAGGGACTAATTTAAAGGAACTCTCCGGCATGGCCCAAATCTTGATCTTTTTGAAAAACTTGTTCCTGGCAGTGTAGCGGGATTCACATACATAAACGTCCTCAGGTCTGAAGCCCTCGGGTTGCATTTTGAAATAATCCTACAGAAAGATTCGTAATTAGACAATGGACTTTTGGCGGCTCAAATTAAACCATTTTTAATATGTGGTTCACTTTCTCACCTTCACAAAAATGACCACACATTTGCCCAAAACCTTACTGATGGACACTTTGTTATAGTAGTCACTCTTGAAGACTTCTTTTTCCAGAAACTTGCGTGTGGCCAAGTGAAAGGTTTCACTGGGTCTGTAGAACCAGCAGCCATAGAGCCACTTCTCACCTGCATATATAAAACACAATCTGTTTTTAGCAAAATATACTGACTAAATGGAAACAAAATCAAGATGTTGAATCAGCTAACTTGCAGAAACAGAAATATTTAAAATCATGATATAATTCTATAATTCTTCCTATAATTTTCAAGTTAGGCTACCTGCTTCATCCTCCCAAAGACGTTCTATACAGACAATGTGGGGCTTGAGGTTTGGTTCTGACGGCTCCACATAGACGAAGTCCCCCACGTGGTAGGTACTGTTTTCAAATCTGCAGTCTTGACTGTACACATGCTCTGGCTTTGACTGCCACACCTCTCCCGCCAGGTCCTCTGGCTTCTCGTCTTCTTAAGGTGAGAAATATGTCATGATTTCAATGCCACAACCACATTTAATATTCTTCAGACCTCCTGCATGTCTTCTATACGTTTACACACCTTGGTTTTCATCCTCATCCTTCTTTTGTTTGTCCTCTTCAATCTCTTTGGGAATTTTCTCCCTCTTTTCCTGGTCTACGTCACTGTGGAGGTGTTTTAACGTGTAGTTGAGTGCAACGGACAGTAAAATCTCACCATTCTTGCACAGCTCATCCCTTATTTTGATGAAAAACTGTTGTAGCTCCACTGCATCCTCAAATATCTCAGAGTCAGTCCTGCCAACGTGAAAAACATTCATCATAAGAAAACACTGGCACACATTTGAGTTGTATCACCTAGTGTAGCAAAGCAAGTATAAACAGGACTTATTTATTAAGAAGAGCCACATATTTAACAATAAACAGTGATTTGCTTACAATAAAACTGATTACACTTAATGCATATAAATTTTTTTAAATTTCAGTTTCAAAGTAAATATGTACCGGTATATGCACCATATCACTAATTTCTCCTGAAGAGCAGCACACAAACAAAATGTTTGATCTTTACAAAATGGAAAATATAAAATGGGCAATGTTTCAAGGTAAAAAGGTTCTAACCAGTTAGCATTGTCAGAAGTTTATTTATGTTGTGAACACCCATTTTCATTTGCCATTTCTCTGGTTTTTGAAGCCTTGGTGAACCGCTCAAAGCAAATGCACTTTACTTTAATGGATAAACAATTAAAGAAAAAAAATTTTTTTAATGCACCAAGCTCATTTTATAATAAGTTTCCATACCTGTGTAACCTTCTTGCCTTCTCTAGCACTTCAAACATGTGTTCCTGGAAGACATCGAGTCTCCTGTAGCGACCGCGCTCCACATTCATTTTGATGACATCAAAATTAAGCGGCGGCTTTTCAGGGGCAGCTGGATCAACAGCAGGAATCTCAGCCAGTGAGTCACTATAGCAGCGACCCTCTTCATCCTGGTGACCCATCACGGATACAAACAGGTTCCTGATCAGTTCTCGCACCAGAAGACCCACACCAGGAGGGCCAAACTCCTCCCCTCCCTCTTGCTGTTTCCGTGTCTCCAACAACACTCGGTGCAACACTAAAGCATCCCGATAAATCAGAGACTCAGGCTCGTTGTATATGCAGGCATTATTGAACATCAAAGCAAAGTCCTCCACCAGGGCGTCGACATCTTGGTAACGGCCTGCAGCCATGTGGCTTCGCACACGTTCCATGTCGATTGGTCTCTTGATTGTAGCGTAGTAGTCAGGCAACTCGGCACGAGAGGGTAGACGGAGGAAGATTGCGCTTAGGCGCCGACCTCGGCGGTCAGTGAAGTTTCGCACAGCATCATACAGCTCATTTAACCTCTGCTGAAGAGGGGTGAGGTATTTGGACTTCTTTGGAGAAACACCACTCTTTCCTTATAAAAAAAAAATGTATGTTAGTTTTAAAAAGCTTTAAAAAAAGAAAAAAATGTGAAACAGAAGCTAAAAAGAGCCAGAAAACAAAAGAGCAATACAGCTCAAACTGTCCGAAATACTTAAAAATGCCTTTCTTGTTCTTTTTTTTTAAGTTGATTTTTGAACATTTTTGCGCTATTAGATAGTCACAGCAGATACAGACAAGAAGCAGGAGAATAATATGCAGCTACAGTCCGACTGGCTGGGAAATGAAACAACTCATTACTAATGGCATTTGTTCACATACTGTACAAGTCCAACCACTAAGCCATGTAGATTTCCAGCCAGCCCTGATTTCCACAGCTGCTGTTTTAAGTGTACATGAGAGACAGGCAGCGTTTTGGCTGATAATAATTTAAGAGGAACAACTATATAGTAGGTTACCCCCTTCCCCCCCCAAAAAGTGCAAAGAAGTAGTTCGACAAATTAATTAATTTTTAAAAATGAAAGACTAACCAATTAGTGAAAAACGGGTCAAGGATACACAGACGTCAGTGTTATTACATGGTAATATTTTACAAGTGTAGAAGTATTTTCAACCAACATGCACAAGCATTCCCACTTACTTAGTTTCAGTTTGGGAGATCCCACATCCTCCTCCTCAGGTGGAGGACCCATCTCCTTGCGCTTATCTTTCAGTATCTTTTCCAAAATGTCAGCATCATTATATACCTACATAAACCAGAAATTGGGGAGTCAGAAGACTTAAAATCATTATAAATTTGACTATAACAAAAATTAAAGTTTTATCACAGAAGGAGTGAAAGTCCCAACCTGAGATCCCTCTTCGTTGTAATGCCGGGCATTGCGGAACATTAGCTTCATGTCTTCCATCAAAGCTTCCTCTGTGGCATAGCGCTCATTGCGAACGTTATGTTCAATTGTTTTCAGGTCCATCGGTTCAAGGATGACGTTATAGTAGTCAGGGTAATCCTTCTTGGATGGTTTAACCATAAAGAGATCACACAGACGTCGATTTGTGCCTGCCTCCCTGGCCTCGGTCACGGCAGCATAAAAGGCTTTCATTCGGTTCTTTTTCACGTTTTTTTTGTGGCTGGACAAAAATTAAAAATAGATAAAAGTATGACAACACTGAGACATTGAGAAAACATAAAAAAAATTATAAACAATGTTTGCAATTTTAATACTTTAAATTTCAAAAGCATTAGTATCAATAGAAATAGTAATACCTTTTTCTCTTAACGCTCCCTGCATCAGAAGACAGAATGCTGTCCCCATCTTCGTCATCTCTCCTTAGAAGTTCCCTCTTTTTTGCCTACACAGAACAGGCAGATGGGTACATTGCCTTGCCTATTATTATCCATTATCTACAGTCTGCTTCAAATATTCTGCTTTTATAATGTGCTCTTTGACTTTTAAATGTACAGGTAAAACTGTTTTAAGCACAACCTGACAGAATGATTAACAAGGTGCTACCTGCATGATCTGCTGAAGCCTGAAAGCCCGTTTATAGATGCTTGAGTTAGGCATGTTGTAGCGCTTTGCATTCTCAAACATCAGATTGAGGTCAGCCTCAATTTGTTCCACGCTTTCATACTCGCCATTCTTCATCTTTGCCCTAAGAAGGAGAAAGAAAAAACTTTTTTTAAACTTCCCCCAGAAATGTAATTTGGTAGAAAAAGGGTTAATTTTTAAATACCATATGGTATGAATATCTGGTTCTTGCCTGATTTGCTGGAGGGAAATGGGTTGTTTTATCTGCTGATAATAGTCGGGGTATTCCCTGCGAGAGGGCAGCTGCTGAAAGGGTTCAGAGAACATCTGGCCCTGGTTATTTCTGGCACCCCTCACAGCTTCGTACAGTTGAAAGATCGGGTTGCTCATCTCCATACTTGAACTCTGACTCTCAGCTTCTGACTCTCCCTCATCATAGCAAACAGAACCTGCAAACATCGACGACACAAAGTGTTACTTTTTTCTGCACAGCCACAAAGTAAATTTGTCTGCTACATGAACTGTTAAAAATTACCTGAGAGCACAGGATCGTCCTCACTCTCAGAGCCATACTGTAGAGCTACGCTGACACCAGAAATTCGATCTCCCTGACCAGACCTGCGATTTCTAAATAGTAACACAAGATACACAATTCACCAGATATATCTTAAAGGTATGAGATTTTTCTGTTGGTATAACAAGCAGATTTAATTTGACAAAAAGACAACGCTAAGAGCAATGTTATACTGTTGTTTAATACCTGATACGAAGACTAGATTTAGTAGGTTCTGCGTGCTCAAGCTCTGTCTTACGTTGAATGAAGACTTTCTTTATGGTGTTGGCGTCCTATAGAATAAAAGAGCAATTGTTAATATTCAGAGTATTAAAACTCATAAAGAAGAAAACTGAGAAAAGGACTTTTACCTTAAAAACCTGAGATCCTGGCTCATTGTAAGTTTTAGCATTTTTGGTCATCAGTTCAACATCCTTGGCCATAGCATTGACATTTTTATAGTATCCAATCTATGCAAATTAAATTACATTTTAATGGTTAGAAATGCAACACACTGAAGCTGTAAAATTAACAAATGGTTAAAGGTCAGGAAGCAAAATGACTACCTGTATTCTTTGAGCGATTGTTCTCAGATCTATCGGCTCCTTTATAATGGCATAGTAGTCTGGGTAATGCTAAAAAAGAAAGAACAATTCTATAACGGACTGGAGTTGGTACACAAAACCACAAACACAGGAAAACAACTGGACTTTACACTCCTAAAGTGCCTTGAACAAAAAACCTATATGTAAGAAAATAGCAAAGTGAAACTTTGTTCAACCTGTCTTATATTATTAAGCTTTGTGTGAAGAACAGTTAATCAATTTCAAGTGCAACTTACCACTTTGGAAGGCAATTTCTGGAACAGTTCACTGACCAGACGCCCTGAGGGATCAGCATGTGACACTATAGCCTCCAAAAGTTGCTCCAGCACTTCCTTCAAACTTCCAGCTGAAGTCTAAAAGACAAATATGTATAAATAAGTTCTGACCCCACACAGTGGTGCTATTTATTCATAATACAAAGGCAATATCCTGAAACAGATTTTAATATTTTTTAATTATTTTTAAATTCAATACAGAAATATGAACCCTTTGTTATTATTGAGCTAATAACTGGCAATCATACACACAGGGCAACTCAGTCTTACATGTAATGAGGACTTACCTCCTCTTCAGTTGCCATTCCTGGGTTATCCATATCATCGCCATCTTCATCATCCTCATCTCTGTCTCCAGGTTGCACAAACTCATTCCTTGTTTGAAAATACACTTCCCAAAGCTTGCATGCAGCTTGATACTCCTCACTGTCCCTCTGAATCATTAAACATGAGGCAAAATAAACAATCACATAAGGTTTACATTGGGAGATGCATACATAAGTAAAGGCTTATATAATGAAGCTGAAGTAATAGTGTATTTATTATAACCTTAGAGGCTACCTGTAGGAATAAAGAAAGCACTGTCGTTCTCCAAAACCTACCTTGTAGAATGATCTGGCATTGTTGAACAGGAGCTGAAAATCTGCAGTAAGCTGCTCAACATCATTATAATCCTCAGACTTCAGTTTACACTGAATCTTCGTCATATCAATTGGCTGGGACACCACTTCATAATAATCAGGCTGATTCCTGAAAAAGAAAAAAAAAAAACAGGCTAATTGAAACACTTTCACATTATCCAACATTATTGAGTATGTTCAATATACATTATTCATTCATTTTACAAAAACATTTCTTTTTTTTCCTGCATATTTGTCACATTAACACATTTCACATGAATTTAATTTTAAAAATAGGCATAATAACATAAAATAAATATATAATAATCAGTAAAAATTCCGTTTTTACATGAAAATGTCATTTATTGAGGGGAAAAAAACTGTCCAAACCCATCTCTGGCCCTGTGTGTGAATCAAGAAATTATGGGGAGAAATTTGGCTCAAAAGGGTTGCAAATGCCAATCAAATAATCCACAAGCATAACTAATTCTTGCAAATGTGCACAACGAGTACAATGATCAGTATTTATTCAGGTTTGGATGTATGAATGTGTAAAATTGTTTTACATGTGGTCAAAGTGCTTTGTATTTGTGTGTGGATTAAAACATGTTTGTGAGTCCTCAAACGTTACACACAAATCATTGTACACATTTGTAAATCTTAGTTTATGCTTGTGGATCATATTTTAGGCACTTTTGAGGTAAATTTCTCTTCACAAGTAGTCAATCAAACTGAACCAAAGTGAGTAGGAAAAGATGTCAAAAACCAACATTTCATGCCACAAACTAAACAAACAGATGAAAAACAAAGTCATTGACATCTATCAGTCTGAAAAGAGTTACAAAAGCATTTCTAAGGTTTTGATAATCTAGCAAACAACAGTGAGAGTCATTATCCACAAATGGCAAAAACTTGGAAGAGCACTGAACCTGCCCCGGAGTTGCTGGCCTACCAATATTACTTATAGAAAGAACTCATCCAGGAAGTCACAAGTTCATGATGAGTTCATGATTCAACAATAAAAAAGAGACTGCAAAAATGGCATCCATGGGAGAATTCCAAGGTGGAAACCATTGCTGTATAAAAAGAACATAAAGGCTCACATTTACCAAAAAACATCTTGACAATCCCCGAGACGTTTGGGAACACTTGACTGCGTTTCCCACAGCTTGCAGCTAACCGTTGCTGCCAATGGTGGCACAACTAGGTTTTAATTTTTTTTGACCAGTTATTTTTTTCTAACCTTCTTCCCCATAATAAATGAAATCTTCATTTTTTTATTTACTCAGGCTTTCTTTACCTAATATTAAATGTCAAACAATGTAATTGTGACAGATATTTAAAAATAATAAAACAACAAAGGGGTAAATGCTTTTTTCATAGCAACGTCCATTATTCCATATATTCAGTACACATTTTGTGTGTTTGTCTTTTGCAGCTTCTAAACATTACTATGTAGGTAAGCTTTAGCTTTTCTGCAAAGATTACCTTAAATCCTCTTCAGTATTGTAATATCAAACAGATACAGTACCTCCTCTTTGGCACCCTCTGAAAGACTTCACTAAGCTGCCTCCCTTGATCATCCTTGTAGTCTCTGATAGTGTTGAACAATTCATGGCATACAGCAATCTAAGAGGGGGGAAAAAAGCTTTTAAAACTCCAATATACTTTTACTATGGTTTCAAAGGCACGTACAGATCACATCGGCCTTGCTAAAGTCAGGTCATGTAAAATACACACACACACACACACACACACACACACACACACACACACACACACACACAAAGGCGCATTTACCGTATCCACAGGAGGGACATTGGAGACTCTTTTTCTTTTTCTGCCACTTCCAGGAGTAGAGGAAGAGACATCATCGAGGTCTCCCCCTCCGCTCACACTGCTGGAGGGAGAAGTAGCTCGTCTCCGTTTGGAGCTCGCTGACATCGCTGGCTGGTTAAACAACAGGCTAGCCCACGGCTACAAGAACAGAGAAAAAATAATAACGCCACTGTAAATTTATTTTCAATCAACTTAGTATAAAGAGGACAGTCGGTCTTTTATTCATTTATAAAGTCTAAAATGGGAAGTAGTACTTAATCAGATAACATTAGCGTCGCTTGGATGTATGAAACAAAGCAAACAAACGAGCGACAGTTAGCATGCTACTGCAACACGAGTAAATTAAAAACGATGAAGTTCTCCCCCAATAAAATACGCGCAAGCTGGGGGAAAAAAACAACAAATAATTTAAATTTCAAAAACAAGTCTTACCAAAATCTCAGAAAAGTTAGCCGTAATTCCCTGAGCAAAAATGTTTAGCGGCTAACCGGCTAGCCAGTGTTGTTTGAAAACTCCTGCCCGGATGTTGAGGTTGTGTTTGGAAGACAGAGGCAAAAGTGCCAACCGAGGCAGTGCTGACCCCTAGAGTCTAGGTGTAATACTGCACCGTGTACTATATTCAACGAACATTTTTACAGTAATATGATTCATTGATTGACAGATTTCTATTTCACGCCGATTTAAATCACAGGCAATACATTTATATGAATCAACACTGAAATACTGAAAGAAATTTCATATGGATCAAGTGGTTTTTCATAGTGGAGCTTCTGGAAGCATTACATAACAAGAAGCACATTCATGAGAAACAAATAACATTTAAAACAATCACAGAATTTATATTAAAAAAAATTTAATAAGAAATCACAATCGACCCAGGCGGAGGTACACCCAGGACAGGTCACCAGTCTTTCACAGGGAGACAGACAACCATTTACACTTAGAATCATAAATTAACCTAACTCATGTCTTTGGACCTTGTGAGAAAGCCAGAGTACTCAGAAGCAACCCACGCAAACAGGCCCCAGCCAGTTAGGGATTCGAACTCAGGACTTTCTTTCTTGGACTTTCAATGGTATCCACACCACTTCTTTGTGTTTTGACCTAAAGATTTGTTCAGGTTGAACCTTTTTCATGACTTTTTTTTTTTTTTTTTTTTTGGGGGGGGGGGGGGGGGGGGAGGAGGAGGTGTCAGAGACTGCAAACCCACCCAGTTGTGCTTCATCACAAAGAAACCTGGCAACCAAAAAATTAAAGAAGATTAAAGAAATGCGCAGAAACAAAACCAGGAAATGTGGTGATTTATGTGGAGAGGACACCTCCACTCCAATCAAAGTCACCTGAATCACCAGAGTGGAGTGGAGCAACATGGAGTGGTAATGAGAACTAATATCTCAGAAGTCCCAAGCCCAAGAAGCAGTGGACACAATGCATTCTGAGCTAGAACCATGGAGCAGAGTCTTCACCCTGTAAGTTGTCCCTGTATTTTAACAAACATATGACATCAACTACAGAGGGATCAAGCTGATGAGCCATACTGTGGAGACAGAAGGGAAAGAGTTGTTAAAGCTAGGTTAGGAAGAGAGGTGATGATCAGCAAGCATATATATATATATATATATATATATATATATATATATATATATATATATATATATATATATATATGCTTGCTGATATGCTTCATGCTAAGAAAGAGAATCCAATGTTTGCTTTGAGAATGTTGATACAGAAGAATAGAGAACGTCAGAGGAGAGTCTTGATAGGTGGAGGTATCCTCTGGTGAGAAGAAGAATGAAAATCCATAGAAGAAAAACAAAAAATGTGTGTGAATAAGAAGGAGAGAGGCTTAACAGTAAAGCTGTAAAAAGCAGATGTAGCGAAGGTAGATCCTTTAAATACCTGGGGAGAATGATCCAAAGCAAAGGACAGTCCACAAAAGAGGTGAAGAAGAGAGTGCAAGTAGGTTGGAGTAGGTGAAGACAAGTGTCAGGGGTGATCTGTGACAGAAGGATAGCAACAAGAGTGAAAAGAAAGGTTTATATGTTTGATTGCGAAACCTGCTATGATGTTTGGTTTGGAGATGGTGGGATGTGAAAGAGCTAAAGATGCTAAGATTTTCATTAGGAGTGACCAGAGTGGACAAGCTTAAATATGAGAACACCAGAGGGACAAAGTTAGAGAGGGAAGGCTGAGATATTTGGACATGTGCAGGGAAGGGAGAATGGATTTATGGAATAAAGGATGTTGAAGATGGAGCTGCCAGATTCATGGATGTAGTGAAGGAGGACATGAAGAGGGCTGGTGTGACAGAGGAGGATGCGGGGGATACAGTGAGATGGAGTCAGATAATCTGCTGTGGTGAAGAGCTGAAAGAAGAAGCGTAACATGGTAACATGTGGTTAATGTAACCGCAAGAAACTGAAAAAAAAAACTGTACAAAAGTATAATGTAGTAGTTTTGTTGTGAAAATTATAAATGAGAGTTAAAGAAGAGTATTTTCATTATGGTAATTATGATTACTAGAAGAAGTTGTGGTAATGGCATATTACTTGTACTTCAGCATCACTTTGTTTGAAAAGCACATTTACACAAGTGCTTAAGACAAAAGAAAGGAAATAAAAAACACACAAAGGAACTGGCACTCAGTGATGGTTTTGGAGTAGTATTGGAGTAAGTGTTCAGACACTAGAGCTTTTTATGAGAGAGAATTTCACTTAGCTTTTCTGTGTTTTTAAGGACATTTGTATTATAATGTATTGCGTTTGGATTTACAATATTGGCTATGCAGTACGCCCAACCAACATTTATTTACAATGATACACTGCGAAGGACAACTCGCTGCCTTTTCCCAGAAATGCGGGCTGTGTGCTACCATCCCTGTGGAGCCTTTTCTCCCTATGATGTTCCATGGAGACTGGTTGGTGGAGTTCTCCGTATACGTCTACCAAGAATATACATTTAGATACTCAGTGATTGTCTTCTTAGTATGTGGACAGTATCCTGCAAGTGGTGATAAAAATAAAGGAATAATAATCACTGAATTACGACATAAATATTAAACTAAAAAAGAAACAATAATCAAACTTTATTCAAGGGGGAACGATAAACTTTTAATGAGTGAGTGAGACATTTTATTTCTTCCCGGATCTTCTCACCTGTTTTTTGTTTGTCCACACCTTTGCATGTCACTTGGTTGCCAGGAAATGGTTTAAGTGTGAGAGTGCACAGAGCTGCAAAAGAAAGATGCTTGGTGCGGAAGGGAGATTTAATCCTCTGATAATTCATGCGTAAAATAATAATTCGTCCTGGGGCCATTTTGCGTTTAAAATGTTTAGTCTGCTGTAGCTAAACCGGCTTCTCTGGCTGTGATTGATAATTTATTCAAACTGGATTGTTATGACTTTCAAAAACTCTTGAAAATTTGCCTAAATCTAACTCGCACAGTGCTTAAGGAGGAGAATTATCTGCGCTATAGTATCGCCAAAAATAAAAACTCTTCAGCTGTAACAGACAGTCGCTCGACAGTCATAAGGTGAATCGCAGATCGCGTTGTTGAGGGAACAGATAGTGATTTTATGGTGCACTACGTCCATAGACGTCTGGCTTTCTTGACGTCAGGAGAAGTCGGAGCGGACCCAGCGCTGCGCACAAGCACAGCAAGCACACTCGCTCCCAGAGGGAAGAAGAACGCATCACAGCCACAGATCGCCATTTAGGTACGTTCCCTTTTCAGTTCAACATTCATTGCAGGCTTGTTTGCATTGTGTTATTTTTATCTGTGAGACAAAGTGCCTTTGCTCCACTTCCTTGTCGCATGTCCGCAGCCTCCTGCTTAAACCTAAAGATGCTGTCTTGATTTGACTGCCGTACCCTTGAGCGCTGCAGTATGCTTCGCACACCCACATCGTCTATTCTTCCTGTAGTCTATGATAGTTGCATGTTCACCACGACCCACGAAAAACGAGCTCGCTGTGGCATTAGAAGCATATCGCATCGTTTTTAATTTCCATTCAAACTCCTTGCTTGCTTGCCATTCACGCCCTGCAGCCCTGCAGCCTGTATTGTCAAACCCTAATCACTGGAATAGCCTACACTTTCCACTTCAAAGATCTCCAAGGATTTGTATATTTGTAGATACTCATTCTTCAGAGAAACCCAATTGTTTCAAGCGAAGTGTTAAATATAGCACAGGTCCCCCAGCTGGTGTCTGCCTACAACCTACTGACCATGCGTTTGTTTTTGCCACGGTATATGGTCGCTTTCTTGTGACAGCCTCTGCTGCACTGTTTGCCCTACTTTATTAGTGTTTTTTAGAACTGGAGAACTGTCATTTTTAGTGGTCTGTGGTTTCTGTTTGTAAACTTGTCCTAGGTTTGTTGCTACAGGTTTGTTTTGTCGTGATCTATTTCTATTTCTATTTCTTATCTCATTAATGTCTACATCTTAATAAGACATACCTTGCTTATCTAATTTGTCCTGTTTGATAAATTCAAACACAAAAGCTGTTGTAATTTTGTATTTTGTCATCATGGGCTTACTTCCAGCTTTTTTCTTGTCATTCGGTGCAGCACACCAGATAACCAGAGTGTAATCTAAAACAATTAAAAAACACTGAATATTTTTGTTTAATTTTAAATATTAAACACTGTAGGAATGCACAGATTGTATACAAATTCCTAAAAATGTATATCTCCACTTTGCATTTAAATCTTTGCAAAATGGGCAACATAAAAGTAGAAGAGAAAAAGTGGATGTTTTTTCCTTAAGAATAAAAAAAAAGTCTTAGAATGTAACCAAGTCACTAATTCCCCGAATTGATCATTTAATTTGTTTCTCTATTGAAAATCAGTGCAGTTGATCTGAACTTAATTGTGTATACTCTGAGTCTTTTCCTTGATTATTTTTTTCCACAGCTGTAGTGTGGCGTTTCCCATCAGCATTGTAGGATGCCTCTTGGAGAGGATGGAAATGGATGGAAAAAGAAGACATCAGACATCAAAGAACATTACGACTTCAAAGAAGTGCTGGGAACGTAAGTAGTACTTACTGTTTAGTTGTCAGATTTCGGCTCGATGGCTGACTGGCCGAAACTCGCAAAGGCACTCCCACACCTTTTGGGAATATTTGGATGTCACGCTCCTTTTTGCTTTGTCTGCATTACACCAATACTGCTGAAATCTCAGCAACGGGAATGCCTCTATAACACTATGGATAACTAGATACAAAAACAACCATGTATGTTTAGAATTTGAATTAGATTTCCCTTTATTATTGGAGGTTCTATCATCACAAAGATAAAACCCATACAAGTACTGGTAGGTTTGTAAAGTCTGAGACATCATATAGTGAAGCTGGCATTTGTTGTCCATGCGCATTGTAACTTATGAGTACTTGCAGGTGACAGAGTGCATATGCATGTTGCATGATTTAATGTGGTGAAAGCAAAATAATGAGGATTAACACAGCCTGACATTAACACAGCCATTCTACCATATATTTCCACACCATTTAATCTATCACCTATCACTGATCTAAACCATACTCTCAGGAATGCAGCTACCATGGCATCACCAACTGATTTGCAACTGCACGCTTCAGTGTTTTTACTGTTGCTGCTGTTGTTGTTGTTGTTATTTGTTTGTTTTGTTTAGGTAGCAATGACCATATTTCAGCAAGAGGGTGGAGTTGTCATGGTAACAAGTAAACCATGTTAGTGCATTTGTTAGTTGTCAGATTCAATTAAAATGCTCCAAAAGGTATCAAAAGCAGAAGCACAGTGTAGTGGTCCAGTTCAGTGACTCCAGCTAGTGGAGAAAGGGACCAGCAGATACCAATCGACTGCAGCTGCCTGTGCAAAAAATACAATTAAACACAATAAAAAAACAGAAAAAAGAAAATGTACTCTCTAGAATTGTTATGAAGGGAGAAACTATCCATAGAGATGAAAACACTTTTCGTACCAGAATGTAAAACAGACTGTTTAGCGCTTTAAATTTTGTCATTTTAACATGAAGTCTAATGGGACTGATTTGTTTTGGGAACTAGCCTCCAGTGGTCAGCAGAAGAACTGCAGTTTTCAACACAAACGTAAAAAAAAATTTTGGCTCCAGAGGTTAGCGCTTGAGGAGGATGTGAAATACTTGTAGGCTGTTTGTTCTGGGTTTCCTCTTTCCTACAGTATACATAATACATTTTCTCCTTTTATGAAAACTCTAAAGTAAAAAAAGAAAGAATAAGAACACATTTCATACTAACATAAAAACAATGTAACTGGATAGATCCCTTTTATTTATACCAGTTATGAAATTGTAATTTTCAGTATGACTTGTTACTCTTTATCCTTTTCATATGCGTCTGTGGGAGCTACTCCATCATGGCTGACAGGAGGATATAAGACTGTTGTATGAACTCCAAACTTGGGTAATCAGGAGAAGTTGGCTGTAACTGCTGACTGCAGTTTGCCAGAAAATCTGTTGAAGCTTGAGTCCAACCAGTCATGTAAAATCTGGCGGTGAATCATATTTCCCGCTGCCCTCATATTGACCCTGATTACATTTTGTTATTGCCTCATAGTCTGGAATTTAAAATACATTTTAAATCTTGATTTAATAAGTCTACCAAATTAATCTTCAACCAGCTGGGTTCAGGTTGCCTTGCAGTCTGTGATGGTGAAGCATGGGTTCATGCAGACCTGCATCTGCACCCTCCAGGGGGACAGGACTGAGCCCAGATGGTCGGGTGGGCACCTCTCCACCCCTAAACTGAGTACAAGTGACCTAGCACACATCCACCTGTGATGACACGGGTGTGCCATATGTAGTGTGGCTGTTTTCTCTCCTCTTGGAATCACACCTGCTTCCCCAGAGAGGCAACACAGAATCAGATATTAATGACTGCACAACTCTGGTCCCCATCCAAAACTGTGAGATAGCAGTGGGTAGATGACACTGTCTCGTTATCTAAAACACTGTAAGAAACAGAAAATCTGTCTCTCAGAGCTGTGTATGCTGTCTGTAATGCACTTTGACTGTATGTTTCAGATTTCATGACTGCTGCTTAATGCTCATAACTCCTGAAATGATTCTACCAGGACTCCACAGCAACTTAAAACAGTGACTGTTAAAGTATGATATTAAAGGTTATATAACTTGGATTGAAGTGAGTAAAATGCCAGGATGCCATGCTCTCTTATTCCAGAAAAAAAAAGAGAAAAAGAAAATGCTGTAGTAATATTCTTTCCCTCCTGTCACTATAGCTGGACCTAGCAGAGGGTAGAATTAATGTGTTGACGGAAAGCTCCTTATGCTCAGAGAAAAGATTACTGGGGAGCTTTATCCAGGAATTCAGTGTGTGAAGTTAATTGATTTATGTTGAAATATTATATTCAGATCCGAATAATCCTCACAGTTCTACCTCTGTTTGAAGTCCACTGGAGAACAAATTGTCCTCATGGTAGTGTTAGCAGATGGGGGAAAAGAAATCCCCCCTCTACAATTAATATACCTGTCTTGCTTTGGAGACTGTTTTTCACTTTTGTTATTCTCATGCTTTTCTCCTTCAACACTGTGAATTACCAAGAATGAATGAATGAGACAGAGTTGTAGGGCACTATAGAGTCTTGGGATTTTGTTAGTGTAATGCAATTGTACACAAAATTGTATTTTTCCCAAAACAGAATATTTGGGTGTCATGCTCTTAAAAATTTGCCCATTTTTAGCCTCTTGGTGTGTTAAACTATTCATCAGTTTATTTAGGACACCTCCTGAAAACAGACAACTTGTTTCTGTCCAGAGGTAATGCGTTCAATCTACCAGTTTCTCCAGAGCACATTCACTCTAATCCTCAACACACTTTTTTTTTTTTCATTTATTGACAAAACCCAAGTGTCATCGGATGATTAGATAAATTGTGTCAGGCAATCAAGTGAGACTCCATCAAGATACAGTTTTTATCACCTACCTAATTGGGGCTGGTTGGGGCTCATGTGGTGGCACGCTCTATCCCTCTCCCTGTTCCTAATGTATGACTGTGAGCCTAATTTATTTATGGGTCAATATTATCAGCTATTATTAGATATTTGATGATCTATTGGAATGTGTATTTATAACAGTTGATAAATTAAAATGTAAAAAGTGAGAAGAGACACGAGAAACAACTTTCAACCCTGTGATGAATGCTGACGTTGTGTTCTCATTGGCTCCATTTTTAGTCATCACCATGATTTGTATATACACCAGCATATACAAAGACACTACATTTGTGCAAATTAATTGCATGCTGTGTGTTCAAATGTTTGTGCATGTTGGAGGTTTTTCCCCTGTTTGTTGAGGTCAGAGTTGGGGTCATTACTCAAAAACGTAATGTATTACACATATCACACAGAACATTTTTAAATAAAGCAGTATGTTACTTAATTACTCCAACATGAACAGGTAAAAACAAAGCCTGCAGCCTGACTGCTCAGCAGTTTGTTTCCTATTGAAGTTCAGGGTCTGGCTGCTGGGGTGGGATCAGCATTCACTCAGCTTTAACATCACTCTGGGGTCTTCGCTAGCTTACCGTTAGCATGCTGTCTGTGCAGGGGATTTCAAACTACTCAAACTGGTTCTTCATTCCCATCTCTAGATATATCAGAGTATCACATTTATAAATCATAAAGTGCCATGAAGTATCGATATCCATCTTAAAGAGCTTATATCAGTCAACCTTTACTTTGTGGAACTACTAATGTTAAAAGGAAGTATATGAATGTGTTACCAAAGGGTCAAGGGTCAATCTCAAAGGGTCAAGGGTCAATCTTTCATCATGAAAAATGCAGTAAACAAATACAGATAGAATCTTTTTGTTTGTTTGTTTGTTTGTTTGTTTCTGGAATTAATAGTCATAAGTAGTAGACAAAAGTTCAGATTATATTTTGATACTTGTTATGGAGGTGTAACATGCGATGAGAGTCTAGCTGACTCAAGTTTCTTCTGTGTTGGCCCTCTTTACCGAGAGTGTTTGTTTAAGACTTTAAGATGGAAGGAGAGTCCAGGGGCCGAGGCATTGCTGTAGTTGCTGTGGTTTATTACTGCCATTAATACTGAAAGCCTTTGCTTTTCTGTATCTCAGTTGTCCAAATAGATGTCTTTTTGTTTTACAGTGTGGATAAATGTCCTCTGAAATCACTTAATTTAATGTGTTTATTTACAAAACAGAACGCTGCAGCTTGACTTTAATCATGAACAGTGATAGTGTGCAGGAACATAAGTTCAGTTTATGAGTGCTGTGGACAGGGATTATACCCATGAGCTGGTAGCTTGTCTAACAGAAATGAGCTACACAGAGGCTACTTAACAAATCATTTAAACCACAAAACAGTAGTAAAATCAGTCTTAAGCTTCCACAGCAGAGTGATTCTGAAGTTTACTGCTGATGCCTGATTCTTCTTTTAGAGCTCCCTGTTAAGGAACAAGGTAATTACATGATACCAAACAGGTTTTAGAGGAATAATGCAATAAGTTCACAATCATAGTTTACACCTAAGCGATAGTATCTGACTCAGTTTTGGAATACCCCTTGTTTCAATTAGTTTTAACACCAAGACCTAACTGACATTTTAAAAGGGAAGCTATTTGGCATAAAGTATGACTCAGAAAGACAGGATAACCATAAAATGAGCCTTAATTTCAAATAAAACAAAGAGATGAGGCAGGTCAGCTTTAAGAACTACTTGTGCTGTAAAGGTGGATGATGAGTATAAATATTGTGACTGTGCAGTACTCAGAATCACTGGAAAGCACTTGTGCTGGTTAGTTTGTTTGAAGAGAATAGGAGAGGAGTGAAGAGGTTTGACTTACACATAACTCTAGCAGAGTGAAGGGAGAACGTACAGTTGTACAATTGTTGGTGAATAGTCCACTCCACTCCCAAGCTTTGGTGGTGTGAATGTATAAAGATATTTTTGAAATACGAAAAATGGATCTAGAGATAATTTTGAATTGGATTGTACTATATATCCACAGAGATGCAGTCTTCTTTTACACTCTCTCAAGCCCACACACACACACATACACACACACATTATGGATTGGACTAAAATGGGAATGGTTTTTTTGGGACTTGGAGGCGTGTTGGGTTTGAAGTGAGTATTTTGTATCAGGTGAGATCGATAGACTTACGGGTCCTTGTAGATGTTTTCAAAAAGGGGAACAGCTTTTACTGATTGTGAAGCTATCACCTAAAATAAAAAAAGAACCTGATAAAAGTAATTGCCACAAAAAATTATATTTTTGAACTAAGGAACTCTCAGAACTTAGAAAAAGTATTCATTCTTAAGTAGCAAAGACTTAGACCCGTATGTGACAACCTGTGTTCAGTGAATATATAGTGTTAGTGTACAGTTAGGGTTACCATCTATGATACTTAGAACTCAGCGGGTTAAGGCTGCAACTTAGTGTATGAAGTCACTGGCTTAAGACTAAAACGGTGAAAATACACTCACTGGCCACTTCATTAGATACAGCTTGTTAGAAGCCTTGGTTTTAACAAGGGATTATTTGAGTTATAGTTACCTGCATATCAGTTCTGCCCATTGTCCTCTGACCTCTGGAAACAACAAGGCATTTTCACACTTTTCTCTGGAAACTCTGTTTTCAGATTGTTGTGTGAGAAAATCCAAGTAGATCAGAAGTTTTTGAAATATTCAGATCAATCAATCACCATCAATCAGACCATGTTCAAAGACACCTTTTTCCTACTTTCTGATGCTCGATTTGAACTCCTGCAGGTCTATATGCTGCCTATGACATTTGTGTTAACAAAGTATTGAAAATGTGTACCTAATGAAGTGGCCAATGGGTGTATATATGTACAAAAGTCTTGAGCAATACCTATTTCTTCTCTTGAAACCTGTGTAAAAATACATAGAAATAGCATGTAAGGCAATGACAGAGTTTGTACCATGTCACAGGTATGCCTGTGCTTCCTCTCTTATTATCTGCAACCAATCACCAACGAAAAATTTTGATATACCTTTGAAGGCCTGGAGAACACTCATGCTAACGACCACTTTAAAAAATTAACACATAAAATGAGGGGTGGCTCAAGACTTTTGCACAGTACTGTATATTATGTACAAAAATGAAAGCACGTGCATGTGTGTGTGTGTGTGTGTGTGTGTGTTGTACACTACAGTGATACCACTAATTAGAGTGAAAGCAATGCGAGACATTGATATGAGAATGTGTGAATCAATATTTGTCCATTTAGACAGCTGGGCTGATAGTGTCATCACCAACTTGTGTTTTTGGTTTTTTTTTTTTTGTGTGTGTGTGTCTATCTATCTATCTATCTATCTATCTATCTATCTATCTATCTATCTATCTATCTATCTATCTATCTATCTATCTATCTATCTATCTATCTATCTATCTATCTATCTATCTATCTATCTATCTATCTTCTTTTACAAGATGTCTTATTCAAACTGCCAAGATGACAGATGCATCAGTTATGAGTCTGGAGTCCAGTGACTCATGTGAAATGTATTTATTTCAGTTTCTTAACAGCGAGTTGATGCACATGCCAGGATTATTTACTGGCATTAAATACATTTCCATTGTATGTTACCAATTGCTGGTTAGATACAGAAACAATGTTTTAATCAGAGACTGAAAAAAAGAAAACCTTACAGCTGGATGAGAACATACAGCCCCATTTTTGCTGGGTTTGCGCCTGTCCAGGGTTAAAATACGCAGCACTTCACATATTCTCATTAGTTTAGAGCAACAGCTACAGTAGGTTCCTCTGTGTTCCTCTCCAAAACCCATTGAGAGTCCACCCCTACTATGTCTCCAAGGAGAAATGAGCAACTGGATGGTTAATTACAGTGTGTCTCATGGCAACAGTGGGGAAGTGTGTACATGTGTGTGTATGTGCGTGTTTATATGTACATCTATGATGATCCTTTTCTGGCTCTGTCGTCTGCTCTGTCATTCTGTCACTCACAGATATGTGCTGAAATCACGCAGTCATATTGTTTTAAGAACACTTCCGATCATTATACAGCCTCATAGTTCTGTTACAGCTAATGATATTTTATGTTTACGCATGTTAAATTACATTTTGGATAATATATTTTTATATTCTTTTATGTCGATACATTCTTGTCACAGCCTTTACCGTAGTACTAAGAGACTGACTTTTTTCAGTCACATGACATTGTTTAGAGCAAAGTGAATAAACTGTGGGATTGAACTCTCAATTAGGCAATAGTGATGAGAGGTGGGCGATACAGCTTGAAAATTATATCATTATATATCAAGGAAATCTGTGACTATGAAATCTATGATAATATAGAAAAAAACCTCAACAATGTTTCATCAGTAATTGCAGCTTGCAGGCAGCAGTATTTATCAGTGCAAACACAATGAAGAGCACTTCCCATCCTTCTTTTCCAATGAGCTACTGTCACCGATGACAGACTACCTAATTCAAAATGTGAATCTATTCCCACAAGGTGCTTGCAGTAGATGCACCATTTTAGTACAATAGTGGTGACACAGCTTTATTTACAGTGACACAGCATAAATCACATGCAAGCACAAAAAGTAGCCCAGGTCATGTTTTTCACTGAAAATTTAAAGTAAAAGTACTTAAAAAAAACTGCTTGACAGAATACCTAGCAACCTAGCATTGTAACTGTTTAGTAGTCAGTAAAATATTGTTACATAATAAAGCTGAAATTGAAAAATATTTTCTACTGGAGATGATACTTAGGTTGACATTGTTAACCAGCTGGCTAAAGCCATGCTTTACTACCATGTGACCACATGTTAAATTCCATCTGTTCTTTGTGCTTCCTGTCATATGAAGTTTAACCAGCGAGTGCAACTGGTTAGCACTCCAGCAGCACTTGTTGAGCTATCTGTTTACTCCTGGCTCCCACATCACAATCTGCTAGAATCTCCTCCTCGTGACTCTTTAAAGCTTGTGTTTTTGCCTCAAATGGTGGAACAAGTTTTTTTCACTTTTAGCGGGAACAGTTGTTTTTCTTTTGTTTGTTTGCATATTTTGCAAAGCATTGGATTTTATGTACTTGGTCTTCACTGGGGACTGACTCCATGCTCTCACTCTCGGACATGCCTGTGCTTGCGTCATTGTTGTTTGCTCCCTACTGATCTGTGAGAGGGTGTTTTTAAATGTATTCCAGTAATATTGTATAATGAGGCACAGCCCTAATGGTAACTAATATCATATTTCCAGGTGGTAGCTATTACTGCTAAAAAACTGATAAAATTTTAAACCCAAACCTGAGCTGGCACGCCTTTCTGTTCAGGAAAGTAAAACTTCAAACTTAATAAGGAAAAATTTAATTTGCAAGGTAATAAAAATATCGATCTTCTTTACTGTTTTTTCCTTTCCTTTTTTGTAAAACTGTAAATGAGAAAATTCATAGATAATAACAATAATTATATTTTACCATTAAAATGTTTTCATATAAAAACATAAATATATATATATTTTGGTAATTACCAGTAACTTTAATTTACAGCAGCTGTGGCATTAACATTACCTTTGGTAGGGTCTAATAATTTGTTAAGCACTATATGTATTTATGTATTTTATTCTTAATTTTTTGTTTATTGTTTTTTATGGCTATTGTATTGTGCTGATATTTTGCTGTCTGATATTATAGCATTTTGAACAGTACAGCATTGCACTCTGCACCTATAAAAAATGAAAGTGATGATTTTTCTTTCTTGTTGTTTCACTGTTTTGTCAGTCACTTTGGTACATATCTCAAATCACTGCAGAACAATTCCTGGTGGTGTTTCTTATCAAAAACACACAGCAGTCTACACGCTCAAAATCTTTATCAGTACAAAGTAAACAGACTTTAGCTGTCAGTGTAACAGTGAATTCTGTGTTTCGTGATGTAAACTGCACTGTGGGTTTAAAGGCAATGATTGAAAATCCACAAGGTCACACTTTTCCACTACAACAGTACACATTACGGCATATGGGTGACTGGACAGGATTCACATTTATACCTGTGTAATTTGTACTGCAATTTGCTAACAGATCCTATTATTTTGATATGGAAAATAAAAAGATAAGACTCTTTCACAGCCCTTTATCAGAATCAGTCACAATGAAATTCTGTTATTTCAGCATGTTTTAACTTGTTCAAAAGGACTGACACCTCGGTGCTTTAGAGTTAGTATAGAAGGAGCTGTTGTATACAATTTGAGCTGCATTACACAAGCATTTAATATGTGGTGGTAATGTGGAAGTTGAACAGGTTGTTCTAAGAATTTCAGAGAAATGTATCAAAGCAAGGAAGTGTGTAAATGCCATTTATAAAGTTGATGAGGCAGTTCTTAATGTAACAGTACATTTCAAACACATGTTAAAATGAGATAATAATGCCTACATTTCCATGAGAAAGTCACCTGATCAAATTAGGATTTCCATAGGTCTCTCTCCCCCCTGAGGTGTTGATTGCCTTACTTTCAATAACCCCCATAAAGTTAGACAGAGTTTTACTGACCGATAGTGTAAGTTTAGCACTCTTGACCCTCTGATGAAAGCCTATGTAGCTACAAATCCTGCAGGCTTAAACATATTAAAATGCTTTCAAGGGTCGATGAGAAATGGACGTTTATGTAATTTTGCTCTGAGACTATTTTAAGGACGTTTTAAAAATGAAACCGGAGATGTGTGTTAGAATTGGTTGCTTTCTTGTGCATCAGCTTCACTATGCAAATGTTTCCACTGCTTTGGTTCGCTGAGCACAAGATGGCCACGGCTCAAAGCCATCTCAAGGATTACCACGGATTCAGGCAGAGCATTTATTATGGAGAGATGACAAAAAAAATAGAAGAAGAAGAACCTTACATCAGCTTTGTAATTACATATTAATTAACTTTAAAAGCAGAAAGAATATAAAGCGAGCAATTATTATTTACGATTTTTAGTAAAATCCAAACATTTTGAGTTATGGCTCAAAAGATGACGTATTTTAAAACTTGAACATCAAACATCCTTTTGTGTTTTGAGTGACAGTGTTGCTTCACACACATGGAAAGGATCCCTGTGGTTGCTAACAATGTTGGTGCATTCAGGTCTCCTCCTGAGCTCCCTCCCACGCTCCTGTGGGGAGACTGTGTAAATACAAACTATTCTGCCTCTCATCATCACCAGACCGTAATCTATAATGCAGTCTAGTCTCCCTCAGATACAGCTACACTACATTTACTCTATCTATTATTGAACATCGTTTCCTTTTTTAAAGCAACTTCTCTTCCCATCTTTCTATGTGACTGTTGCATCACCTCCCGAGCCTTTTCTCGGCCCTCCAAAATCCTCTTGGTAATGCCACCGTTGTGAATTATTCATCTAAACATCGCTCTCTCACGCACACACCTTTGCAACACAAACACAAACCCCGATGGTTTGAATGCAGCGTATGAGGAGGTCTGGTGTGGTTAAGTGGTAAATTAAACATTGGTGTTTTCATAGCACTTTTCCAGGCCTATTGACCGCTCATGCATTAATGCACAAATACAGTGCCTCATTCAGTGCGTGCAGCCCTTTATCAATCACACTTTCAGAGAGGGAAATTCATTTTCATTATTTTGCACAAGGACGGTACAACATGCACACCAGAGGAGCTGGGGTTCAAACCACCAACCTTCCAGTTAGCAGAACATATAAGAAGAAATAAGAAGATTGCACCAAAAACCAGTATATTTAAACATATATAGTTATTTTTTATTTATTAGAGCTTATTAGCATGAATGTTTTGTTAAAAAAACAAAACAAAAAACAACTCTTCATGTGTTATTCTTTCATGTCACACTCTCTAGGCATCGTGGCACAAAGCTTTCTGATTTTGTCCGTTTCAGTCCACACTCCTCACACGTCTCTCAATTACTGTCTGATTGGTGCATGTACGCTTGTGTGTGTTTTAGGGGTGCTTTCTCCGAGGTGGTTCTAGCAGAGGAAAAGAGGACTCAGAGGCTCGTGGCCATTAAGTGCATTCCCAAGAAAGCGTTGGAAGGCAAAGAGAACAATATCGAAAATGAGATTGCAGTACTACACAGGTGAGGCCGCTGGAGTTGCTCGCGATGCATCGGCTGCTGCTTTGTGTCCAGCTGGAAGGATCAATCAGTGCAGCCTGGTACTACAGTGCATATACATCCCTCCAAAATATATGCAAGGGGTCAATTGAATGGGTGACTAAATGCATGGTGTCAGTTGAAACAGTAGGATTGTGCACCGGAAATGTCAGGAGTAAAGAAGATAGACCTATTTTTAGTGTCCCTGTTGCCAGGGCAACAGCACACAGAGGCGGAGATGGTGTGGAGTTCCCCGCAGCAGTGTACTGAAGAAAGAGAAAGAGACATAGAGGGAGGAGAAGTGGAGAGGGTGGGGTGGGGTGGGGTGGGGGGGGGGGGGGAGTATTATAGAGGGAGAATGATATGAAAGAATGGGAGGAGTGGACTGAATATTTAAGTCAGAATGAAATAAATAAGAGAGAATTGAGAGTGAGGGAGATGAGGGAAGTTTGAAAAAAAAATGATCTGAGAAAAGAAAGAGGGATTCTCTCACCCTACGAAAAGTCACATTAGCCCTTCTCAGCTGCTGTTGTGTTAGTGATGCCTCATATGCTCTCAACTTGACTCAGCAGCCAAGAGAGATGCTCAACCTTCTGTTGGCTGGTTCATAACAATAAGCAATCCAAATCAATGTTTTAAGAGACTAACATTTGTTATAGCCATGCTGTTAGGCCCTATAAGTGTTTTTCATTCATTTCTGCAGGCGTAGAAAAGAGTCAAGAGGTAATCTATCTAAAACTTAGCTGTGATTTCTCTGGGAGGCTGTCACATTTTCTATTTTTAGGGAGCAGTGTAAATAACTTGTTTTAACCTGAGTTCACCATTGTACACATCAGGGAAAAGAGAGAGCAGCGCTCACTAAAATGTGAATTATGCAGCAAGAATGCCATCTGGTGACCAATTAAATATAAACGTTTGGTGTTTGGTGAAATGTGACTTGTTTAAAATAAAAAAATGAATTAATTAAAAAAAAAAAACAGATTTCTAATGATTTCTGTTTGTGAATTTTCAGAATCAAGCACCCCAATATTGTTTCGCTGGAGGACATCTTTGAAAGTACATCCCACCTTTATCTTGTCATGCAGCTGTGAGTTCTCCTTCCTCATTGCTTGCACACAACTGCCAACTGCACAACACAAGATACACATGCCTCTCATATTTCTCTTTAAAATAGCCTGGAAACATTTGATTTTGTTCTGTTAATTTAGAGAAAATAAATCTGGAAAAAGCTTCTTTTTAAAAAATCTGTTACATATGACATTATGTAACACCTCAGATTTGACAGTGTATCATATTCGTATTAATATATGTCATTTCAAATGTTCAAACTCATGAAATCACTAGCAGGATGAAGCAGTCTTACGTAATTCGGACAATTTGCTAAAATTCAGTAAACCGTTGGAAACACCATTAATAATCATAAAAGAATAAGATAATAGATTTTTTTTATTTAAACCAATTTAAGCTCATTTTAAAGAGAAAATCACTTCTAATATTTGCAGTACTGTAGAGACGACAGAATAGCTCTTTTCCCTGATTTTGTTTTACTGACAGGGTGTCTGGAGGTGAGCTTTTTGACAGAATTGTGGAGAAAGGTTTCTACACGGAGAGAGATGCCAGCCAGCTCATCCATCAAATCTTGGATGCAGTCAAATACCTCCATGATATGGGGATAGTCCACCGAGACTTGAAGGTATCTTAATTCAGCAAAAGACAGAGATATAAAAGCTCAGCCTGTCTTGCAGTTGGCTTGTTTTTCTTTCTTTTCTCTTTTTTTTCTAACCTTCCTCTTTGATCTTTCTTCTTGTCTCTGCAGCCGGAGAATTTGCTGTATTACAGTATGGATGAAGACTCAAAGATTATGATCAGTGACTTTGGACTGTCAAAAATTGAGGGGGCGGGCAGCGTCATGTCCACAGCCTGTGGTACTCCTGGATATGTGGGTGAGGCATTCAATTTTCTGGTCTTCTCACGTCCCCCCGTCTCTTTCATGTGAGCTTAGCACTAGCTGTTTCAGCTGATATCCCCTCTTTATACTCTGCATTGTGAGAGGCTCTTTCATCCACTATTGAGTCAACTGCAAGTGTTTCAGAAGTGCTCTCTACCTGTTTAACATGACCTGGCAGATCACATAGTATTACTGAAAGGTCAAGATTACTTGAATTCATCCTCACCGCTGCTCTGTCTCTATACTTTCTCACTCTGTGAATGTTGACTGCAGCTCCTGAGGTGCTCGCTCAGAAGCCATACAGTAAAGCAGTGGATTGCTGGTCCATAGGAGTAATTTCTTATATTCTGTAAGTTGCAGTTTATTTATCCCTGAGAAGTACAGAGAGCGTTTTGGGAGGAAGGGGGGGTGGGTTCTTGCATTAAATAAAAATAAAATGTCGTTTCTACAGCTTATGTGGCTATCCTCCGTTTTACGATGAGAATGACGCCAAGTTGTTTGAGCAGATTCTGAAAGCAGAATATGAATTTGACTCTCCATACTGGGATGACATCTCAGATTCAGGTAACCATGAAATGTCTACTACAAATACAGATTAAAAAAAATACATAAATGACAACTAATGAGATTATTATTTTCACATGAACTTAAATTTTGTTGGCAGCCAAAGACTTCATCTGTCACCTGATGGAAAAAGACCCTTTGAAAAGATACACATGTGAGCAGGCGCTCCAGCATCCATGGTAGGAAAGCTAAAATACTAGATCTATATGCAGCTGCTACAATGTCATAAGCAGCAGTGTGAAAATGTTTTCAAGTTTTTATTTATATATTTGTTATATTTTATTTTTTAAATTTTTCTGGTTTCTCAAGGGTGACATTTCGGCTTCTTTAATATCGCAAGATGCAAAAATCAATCAGTTATTGACTGCGATATTGTTTATTGTTTTTTCTTACTGTCAGTGTGCATATAACTGATTGCTTTAGCTGACTCATCTCTTTGATTGTGCATTGTCAGATGTTTGGGAAAAGCCCAAAGAAACATTTCTACATTGCAGATCAGCAGATCAGTGTCGTACAGATTGGCTTATTCTTCAGTGAAGTAATGCTTAGCCACGATGCTAATGATGATGAATGATGCTAATCGTTTACAATATGATGTCTCAGTCATGTGCCTAAAATTCCAGTAATTTCTCCAATTCATGGTGACTTTCAGGATATGTGGTGACACAGCTCTGGATAAGAATATCCACGAATCTGTCAGCGCACAAATCAAGAAGAACTTTGCCAAAAGTAAATGGAAGGTCAGTTCCTCGGCTGAATCACGCAGCACCCTGTGGGAAGAGGTGTATTAAGATTGCCAGGAGTTTCATTTTGTACAGCTTAACTGTTTTCCTCCCTCAGTAGCTGTCAGACACAGAAGGTTCTTACTATTTTTCCCCCTTCCACTCTTTCCTCTCTCAATGTAGCAAGCATTTAATGCCACAGCAGTGGTGCGCCACATGCGGAAGTTGCAGCTGGGCACTAGTCTCGAGGGACCCAGTCAGATTACTCCCACCAGCCCCTGCCATGGACATCTGCTCCCAGAGGAAGAGGAGGAGGAGGATGACGATTTGGGGAATGGCGAGGAGGAGAGCTGTAAGTTAGCAGTTCACAGTGAATGAACATATGCAATTTAATTTTTTCCCAGATAAAAATTTAGGTGATTCAAGGTGTACGTTTTTAGAAATTGTGTGAATTTTCATGAGTTTAATATGTATATAATAATATCATAGTTACTGTAATTATCAGCTGCAATTAAACCAAAAACAAACTATTTTATTTTAGACAAAATTTCTTCCTTATTTAGGATAGCCCTAAAATGTAAGTTCATAATAATTTATGATGTTTGCGGTAAGGTTTTCAGTCATACAACCACACGGATTTGTCATGAGATGTGAATCTGGTACAATTGGAAATCTTGCCCATTTCTATCATCAGCCCTATATGATGTGGGTGTTGAATTAGGAGGAAGAGCTAGCTGGATTAGGCCAATTTACAACTTTGAACAGACTCTAGCTCTTACACCAACCATGGATAATCTCAGACCCCAGAATAATCCGTGCTCTGCTCTAACATCCAGTGTCTAACTACGAGGATGGCCGTCGTGGAAGCAATGAGGGCAGCACGGATCGGGACAGCCTGAGAAGCTGCACCTACTGCTGCAGGCCAACTAGTCGGATCTGAGCACAACCTAATAGTGTTGTCATGTCACATCGAATCCCTGGAGCGCCCAGAGCCCGCCGACCCGCTGACCCGCCGACCCGCCCAGTCTGGCCAGGAATGCAGAGCAGCTATCAGGCACGGTCCACCAGAGTACATCAACAGCCAGCAGGTCACTGTTACAGTGCAGACAAAACATACATTTCCTTTGCCTGGAGAAAAAAAAGAAAAAGAAAAGATAAATAATAATTTTTAAAAAAGAAAAAACTTCATGAGTGAAGATTTACAAGTTTTAACTGCATTGCATTAATGGTAAACAAAGCTGCTTCAAGTAGGCATGGCTCTTTTAAAGGATCTTGCAATATGTTGGTCCAGAAACCCTCCGCCAATACTCCTCCACCACCACCACCATTAAAGCACGCTGTTGAAAAAATCTAGGTGAATGTGGCCATTGACATTTTGCTAGTACTATAAGTGGTTATCTTCAGGAAGGGCCTAGAGTTTTAATCTGTGATGAGATAAAGGTATTCTCTTTGATTACATATCTCTTATATTATCTGTCATCTGCAGTACCTCTAATTGCAGTTACAATGGGCGTCCATCTGGACCACATGCTAGACATTTCTCGCAGCCTTCTCCAAAAATCTGGCCAGACAGGGGGGGAAAAAGCTAATGAAAAGAGTACTGAAAACTCCTTCTGCATGTCTTTATACTCTTCACCCATCAATATGACTCAGTCTAGTCATCGACCAAGTAGCTGTTTAGTTAAATCTCAAGCTGTGTCTTCACTGCTGATTTCACCTGCCTATCTATTTCTGTTTGGTTAACCCTTTTTCCCCTCATATTGTCACTATTTAGTGTTTCTGTCTTTTTTTAAAAAAAAATAAGTATTCACTTCTTTTGTTTAAAGCCTATTTTCAAAGGAGATAATTGAAAGTGAGAGGTGATTCTGGGGTTATGGACTCTATATTCTGGCTCAGACTGGGTTTGTGAAGGGTCATTCTGACCTGAAGTGTCTGCATGCTTTTTGTTAGGAAAAACACTGAAATGTACGAATATCAAAAGGAGACTTCTTTGTTTGTTTGTTTTTCTTTGTTTGTTTGTTTGTTTTATGGCTGTTCTGTTATCTGAGGCTCAAACTGAGATCCCCAAAAGTCTGGAAATCACAGTAATCTCACCTTCCTCCATTGGCGCTCGTCATGTTAGAAAAAGCATACAGAGAATCCACAACAAGTGGGAAGAAAACAAACATAACCATATCATGTTCATCCTCCCTGTTCTGTTTCTGACAAAGTGTCTAAATGTCCGCCGGCTGTCAGTCTCGAGGTCTGGCTCCTGTTGAGTCGGAGGGATCTCAGTCTGCGCGCTCCGCCTGCTTTGTGCTGTGCACCTCTAGTGGAAGAAGTTTTGGTCTACTGTTTGCATGACCTGGTTCAATATGTTTACATGAATGATGATCAATTAGTATAAACACACATGATTATTATTACTCTGTTGTACTGAAAAAAAAAAAGATGTAATACTGTAATTTTGAGATATATAATGTGAAGTGAGTAACACCAGAAGTAATGTTGTTAACAGAATACAACACAGCACAGTGGACTTATCATTTGCATTGACTGTGATGGTCAAGTCTCTACCTGAGTGACAATTCTCCTGTACTATGTTTATTTCCATCTGGAATCTCTTTTAATCGTTCTGTTTTGTTTTTTTTTTGCTTTTATTACTTATGTTGAATCTCTCCAACAAATCATTACTAGCTGATATCTAGACAGTGATGGGAAAAAAACACATCAGTGCCACTGTGTGCATCACCCGTCTGCCAGTGTACAAGCTTTGTTCCTCCAGAGCAAAAGGCCCAAAGTACTAAAGCCATAAAGGGAAATTGGAATGCTTTACTAAAGATACAGATCAAGCATGTCATCGTTTTTAAAATGTATGACTCAGGTGAAGGACGGCCTTCGAGAGATTAAAAACAGAAAAGGAGTGTGACAAAGCATTTTCCCTCCAACAGCTTGCTAGAATTACTTAAATCCCGACACTTGTTGTGTAGTGTTACATTAGTACGCAAACAGTCCACTTTAGTTGAATTTAAACCTGTTTATTTCCCCCACTCATATTATTATTTTCCCTCATTTTGTTATTGATACATATAGTACAGTAAAAGAAGGCTATCACTCTGGATTTACATGACTGTAATTGTGGAAAATATGCAAACTGTGTTTGAAGGGCTTAATGTTAACTGTAAGATAGCCAGTGTTGATGACTTTGAGAAACTGGCTATTACATGTTTGGTAATGACCTTCTGTTCAACCTTTCCTGGGATTTGTTTCCACTTGGCTGTGTTTTTTTTTAAAGCTTATATTACCCATTACAAACACATCTAAATTCATAAAGAAACACGTGTATATTATATATATAAATATAAATATAAGTATATATTGTATATCCTTTTTTGTAAAAGCTGTTTTGAGCTACAAATGTATGGATGCAATGCATCATGGGTTATTGAACAAGATGTAAGAAAATAAGATTTGTACCCACAGAGATATGATTGCTGAAACTGAAATAAAACTTCCTTGTCTATGCATTGTGTGTTCTGTCATAATATAATAACCAGGTTTGTGAAAGATTTCAGGTGAAACTGTAGAAATGTAAAGTGCGCTGATTCCAAATAGTCTGCAAAAGGCAATGCATTCACTTTTTTAAATGCGGCGCTTCTTAACTCACCAATCTCAATACTACAAAATTCAAACTTTTAAAACAACCGCGATCAAATTCGTTTGATTACAAAGTATTTAAAGTATATTTCATATCTACAGATCTAGAGTAATTGTCGGTGGTAACATTAATCACAAATGTACATGTTTGCTTGTCTAGTATACAGTATGTATGGTATGAGGTTCTTCTGCCAGCTAATAATATGAATGTCAAAAATTCTGAACACAGTAAGAATGTAGATAGAAAGCATGTAAAAAATGTTTTATTATGGATTAAATGGACAAAATAAACACCTAATAAATTGTGCCACTGGAGAAAAAAGAATCAACAATGTCTGTATACAATACAATTTTTTATAGTTTTCTTTTTCTACTGAACATTTTGCTCTAAGTCACATTTAACCAAAGTATTGAGAAGAAAAACAAAAGAAACACAAAAGACACTATTCACAGTGATGACGTGTCTCCACTTGACCAGAAGGTGTCGCCTCGATCATGAGCATTGAGCTGTATTATCTATCTATTCTATTTATAGCAGAAGAATCCTTCACCAGGTCAGTTATTCCCAACAGTCAATTGCACCGACTGTGAATACAAAACACACACGTAGTTATAAAACGGTCACACTTCTTTTGCCCTTGCACAGGGCACTGCAGTCTTCCTCAGTCTCTCTTTGACTTGGATGAACTCTGGTTCTTCTTGTTTAACTTTTTGATCTTTTTCCAGCTGTGGAGAAAAGAGAAAACAACTTAGAAATGACACAAATCATTTAAACTGTAGTGAATTACCTAAATACATTCATGGAATTAAGCTTAAGTACATTTAACTGAGTGCAGACATAAAGTACACAGTGTACGTGCTCACATTGTTTCCTTCTTATGCATGAATTTAGTAGAATTCAGAGGCGAAGCCTTTACTCAGTATGTTGACTTTACACAATTACATTTATTTGACAGGTAGAGATTCTATATATTTTACAGATTTCATGAACTGTACTGTAAAAATAACCTCCATCTCTTCTGGCTGAAAGAATTACATTTACACATTTAAAAGAGCCTCGTTATTGTAACACCAAGACTGTAATACACCCACTGTGTCTATTTCTTTTTTCTTATTTTCCTTTTGCAACTGAGTACTTTGTTTAAACCTTTTGCAGGATCTTTTATTTGTGACAAATATATAAATATTAAATATTTTAAAAAAAGGTCATATTGATATGTTTATTGCATAACATTGCATAGATATGACAATATTTGAAATCATCAGTAATCACTGATTCACTGTTAGGCCATGTAGCTAGAAGCTAATGCTAAACAAAGGTAAACTGTCCAGCAGAGAAATAGATTTGTTGTGCTATTGGACCCCAGAGTGGACTAGACTGCCCTCAACTGGCTGTATGCAGAACAACTTAATGTTCTGTTTCTTTATATTTCCATGATTACAGAAAACATTATTGTTAGGTACACCTTGCTAGCACTGGGTTGGACCCTCTTTTGCCTTCTGAACTACCTTAGTCCATCATGGCACAGACTCAACAAGGTGCTGTAAACATTCCTCAGAGATTTTGCTTCATATTGACATGATAGCATCACACAGTGGCTGCAGATTTGTCACATCCATGATATGACTTTTTCCATTCCACCACATCCCAAAGGTGCTATATTGGACTGAGATATGGTGACTGTGGAGGTCATTTGAGTACAGTGAAGTTGATGTCAATGTTCAAGAAACCAGTTTGTGATGATTTGAGTTTTATGACATGGTGTGTTATCCTGCTGGAATTAGGGCATCAGAAGATGAGCACACTGTGGTCATAAAAGAATGATTATGGTCAGTAACAGCACTCAGATAGTCTGTGTTGCTTAAATGATGCTCAAAGTGTGCCGAGAAAATCATCTGCACTCCATTACACCACCATCAGCGGACTGAATCATTGATACAAGGCAGGATGGATCCCTGCTATCATGTTGTTTATGCCATTTCTGACCCTATGACCAAAATGTTGTAGCAGAAACCAAGATTTTCTGCTGAGTACATGGAAATTGTAGCCTCAGTTTCCCGTTCTTTGCTTGATAGGAGTGGCACCCACCATGGTCTTCTGCTGCTGAAGCCCATCTGCTCCAAGGTTTGATGCATTCAGTTATGCTCTTCTCCATACCTTGGTTGTTTGAGTAACTGTTGCCCACTCTAAGCTCAAAGCAGTCCACCCATTCTCCCCTGACCTCTCTTTTTTATTCTCGGCAAACCTTAGAGTTGTGCAAGAACATCTCAGCAGATTAGCAGTTTCTAAAATACTCAGACCACTCTGTCTGGCACCACCCACCACACCACATTCAACGTCACTTGAATCATCCTTCTTCCCTGTGCTGATGCACGTTTTGAATGTCATCAGGTTGTCTTAATATCTACATGCCTAAATGTACTGAGTTGCTGCAATGAGCAGGTGTACCTAACAAAGTAGCTGGTGAGTGTGATATACCTGTGTATGTGTGTGTGTACCTGTTTAGACATCTTTGTGAGGACCAAAAATTGGAGTGTTGCTATAGTTGTGGGGACCAACAGTAACGTGAGGACAAAAGTGGCTGTCCTCACAAGGTTGAAGCCATTTTTGAGAATCAAAATGTGGTTTTAGTGTCAGGGTTAGAATTAGGTTATGGTTAGCTTTTTTTATTTTGTTTATTGTTTATTGATTAGCATTCAAATATCTCAGTGAAGACAGAACAAAGATTTACCACAAAGCAAGAAAGCATGAGACAAGGCTAATCAAAAGGTATTGGCTGAAGCATTTGCTTATTACGCCAACCCTTTTAACAAAAGATCTTTTAGCATGCAGCTCCTGTACACAGGGCTCGAAGCAAATAATAAAATTCAATTCAATTCAATTTCATTTATATAGCGCCAAATCACAACAAATGTCGCCTCAAGGCGCTTCATAGATACAGAGAGAAAAGCCCAACAATCATATGACCCCCTATGAGCAAGCACTTTGGCGACAGTGGGAAGGAAAAACTCCCTTTTAACAGGAAGAAACCTCCGGCAGAACCCTATAGCTTTAGGCTAAGGGTTAGGTTTAGGCATTAATTTTTGATGGTTAGGGTTAGGGTAAGTGGCAGCTAGGGAGAGCATTATGTCAATGGGATGTTCCCACGAGGATAGCAAAGCAGACATGCTTGTGCTTGTGTGTGTGTGTGTGTGTGTGTGTGTGTGTGTGTGTAACAAGAATATTCATGAGTAAATGTATAAAAGAAAAAATGTTGTGTGTCCTGTGCTCACATTTTCAAGCCTCTGTTGTCTTTTCAGCAGCTCTTGGTGTAGCTCTGATGTCTTCTTCTTTGCCTCCTCTTGATCCCTGCTCGCTTTCAATCTTTGTTCCCATTTCCTTTTTTCCAGAACTCGCTGGAGTTCAGTCTTTCCTTCTTGAGACACTCTCTTCCTTTCAGGCACACAGACACACTTAATGGTTTATGCAAGCAATGACACTGGAGTATGAGCATTTCTGACCTTTAATCTCTCTGCCCAACCTCTTGTGGGTCATCCGCAGTTCCTTATGCAGCTCCCGGTGGCTCTCCAGGGCAGTTATCGCACTAGTAGCTTTTAGGGGTCTGATTAGATTACGGCTCTCCTCCTTACTCTGCAGTTGGGATGGAAAAGCCTGAAGCTCTGAAAATCGGCCTTCGAGTTCGGTTTGATGAGTCTGCATCATGGAGGCTAAAGGGAACAAACAGTTTACACAAATATGTTTTCCTATCAAGATGATTTCCGGGTGGAATTATGGCTCAGATTTGTAAGATTCAGTTTTACATACCAAACTCACTCTAAGGTTTGCCAGACACATTTACAACAAGCTTTAATGAGTTAAAAAGGTTTTACTGTTAAAACAACAAATTTATAATCTATATATTACAACAGTATTTCAACTAGACAGGATATACAACATCACTCTGATATTTCCTCACCATACATATGAAACTGTGTCTCATCTCTACCTGGAAAATGCTGAAGATCTCTCTGTCAACAGAAAAAGGTGGGGGGGGGGGAGAGAGGAAATAATACATTCTAGAGATACCAACATCCCCCAGACAAATATTGCTGTTTTATAGATACGTACATGCAAAAATAAAAGCAGCACAGGGAAAAGGAAACAAACAGAAATCTCCAAGCCGAGTCAACACTGCATCTTATTGGAAATAGCACAAACACAAAGCTGCATTATGATGCTGACAGACAAATGAAGTGTCAGCTCCTTACACATGTCCAGTGAAGCGAGAACCCTTACTGTTGAGGTGGAAGGCTGCCACCTCATTAATGACAGGATCAAACAAAACACAGTTAATTCCCACTGAGTTATTTGCTTGCTGGAATTTAAGCAGAATTAATAGCTGGGACAAGAATCATTATCCTCTGTGAATCAGTCTGGACAGCTGAATAAACAGTTCTTTCAGCCCGGGACTGTTTTGGTTGCTTACTGAAGTATTTCATAAATATGCAGGAAACGCATGCATGGTAGCATAAAACCTTTTTTGTTTGAAAACTGTCTGCTACTTCGGAGCTTTCCTGCTTGCCATAGTGACATTTGAGCTACATTTAAACAGGCAAAACAAAAAAAAACAACAAATTTGAATGCTCAATGTGATCAAATTCCAGCAACAATATCCAAATAAATGGAAAAAATACAAGATGACAGTAAATTGTCAGAATGAGAGGGAATCTAAATGAGGAATGAATACATTTTAATGACAAATTGCTGCTAGCCACTGGTTTTTTTTTCGGGGGGAAGGGGGGGGGGGGGTCTTGTTTTGTAAAGCTCACACAGTGGATATTGTAGGGAGAAGAATTAATAGGACATGACAGGATAAACAGTCTCCAAGGGCAGCTTCTCAGAGTGCATTTTTCAGAGTGCATTTTTTCAGTTGGATATAAAAACCAATATTTGTTTAAGCATTCACTGCCTTTGAGCAATGGGTAACAAAAACGAGAGATGTCAGTAAGAGAAAAATCTGCCACAGGAAAAATGGTACTGTAGGACAAAAGCTGTGAGCACTTTATGTCAAGCTCACTAATAACACAATGATACCAAAGTACAGCGATGAGGTAATAACTAAGCAAAACTAAGTTATAACCAGGTAATAGCAAAGTATTACAGACAGAACTTTATTTTAAAAGCAAAAAGGAAAACCAATTTAAGGATAGCAGTAAAGTTATACTTTGGTAAATATAAATACTATGGAAATAGTAAGGTAACTTACACTAAAATGGTTGTGTCACTTACAACATTTGGATTCTGAAAATACCACTTACACACACAAACACATGCACGCACGCACACCTCCTGATGCTCCCAAAGTACTTTAAATGAAAATTAGGACGGTAACGACAAACTTACCTTCTTCCCATGAGTGACTCCCATGTCTTCAGAGTGAGTCCAGATTTGGTGCTTGCACAGATTCCGTCTGGGCTCACACTTTACGGGGTTTCAGCAATAATTTGAGGTTACCCTCTCTCTCTGCTCCAGCAGCCAAGAATGCCACAGAGGGAGGAAAGTGCCCTGTGTTTGGACCAGAGGGAAGCCTCTACCAAGAAAAGCTCCTGTTGAGCAGACTAAAGGTGTTCAGCAAAAAACAGCCAAAGCATTTAACTCTATACCTACTCATTAAGTGCTGTATTTAAGTAAATTTGTATACATGCATTTTATTGGACTGTTTATTTAAAAGCACTGCCATAGGCCGGCTAAATGGATGAATGGATGGCTGGATGGATTTAGCTAAAAAGATTTAAGATTTTAAATTAACCGCACAAGGCTCGGGGAAAAGTCTATAAAATTACAAGAGAACAGAACTACTTCTTCTCTGTCCCATTAATCATTTTCTAATCTGTCACATTTAAACTTGTGACCCCCTTACAGGAGCCGTCGCTGTATGCTTTGAACCACTGGACCAAAGTAATTAGTCTAGTGGTAAAGCAGCTTTGTTGTAAAGGAACAAAAGTGTTTCAAGGCCATTAGTAAGAGATATGTGCACAGTACTCAGTAACTTGACTTCTACTATTTGAACATTTACTATACAGCCCACAATCACTAATCTAAAAAAAAAAAAAGACACATCTTCTATACTTGGAGCTTTCATTAGGATAAAAATATCAAGGAATATCAACGGGGGAAGAAATACTAATCCTTGAAGGATTGGACTGGCAGGCCATTATAGTACAGTGGACTTACTGTCAAGGTCAAAAAACCATGACAGTGAGTTCTGAGCTTTGTGACATGGTGCGTTATTCTGCTGGAAGTAGCCATCAGAAGATGGAGACACCGCGGTCATAAAGGGATGGACACGGTCGACAATTCTTAGGTGGGCTGTGGTGTTTAAGGAGCCCAAAGTGTGACAACAAAATAAACACCATTACACCAGCAGCAGCAGCCTAAGCCACTGAAACAAGGCAGGATGGACCCACGCTTTCATGTTATTTAGGTCAAATTCTCACGCTCCCATCTCCAGGTTTCAGCAGAAATTGATACTCATGCATAGTATTACATAAGCAAACTGGAGCTTCAGTTTCCAGGTCTTAGTTGACAGCAGCTGGTGTGGTCTTCTTCTGCTGCTCCAGCCCATCTGTTTCGGGATTCAATGCACTGTGTATTTTTGTGCATATCTTGACTATAATGGATGGTTATTTGAGCTCCTATCACCTGAAAGCAGTTTGGCCATTCATAATTTTTCTTTTTTGGACCATTCTCTGGAAACCCTAGAGATGGTTGTGTGGGAAAATCCCAGTAGATCAGCAGTTTCTGAAATAGACAGACCAACAACCATGCCATCTTCAAAGTCACGTAATCATCTTTCCTCACCGATGATCCACAGGTGATCTCTACCATGTAATGTAGGGAAAATATTAATATGTGCTTTTACTGAAATTATAGACAGGTATGTTTTTTGTGTCAGTAAATCTTGAAAGGCCAATTAAAAAAAAATGCAGTCCCTTTTTACAGTTCATGTTAATTAATGTTTATGTAAGTCAGTCAGTCAGTCGCTGAAGACTCTTGGGAAACAGCCGCCCACCTCCACCATCTCTGGCCATCCTCCATAAATGTTGTTTTTTTCATCATTAACAGCTTGCTGACAGATGAACAGAGGAGAAGAGAACGGTTGTTTTTATCATTTTCCCCCTTCCAGGCAGCAGATTTTAAAATAGATGGTCTTTTCTGACACAAATAGAACAAATGAAACTGCACTTAACAGGTTCACTAACCTTCTCAAAGAGGCTTTTGATTTTTGTGCCTGCTCTTCCAGCAAACACCCAGCTGTCTCTGCGCTTCACAGAACTGATCAAAGTGCTTCCCATTTCACTGAATATCTCCCTCATTTCATTTGTCATTCTGCCACAAAGTAGTAGAGCGGGTCACATTTTGTGACATTAAATTTGTTTTAAATGTTGAATAACTTAGATATGGACTTACTTTTGTGTGACATCATCAAAGGAGGCCACCAAAACGATCATTCCACGTTTTATCTTCTTCAGGTGTGCAAGGATGTCTTTTGGGTCTTTTGTCAGAGTATAAATAAAAAAAAAATAAAAAAAAGACAAAGCTCCCTTACAAGATTAAATCAAAAACTTGATTAGAAGATTTAAAGAAAGAAAAGCGCTTACCTCCTGTTTTCATGTTAAGACAGACAGATTTTTCTACAACTCCAGTTTCACCTATGATTAAAAAATTGCATATGATCAAAATAATTCTAATAATAACAGACAGAAGAATATTATGCATGCAGTTCTGCACAAAATCTAGAGTCACGATGCATTTCTTCCTATTTTGCGAGGAAGAATGGAAATAGATGCAGTGATGTGTTGAGTTCTGTGGAAAAAAAAACAGATGGCCAGTCCATGACTGATAGTGTTTTTCTATCCAGGTATGCTTTTTATGTATCGCCAGTGTGTTTGGGATCATTGTAATTGTCGGACACTTTTCCGACAGTATTGCGCAGTAGATCACAATCCTTTTTTTCTGGGTTAATAATTCCACAAATATTGATTTCCCCAACACCATTGACCAAAGCGCAGCTCCAAATCACAACAGAGCCTCCGCCGTGTTTTAAAAATGGCTGTTGGCATTCACTATTGTACCTCTCTCCTGACCTCCTCTGTACTTACTGACAATGATTTGAATCACATATTTCAAATTTGGATTCATCTCCACAGCCACACATTCAGATCTTTCTCATGAAGGCGTAGATGCATCTATCAGGTCCTGTGTCAGATTTTTATCTCTTATAAAATTTCTTTCTTCCTTTTTCCTCCACTTGTCCAAAAACTCTTAAAGGACACGCTGCACACCTTGCCAAGATATGCCACATTTTCTGCTAAAAGTGTTTTGCTAATGGCTTCGCTGATGCAAAAATACTGTTGTTTTTTTTTGTGGGGGGTTTTTCATTGTTGATTGATCTTTTGCAACAGGCTGCTAGTAACAAAGTCCCCAAAGTTATCATTTAAAATTATTTCCTCGCTAAGTTGTCTGTTATGTTAGGTGCCTTTTTTTAAATGCTTGAATGAGTCGTAGGTCGGTGCTTAACAAACAAACACTCCTCTGAAAATGCTCAGGTACAAAGTCTAGACTGTTGATAAATGATAAACTTTGAAAAATCTTCAGAAATCCTGGAAAACTATTGCTCTTTTAAAAGTTTAAAGAATGTTTGATTCGCTGGAAGATATAAAGAAATAAGAGAATGTGCAAGACTTTTGCACGGCACATAAAAACACTAAGACTCCAGACCAGCTATTTCCAAGTTAGATAATTATGGTATTATAATTAATATTATTATTAAGCTACTATTATTGGTTATAACAAATATTAATCTTTAAAAGATTATTTTACCAGTCCATTTTTTCAATGTTTATGCATGTTTATGAGAAGTCTGAGTATTATACTCACCATCTATCACTGCAATGTTTAGCCCTGGTCCCACGTTATTCAGTGCATGACTCATTATGCTGTTGAAGCACTGACAGGGTTCAGTTTCACTGCAGAATCTTGTTTGTTTTTTTAAAGTACTCTGTTAATTCAGGTGTTACCAAATGAATACATACATTTTGCCATCAAAACAGACCGTTGGCCCGACAATATCAGCGGCGCCGCTCCGGATACGTAAAGCAATATGGCTGGGTGGACACACTCTAGAGAGGCTGCACTTTGGGACAGACGTAGGTGGAGCTAAAAAGGCACAGAAAAGATTTTACTGCGGGAATACTGTGATTTTACCATATTTAAACTCAGATAATGACATGTGAGAAATAAATATTTTGTACAATGTTGCTAAAAAGACATTGTTTGAGATTCGCTTTGACTTGATCTGCATTATAAAACCCTAAGTTGAAAGAAATGAGACAGTATGGTGGAGACAGCAGGCATAAACTGTCACTAAAAAGCTGTAGCTCCGGATTTAATAAGCAAAACATCTCACCAAGAGTATTCCTTTCTCTCTCCTGTGCTGCGGATGAATTGATGGATATTCCCCATGTGATTAGGAGGACAATAATTACAGCAGCAAGGGGCAAAACAGCTGTCAACAGTAAAAAGATAGTAGATCAAATCTGCAGTCACACAACTAAAAGCAGCTGTTGCGAAATGAAGGAAAAGCTTACCTCGATATTTCATATCTGCAACAGATCAGAGAGCTTTTTTTTCTGTCCTGAGGGGAAGAGTTGAGACCTTTCAAACTCACCCGAAGAACTGAGAAAAGAAAGACATGCTAGCAGAGCTTTGGTGTCATCTCATCTGTGAAAACGCATCCTGATAATTCCTATAACCCATCACTTGTGGGAAAAACCCTTCTTTCTGTGTTACATGTATATAGCTACTGAAAACTAGATGATTAAGTTTCTCCTTTTCACAATGTCAAACAAAGGAAGGTGTCCACAAGTAACAGATACTATTTGTAGTCAACAACAAGGCTTGCAAACAGCCGATTTTGTGTTGCAGGTGTATAAACAAGCCTCTGAAACCTAGAGAGAGAAAAGACACAGAGGAGGGCCCAAAAGCCTCATATTTCAAATGGGATGAGTAAGAGAAAAGGGGATTTAAAGAATCATTGTACCAGCTGTCAGAGTTTTCCATTTGTATGTAAATTTGGGTAAAAACCCATATGATGTGTGGAAGGATCTGCATAAAGCAGCTCATACACAGAAAAAAACATGCTAGAAACTAGAAAAGAAAAAAAATCAAAAGATTTTACTGAGAACTAAAAAATAACTACGCGAAAGGGCAAAGACAGCGTTGCTGAAAAGAAACATAGCAGAATCAAATGGGAAAGTAACTCACAAAACCTGGAAAGCTGACCACGGCGGAGAGCGAGAAGTCAATTATCTAGAATAAAAAACACAACCACAGGGCAATAGAGCTGGTGTTTTTTAAGGCATTTAAGACAAACGCGTTGTTGGCACAGGAATAAGCCATTAGTCACATTTAGATGGTGAAAGATGTGGTAATCCCCAAAGAGGAGGTCAAGCCTGTCTGTCACAAAGCGTCTGCCCTGCTGATCCTTCAGCAGTAGCTGAGCTCGAGCCTTTCCTGCCTGGAGAGCTCGTAAACAAAAACAGCATCTCCTTGTATCATATTCTGGCAAATCGAGCGCACAGATGAACACAATGATCATTTTCTCTAACAGACTGATTTCGCTCTGCTGCCACGTGGACGGATACAGATCTTTACAACCTCGTCCAATAACAACAACCGGCACATCTATCATGGAGATAATACTATAGTCTCATTTTATGGGCTTTATTTCAAACTGCACTGTTTGCTACACTTTTATCTCGCCGTTTATTTCCTATTACACGTAGTGATCTGTTTTTATTTTTTGTTTAATTTTATTGAGCTCTTACACTCATCGAGCCATTTTATTTTATTGCCTTATTTAGTTTTTTTTCTAGCTACTCAATTTTGTTTTATTTTGTTGAGCTCTTTTCTGCTTGAGCTGTTTCCCCCCCCATCAAGCTATTGTACCAATTTATCTAAAATGTTGCAAAGGTGTTGTTTTCCTCCAGGACAGCATCAGCATCAGATCTTCCCGGCATAGATTCCTCAAAACAGTATGAAGGGATGTACTCTTTTCTTCTAAATTTGTGTTTCGTTTTCTTCTTATGACAACAGTGTGAAGCACTTCTAGATTCAGCAAAACAACCAAACAGACTTGTTCAGCTGAAAAATTACCAATTATTTTTCCATATTTGTAGCCAAATGAAGTTTAACAGATTTATTACTTAACTTTACATGATTTTACCACAGAATCATGAACTAAACTCCAATAAATGAATTTTGGCTCCCTTGTACAAAGCATTGCCTTTGGATTAAAATCGTCTTGCCTTAACACCCTTGAATAAGACAGAAGGTATCACACAAGGAGCCTGGGATGTTGAAGAGTGCTGCTTTGTTTCTGCTTTGTTTGAACTCACCAACTGAATTCCTATCAGAACTTTTAAGATTGTTTAAAACCTTGAAAGGCTGAAGAATTACAAACAAAGCACAAAACTATTTAGTATCAAGGATTTCACATTATGTTCACACCAACTTCAGGTGACGATGGTGTATTACTAAAGGTGACCAGCAGGTGGTATTTGTGTACTGCCGTTTACTGATCAGTGGTAACACAAAGCACACAGTAAGGGAATCGGTTTCCTTTTGTATGATTATCGACATTCTGCAGACAGCAATCAAATGAACGCCGGCAATATTTTTCAACATTTGACTCCATAGCTCCTGGATTTTTTATTCCATAGCTACATTTAATAAAACATTCCCTTTATATAAGGACACAAATCATCAAGGTAACAAACTGGGGGGGAAATAAGTACATACAGAGCACACTTAACCAGTCCACATGCTTAATATGTTTAATAACCAGCAGATTTAGATCCCAGATGTCCACAAAATAAATAAAAAGATACAGTAGGTTTTATAAATACTGATCCACATCAATATCAGTAACTACGCAGCAAAAGATGATTGGAAAACACAAGAATCGGGTCTCGTGTCTGATTTGTTGATCACACGAATAACTTAAAATGAACCATTCGTTAGTTTGAGCCGTGACACTGACGTTCACGTCAGAATGTTCACTTGCAGCTCCCAACCAGGTAAGTGGCTTTTTTTCTATCTGTGACAAGTATGGCTGTCAGAAAGATCAGGGTACATCATTCAGCCCAGCGCTACATTAAAGACCCAGTGGACTAAACTGCAAATTGCCTTTAAGTGGAACGATGAAACAGGAAATCCTTTCAAAGGGAAACTGCCCAACTGGCAGACAGCTGAAGTCCTATTTTGACTACCTTTAGCTGCACATCATTTGGGGTGTGCGAAACATCACATCTCCATGTGCGACTTTGTAACAACCGCTTAATTCATAGCATTGCACATTTACATGTTCTGTGGAAGACTTTTTCAGACAAACATTGAGCGAATGTGAGTGCGTCTGCCCTTTCAATGTCCCACTGACATTTATTGCACTGCCAGTAAATAATACAGGAAATAATGTTCCGCTTTAGATTTTATATTTAAGGTAAGGGTCGTCATTTAAAGTTAAATAGTGGAAATAATGGAGTAAATAGTGGAGTGTTGACTCTCCATATGATCAGCAGCATTAGCATCCAAATCACATACCCACAAATCTTATCAAACGCATAGGTCTCAGAGCTCAATTCGTCCAAAAACAACAACAAAATAAATGCAGCTGAAAGATGTGCAGATAGCTCAGTAGTTATCAGGCTTTCCAAAATAAAAGAATAATTTAAAAAGGCTGCATGAATTGCTGCTTTAATACACTGACCGTATCGCCGAATAACACATTCAATTTTGTTGACAATTCATTACGACTCTTATCTACCACAGCTAACGCTGAATGTTTTGTTGGTTGTTTTATTGTAGCATATTTTAGCAGAATATTGATTGTGAGAAATAAGGATTAAATGAGTTTTATGCTGGAAAAGAACACCTTTTTTAAGCCCTGAGCTGTGCCTGCGGGAACAACCTCCACCCATCAGAGGGTTGGGTAGTAGCCAAAGACATCAAATGTCATGTGTTATGTGTAAAAAAGGGAAAAAAAGAAAAGAAAATGTCAGTGATGATTCAAATGAAGGTCATTATTTCACATCTAAGAGTATGAAGCTGCACAAATAGAAATCACATTTAATCTCAGAATTATACTTTAAGATATAACTGCAAATACTGAATACTATTTCCTCACTTATTTTATCTGTAATTGTATATTTTTGGTTTTCACATTCGTGGCTCGCTTTTTATCCCCGCTACGAAAACAATCCTCCATTTCATTCGTACACCACACAGTTTATAGAATAAACTCCATTTCAGTCAGTCCAGCAGCTTCCCAGTTGGAGATTTATTCCAAAAGATCCTGTAAGGGGAGAGAAAAGGAAGTTGAAATTGACTTGTGATGTGATTAGGAAGGATACAGTGGTGCTGGCTTGTACTGGAAGAGAGATGACAGCGAAAGCTACAATCAGAGCCACGATGCACTGACCTCGTCTGAATCCTCTCCCACTGTGCGCGACCTCCTGTCGCCATCCTCCTCTGCCGCTGCTGAATGCCCCTCCTCCATCTGTCTCAGCACTGAGTATCTGTAAGTTGCCTCACTGATAAGAAAGTTATGCGGCAAACCAGGGTGAGTTGTTTTTACTGCAATCTAAGTGTTTAAAATAAACACGTTAAGGCTCATTAATAAATTTTCATTACTTGACTGGGAAGCAGTATTTTCGGATGATCAATACGGCAGCAGCTACCGCCGCCGCAGACACCAAGATCACTGATGCAATAATCCCGGGGTGAAGCCTTAACCCGGCCTAAAAAGACAAATGAATCCAATAAGATCTAACAGTGGGGTAGTTAAAGAGCCCATAAACCTAACAGCTCAGTTCATGAAGTGTGGCAAAGATAAAAAGGAAATACAGCAGGAGATATGACAGCTGAACAGCGGTGCATTATAAATCATAGTGGTGGGGTACATCCCAAAAGCTCAGCAGCAGGGCTGCAAGTCTCTGGCCAAGAGGAGAAACTGATGCAATCCGGATGACATTTCGTCACATCATACTGCAGATCACTATAATATCTTTAAGTCGGGCCTGTCCATTAGATGATTTGGAACAAAGTATGACAAAATTAATCTCTGTAGCAATAATTCAGATGGAGCGTGACCAAAATGTGACAATGAACACGAACAATTTTGTTTGGCGGTGCCAAATATCACAATCAACCAAACAGAGATGAGTGGGGTTTGATGGTTATGAAGCTCATTTTTTCTCTTTTGTTTACTACTGGCAGCAACTCAGTGCATTTACACATGGAGATAAAGGTATTGAAGTGCAAACTAAGCATTGGAACAGAGAAGATGATTTAAGCGACTTTGAATGTGGTGTGGTTGTTGGTGGCAGATGGGCCGGTCTGAGTATTACACAAACTTCACCCACTGGGATTTTCCTACACCATCTCTAGAGTTTACAGAAAATGGTCTGAAAAAGAGAACATATCCAGTGAGTGGCAGTTCTCTGGGAGAAAATGTCTTGTTGATGCCAGAGGTCAGAGGAGAATGGCCAGAGTGCTTCGAGCTATGAGAAAGGCAGCAGTAACTCAAATAACCACTTGTTACGTTATGCAGAAGAGCCAGGTACCACTCCTGTCAGCTAAGAACAGGAAACCGAAGCTACAATTTTCACAGGTTCACCAAAAATGAACAATAGGAGATCTGAAAAATAATGCCTGCTCTGATGAGTCTTGATTTCTGCTGCAACATTCAGATCAGTATTTGATGTAAACAACATGAAAGCACGGCTCCATCCCGCCTTGCATCAACGGTTCAACGGTGGCGGTGCTGTTGTATTGATGTGGGGGATACTTTCTCGGCACAGTTGTTGCCGACCATGTCCCTTCCTTTATGACTAAAGTGTACCAATGTTCCTATGGCTGCTTCCAGCAGGATAATGCAACATGTCACAAAGCTCAAATTATCTCAAATTCATGACAGTGACCAGATCACAATCCAACAAGCATCTTTGGGATGTGGTAGAATAGGATGAATCATAGATGTGCAGCAACTCTGTGATGATATCTTTTCAATAAGAACTACAATCTCGGAGGAACGGTTCCAGCTCTTTGTTGAATCGATGCAACAAAGAATTAAAGCAGTGGCGAAGGCAAAAATGGGGTTCAAGTCAGTACTGGCAATGTCTACATAATAAAACGTAAGTGTAGATATGCAGTAATACACACACACTGGAACAGGAACCCTAACCCATCTGTATGGTTCCAGATAAATTTGAAAAACAGCAACGTCTGCAACACAAAGATGACGAGGTGCACAGTAACACTGAGTGAATTCAGAGGGGTATAAATATGCTTTAGGAAATGGAGTACTGTTCCTCCAAAATGCATCAGTCTCAGTCATATATCAGCTTGTGCTTTTAGACTTCCAAGAAGTGCTTCAGGCTATTTCACTACAAGTCAACAAGCTGAGACCAGAGATACGAAAACTTAATCTCCATCTAAATTAAAGTAAGTCCACTGCACTATAGGCAGAAATGGTTACATCGCCATAAATTAGGGACCGTGTTTGTAAACTAAATTAACTTTTACCTCGAGTTTATCGGATCTCATTACTCATGCGGCCTTACATACCTGTTGTTCAGACATCCTTGTTACCTTTAAAGCCCCGCTAACTTATTTTCATTATGCAGCCTCGAACTGTGAACATTATAGCCTGCAAGGATCCAAACTGAAGCGATTTAAAAGCATTTAAACGATTTATTATTATTTTTGGTCCGAGTATAGTCGTAAGATCTACAGCTGTTTACTTCCTGCTTCTGCTTTTTTCACCTGTTTCCCCGCCCCTGTTAAAGAACACCATGTGACATAAAGTTATGTGTCACATGACCTTCCGATGGCCTATTTAAAACTTATTTTCAGACTTGTCGTTTTTGCTGCAAACGATCCACTAAGTGTGATAGTACTTACAAATGGTGACGTATGTGTCTGATTCATTTAGAGAGGAAGTCAGTTTTAACTAATGATCCTTTGGCATGTTTTTTATTGGGTCCTGTACTATATAAAGCACTGAGATCATGCTTGAAATGCGACGCAGTTCCTTATGTAACATTCAGTGCCTTTTCGAGGCTGTCACACAGTTCCTAGGACCAGTTTTGTGAGTCATAAGCGCATTAAAATTCAGAAATGTTGATTTTTCTCTGTCCAAGGTCTGGTTTTGGCAGCTTGTAACTGTTAATTGGAAACAATACATTGTGAAATTGAACATTTGTCACTCTGCTATTGTTTCCTGAATTTCTACAAATAATAAAACATTTCCCAGGATGTGATTTTCCTTTCTTTTATGCCATTTTTTTTTCTTCATGGTTAGGCAACAGTTTATATCAGGCTGAAAATAATGATTCAAGCTGGTATCAGGCGCTCATCAGGTGTGATGAGTGATTTGGCGAGACTGACGAAAAGACTTGCCAGCCTCATGAGCAACCCGCCTGTTGTACTCCCAGTTACAGTCGCAGGCCATGAGATCCTAATTTTGAAGATTTTTACATGCATTGAGTATATTAAAAAACAATCATCTTCCTTTATCCTTGTCCCAATTCTGTCAAATTACTCATTTTAAATCCAGATAAACAGAAGAAATTCAAACCACTGCTATTTCAAATTTAATTTAATTCACATTACACATATGCACAGCATGGCTTTATGATTTTGTGACACCATAAATTATCTGTATTGTAACATGTAAAACTGAAATATCACAGATTCCGTACGTTCTTTGAGGAAGCCCGATAAGAGTTTGCCAGCCAAGCTTCATGAACAGACTCTTTTTAGCATCACATGTGCGAATGAATAAGCAAGAACTTTCAAAAAGCAAGTATCTGTATTACATTCCCAGGCTCTTACAGACTTACATGACACTACATATGGTGACACAAAGCTCCTGTTAGCTTCCACAAACGAACGGATAGACAGAAAGTGATTTTTTTCTGAATTGGGAATTCAATACCGATCAATAAGCTCAGCTGATAAATCCTGAAGCCATTCATCCACTTTCAATTTGATTTATTATTTTTGGCTCTAATTGACTTCAAGTCATGCCAGTTCATAGTACTTTCCTGTCTTTGGATCAAAATAGCAGTTCAGGCAAGGATCATAGAGCAGATTCAAATACTCATCCTCGTTCTCCTCTTCATTCACTGACTCATCTCCTCCTGCAATAAAGCCAGAGAACCATTCAGCGGCACTGGGTGTAGCTGTTCAAAAAGTACATAAGTAACAGTACAACAGCGATCCATAATGGAATTTGCACAAATACAATGTATAAGTGTAAGACATTATGTTTTTAATGCACAGCGGAATAGCCATAGCAGATATGAATAAGAGCCTACTCTGTCAGCTGTTACTGGAATAAAATGAGAAGTCTGGATGGTGGGGTGACCTTCAGACTCAGGTGGATTTAAGTTTTCTGCCGCTGCCATTTTTTTCTTCATCAATCAAGACCCAAGACACCCAGGCCCAGTACCACATTATGAAGCTGTAAAGAGATTCCCTGTAATCCCCACGACTTTAAAGCATGAGAATTTAGCTGTTAAATTGACGGGCAGTTAAACACTAAAAAGGTTATGGAATGCTCCGGGACGAACATTTTATCTTATCAGAACTCGGGCAACAATAATGAAAACTAATTATAAGACACATTGTGTAAGAGCTTTAAAAATGATGTTGTAAACTGGAAAGGTTTCATCAATTAACCTTGTCCATGTGTCTAGGGGGTACAGACCTGTAATGAGCCTGTCTCTTGTGACCTTTGGCATAATGTGGAGGACACAGACCTTCACTCTTATTTTTTTTTATTCTTAATTAGATACAGTTTCACCTGCTTTCCCACCAGGTTGTGTGTAGTCTTTGGTGGATTTCTGTACCCTAACATTTCTGCAAGCTCTGACATCAGCAAATGTTTCCATTAGCTGTATCCATTTGTGCCATTAGTGTTAATGCTACAGCACGGGATTGTTTTCTGTCTTCCTGACTTTCACATACAAAAAGGCAGTCTGCAGGCAAAGGGACTAATATGAAGGTTTCTGTACCTCTGACTAGACTTCCCCCATTGTTCCATGCGTTGCCTGACCTTCTCTGCTGGCTGGGAGGCATAATAGGAGGGCTGAGCACGTCCATCCATTCCCTAGGGAAAAGACCATAAAAGCAGACAGACATGACAACACATACCATTACACTTACCAACCTACTCTATGACATTTTAACAATGAAGTCCCATCATCGTGGGTTCTGAGAAGCCCATCTAAGCTCCCACTGTCCTTGAGCCACTTCTCCTGCAGCTCCACAGTTTTACTTGAAGGATCACTTATTAGATTTTGACTCAAGCTGTGACTTCCAAGTGTCCACATTCGGGCACGGAGTAGGGGTCTTAACCTTGCCTGTTTCAGAGAGAGCATGACTTCATTTCTCTCTAAATGAGTTTATCCTCCCTGTCTGCGATGTACTCAGGCTACAACTATACATCAGTCATTTTCCACTAAATGAAAACACTGTTCTGTTTTAGTATGGCGTAACAGATTACAGCCAGAGGAGAAAATATCACAAGATGAATTCCTTTACTTGGAGGCAATGCAACATTCATTTGTTAAACAGCATCCATAATCATTTTTGGCTATACATCAGTTGTGCAATTATGCATTAACATCTTCTGCCTTTGGACAAAACCTCTCATGAGAACACATCATAGCATATTTAATGAGGAATTACAGTATAATCGTCTTATGCACAATATTCTCTGCCTCACCATCATCAAGTGCAGTGATTGATAATGTCACTCTTTCTCAAAACAAAGTATTTTACCTAAACTAGAAAACCATTCATGCTATCTCTACAGTGTGATCCTTTACACCATGGTGTACTTAATACTACTACTTTTTATTTTCACTGGCTCTACTCTTGTGTCCATGTTTTTAATGATAAATCTTTACTGGGAAATATTAAAATACAGAAATTACTTATGAGCAGTCCTCTTTAGTAATGTGGTCTTCTGATAATAGCTAATAAAAAAAACTCCTATGATCAAGAGTAAATGATATGATACATTAAACCTACAGAAAGAAGGTTTCCTTTTTTATCTGATCTTCCCATACATTTAAGTGTACATTCATTTCATTTTCTTTATGCCTTTAAGTGATAAAGTGCATTATCTCTGTTGAGGCTCTAATTTTTCTTTCTAACAAAAGCATCTGCCTCTTCTTTCCAACACCCATTTGACTGCGTGATAGGCAGGAACATTGTACAAAAGTTAATGGAAGCAATTTTCAAGGACAAAAGCCTCTGCTACTGAACTGTAAATTGAACTTCAAATTGTTAAGTGGGACTTGGCAAGAGTGATTAAACTCTTAGATTTTCAAGTCATTATAATCCAAATATAGACCAGAGATAAAGGGAATAAATTGGTTTTATTCAATTAGAGAAAGCACACTGCTTTTGCACAGTGGTTGAGTGTACTGAAAATGAGCTTTCTAAATATCTCGAAAAGAAACAGTATCAAGAAACTGTTTGTCTGACACGCTGGTAACAAAAGTTCACAATAGTATGTAATGTACAACTGTATTTCTAGTCAAAGTCTCACTGACAGCCTTATTTGCTGTTTCAACTTTAGCATTCTAGCCAAAGGCAGACACAATTATTACGTGCAAAGAAGCATGTTAAAATGCCAGAAAAGCCCTGGCAACATTAAGCACAGCAATCGGGGCATTTTAGCTGTCAGGGAAGCTGTTGCTCTCAACAGCAAGAAAGCCTTGCAGTGGTGCCAGGATGCTCAAAAAACACCATGATAGAATTCTCTGTAAGGGTGTCTCAGAATGCAATGCCTAAAAGAAATGAAAGAAAACAACGACAAATCCTGTGCAGCTGCTATTCAGTATGTAAATCGAGGCTTACTTCGAAGTCTCATTTCAGGACTACAGCTGTGGAAGCTGCAGAGCTCCGTCAGTGTGTTTGTGAACAGTAATATTAATTTCAGTGGTTATTCAATCAAACAGCACCGCTTAACTAGATATTCGCCAGTCGGCTGGATGGATAAATTTGAAATCTTTAAATCTGCATGATACAGTAATGCAAATACAAATATTTCAGCACAAGGAAGTCTACACCATGTCCACACCATGCTACCTTGGTTTTCATCAACAAATCAAATGTGTTTGAGAGATGGGGGTTGCGTAATTTCAGTAGTGAAACTGTGATGCAATTCCTTTGTCTTCTTTTGTAACCTACAACATGGTTGTGTAACAGACCACATGGTTGTCTATATTCACAAAGAGATGGAGGTGTGCAGGGACGTGGCTTTATAACTGCCAGCTGTGGGGCTACAGGATTTCTGGAACCTTCCAAGGTGAACTGGATCTATTCATACCCTGCCGCAGTTTGTTTTTTTGTGTTTTTTAGACGCATAAAAAACACCTGAAAGCAAGTTTGAAATAATGGTATTCAGTGTTGTGAAGTGGGCAGTAATATTCTCCCAGTGTTAATCTGTTAAATTGAAAGTATTTGAGCTGTATTTCTGAGACTCTTTCACCTTGTGCTCTAAATCAACACACTGAATCTGTTCCAAGAGGTGTTTGACTCAAGCCTTAATTCTGAGCTATTTTCCCCTTCAAGGAACATTAGAAGAAAACACACAAACACACACTTACACACACAAAAATGATGGTTATAGAAAACATTTTACTTCATCTTGCCTTGACAATGACAAATCCTATTTAACTTACGAGTACGAGGGGGGTGGGGAGGGGGGGATCTAGTCATTCTCCTTTCACTGCTACATAATGACAATCTGTAATTCTCAACACATGTCAAAGGACGTTTTCAGAAGTCTGTGAAAGCTTGCAAAATTTCTTTAGCTTTACTTGATAAACCTCTGGTGGTTATTTACTTTTTTGGGGGAGGGATACTTTTCTCCAACTTCTAAAATATCTTTTCTGTTATTCTGTTTCACACTTCATAAGCCTTAAGTTGATACTGGATATAACACTTTTTTTCTTTCGCCCTCAGCAATACAAAGCCATCCATCAATATTTTTTTCTTTTTGAAGAGAATTTTATTTGGTTTTAAGCTGTAGGTAGGCAAAGCAAGGTGGAACGTGTCTTATGGCTGTTTTGCATTATGAATTACTGAACTGAAGCCCCTGCTGTGCAGAAAATCTAACCTGAAGTCTACTGTATAGCAAACAAACAAATGCTTTAACAACTTCTGACAAGTCTGACAAGCACAATGACACATCTTCGGACTGCTTTCTTTTACCTTTGCTCTGGGCAGCTAATCAGAGGCACCGCTATCAGAAGGAAATGAACACGATCAAACTCTGAAAGCCCCACAGATGTATATCTTGTATATGAAATAATACCTTGAAGCCTCTATTTGGAGGGTGGGGATGGAACAGTACTATTCTCCTCTATTAGCTTCTCTATTACTATTACCCTTATCAATTTTGTGTTAAGAGAATAAAAGAACTGTACCTACCACACCTCCAGGTTATTTGCACTCATGTGAGTAAGGTTAGCCCCATTCAGAAAATCTACCTGACAGCTGACATTTAGCAACAAATATTGCACTGACTCGTAACCATCCAATCTAGATGATGGAGCCAATTATAAATAGAGGCTTGAAGGTACACACCAGCAGGGCTTTAAAACTTATATTCTACTCGCCGAAGTTATCAACAATTTAAAATATGTGTCCGTTCATTTTAAATAAAGGGGCTCTTAACCCTCTCGAGGCAGGCGTTGCCGATTTGAAACAGTTAAAAACTAACAACCTGATTACCCCACAAACATATTTTATGAGGTTTTTTTACTCAGAAATACCACTGCAGGACTTGGTTGTGCATTAGCAACAAAACGTTTAATTTGAGCCTAAGAAGGTTAATAGTCAGACTTCCATGTATAATACACTGGAATGCTAAAAAATAATGTGTAAAAAAAAAATTGTGTGTGTAATAACACACACTTCTTACCTGGGGTTTGATTGCAGGAAGGGGTTCATTTCCGTCTGATAGTGGTGTCCCTGATTAGTCGGCTAGAGCAGAAGTAGAGGAAAGCTGTGTTAAAATGTCACCAGATGCTCCAATGCAAATCATTTTCCCCAAGAATTCTCATTAGGTTCAGTTGAAAAGACCACTAAGTACTCGATTAAGGCGCAAAAAGGAAAAAGATTTACTTGTGCAGCACATCAAAATCGAAAATATTTTTTGGTTCAGAGTGACCTGTTTCATTCAGTAAGGCAGTAATGAAGGTCGCCGCCATTTGACTCCTTTTTAAGCCCAGTCGCCCTGTCTCTCTATGAAAATTGTGCCACAACACTTACCTGTAACTGATAAGTGTCACTGGGCCTTTTGCTACTGTTGTGCACATCGTGTCGTTGAGTCAAAGGAAACTGTTGCAATGTGCTTTGATATTTCACTACTTTTGCAATACAGGTTGAGTCCTTCAGGGATCAAGAGATAAATTTATAATTTTTCCTGTGCAGATTCATGAATTAATGCATTTAATGCAGTCTTGCCAGAGAATTAAACTGTGCCATGTCGTGCTGTGAGGTGTCACTCAGATATAAATAAAGCATGAGGAGCAACATTTTGTGGAGACACAGCTGTCCAGGACATCCACAAAGTTGCCCGTTCAAGGCTCCCTGAAATTACACATAAAGAACACCACCTGAGAAAATTAAGCTAAGTGAACATTTTTCTTTGTTAACAAAAGCTTTAGTCCAACCACAAATTAGCCTTTACCCTTCTTCTTCTTCTTTTTCTTCTTTACAAATTAACAGTTGATGAAAATCCTTGCACTGCAAAAACCCAATTCTATGTTTTGTGGCTTGGCATAAAACTCAAGTATGACAAATCTGAGCAGCAAGGAACAAGAGGGATGGGTGAGCAATAAAGGGTGAACAAACCGTGATCAAGAAATCCGTGGAATCTAATAACGTGTTCAAAACTTTAGATGTCCCTATACTCTGTAAGTATGAAAGACCTAAAGCATAGGTACAATTACAGGTAGAAGACAGCAATGATTTCCTTTTTAATATATACTCATTTTCAGCTGTATGAAACACAAGCACATTACCCTCTCCATCTTGTCAAAGTTAAAGACCATATTATAGCCTCAGGAGGATTTTTAAGCGTAGTGGCTGTTAAAGGCTATTACATTACATGACTTTGATGAAGAAGCACTCATGTTGAAGCTGCAGTCCTTGCAGTGCTTGAGTTTATTTTAGCTATCTGTATGCTTCCGTACCTTCTTTATCTAATCACCTTCTTAGAATAAGACAGGACCTAAAATCGCAGCCTGTGGAATTCTGCTGGTAATATGGACTGAGGATGATGATGATGAGTTACTTGCCTGTCAAGGGATGGAGAAACTCTGGGGATCTAGGAAATAGCAACCATTTCTATATTCCAACTGTAACATTAAACCCAGTACCTCACATGGTCGATCGCACCTGCATGAACTCCAGTTTCAAAGACAGCGCTAAGTACATCTGCTGCCAACAGAAGTGCATCACTTATTTTGAACAAACATCACCTCGTGACCAAACAGCAAAATGTGGTGAGGATGTTCAATATAGCAGCGCTGGCTGTCAGCAGCTTGGGAGTCAATGTGATGACTTGCCTGGCACACTATCTGCTGTGTGTCTGCGAAGCCCACACACTTCTCATTTGCTCTTGGAGCTGACATCTATAATGTTTGTATTGTCTCCCTGGTGGAAACACCTTGGACTTTATTGACTCTTCCCTTTATATATCAACCATTATACATCCTTTAATCCCCTGTATGCCAGATCAAACAATCAGAAATCTAAAGAGCTTCACATGTATCTGATCGACATCGTCTTAGGTTCTGATTTCTGTTTCTGCAACTATCTCTTAGGAAAATATTAAAACAGAGCAGTGATGTAAAGTGTTTGTTTGTAAACTTATGCTGCACAAACCTATTTGGCAGAGAGGTCGAGTCAACCAATGATAGATAATTTATTTCCATAGCTTTCTGCTTTTTTTAACCAGGTATTTTCTTTGAGACAAATGAATGGTGGCTGAATTCCCCTCAAGTGGCTATTTTCTATTATTTATTTCCACTCTACATCTGCCCATGAAAATTTACAAACTGGGTTGTATTACAAAACTAAATCTCAGACCTCTCACTCTTCCTTCCAATATAATTTCTGTAATAACACATATAATAATAATAAACTCCATTAAATTTAAAGATCCCGTCCTAAGAAAATCAAATATTTAGGCCTAGACTTGTGTCCATAATGTATTTTTTATTTGGTAGAAGACACATCATGAGAAAAACAAGCAGTTTTTCTCACGATGAAGGTTTTTACCACTGTTGTTCCAACATTCAGATAGTCAGGGTTTTTGTATGTAACAATGCTAAGAAACCAAACCCATCAACTACGAGGTGGAAGTAACTGGTCAGAGATGAGAGAGATCAACAGTGTTTATCTGTCATTAACAAAGCATGTTTGCCAAAGCAGAGCAGTCAAATTTACAAATTAATCCCAGCGGCTTCCTCTCCTGCTTAACAAAGCACACACTTTGACAGCGTGATGCACCGCTGAGTCTCCCTCAGTGCAGCAGGAGAACTTGTGAGTGAGTGGCACTCTGAGACGCTGAGTGAGGGGTGGCTGCAGGACTGTGGCAGGGACTGGATAATAATCCAACATATAACTGCAGATTGATCGTTTGATCGTTTGATTGTTTAAAATCATTAAAAAAAAATTTGGCACTTTGATTTATTGTAGATTTCACAGTCACATAATCATTAAATCACTTTAACCTTTTAATTACCAACCTCCCATTAATTAAAGTGATATGGCTAAATGTTTTTAAATCTTTAATTCCCTCATGAGATGTGTTTGACAGGGTAACTTTATGTTGAAACATTCTACAGGAAGACAATTTTGATGCCAGAATTTCAAATTAGTCAATTTTCTTTATCAAATAAAAAAATAATCACTCTTCAGGTTAAATTACTAAAAACACTGCTCACATTTTTTTTTATCTCAGTCAGTCTCCCACTTGTACACCAATTATCAGATTTACAAATGTATCATTTTTATTCTAAAATGACACTGCTGTAGCCATGTGTCCACAAAGAATATGTTTCACATCTAGGACAACATACCACTGTGTCAGAAATCTAATTCATCACATTTAATCTATAATGTACATTTTTTATGGAGATTATACAATTTTATAAGCCACTGGCTCTTCCCTTGATGTAACCTTTGCAAATCTACAGCCTCTTTTGATGCATTTCCAAAATCTATCATCAAAAGTAAGCTTAGTTTAAAGTGATAAAACTAAGTGCATGCTATTCACGAGGTCACCACAAAGTAACCAGCCTACTCCCCCCATGGTCATAAAACTGAATCTGTTAGTATCCAAAAGTTGATTCTGTTCATTTGGACGTAGCGTTTTCTGGGAGAAATGTTTCGTCACTCATCCAAGTGACTTCTTCAGTGGATGAGTGACAAAACGTTTCTCCCAGAAAACGCTACGTCCAGATGAACAGAATCAACTTTTGGATATTTATTTTCCTGGATGATTGAGAATGCATCAAGATGAATCTGTTAGTGTTTCTAAATACGTAGGATGCTTAATGTATCCCAGACAACTTAGAAAATGAAAGAGAAATTTATTTAACTTTTTTTATACAGAATTTTTTTTTTTTTAATGAGATTATTTTACAGTGGCTCATATGCATGTTTGCTTAACCACAGTGTGTTGTGATCTATCACAGGTCATTCTTTGTGGGATACTCATCCTTAACAAACAGGGAGAGAGTAAGACTGTATGCCGTTTATTTACAAGGCTCTTCTACAAAGATTGCCTTGTTCAGAGCTTAAATTTAAATACAGTACTTGGAATATCAGGTCATAGGACATTCTAGCAGCTGTACTTTTAAAAAATGGATTTAAATACTGTGCTGCCTACAAATAGGAATGAGCTACCAAAAAATATGAAACTACAATTATTTATCTGCCATTATTCTTGCACCCTTTTCTTTATTTCTTTACATGCAAGACTCTTTACTGAAGAATTAAATAATAACACTTTTTTATATAATATATATATTTTTGTAGTGTTTTGTTTTCAACATTGTAATGGAAGCTTAGCACACGTTTGTCTGGAGGTTAAGTTTTGTCTGCACTGCCATAAATCACAGCAGCAGAAACCACTTGAATCACAACATCCAGGATCCAGAGATGGATTATCATTGCCAATGGAGGAGTCCCAGCCCCAGACAATGACTATTTAGCTCTTGAAATCACTTAGTGTCTTTTTTTTAGAGAAATCTATCCTTTTGATGCAAGTTTTAGGTGCTAGATTCACTAAAATGTTATATCTCTATTTCTCTTCATTTGTGGTCTGTTTAATGTGTGGTATCTTTCTTTATCTTCCTCACTTTCACGTTATCAGCAAAGTGTTTTCTTACAGTACTGTTGGTGGTGCTGTTGCCATACATTACAATTATAAACACAACAGCTAATTGAAAAAAAAGAAAGATAGAAAGAAAAAAAACATAACTTCAGGGCATGATAGAGTAAAATGTAAATCCTAAAGTGGGGTCTAAAGATACATGTCTTTATTGGTGGCCACATAATTGTGTCCTCAATAGAAACAATGAGGTGGTAATCCCTGAGGTAATAGCACTATTCATTGTGTCCTTAAATCTTAGGACATTAATGGATACCTGAATATACAGAAATGGTAACAGGCGTATAACTCAAGAATTTGTAATGATTTTATTCACTGGGGATCCTACAGTGGACTCAGCAGAGCCAGGCATGATAGTGTTATCTCTCCATAAGTGAAACATACTTTTGTTAATGGACCATAGATCTAAATGACCTTCAATAGCTGAGAGAAAACTGCACCATCTTTGAATTCTAAAAAGATCTCTGGGGAAATTTTCAAATGACCTAAATAATTTTTAGTCACTGAGGGACCTGTGGATATTGCGCCAGTGTATATTTAAAAACTGGAAGAGGCCAATTAATGTATTTCTATCTCAATAACCTTTTATAATGCAAAAACATACTGGTGGAAGAGGTGCATTAGCACTTCATGGTGGTGTAAGTTGGGGTTTGAAATGGAAATGAGCAAGAATGAGGATCAACCCGGGTCAAACAAAATATTCGAGACAGGAGGACAAAAAGAGGAACAACGTGCTAATGATTGTAAGTAGTAGATGAGCTGCACATGTGCTGCTCGTTAGTGAAGAGTCAATAAAATATGAAGAGTAGCAAAGCTGGACAATACAGACCAGAGAGATGTGGGTCCATGTAGAAGTATCGTCACTGCTCATGCTGATGCTGACATTACACCGGTGGATCTGAGATGCACTGAGGCCCGAGGCTTTACATTCATCTTCCTCTTGCTCTCTTTTTAGGCTAGCCAGCATTCGAAGCTCCTCATCATCTTGTGTCTGCGGACTGCTGAGCAGGTCCAAGTCGCAATGACTGGAATCAACAGGCTTTAGTGTCTCATCTTCTTCTTCAGCCTTCAAATTTATCACCAATAAAACCGAGATTACCTTTTTGGGAGCAATCCACAATACAATACCTTGCACTTAGTCACAGTCAGATATACACACTGATATAATGTTTTGTGCAGACAAATAAAGTACTGAAAGTCTTAACAATAAGCTTTAGTCCCAGATAGAGCTCAAGGCAATTCTGGACATACGCCATTGTTTTGACCCACTGAGGAAATGTCTTTTAACTGTGAATCTATTGATTTAGCAGACTACTATGGTAACAGGATTTTTCTGACAAAGTGTAAGGAAGTCTTGTGATACCCTGGTGACGAATCAATAGCAGTCAATAAACCAAGGCTGCAGGGAGGGAAACAAACTCCTTGTCATATTCATCAGACAATCTTTCAGTCAAAGCCTTCACTGCAGGTTGCCTGCTGTAGTTGGCACAAATCAGCAGTCAGGAGCTACACTGATGAAGGAAACTGGGATATCACTCAGCAGCAAGTTGTGTAAATGCAGAAAGCAACCGTCAAGTGACAGATCTCCCTTCAGGCCTTGTGATCGCTTCAGTTGACTATCCTCTGATCCTGGATCGTTTCAACTGGTGCTGGGGCCTACCTCAATTTGTAACAGACCATAGACTGATCCGGCAAACCTTTTCCCCAGCTCTTTTTAGCTGTCCAAATCAGCAGTGATCACACATTACTATGAGTAAAGAGAGACAGCTGGGTGTACGAACATCAAAGTTTTTAATAAGCTGCACATTTGCCACAAGGACTCCAAACCCCCACTTGCACATCACAGTTAGAGCTCAGCACCTTTATGACTGCATACTAAAAGAATTGAGTTAACCCATCTACCAAAGATGGAATTTAATCAAAATAATTTTCATTAAACCATGCTGCATTAATCAATTTTCAAGGGGGTAAAAGATATAAACATTAGCCCTCATTTTTATTCTGCTGTGGTCTCCAACAACTTCAGACAAACATGTCTGGTTGTTTGAGCTAGCCTGCTCAGTCTCAACTTTTTTTCTTTTTTGCCACTTGATAACTTTGTGTTTTTGATGTTTGGTCCTAGACAAATATTGTGTAGTGGACTCATCAAAGCTTTTTTAGTGGAAACAGTTGCCTACGGGGCTTGTTGTGAGTGACTCAGACTCAGGCTCAGACAATAAGTCTGCAAATTTGCAGTGCATGAAACCAAAAAATGTGCTTGAATGAGTCTAAAAGCTCTGTAAAGCTGCAATTTTAATTCTCTGATTTTGAGCTATGGGCATCCCCTTACCCCACTCATCTTAAAGTAAATATCTTAAAGTAAATATAAAAAATATGAATAAAACAAATATTAACTTTTTCTTTTCAATGCAAATGAACAAGATTTTTCATGGGTTGTAAAGTGTGTCTTCACTGGTCAGTGTGACATCTTAATGAGCATGCATTCCTGGGTGTTGACACAATAAGAGGTGATCTGAATCACTTTTTTTCAGCAATAAATTGCAGCACTATTCAGCTATGAGTAACTATCACAAAGATACTGAGCCATGATACCGGGTGAGAGCTGATGGTTGTTAAAATTGTAATCCCTACCTTGTGCTGTTTTGAATCATCCAATTTGACTTCTTGCAGGAGTCTTCTACAAACTGATATGCTGCTGCTCACATCAAGAACCCGGTTTACTTTCTCTGAAACTCTCGGACCACGCTTCTGTTCCAGTCCATTAGGTGAGAAGCACCGTGTGGGAAACAGCCCAGGTTCAGCTTTCCCACTGGAATGAGGCTGCATACCGGTGTTAAGTGGAGGTGTTAGCTTCACATTAGGAGATCCAGGGTGACCTTCAAGTTGTGTGCTCAAAGTTGGATCAAGCGTTCTGGGAGATGTAAGATTGGACCCACTTGTTTGTTGATGTTGGAACATGGTGAAGTTGTTATCCTGAAAGAAATACATGGACACCATTGGGAAATAAAATTATTAAATTCTACCCACTAGTTGATTAATGTTTCTGTCGTGCTCTCTTTTGGTGACACACATTTATAATAGCATTTTCTTCTTATCTGCTAATCTCTCACACCTTCCGATTTAGAGCTGCAACTCGGTATTGTAGTTTCAAACCCACATCCTACTGTACCAAAGAGATTATATAAGATACTGCATATGCAAGAACTACACTGGTCGTCTCAGCATTAAAAGGAATACTCAACACAAAGAGATCTGCATATCACACATTTAAGTCTGTATTCTTGAAAGAGACCTGATCCTTTGCAGTTCGTTTCCACATTGAGATTACAATCTGGATTCATACCAGCAAAAATGAAAAAAAAAAAAAACTTGGTGCTGCAGTGGTTAGCACTGTTGCCTCAACATAAGAAGGTCCTAGCTCAGGGGTGGGCAATTCCAGGCCTCGAGGGCCGGTGTCCTGCAGGTTTTAGATCTCACCTTGGGTCAACACACCTGAATCACATGATTAGTTCGTTACCAGGCCTCTGGAGAACTTCAGGACATGTTGAGGAGCTAATTTAGCCATTTAAATCAGCGGTGTTGGTTCAAGGACACATATAAAACCTGCAGGGACACCGGCCCTCGAGGCCTGGAGTTGCCCACTCCTGTCCTAGGTTAATACTGACCAGCCAGATGGGGTCTTTATGTGCAAAGTTTGCATGTTTTCTCTGTACTTACTTGTAGGTTCCCTCTGGCTTTCTTTCACAGTTCAAAGACATGCTTTGGGGTAGGTTAGGTTAATTACTGATGTGTTAGCCCTGCGATAGACTGGTGACCTATCCAGGGTGTACCCTGCCTTTTGCTCTGTGACAGCTGGGAAAGGCTTCAGTTAAGTAATCAGTTAAGTGGAAGAAAATGGATGGATAAAAATAAAACCGTTGACCATCCTGAACCAAGGTAAGTAAGTGTAGTCAACACAGATGTAAAAAGCGAACTACATCATCCAGATGCTAGCACTGTGTATTTAGCTTTTGGAACATACATGCAGTACTGTATGTGCAGACAGAGAATAAGGGAATTCTACTCATATGAAGTTGTTCTTTTACTCTAAATCTGGATCAAACTTAGAACTCATCGCAACAGTTATAAAAAAATATGACAATAGTAAAAAAAACCTAAAATTACAAATCACTTGTATTAAATACCTCACCCTGAAAAATAGATGTATTGCACTTATTTTAATAAATGCTGCTCCTAATGGAATTGAAAGATTAAGTATTTAAAACAAGATGCTGTTTACTATCCTCTCACTTTTCACGTCAGCCATTGCCAGTTCTTCACACAATAGAAAGAATCACAGTTGTGGGATACTCACAACCAGATTGTTATCACAAAAACATTTCTTTGTTCATAATGTAGTCTTTGTTTCTCATGAATTTAAGAGCTCGAAGCTTTCCTTGGGCCTTGGAGATCAATATTTTTTCCTTATGCTGTCTGTTTTTTTGGTGTTTTCTTTCATCTCTGAGCTTTGTTGTGGGGTGAAAGGTTATCACAAGCCCCTTGAGGTTTGTAGCTTACCGGCTCTATATGTTATTTGTTTTCCCTCATTTTTCAACACTTTATCAATTTTTTACATTCAGGTGAATAAACAATAAACAATATGTATTACTGAAATCCTAATATGGGTGCTTTTATGAGCCTGAATGCATTTTAATGAACTAATTCACGGTCCATTGGCTTAGGTACTGCATTTAAAAAACTGCACTTCCCTGAAAATATTGAAAAAAAAAAAAAGATAAACGTGATTTTAATGTATTTCAAAGTAGTTTATACAATCAAAGTTCATTTCTTTGTTTTGCTTTTAATATTTCTCTATGTTTAAGAGCAAATGCTTGCTCAAAAGAATTGTATGAAGCTGACGCAACACCTTGAAAGATGATATTGCTCCAAGTTGAGAAATGAACAACCTGACACAAATAAATCAAAACCAGGTTTTATATGCAAATCTTATTATTCCATTACATCAATATATGTACAAAACTGAAATCTCTGTCTAAATTTTCATTTTTTTTTCTAAGTATAAGGAAAAATAATGTTCTTTTAAATGTCTTTAGAGCAAAATTATTATTTACACAAACACACAATCTGCAATACCTGTACAAAACAAAACAATACTTTAGAAAAACATATACATGACTTATTTAATTTAACATGTAAATTTATTACATGATGGCAACTGAGTTGTGTTTTAAAAATGAATGTTGGTATCAGAATCTACAAATATAGATAACAAAAGCTTACTACACAAATCCAGTGTCTGTCTGCAAACCCCTCCTACACAATTAGGAGTTGAGCAAACAAGCTTGGCACACAGGTACATCTTACGCCTGAAGGTTCTTATCTATATATCATATATTGTTTGATCCTATATTGATGTCATGATGTTGCCTAGCAACCACCCACCTACAGCCTAAAATGACCCATCTGTAGCATCTATGAACCTTTAATGCCTTATAAAAAGGATTATATTATCTTAAATTTCACAACAATAACAATAATTTAATAACTAATTATTCATATTATCAGTCTGTCATATTGCCTATCAACCACCTAATAGCTACCTAAAATCAAAGACCAAACAATACTGTAGCACAGTTATGTGTTAATATAAAGGATTACATCTTTTTTCACCAGATAGGTGTTCGCAAGACATTTATTTTCAGTTCCTTTGAAACCCAAACATTATATTCCAATTTTTTATTTTTATAATCTTGTTTAACTTTTATTGGTTTATATCTGTGGAAAATCTAAGATACAGGAAACATGCTATTAGCCAAATCATGTGTCACAGGTTCAAGGCTCACTCGCGCATATCGTTTTCAACCCCCCCACGGTCTTTCGCTACTCACGTTAAACATGATATATAAGTCACTTAGATAACTTAAAAATGTTATTGTTTGGCTTTTTTTAGTGTTTTATTTGTTCATGAGTAAATCGGTTTGGCTGAGATTACAGCTCAATAAACGTCAAACGGAAAACTGATTAAACAGAAGTGTGAGATGATCCTGTGAAGACCGACCCAGTGAAAATTTAGGCAGTGGTGGACTGGACTGGCCAACCCCCACCTCTTGTAAACACCTCCAATGGTTCCTCGGTTTTGCAAATTTTTACTGGAGGTTCATTCACAACAACAGCCAGGTAGTTGCACCCCTAACATGCCTTACCTCCACTAAAATATACTTTCTCTAGTCCTCAGAAGCTGAAACTGTCTGACTAAAGAAGCTGTACACATCACCACCTGTTCTTGTCCATCCTGACACCAAGCTGCAGTTCATTGTGGAGGTAGATGTATCTGACTTGGGGGTTGGGGGCAGTACTCTCTCAATGCTCCAGTCCACAAGGCAAGCTGCAGCCCTGTGCCTTCTTCTCACACCAGCTAATCCCAACTGAAAAGAACTACGATGGCATTGGTTAGAGGGGGGCGAACAGCCTTTTGTCATCTGGACAGATCACAAGAACAGGACATACCTAAGGAGTACTAAACGACTCAATGCTCGCCAGGCTCACTGGACTTTATTTCTCACATCAAGTTGCTCTAACTTCACTATTTTCTATGGTACTTGATGTTCCATAGAAAATAGTTCCATAGAAAAAAGCCAGACGCCCTGTCCTCCTGTCCCATTTTCTGCTGCCACTAACTCAACAAACCCCCAAACATTCTCCCCTGTTCATGCACAGTGGGCTCACTAACATCAGACTATGAGGAGACAATTCAAAAAGCCCTGCAGGATGAACCAGACGATGGCACCGGGCCGCCTGCTCTACAATCATCCACTGGTTCACACTGCCTGGTTCAACTGTCACCCTGGGGTGAGTAGAACTACCATAATTGTCGGGCTATAAGCCGCTACTTTTTGCACAAGCTTTGAACCCTGCGGCTTTTAGTCAGGTGCGGCTTTTCTATGGATTGTCCATGATTTTTGTCATATCGTAAGACGATTTGTTTTGTTTATTCCGCTGTTGTACGGCACTACGTTGCCTGGCGGAAGTTCATGTGATCAGACACACAGTATCGGGGTTCAAGAGTGGTATGTTGGTCACATGTCCATCCGCCAGGCAACATAGTGCCGTACAAGTAGCCCGAAAAACAAACTTCAAAGTAGCGCTACGCGTTCAGCGGGAGGCATGGATGATGAGCGGCGATAAACTTGCGAAAATGGAGTTATGCTCAACTCCACCGGTGGAATCTGACAGCGTGGAAAAGTGTGAAAACATCCATGATCACCAACGGATTTCGAAGGGCTCGACTGCTGCGTGATGGAGAGGAGGACACCGCCACGGCCCTTCTGAGGGTGTTCAACTCTGACACTGACAACGAGAATTTGTTTGGTTTTGAAAGTGACAACGAAGGAAAGAAGCTGAGAGTGGACGATGAAGCCATCCTGAGCCTGTTCGTATCCGACACTGGAGAAGAGGACTTTGGTGGTTTTAGTGCGCAGGAAGATGGTGGTGAATGACTGACTTTTCTTCTTGTTAAAGCCGTATCACTGCACCTGAGCTTAAAAGGTAGTCCGAATCTATTTTTCTGGTGTGCTGTAGGTTATTGTTATGTACTACATTTGTTACTCATTTATGAAGCACAGTACATGTTTCGTACTTGTAATTACCGCTACTTGTACATTATGTAAGTTATGCAAATATGTACCCATAACTTGTTTTTCAAAATATTAATAAAAGAGGTGTGTCTCCAAACAGCATCTCTTTCCTGACAATTCCCTTTGTGCATATTCTCTTACATATGATAAGTCAACATTGAAACACCTGCAGCTTTTAGTCAGGTGTGGCTAATGTATGTACAAAACAGGATTTTCCCCTGATTTTAGCTTGTGCGGCTAATATTCAGGTGCGCTTTGTAGTCCAGGAAATACAGTATATTGTTCCTCAAGCGTTACTTGTGGTGTGAATCATTGGAAAGGGATGTAAATGATTATGTGGCAGCATGTTCTAGCTGTGTTTGTAGTAAGAGTAACACTCAATGCCCTTTGGGGCTGCTGCAATGTTTACCTACACCTCATCGCGCTTGGTCCTACATAGCACTACACTTTTTTTATGGGTGGATAGGTTTTCCAAGGCTGTTCACTTCACCAGTCTCGAGAAATTAACCACTGCCACTGAAACTGCAAAATTACTGACCCATCATGTTTTCAGGCTTCATGGGATCTCTACAAAAACTGTTTCTGACCAGGGCTCTCAGTTAATTTCCCAAGTATGGAAGACCTTTTGTTTTGCACTCTCAGCCAAGGTATGTGTAAGCTCAGGTTTTCATCTTCAAATCACTGGCCAGTTGGAGAGGCTAAATAAAGAACTGGAGACGGCTCTCCACTGTGTAACCTTCCAAAACCCTTCCTCCTGGTCCTCACAACTGACATTGCTGGGATACGCATATAACTCTCACATCCTCTGCTACTAGTTTTTTGCCCTTCGAAGCATTTCTAGGGTACCAGCCTCCACTCTTTCCCCTCCATAGAAGCCGACCTCACCATGCCAACAGTACAGCAACAACTACAGAGGAGGAGGCAGGTGTGGACCCGGACCAGGGAGGACCTCCTCAAGATGGTCGAGAGAAACCAGCATTATGCCCATCGCTGTCGGCCTTTCACTCCCTCCCAATGACCTTGGACAGAAGGTGTGGCTCTCGGCTAAAGACATTCCCTTGATGTCCTTGACACACAAGCTCGCACCATGCTTCATTGGTCCTTATGAAATTGATTCTGTCATTAATTAGTCATGTCACATAAGCATTGTTATTGTTACTGTATAAAAGCTGTACTGACAGCATTATGAAAACAGTGAGATGTTCTATAACAGTCACCCTTTAAACAGGTATGGGTCTCTGTTGTTGTTGACAGAAATGAAGTTCTGGTTTCTTTTGCATTCATAGCAGCTTTTTCATTATGAGGAATAATAGTTACTGACCAGAAAACAAAAAGTCGTAGGTGGGGAGAATGAAAACATAAAAGTTCTTTCTGTTACTGGTTTTAAATGGCTTTCAGCTGAGTGAAAGCAGCTGATTACCGTTAAGAGGTACAAAGAAGGGCAAATTAGTATGATGCTGTAATTGGACTAGAAAAAACAGATGGAAGCAGAAAGTTCTAAGGGTGATCCACTAACAATTCTCCAATTTCTAAACACAAACGTAGTCAGTTCATTTCAGTAATCACCAACACCATTTAACAAGAGCAGCACAAATTGACCGGTCGCAAATAAAGAACAACTAACAACAGAGGCATAGCTTGTTGCCTCTGTTGTGATGGAGACAATATTGTATAAGTCTAGGTTTTATATATGTGTTTTTCCCATGGTAATTCAGACTAGGGAGAGGCCACAGAGGGAAAATCGATTTGTTCTAAGGCAATGGTGAAATCTTTAGTCAGACACTGAGTGGGGACATGGTGGATCGGGGCAGACGCTCTGGATGAATCCTGAAACATGTGATGGAGGGCAAAACCATGTAATCTGTGTGTAACAGCTGTGTAGTGGTGTAGAAGAACGCCGAACATTATTTACCATTAGATCCAGAGCGATCCAATAAAGCTACTGCTGTGCCACATGTGCAAAAATACACACCCCTTTTTTCTGAATGCTGCGTGATATTACAGGTATTTTACTGAACTCAAAGGAAAAAAAAAATCAGATACACACCCAGCTGTGGAAAACACTCAGTCTCAATCTGTGAGTCGAATGCCTCTACAAAATCCAGAGTTACAGTAAATGGCATTATTCTAACAAGTTTAACAATAGCCCGAGGTCCAATAACAGCTGTTTTGACAGATACTTTTAGTGTTATGTAACAAACACAATATGTAACAGAAAAGAAGAAAAGAACAGCTCAGAAAAAGGTAAGCTATCGAGGTGAGGACTTGAGTGACGACCTATAGGATAGACCGAAAACTCTGGCAGGCAGCTGTGCTACTGTGGCGTTAAAGGGATTGTTCAAATAAGAGTGTTGGCAGCTATGTCAAGCGCAAATGAGTTAAAAGATGATTTTCTTTCAGTATGAAACAATGGCACACACAGCAGTAAACTGCCTACCGCAAACCTCAGTAAATTACAGCTGTAAGACTGATTTTTCAATTCTCCCTTCCCAAATGTTTCTACTCTGAAAGAGAAACTCCTGAAAATGCATGTGCAATGAGGCCAGCCACAAAAATAAATGTCTTCATGCCTTTAAATTGCTAACCTTTTATTATAGCGCTATTATAAATCCCCCAAAATAGCATTTTAATGCAAACAGATTACAAACTCTGTATTAAGAAGTGACATTACTATATGTGAATTGTTATAATTTCCTTTTTTCTTTGTATGTAGATGTCAACCTTAACAGTTAAACACAATTACTGAAAACTCAGTTCCCCCAAAGCACGGTGGCAGAGATGGAAATAATATTGAGACAAAGCAATGCCTTTTGGAAACAGAGCAAAGATAAAGAAAAAAAAGTAGTAAACAAGAAAAGTTTTACAATTCACCTTATAGGTACTTTTTCAATCAGTCTAGTGTTCACACACATTGTTCTGGTTTGGACAGCAGGGTACTGAGGTCTTTAAAGAAAAGAAAAGAAACAACAACAGAAAAAGCATGCTGCACTAACTATACAATGCCCAATGCTGAGGCAATAAATCCCTACAGTATTTTTTTATTCTTTATATGTGTTCTGATAGGCCCTTTATTAGATTATTTAACAAACACTATAAATTGGCAGCCAAGGAAGTTGAAATGGCTGTGCTCTTTTGACAGAGGTGAAAGTAGTTATAAAACCATTCTCCAAACCAATATTTCATGCAAATTCTAAAGAAATGTTCAACCTGGAAAGAGCTTTATGGAAGAAAGGTTATACATGCAATTTACAAAGGTCACTATAAAAGATTCATTTTTTGAAACCAATCTATTTTACTGTTTTCCCAATACAATAACCCTGGCTCCTCAGTTTCAACATGTACATCTGAACCTGTACACAATGTCAGTGATAAATGTAAGCCTTAGGAGAAGGTCTTATAATACAAAATACAAAATCAGAACATGCACTATTAATATTTTTTATTCAATGTAGTTGCTAACCTTGTAGATATAATGCATTAATTTAAAACTGCCATAAAACAAAAAGAGTGTTGAGTTTGATATTGTAAGATCACTGGCCTTGTGTTTCTTAAGATGTACTGTTCACACTAAACATGGTTGTCTTGTACTGTGCCCATGCACAACTGTACTCCCTTCCCCCTTGTCTGCTGGACTGCACTCACACTGTGCTTTATGATCCAGGCCTGAGCACGCATCAATTTGTCTCAGCATCTCAATAAGCTTTCTCCCCATTTCATGCACACGCGCTTTTGAAAAGCACTCTTGTGAGCACAATGAGGTTCACAATTTTATGTATTTTGTGGCTTAATTTGGACATGGTTTTGTTTTGTTTTTTGAGCGGCGACACACTATTCTCTCACATGCCTTACAGATTTATAAATTACTTAATGCATTGACTTTCTCAGAGGCAATGGGTGTTTGAGTTTCATGCTTGGGCAGAAAACATATACCCACATCTTGGACAGACAACATGCGCTCCTCACACAGTAGCAGTGATCATATTTGTTAAAGGAACTGGTACAGCCTAGCATGAATAAAAAACTTTACATAATGTAATTGATTCAATATATCTCCTTGAATTTGTATGTGTGTTAATTTCCAGTTCATTTCTGGGTTTTGCTTCATATTTTTTTGGTAATTGATTTTCCTCTTTGTTTCCTGTAACTTTACATTCTGTCTTTGTCTTCCCAACACCGATTCCACCTGTTTTTTGTTTTCTTATTGAATCTCTGTGTATACTTTGGTCTGTCCCTCCTTCATTTTTTGTCTCTATTTTTCTCATGCCCCTTTCTGGATTCCTATTTTGTTTTACCAAGTACATGACATGTTTTATTGCCAGTCAATAAAGCCTCAGCTTTTGTATTAATCCTGGCTCAGTGTTCTGCATTTGAGTCGTCTCCTGTAGAATCACAACAAGGATATTAATTCTGAATTATAAGATTTATTATAAAGTTTTAAATGAGTAAAAGTAATTAGCATGTCTTTGAAGATCATTCTTTGTGATCATAGTTTAATCTCCTTGCTAAGCATAAAGAAAATCATCACTTTTTGTTACAAGTCTCAGAGCCGTTAATAAATTATCTGATGATAAATAACCACACTGACCTTTCAAGTGAAAATTTGATGCATAATATGAAATGTGCAATATGAAATACTACTCACCAAAAAATTTAAAGTGAAATTAAAGCTAGTACTTCAAACTTACTCTGATTAAACAGAGATAAATCAAACTTTGGGCATTTTGAAGGATTTCTTAGTGAATTAGACATAGTTTTTCATTTCTACTCCATGTCAAACTAGTAGTGCATGTAATATAAAGCAGTTTTTGCTTGACAGATAATCATTAAGTGTCCCCGCAAGACAGGGGCACTTTGTGTGTGTGTGTGTGAACTCAAAGAACAGTGTGCTTGTGTCTCTCCCTTAACATACCTCATCACTTTCACTGCCAATAAAGTCATCCTCGGGCTGGACATCATACCGCCTCCCAATCTTGCTCTGAACCTGACGATCTCCCATCTCCATCTTCTCCTGGTCACCCTGGCCTTGTCCTCGTTTGGGTGAGTGAGGCTGGGATGAGAAAGTGAACACCTCCTCTTGCAGAGTGAGCTGAGGCTCAGACCCTTCATTACTCTCCCAGCTGTTCCAGACCTTCAGGTCAGAAGGCAAACCTTGCTGCACAGAGCACAGTTGAGACTCTGTGACCATGAGTGCTGAGCTTTCCTTTGCAGGAGTGTGACACTCATCTAAATGAAAGATGATAAAATAAGATCAAGTAACAAAAGAATAGTTGCAAGGAAATGTCATTAAGAGTTTTAAATGTACAAATTCCCAAGTATGTCTTTCGTAACGCGTGTGAACAATTAGACATGGAGTCAAATTACAATGAGCAATAAATCACTGTTTTATTACTTTTTAATCATACGGTTACTCTCATTCTAATTTGATTTGAATATGTGCACACGAAATTCATAATAACGATATAATAGGGTTGCAAATCATTCAACGACCTGGCAAAATAAGCATTAATGAAGTTATCTTTCACTGACATGTTTGTATCGCTTATTAACAACCCTGCTAGGTTAATTAGGTTCAATGAAACGTTATAGACAAAGAAAGAAGAAAAACATCAGTAGTAAGAAAACCATTTTACTGCTAATTCGTCACTGATGAAATGTCACCTATGCCAACTTTATATACATATATGTATATACATAGCAAAGAGAATAAAAGCTTGTTTTAGCCTTTAATGAATGCTGCATCCACTTCTGTTGGTATGCGAGAAACAATGAATCCTCATACTGCGAGATAAGCCTGAGATCACAGAAAGGGGCACCTAAATTTGAATGAGTGAGCACATTTGAATCTCTCGACAGTATAATCACTTTCTCTAATTGCCCACTGTGTGGCAAACCCTGTGCCCAGGAGATGTCCCTCTGACTTTTATTTAATGCGCCACATTACCATTAATGAACTAACTGCTTTCCGTCTGTGGGCAGGGCTGCAGCAAAGGAGCTTACTGCTGGAGAAACATCCATAATTGAGCTTTCGGAACACATGCACTCACTTCACAAGGACAATGTGGGTATAGGTGTGTCCATGTGTGTGTGTGTGTGGGGTAGCAGTGTGGGGAGAGTTTGTGGGGGAGGGATCCCACAAGTGGCCTTGACACAGGTTATGCAAAATTAAAAAGGGGGGAAAAGCTTGTGTCCAATGTAGAATGAGATCTTTTAAAATTCATGCAACACTTCAACAATCCAGTTTAAAAAGTAAGAGTGGGAACACATGTTGTTTTTCTCAAGCATAAACAAGGTGCTTATTAAAATCATAACATGCAAAGCAGTCATCAAAATCACCCAGCATGTACATTGCTCTATTTTGTCTCGTGTTCCCATCTCTTGCTGTCGTGCTTAACTTTTCACTGATATCACAAGTCTTCCTGGTGTCTATTTACAGCTGCTTTAAGCCTCATCGGCTACATGTTCTGACTTTTCTGCTAGGGTTAGAGGCTGGTGCTTGCTGTCCTGCCTGCTGGATGAAGGACTGCAGCTTTCCCAGTTTTCACTATTCCCTCTATGGTGCTGAGGTACAGCATCCCAAGGAGACGTTAACCATAACTGAAACACCTAATAATATAAAAGAATAGTACACCTTTAGCCCACCACAACACACATAGAATATACACTCAACTGCCACTTTATTAGGCACACCAGCTCATTAATGAAAATATTAAATCAGGTAATCACTAATAGCCAACAGAAATGGTTAGGATGACATGCAAATGAAATGTTCAAATAAAACATTAAAATGGGGAAAGAAAATTATTTCAGTGTCTCTGAACATGGAATGGCTGTTGGTGCCAGACGAGCTAGTCAGAGTATTTTAGAAACTGTTGATCTGCTGGGATTTTCCCACACAACCATCTCTAGAGTTTGCAGAGAATTGTTTGAAAAAGATAAAATATCCACCGAGCAGGCACCTCTCTGGGTGAGAATGCCTTGTTGATTCCAGAGGTCAGAGGAGAATGGTCAGGCTGCTTTGAGCTGATAGGAAGGCAAAGTACAGTGACTGAAATAAGCTCAAATAAACGCAACCAAGGTATGCAGAAGAACAATTCTGAACGCACAACATGTCAGACTTTAAAACAGACAGACAGCAGCAGCATCAGAAGACCACACCAGGTTCTGCTTCTGCCAGCTATGAACAGGAAATTGCAGCTAAAACTTGTATAGGTTCACCAAAATTGGAAAAAAGAAGACTGAAAATTCCCTGCCTGATCTGATAAGTCTTGCTTTCTATTGCTACACTTGGATGGTAGGATCAGAATTTGGCATAAACTACCAAAAAGCATGGCTCCAGTATCCCTTGAATTAAGGGCCCCTATTACCAACTGAGCATTGTTTGAACATCACAGCCTACATAAATATTGCTGATGATCATCCATCCCTTTATAAACACAGTGTGGCCATATATGACACAAAGCTCATATCTCTAATAGAGCTCCTTTGGAATGTGGTAGAACAGGAGATTTATATCACAGATGTGGAATTTACACATCTGCAGCATCTGTGTGATGCTACATGTCATCATGGACTAAAATCTCTGAGGAATGTTTCCAGTAACTGGTGAACCTACACCACAAAGAATTAAGGCAGTTCTGAAGGCAAAATGGGGTCCAACTGGCTGGTAAGTTAATACAGTGCACACAACTTACTTGATGATGTTTGCTTTTCTCCTCCAGCACTGATGACTCTCAGCTTCTTAGATCCCTTCTTGTCAACTGCTCTTTTTTTAGGGGGATGTGGCTGTAAACTGCCAGATGCTCCTACATAATGTACTTTCAACATTACAAAAGCTTTATAACACAAAACAGTCAAACAACAATGTTATTAGAGCTTGCCAGAAGCATATCTGTGAATTGATTATGCACCGTGAAAATCCTTATTAATGAAGGCATTTCAGTAACTGAGCTTCTTACATTCATTCAGTGAGGAGAATATTTCCAGCTACATTATGTTCAGCTGAATTAGGGAATTTTAATCATCCCATTTTTTCATTCTGTCATGCTCAAAGAATGCTGTATTACCATCCATAAAAGCTGTTATTAGGTGCCTGAAAGAACATGTTCTGAGAAAGAGGACTCTTATTTTGTTAGTTTGTTGATTCAAATGCACTGCATTTACTCATGTCTAGTATCTGGAAGAAATGAAAAGGCAAAGTAATCATCTATGCTCTAAGGGCAAAGATGCACTGGAAATCAAGTATATTAAAATCCCACTATTATATTAAAACTTTTTTACTCTTTGAGGATTTAGTGTCAAAAACCATTCACAGGTACTGAGTCAATGGCAGCTAGTTTTGCACTGAAGATTTGTGGTAAAATCTGTTTCAGTTCGTTTCATTATACCAATGTTTAATTCAAAGTATGATGAAAATGTTTTTCCAGACCACAATTTAAGTTCATAAAATAGGCATTAGTTGTTTTGTGTCTATATCTAACACTTCACATCAGCAAGTATAAGGTGAATCTGCTTCACAAACCTAAACTCTAATGAACTCTTCATTTCCTTTGTTGGCAAATTAGATAAAGTGGTCCTCAAGACCTGCACAGATTCAACAATAACATATCTGCCCAGTAACTGAAAGGTCACAGTGCAAAACTGCAATGCCCCTGGTTTGATTACAGCCAGCGGGTGTGTTGCATATCACACCCCTCTTTCACCCAATGTTCTGTTTCCTTCTTTGCTGTCAGCTATTCACTTAAGGCATAATGCCAAAAAAATACACATCTAAAAAAATATGACCTAATGAGGATGTGGGGAGTAGTGCTTGTAGTATCTGTTTAATAACCCATCATCATTCTGCTCAGCGTCGGCACAGAAAAAAATGAGCAGAGGAAGTGAAAATAATATTTTTTTTTTGGCTTCTTTCCAAAAACTATTTTTGTTCTTCAGGTTTCAGCCTCTTTTTTTCTTTTCGGGTTAAAGAACTGTTTTTTTTTTTTTATCCCTGTTGAAACCCCTAAATATTATTTTACAATTAAATATTTATCTAGTCCCATTTCCTGGGTTCTTCCTCATTTTCTAAACCTTGTTTAATGTGGCATGGGTTCCTGCAGATACACAACACTCCCAGTCCACACAGACATATGTTACAATGGTGTACATGCAGCCAGAAAAGCATATCTTCAGCTTGAGCTAGTGTACAAAGAAATAGAAAGGAAAACAAACAAACAAACAGATAATAGATAAATAAAGTCTGTAACTAGCGATGCTAAGTGTTTGAGTGATAAAATAGCAAGATAAACAGGGTTTGTTCATACATAGATAGCATTCAGACTCAATAAATCACTCTTTGTACTCTGTCAAATTTACCCTCATTGGGAATGTGGGAAGGTTCTCCATGTGATAAATTCTCACTCTGGTTGGTAATGCTCTGACTTTCTGTAGTAACCTTTTGGTTCATTCTACTCGATCCCTGTGGGACGTAACCAAAGGAAACATACAAGTTCTGAGACAAATTTATTCTGTTTTGTAGTAAATACAATTTATGGCAGGCATACAAATCATTCAGAGAGATATGCTGTATGTTCTTACAGGATTGGTTAGATTACTAATTTGGAAAGGAAAAACAGAGACTACATTTCTTTCAGTTCCATCTTATGTTACCTTGCTATTTCTTCCAGTTAGGAGAGGTGGTCCAGAGGCTCTGGAGCCTGAGGCTGTGTGTAAAATGCCCTGGGGCCTGGTTCTCCGATAACAGGTTGATCTGGCAGTGGTAGGAACTGCACAAAAGTAAGGCATTCCCATTAGTTATTGATCTGAATTGATTAGTTCCTGTAGGATTTCTCTTATGCTACTACATAAGGCCATTTCAGTTTGAAGGGCACAGACCAGCATATTAAGATGAGGAAAGAGCTGTGTTCTTTCAAACTAAAAAGATCCCTTAAAGTCCCTTTGTAACTGTGAATAAAAATCTTTAGAACGTTCCCTTTTATGTAGATTATATACTGCAATATGTTTTTTTTATTAAATTTCTTAAACTATATTGCAAACATAATCAATCAAGAAAATACTATGCACTTTACTAATGCTTAGCATTTTAATTAGAGTCTAATGGGCAAAATATTTTAAGAGGAATGAAAATTAATGATTGGATACAAATTTGACTCTACTGCTGAGCTGATATAACGGATGTTTTTCTTTAATCTAACAATCTGTTCCATTTCATCATGTGAAAATAATGGGCTACAGTGGGAGATGTGATATGGCGACAACTTGACCCCGCTGTATCTGTGCCAGGACTCATCAGGACCACCTCGGCTGATGTTAACAGCCAAACACACTTTCTTGTAAAGCCTCATCAGAAGAGTGAGCAAATACTTTGCTCTCTGCAAAACACGCACACACACACACACACACACATACACACTACAATAAAAAACAGGCAGAGCTTTGGTGGATTTAAGAAGAGAAAGAGTTGATGTTGCCCCTGTGTGATGCAGCAAGTTAAATTAATTGAACTTTACTGCTGGAATGTGTACATTCCTCCTGAAACTTGAAAGAGTGATATAACAGCAAGAACTACAACAAGATCTATGTCTGCATAAGCTACAAATATTTTTAGAACAGACTTTAATTTATGAGAAATTTTTGTCTTTGGGATTAAGAGAACGTCTTTGCTGAAGCACAGAGATAATCAGGACTTGTTTGTTGTCGCATGATACAAAGTGCTGTAGCTTACTTTTAACAGTTTCTGACACTTTGGCTATTGAAGGATCAGCATTCACCCAGCAATTCTGTCAAAGTCAAAATTGGATGCCTACTTTAATAGCAATCGTTTTAATTATGATTAGGAATGTTATGCTAATAATGCAGATGCTAATTATGAAAAGATATTTCTTGTGCGTGGTTACTGCTCTCTTCTATGGGCACTGCTGGTTGACTCAACATGACTTAGACAGCTGTCAGAACAAATAAATATGCACTGATAAAAAAGGCCACAAAGGCGACAGAAGTGGATTACTGGTGCATGTCTTTTTATATGAGGAGATAATTGCAGCTCCTTGAGTACAGGTGAGGCACAAATGAACACAAAAATGAAGACCACGGGAATTTCATTCCAGGAAAACAAAGTGATTATCATCACAGTGCCTTTGTAGCAAACACTTTCTCTACATGTAACCATTTGTGAACCGTTTTCTATTCATCTGTATAAATAAGTGAGTTCATGGGTGGAATGTGGCTCATATTGTGTACTCTCAATGTATAGACTCACATATTAAGACTCACATTGTTTTGTAAGTTACTCTCAAAACAATGACCCTGCTGTGATCCATTAAAGAAGACCTACACTAAAGGACAAAAATATCTGACAAATTATGTTAACCCTGTGAACATTACATTAATTTGCAATGTTGTAACACACCACTATTATGCTATAGTAACTATCACATCTCCTCTGGGGTCAAGAGCTTTGCACGGATTTTTAAATCCGGCTGCAGGGATTTCATCCACAACATTGTTGGTGGAGTCAGGCACTGATGCTGAAGATAAGGCCTGTCTTTGAGTCTGCACTCCAATTTATCCCAACAGCGCTCAGTGGCATTGAACTCAGATTTTGTGCAGAAAAATTACTTCACACCTAACTTATAAAGCCTTTTTCTTTACAAACCTGGCTTTGTGCAAAGGGGTTCTGTTATCCTTCCAGATAAAACTCCTTCCTCCAAACTGTTGCTGAAAAGACTACCAATCTCAAAAACAAAGGGTCCTACTCCAAATAGTCAAAATCGTCTTTGTTAAACAAAGCAACAGCTACTTCATATATGATTTTAATGACAGTTTACACTTTTGCACGCTTTATGGTTACTTTTGATGAAATTACAATTCTCAAAATGTTTTTTGTTTGTGTCTTATCTTACGTACCACAGTCAGAGTTAGAAAGACCAGTCCTCAAATCTGTTTTTCGCACATTTTCCCTGTTGAACACCTGAATGACTTGGTTCACGTCTGGTGGGAACTGGCAACTGCGTGGGATTAAGTCCATGAGACCAGCTCCACTGCGAAACATGTCTAGATTGGAAAAAGTAACAATCTCACACTAATATTAGCTATAAAATAAGCTCAAACACATTATTACAATATATAACATCACACCACAAAAGTAACACTTTGATCAACTGAAAAATACGAACTGACCGAGACACCCTTTTTGGTAGATAGAGTAGGTGTGCAGTAGGCAGCCAGTAATGTGCAGCTGTTATCACTGCTGAGCCATATCAGCCTTGAACAAAATCTACCACTGAGTTCTCAGCCAGCCACAGAAAAACAGCCAACTGTTTGTCTCTCTATCTCTCCAAACACACAAACATAATTTCACACAAACCCACAAGAACAAAGACCACTGGCTTGCTTCTGTGGCAAGTACTTAGGTACTGTATCTTTATTAAACACATTTGGAGTAGCGTATTGGGTAAGTCAATAAAACTTCAAAATTTGAAACCAGCAACCAACTGCTTTACCATCATCTGACATTCCTGCATGCTCCGTTCTTACAGTGAAGATTCTCCGGACTTTGCAGGTAGCGAACAACGTGATGCCATCCAGTGTCAAAAATCCCTTGAACAGTTCACCGCTCAGTGATACAAGGTCGATGCATAATGTTGACCACTGAGAAAACACATACAATATGAATTTGTAGTTAAAAGCACCACACACAGATAAAGCTCAATGCCTACTAAGAAACATGGCAAAGGAAAAAAACAAACAAAAAACAAACAAACAAACAGCGGACAGCAAATTTAATACTAAAGGAATGTCAAAGATGAATAAGATACTCACAACATTGCGTTTCAGTCCAACAAAAGGTATCTTTGCATGCAAAAGTGTGGCAGACACCTCTTTATGCACTGTTGATAAGTGGAGTCTTCTTTTTAGGCCCTCTGAATCAGTTATCCTGTGATTAACAGACAGCAAAGTAGAACATGAATTATCACCAGCATCAGTAGTGCCACTAAGAAATCATGACCTGTGAAAACAAAGAGCTTTATTGGTCTCTAGAGTAAGCTCTTAAAGATGTTTTCACTTTTATCTCACGCTGTGAAATCAGCTGTCATGACATACTCAAATGGAAGAAGAACAACGACACACAATGTTTTCACCGATTCTTAAAATAGTGTGCGAGTAAATAAGCAGGTAAGTGTAAGAAAATCATTTTAGGCAATATCTCTCCCTGATGCTCTTGATATCCAAACAGCAGTTTCTACTGCATACTGTAAGCTGCAGTTTACCAAAGATTTTTTGGGGTAAATATAGAATTTACCAAATTAGACTGAAATAGAATAAAGATTGAAATAATGTGTGTTTTATCCACAATCTAGAGTGGCATTCTTCTTTCAGTGACTAAATGCAGCAGTGACGATATGTGAACACACAATTGCATTATGCAATCAGAGCCACTAAATGCAAACTGTGGAGAAAAACAGCGAGCACTTGACATTCACATTCTACATTGTAATAATGTGGCTGTTCAGAATTTATAGTGGCACACAAGATAAAAGCCTTCTTTGTAACAAATTGTTGAACAATATCTTAATAATAAATGGTTATTTAGGCTGTTACATAACAGTCAATGAGGCACTTTGTTTTCTAAGTGGCTCGATGGGTTTTTTCCTACCAGATGTAAACAAGCTGTTTTCACTGTGAGCACATTGTTATTCAATCACTATTTCTTTGTCACACTGTACATTACTGGAAAAGCATTTTTCACTGTACATTACAAAAAGCAAGTACTCTAAGTGAGTACATAAAATGTTATTTTGTTCCGCTCTGATACAATTTTCAGCCAGAATGTTAAAGATATATACCGAAATGTTGAAGTTAGTCAATTGAATTAACATTTATAACATTTGTACCATAAGAACAATCTCTGCGTTACTTACACAAGCTCAGCAGAAAAGTCATGACCGTGAGAAACATTGACTTGAAGCACCAAAAATCTTTGGAGAAGTCCAACTAAGAAAAAACAAACAAACAAACGAAAAGAATGAGTTACTATTAATATTTAGAATTAAACAAAACAACAAGTTGCACACTTGTATGAAAGTAGTGGAGACTTACGAGACATTTTGCCATTCTCCGGCATTTGCATCTTGACTGTCTGGCTGCTTCCATCCAGACAGTAAACACATCCTTTGACTTCTTTATTATACTCCTAAGGGAGAAAATAATGCATAAGAGGAATTGCTCAGTCTCCGTGTGTTATGACCAGAAGACTACCTGTTGTGTAACTGCTCTCAGAGATGCAAAATTTCTTTTGTGTATTTAGTTTTGTTTGTTTGCTTTTTATCTGAATAAGTCTATAGTATATATGTTTAGAGAAATGCAATTGTTTCAGTCCTCATATGCAGGTGCCAGATTGTCTTTGAGAGGATGTAAAGCCTAGGTTAGTGTGATTACGTTACTAGTAATAAGCTAATAGTAAGTTAAACAAACAGCTCTAAAAAAATAAATAACTAACTTTATATATGGCTGACGGCCCTCCGCAGAGTTTCCATTTAGCCGCAGGGTCTTTTCCTTGTCCACTGAAGATCTCAACCACAGCTCCACCCTGCAAGAAACAACTAGTTCTCGCTAGCCTGCAGTCGATGTTACATCAGCCTGAAGCTCATATCAGCTCCGAGGAAATTGTATTTTTATACACAGGGCAAGCATTTTAGTAAATAAAGGGCTAAATCGATTCGGTTAAAATAAGCTTACCTGATAATTATTCCTGAACATTTTACATGACACAACGTCAGCGGTGTGAAAATACTAATTTGACGTGGGCGTACACCCCTGTTCAAATGATAAAGGCAGTTGAGGAACACCAGTTTAGTTAACTCTGGACACGTCTCCATAACAACCGGCAAAGTCCCGCTTGTAGAGCTCAAATCTCGCGAGTGTTTCTGTTTATGTTGTTTGTGTGTTTCCGCTTACCTTAACCTGAACAAAATCCCTATTAAAGTACAGATTAACCCCACAATCCAAATCTGACATGTCTTATAAAGCGATACCTGACCAAAGGTTAACTAACCAGTCATTTTTCCTAAGCCTTTCGACAGAGGTAATTAGTAGTTTTTTAATATACCTTTTGTCTGTAAAAACAAACAAGAGCCGATGGTATTGGTAACTGGAATAATTAAATCGGCACAGGTGACTCAAACAATTCTCACCTGCTATTTTCATTGTAAATAGCTGTTGTCGTTTACCTGCCACTCATTAAATCCAATAGGCGAATAACCTACTTTTACTTCTTTTTAGAAAAAATCCTGTCTGACACGCAGTTAACGCAATTTTGAAATTAATGTGATGGCAAGATTAGCGGCCTACTTCTGACAGGGTGCTATAAATTAATCAGACATAATAGTTACTCATCGTATAAATTAGCCCCATTATTGACAAAATGTAGCACAATGAAATTTGAAAGATTTAAACAAGAAAGCTCAGATCACGAAATGTCCTTTGACTCTGCTTTTTTCACAACCAAAGTTTGTTATAGGCCAATTTTATTGGATTTCATTGTGGGGTTTTTTTTTGTTTTGATGTTTGTTTATTTGAGAGAAATAAGTTATCTTTTATGTCTCATCATATTTCATGTTGCCAGACAATGTAGATGGAGAGTTTAGCAGTGAAAAGAAACCTCAGAAAAATACAACATTTTTTTTTTCAAGAAATATTTGTGGAGTTCCAAAATCTAAGATGTGTTAATTATCCCAAGAATATCATTCCTAAAGGTGCTGCTTAACAAACAGTTAAAAATAGACCAGTGTTTAAGTTCTAGCCTCTCTTGAAATGCTAAAATCCATTATTGTGTCATTGTCACTTGCTTTGTTTACCCTGGCAGCAAAGCTATTATGAGATCAAAAAGATGTCTTTTAATTAGCTACTCAGGGAGGAAACATCCGGAAGTACAACTGTATGTCTTACAGCTTATTAACATTTTTTGCTTGTATCTGACTTCAAATACGACATGGTCTCAGTTATTTATGGATATAGAACAAAGGAAAACAAAGAAATCTATCCACTCGCACCTATGATGACTACAGTGAGTTTGCCAAACAAGTACTGCAGTCATTTTCATTGTGAGGGATTTTAGTGTTCAGTGCAATAACACCAACATCTTAAAACTCAGCATTGCAACAAAAATATAATGTTGTGAACTGTGAAAATTCTTATACCAGCAGATGAATAACCAAACACACGTCTCCAGTTTGTCAAATGTCAAGTATACACTCACTGGCCACTTTGTTAGGTACCCCTCTTCAGCTGCTCATTGATGCAAATATCTAATAAACCAATTAAATCCAGCAACTCATTGCATTTAAGCATGTAGATGTGGTCAAGATGACCTGCTGAAGTTCAAATAGAACATCAGAATGGGGAAGAAAGTTGATTTAAGTCACTTTGAGTGCAGTGTGGTTTTTGGTGACGGGCAAGCTGGTCAAAATATTTCAGAAACTGATGATCTACTGAGATTTCCCCACAAAACCATCTATAGGGTTTACAGAGAAAGGTCTGAAAAAGAGAAGATATCCAGTGAGTGGCAGTGGAGCTGGCTCTGGATAAAAATGCCTTGCTGATGTCAGAGGTCAGAGGAGAATAGCCAGATGACTTTGAGCTGATTTGAAGAAAAAGGGTAACTCAAATAACCACGCTACAAGAATTAGCATGGCAAACCTTAAAGCAGATAGGCTACAATTCACACATTGAATTATTGTTGGTACTCCTTGCTTCGCAGATGCCTTTCTTATTATTAACTCTTCTTACATAATTAGATACCTTTACAAATCTATCCACAGCAGAACAGAAAGTCTTGTTTTAATGGTTGATAACCTTTTATGAGTGTGGTATTGGAAGATATGTAATACTTAAGATTATCTTATGCTGTTCAGTATATAACATATACAATCTATCAAGTGTAACAGCTCATTGTATTCTTTACCTAACCTTAATAGAGAGTACTAAGGTGAAGAAACTCCATCAACCACTGGCTTGTAGTCTCTATATAGTCTGTCCTTTCTTCGTAGCTATTTTATTATGGATACAGAATTGTGTGTAAGATGTGTGCAAGATCAGAAACAGCGTCAACAGAGCATGGTACTTTGAAAGGTTCATAATTGACTTTTTTCTCTGCAGAAATGGCTTGACGCTGATTGGGACAGACAGCATCATTAAAATAAAGCCTGGCATGCAGTGAACACTGATGAAGCCGGTATGGAGAAATCACTTAATAAATCAGCTCTTGTTAGCATACTTAATTATGACTAATTATTCAGTCATTATTTTGAAAAGAATCTATTCATTTACAACAGTCAAAACACATCAATTACTGTTCTCAATGTTAGTTCTGAAATGTTGTAGGGTGACTGCAACACAGAGGATTTCAATGGAATGACCACAGTCATGTCACTGATACTCTCAAAATACAGGCTTTATCGTGAAACTATTGTGCAGTTCAGGGCTTCTGAGTTAAACTAATCATTTCCATGACTACGCATTGCATTTACACATGATTTGAATGCAGGGATTGAACCTTACAGATGAGCATTTCAGAGTATAGTAGCAGACCTCTACCTTAAAGCCATTTGTATTGATCCAGTCTGGGTTTTTTCTTCTAAATGCTTTGCTTCTTTCAGCATAAAAAAAAAGATCGTTTAACCACCAAAAGGAATGGATCCCATTATGCAAGTGGGTTTCTGTTTTTTCTTAACCCCAGCCTAGGCTAATATATTATAATTTGTGTTCAGTTTGCCAGCTATAGCTTATGAATTCAGATGAATTAACGTAAATCATTGTCAGATGATAGGTGGTAGGTGGTAGTTTTATGAGTTCCCTCTTTTGTTCCTCACTAAGACTGTGTACTTGCATGCAACCAACGCCTGCTAAAACATGATTAGTGAATTGTATACCAGCATACAGAATGAGAAAACTCACATCTGAAAAGTATTTTTCCTGCAGATTCTACTTATTCATTTGCAGATATGCGATAACCTCCAAAGTATGTAGTTATTATAAATGTGCAGCCTTGGAATATGAACACATGCTTCCCTTGAGTGTCAACACAAGTTCAAAAAGACAAACTAATCACAGTGAGGAGTCAGATATCACGGTCATTAACTTCCTTCTTTCTTTTGCTAGCTGTGACACATGGGACAAATTCTGGACTACTACGGCTTTTGTGTTTCAAAAAGCTTTATGCTAGTCTTTTGATAGCAACTGAGCAGGAAATTGCAAAGCTTACATTACAACACAGCAGTCCATTATATCTGCTCATGTTTCTCATGAAGCCCTATTTCACTTAATGTTTCAAATATAGCACAACCTACATCTCAACCCCATACCCTTGAAAAGGGCTTTTGTCTTAGCTCAATTCGAATATCTCCTCAGACTTAAGTCCTTACTATGTGAAGTGATTTTTTTTCACAGCATTGCACTGCACAGCATTCAGTTAAATTTTGTATACATACTGTGCCAGATTTTATAGTGTGAATTTCAACAGCAAGCTGTGAGCTTGAGCAAAAGGTCCCAGCTTCTGGTTTAATAAACAGTATCACCTTGAAAGGCCAGCTTTTCTTTTATATCTGAAGACATATTTAGGTCACTGTGTTCTTTTGTTTTTATTCTTTATAGAATTGCTTTCAGCTAGTCTACTAGGATTACCAAGAGGTCAGTGGGAACACGTACATTACAGAGAAACATTTAGTGGAAGCATTGCAGCTTTTTTATTTTGAAAATAGCAGTGGAACCATTAAAAGACAAAATACCAAAATCTGTGTTTCCATTAAAATTACTCTTAGGAGAATGTGACATAACGTACTTAGCTGCCCATTATGTACAAACATGCCACGGCTCAAGGGACACGGCCATGAAATGTGTTCAGATACATAGGCACAAACACGTGCACACGAGCAAAATATGTTTTAAAGCATTTTTTTTAGAAAGAACAAGCACTTTAAATGTATTAAAGGTAAAATATGTGAGATTTCTCATCAGAAATAGTGAACACAGAGGGGGCAGCATTTTAGGAAAAGTATTACCATGATTTTATGATCAAAATTTCCCCCACCAACCGCCTCCATCTGTGCACTGCATTCACGTGGGATAAGAAAAGTCTGTGCTTTGCTGACATCTGTGGTCAGCGGCTACATTAATAGTATACCAACTGTTGAGTCTGCTGAAAAGCAGCAACATGTTGTCCATCCGTTCGTGGAGATTTCACAGTTTTTTGGGTTTTTTTTCCTTCTTGTGTCCATGAATGGATTTCCATGCTGTGCTGCGACAGGAGTCCTCCTAAATTTGGGTCTATAATGCTGTCCAAACTTTTATTTATAATTACCAATGTTGGCTCCATAAGTCCCGTGCTGTAAAGAGGCAGAACATAGGTTCAGACGGCATAAAATCACAGCAAAAAGAAAAAGGATCAACATGCCATATTTGGGCAGAAAAGATTTTACCTCTGTGATTTGTGCTAGGTGTTTTTTATTTAAAAATTAAAGACATATCAGCATGGTTCTTTGAAAATATTACAAATTACTAGAGGTCCTGAGGTGGTAATAGTCACATATGAATAGTATTAATCATACTATTAACAACAGTTTACTTAGCAGTCTAGAAGAATCAAGTTCAGCATCAAACTTAATTCCTTTTTTTCTCCAAAAGCTGTCTGAGGCAATGGAAAGTGGTGCAAATGTTTATTCTTGTTGTTATCATTTCATTTCTTGAAGAAGCTTCAGACATTGTTCTGTTTACTGTCTCAGCATCAGTTCTACTTCTTTGTTCTCTCTCTTCTTTGGACTCAAGGCAGGCTAGATGCAACATTGATTTACTGTGGTAATGCCTGGCAATATCTCAACTTTACTATATATCTCTGGAACGCAGTGCATAGAGATCGTGGATATACTGTTGCATTGTTTCTTCACATTTTGCTGATGTATTTAGTTCAAAATTCTGCAAATTGTAACTTCACGTTTGTGTAGCCCACAAGGAGAACTTTTATTTCAAAGCTGTCTCATTTAAATTACATACCAAACTTCCCTTAAGCCTAAAGATGCGCAACAGTCTTCTGCAACATTTTCTCTCACTGAAAATCCCAGTTGATGTGGATTAAATAAAAGAAAATCATGTCATCATTGTTTTCATAGTTTGCCATTTTATAGCCTCCCTGGGTTTAAAAAAATACTGTGATCCAATGAAGTGTCACTCTAGAAGAGAAAAAAAACTGTACCAAAAGGTGAGCTGAAAACAGAAAAACGAGAAGAGGACTGTCATTAATTAAAATTAGCCTGAGGCAGTCGGTAAAATCATGAAGGAGGGTGCTGATTAATTTGTCAAAGTACGCTGTTTCCAAATTTCATTTCACTGTTGTTCTGAAAATACTGGACACCTCAGTGACAGGTGATAATTCGCATGCATGGCTGGAGACACTTTGTGTATTTAAAGATTTAGGGTTCTGAATTTGACGATTAATAATTGCTTTTTATGACCGAGGTGTGTTGCTTGAGGTGCAAGGAAGCGTGTCAATGAACACAACACACACACACATAGTAAAACCCCTTAAACATGCCCTGAGACAAGGTTTTGGAAGAGCAAAGACTGATGAATGTATCTGTGAAATATAGACAAAAAGCTGTGGATCTTTGAATTGGCTGGGACCATGAGGCACATGATGAAAATGCATTGCCTCTCTGATGTTTGTGAAGATAACTAGAGAGCTCTGCAGGTTACAGTAAGGCGCTCCTAAAAGGAAATGAAGAAAAATGGACTGTGCTGCATTAAGTCACCAGTGTTCACCCCCACCCCAGCCCCCAGGTCTAATATTATTTTCTACACAAAAAGATGAAAACATTTGGCATAAATCACACAGTTACAATACAATGCAGAGGGCCCTGAATTCTTAAAACCAATTGGCCTTTTCTTTTTCTCTTGAATATATGACCAATATCTTTTCCCAAGGCAAAACTCCTCATCACAAATTAGGCATGAGCAGAGCACCGCTAAAATATCTGCAGTTCTGATCATGATTCCACTTGATGTTAATGCTGAAAGTGTTTCTTTTTTTCCTTATACAGTTAATTTGTCAGATGTTTTAAAAGGCACTTAAGCTTCACTTTCGTGTGTGTCAAAAGTAAATGGAACATTTACATTGGCATATAAAGACTTCACAGAAGGTTGTGTGTGTAGTAGTTATTAAATACTAGCTGTGGCACAACATGGCACCCATTCACACAAAGGAGAATCCTTGTATATTTAACAAATGGGTGTAGCTGGATAGAGCTTTTGATTTCAATAGGGTGAACGTCAGTGTTGATCAAACACATTACGCCAACAAATATGCTCATAATGTGTAGTTATCACAAGTATTGCTCATTTTACACTCGCCTATTAAAGTGGGTGACACAGAATCTTTATCCTTGTATTGAAATGACTGCATCATGCCTAATACACTTTAGATTTCCAATAATAAATGGATTAACCTGGGGACTTTGGGGGGCGTAAGCCATTACTGCAAAAGCTAATTTCTTATGACAAGAGCTCAGAGTACCAGAACTTTTGTGCTAGCAAGGCTCATGTCAGCAAGCACTATTAATGTTCTGGTAAAACAGACTAACAGCACACGGCAATGGAAGATACGGAGGCTTTATTCATTCCCACTTTGTTTTGCCACAATTGCTGAACTCAAGTAAAATACTTTTAAAAGGGGGATAGGTTTGCTTAATCATATATTGGAGTTGTTGTTGTTGGATTTTCTTTTTTTTTTTTGACTGATTAATCTACCTTGTGACCAAGGCACTTAGAGCTATTTTCCCAATTTCCCATATTATTATGTATGCATACTCAGAGACACAATATAAACTACCACATTGTAGTTGTTCAGTACTGGTACAACACTGGCGATCTTTCACTGACTGGATGGCTTGTAAAATGTACATTATGTGTGAAATAGTGAGATATTTTCCCCCAAAATTTTAAAGCGATTTCTTTGAATTTTTTCACATTTGGCAACCATTTGTAAGTAGTTACACTACCAAACTGGTCATTTTTCAATCCAAGGCAAGTGAACAGGTCACCTGTTGGGAGGCAAACTACCTGCTCCAAATAATCACCGTCCGACTCGGAGTGACTCTCAGACAGATTGGCAAGAGCTGGAAATAATTTCAATCTAATTTACAAATGCAGACCGATTGCCAGTTTATTGCAGTCAGTCTTAGCTGGTTGTGTTGTGGCTATATTCCTATATTGAAAGCAAGGTTGCATAACACCTATATCATTCTGCACTTAAACTGCCATTGTGCAGCAGCTACATCACCATTTATGGAGGAGTTTCTGAATTTCTGATTCACATCTATGAGGTTCTAGTTGGACTCTAAATGTAAATAGTTAATGTGAATTTCTGGCTATGTAGATGGCAGTAGACTTGCAACAGATGGCAACAGATTTGCTATTTTATCCAATTTATCACAGTTAATCAGTGTATTACCACAAACAGATTGGATGTAATTGCCAGCTTGACCCCATTCAATAACAAACTCATAGCAGACTGATAACAGAGTGATAGCAGACTCATTCCGTCTTATTGCCAACTCAAAGTTGCTTTGAAGACAACAATTGTCTGCCAGAAGTTGCAGATCTGGTCCCTGTCCTCAGAGCAACCATATCATAGACAAAAAGACAAGAGCTTCATGGCAAACAGTCACAGTAGTTTTGGTTGTGCCAAAGCCTCAAACCACTGTCCCTAGTGTGACAGTAGTATTATGGATTCTGATAAATGTAACATAACAATCTGTCACAGGTTTATAACAGTTTATATAGAGGTGAAAAATCTGTGCAATTTTCATGAATGTTAGTGCAACAACAAAATGCAAAAAATGAGAAAAATCTTTCTAATCTTATAACAATAATGCACTGTTATATGTGATTTAAAGTAAACTGTAATGTTTACAACACATTGTGGATTTTTTCCATTTTTTTTTTGTCTTTTTTTTTCTTTAACTATATCTAAAAGTGACACTACCAAAGCCAAATACACATCAGGTTGTCAGTGTAGCATTTACGTCTATGCACACTGGCTGTTTTGAAAGGGGATAGTGAAAAGCTATTCATCTTTCTGATATTGTAGATATTTTATTAATTAAACTAGAGGTCTGTCTGAAACTATAATTGTAAAGAGGCTGTATGCTTATTAAATAAGAGGTATGCTGCTTCTGGACAGTCCAGACAAGCGAGAAGCAGTAGGGGAAGACCAATTTTTCTAACCAGCTCAATTCTTTTCATGTTGTTGGACAGCTGTGAATAGATTCGAGACTGGTTCATCCAACCCGTCTTTGTAAAAATTACAGTTGTAGCTGCATGTGTGCGCTGTGTGTGAGAGAGCTGGAAAGAGAATAAGACAGATGGGCAGAATTGGATATTTTCTGTGGTAGTTGGCATAGCTTGACTAAGAGCTCAGTGGTGGTTTTGTTTAACCCTGATAGAGCTCAGTGGTACTGACAGAGGCACATTACTGGCTACCAACACCCACCTAAACTACCTGCCAGTAAACAGTGCTCTGTCATTTTCACCTGATCAAAGTGGGTGTCTTATTTTTTTATTATTTTTTTTTTGGGGGGGGGGGGGGGGGGGTAGTTTTACATTTCATGTGTAAATGTAATTTATGCAGATATGTCTCAGTGGAACTGGTTTCATGTACTTGATCATTCATGGATGCCAGTTTTTATGTGCTTGTGCGTGTGTGTGTTTGAGTTTGTACCCCTGGAGGTAAGCTTGGCAGTATGACAGCATTATGGTTGTTAGTATCTTCCTGCAGGTTGAGATAGCCCATATCAGCAGACCAAAATCATGCATTTACATTGCAAGTAACTTGGTCTATGTGCTGCTTTGTTTGCTTTGCTGTTGTTAATAACCCCATTGTCTATGACACACTGCCAAATTGAGGGGGAACAAAATGCAGACTAGAAAGCATCTTTTTTCAACAATATGCACATGTAACCTTGTGGGTCAGTAATTTTAAATCACTTACTGTGTGCGCACTGGGGTCTTTGTTTGGAAGCTACCATACTGGACGCCCTGACAGCAGGAGAGCAATTACACATAATAACACTGGTTCTGTTATCCGTAGCTCCAAAGTTGCTGAAGACTTAGTGGATTCCCAGCGAGGTCATCCTGGGGTTCGGCAAATTTCACTTCATGGGAGAAACCTGATCCGTGTTTCAAGTACAATTTATGCAAAGTGTGTACAAGTGTGAGAGTGTATTGTAGTCACCTTGAATGACACGAAGAGGACTGCAACCCAGTCAGCTTAGATTGGATATATATTTGTGTGTGTCAGCTGTGATTTAGGAATTGTTCTTTGAGAATTTAACCCCTTTAAAATGTTGGTGTTAATTAGTTACAGCTTTTTTTTTTATTGCCTAAATGTATGAACAGAAAAGATTATAAAACATCAATGAGCGATCAATAATGACAGCAAGAGGAAAAAGAAGTGTTCAAATAAAAGCCATGCAAGCACCGTTTCCTCTCACATAACCAGCATTTATAAAACTTGTGGCTACCTCACACATCATACCATGTGGAAATTATGAGGAAATTTAAAATAAAGTGAGTAAGTCTTATCATTACATTTATCAGCTGTTTAGACAAACATTTTATGTTGTAGACAGGCCACTTAGTGCTATTGTTATGTGGTTATTCAGTTACTGCAGCTGCATTACCCTTCTCAGCTGCCTGATAACTTGTGTTTTCAAACACAACTCCAGCCACTAAATTAGGTAAACCTGCTGAGCTGTGTATTAATACAGATATCTGATCAGCAACTCCAATGCACCAAGGAATGCTGAAGTTCAAACCAAGCATTAGAATGGCAAAGAAAGCTCATGTACGTGACTTTGAAGGCAGTGTGGTTGTTGGCGCCGGTCTGAATAACTGTTGATCTACAGGGATTTTCCCTCATAACCATCTCTAGGGTTTACAGAGAATGGTCAAAGAGTGAGAAAATATTCAGTGAGCAGCTTTTCTCTGGGGGAAAATTGTTAATGTCAGAGATCAGAGGTTATTTTCCAGATTGCTTCGAGATGATAGGAAGGCAACAATAATCTAAGGTATGCACAAGAACACGTCTGAATAGACAGCACATTGACCACTGAAGCAGAGAGACTACAGCATGAGAAGACCACACTGGGTTCCACTTCTATCAACTAAGAACAAGAAGCTGAAGCTACAATTTTCTTGGGCTCACCTCGTGAGGTTGGCAAAACATTGTGTGGTCTGATAAGTCTCAATTTCTGTTCCAACATTCACGTGATAGGGTCTGAATTTGGCATAAATGACATGAAAACATGGATGCAGCTTGCCTTTTATCAACAGTTCAGGCTGGTGGTGATATAATCGTGTGGGAGATATTTTCTTGGCACACTTTGGGCCCTTAAGTACCAACTGAGCATAGTCTAAAAGCCACAGCGAACCTGGATATTGTTGGTGACCATGTCTGTCCATTTCTGACCATAGTGTACCCATTTTTGATGGATGCTTCCGGCAGGATAACACGCCATGTCACAAGGCTCAGATGATATCAAGCTGGTTTCTTGAACATGACCATGAGTTCACTTTACTCAAATGGTCTCCACAGTCATCAGATATGAGTCCAATAAAGCAAAGTTTTGAGATCTGGTAGACTGGGACATTCACATTCTGAAAGTCCAGCAAATAAATATGTTGCAACTGTGGATCAATCTTTGAGGAACATTTCCTGCACTTTAGATCGACTCTTCATGGAATAGATTCAATCCGAAACAGTTTTGAAGCCAAAACCAGTTCCAAATCAGTACTAACAAGATGACCCTAATAAATTGTCCAGTGAGTGTATATGCAAATGTTAAATAATGTCAACCTCTATTCATGGCTAAAGATAGAAATGAGATTTGTGTACACGTATCACAAAGATTCGGCTCTGATATAAGAGCACCCTGATGGCTGTATGGACAGCTTTATACATTTGCTGTTGATGCTTCTTTAAGAGTTTTAATTTTGAATCTCGAGAGCCGCACACATCTAGAGTTGTTGGCATCTGGCACCTTGTGGATACATTGTAAATGAAGAGAGTGGTTGCTGTCAAATGGAGTCTGGTTGCTACGTTTTCTCACATTTAATGAGGAGCTGCCAAAATAGACAGCACACCTGTGTTTTAACCCTTACGTGAACTGATCCAGTATTCACAATCTGTGTGTTACAGAATACAAATTGAAAGTTCATCAAAGCATGACACATGACTTATCCTCATTAGTGCCAGAGACAAAAAAAAAATTGTTTAACTTGGCTCGAGCTTTTCTATACTCCCTATTGGTCATTTTAATTTAATTTGCTACTGAGTATGAGGCATTTGCTGAAGCAAGCTATATCTTAAACACATGCCTGCACATAATAATGTCCGGCCCGCTGGGAGAAATTAGTCATCTAATATGCTTGCACTGCCACAAACTAAGATTATCTGATGTAATACAGTTATTCCTGAGCGGTAGTTGTGTAAGAAAGGAACCATCTATTATGCTCAACACAGTGAGGTGTGCATTGAAGGGTTTAAACACAATGAGAGGTTATGAAGCAGAAGTTAGTCATTCCATCTCCATCTTCTTTTCTGCATGTTGCCATGGTTATGTAGCCGGTAAGCCACTTTGTTTCCAGGAAATAAATTGAAGCAGTTTTAAAATAATTTTATAGCAGAGGTGAGAAGAAAAAAAATGAAAAAGCATTTTGTAAATTTGTCTTAAAACTTTAATTCAAAGCTTGCCATTCAAATCTAGCACACTTTCTGACACGTGTCAGGGTTTCTCTAGACCAGAAGTCAAATTATTTCTGAGTACAGTAAAAGCGACGATTTTCTGTTATATTATTTGAGATAAAAGCTTTCATTGTCCTCTGTTTCTGACCAACTAAAATTCTGAAATACTTAAGTGAAATAAAATTGCTGGGTGTTTTTGGCTCTCTTTGGAAAAAGTGGAAAACATTCCTCTGTGCTTGAGGAGCTCTCTTTGTTCACAGCTGTTTTATGTCTTTTTTGTTTCGTGGGTTGTTTGTTTCTTAATAAATGGCATTCATTCAGTTTTCCAACCTCAGATCATTGTGATGCATTTTGAAGTATTAACTGAATGCTTGATTTTAATGTACATCCATTCAGAACAATGCTAGCTTTCTTTTAACCCTGAGCTGGGCGTTACATTCAAGTATGATTGGTCATTTATCTAGAGAGCAGTGTAGTTGATATTCATGATATTCATGATATAGATATTCATGTCATCTTAAACACTACAAGAAATGCAGGAGAAATGTGTCCACCCTAAGGGAAGTATAATCTTAATATAACCACCGTCTAATTCCCAGTAAAAAACGATATACATATAAAGTGTGCACTTGCAAGCCAAGTCTTAAGGCACTGGTGAACAGGATTTAGTGCAGGATAACATGTAAAATGCAGTGTTTGCATTTTGTAGATCTGCATTATTCCAAAACAGACAGACAACAATAAAGAGCATGTTGGCATCACTAAATTAACACATTCAGATCCCTGCTTCAAGCACACACAATCAAATCCTTTCACCGAGTTGTTGTATTGGTTTGATACAGTCTGTAATATTCAGCAGGTCTCATTTCTCAGGTGTATTAATAGTCTGAGGTTTTTTTTGTTTCGTTTTGTTGGATTTTGAGTAAGGTGGTGTTAGGTTTGCTTTATAAGTTTTTCGGTTTGGGTTCCAGCTCTGTAAAATTGTACATTTCTCCGCTATAGTTACTGCTGGTTACTATGTTTCCATAGTAACACAGATATGTGAGGTGCCTTGAGGTCAACTCATTTGTAATACTAATGTAGCCTTCTGTACCATATAGAGGCACATCATGTGTACAGAATACAGAGTTTTATGACTAGACACTGCATCTCTATTTTTTTTGGCTATTTGCTAACTGGACCCATTAATGGATATTAGCTTCTAATGGGTGCTTAAGCTCTACTTGGAGTTTTTTAAAAAAAAAACATTAACTGAGCAAAACCAAAGCAACAGAATCTCAAGTGCAAATACATAACTGGGGATTTCATTTTTCTTCCAGTCTTTGTGTTTAACGTGCTAAACACATCTCAGACCATCTGTGAACTGGACACCAGAGGTAAGGTTTGTATTAACGGCTTGATATTATATTTAACAATAAGGAAATATATTATACTATATTTCCTCAAACAAATACATATTACAAACACAGCTACCAGGACACTCCCCAAACAGAACAGCAGCATCAGTGTTCCACACATCCCACACAGCGTGACTAGCAAAGTAAACAAAACAGGAACAAAGGAAGAAGTCAGATGACATTATTATACCATGAGTGAGATGAATTAAAAAAAAACAAAACAAAAAACAGACTTTCACATAGGAGCAAGGTGATTGTCCGTTTATGTAAAGCACAAAAAAAAGTCTTATTCTGTAGATGAGGCGTCATATCAGAAAGCTCATGTTTCTTTTTGTTTGATCTGGAAGCGTCATTTTTGGGCTAAGGTGTGTCTCAGGGCACCAAAGGCAGTTTTAAAAGATTTATTGAAAGGCAAGCAGTTCTTAATATTGAGTGTGAAACTTGAGACTTTGGTTTAACAGCGGTGACACAACTGGGATCTCTGAGGAGGCGGAGAAGAAGATGGATTAGATGAGGCCAAGGTGGGTATGAATTATGTAGTAAAAGGTGGAGGTCAATTTTAACAGTCTGGCTTGGAGGCGAGTGAGTGACTGAGGCTCAGGAGCGGTCTTCGGGGGACAGGCGAGTTTCCAGAAAGGTGACTGGTGCAGCGATGAAGAGTGGGCAGGCACGTACGTTTCAGGTAAGTCCTCTTTACAATAACAAGATTCAAAGTTGAGTGGCTGTTGGTGAACACATATTTCCTTGGAGCAGAGCGGGTTAGAGTGAAAAGACCTGGGCTGACAACTAGAAGAATGATGGAACAACAAAGTGTAGTTGACAAAAAAACAAGCACATGCAGCTAACAAGCAGATTACCACCATGAAAGACAATCTGGCAGTGATCTGCTGCACCATCCACCCATAAAATACCCAGGGATTGGTGAGGTTGTTCGAAGCAGGTGGGAGAAGGACAGCCTGTGCAGAGAGACTCCACCCAAAGAGCACAGAACTCAACATGAAAAATCAACGAGACTCTTAAAGAAAGGAATACAAAATCTGGGAAGTCTTGAAATCAGACATGAAAAATATACTTTTCTGTTTAAATTTGACTTGACTGGGCAAATGTGGCTTCTTAAAGACAAATATGAAGGTTTTACATCTAAAGAAGCTTAAAAGACACAGAAATGAATGAATTAAAGGAAAATTTAAATGCCCAGATAAACATTTCTTACCCAAAATAGTTATATATCATATTATTTTTATTTGTATTTATAATAATAAAATACCTCAGACATCATCTGTAGTGTATAGAAGAGAATTTTATTGAAAGTCAGTGTGGTAGAATTCATTTACCACATACTACATTCCACTTATGCAAGAGAAAAATGTTCAGTGTTATCTGAAAAAAAATTTTTAATAAATACAAGCCGCTTACTATTGAAACATTTTCCTAAATGTTGAGTCATTTCGGTAAAACATTTGTGAGTAATCCTCTGTCAGCCAGTATGGCACCTTTGGCCACAGACAGCAGCCCTTCTTTCATCATTAACCTTTACCTCACTTTCAAATTACTGTATAATAGAGTAAGGTAATCTTTTGCACTGCTTAGAGGAGACCTTATGCACTGCATTAAGTTCATCGGTTTCTACAGTCTTCTTAAGATAAAAAAGTAATTTCTAATACACATAAAGATAAGACCCTACGGAAACTCTTTCATTTTCTGCTATGTGGCATTTTGAACTTAAGACAGAATCTTTACTTTACTATCTGTGAGTCTAGAGACTATTAGAGATTCGCTCTATGGTGTATTTTGCAGAGGAAACATAGTCATTTCCCAGCTTCACCAGTGCATCGTTATGTGAGTGAAGGCACGACAGCAATAATTTAATAACTTGAGTCGTGGATAGACGTAAACTATGACAAAAAAAAAGATTCAATATTCACTGATGTTCAATATTGGTGAAAGAGCGAGGGGGAGACTCCTTCCTGCAGCTCTTCAGGTTTGAGAACGCTTGGTTGACAATTCTCTAGCCCCTGCAGCCATAACGGTATTCTCAGATCTGCTTCAAAGTGACTCATCAGCCCGCAGGCGCTGTGACGCTCCTCTTCCCAAAGCAGGTCTGCCTGTGCTAACATCTCTTCTGGGGATGGAGCTCTCTCCCGAGCCCCAGAGCATCACAGTTATTTTACTTCAAGGATGTTTTCTTTAAGGGAAGGCAAGGTCACTGCTTGGTGTAGGCACACAATACACTTTGTGCTCACACCATTTTAAGTGATCCCATGAGCCCTTCTGCATGAAAACACAGTGCAGCAAGATGTTTGCAAAGAGAAAAAAAATCCAAACTCAAAACATCAGATGCAAATTTGTAATGGAAATTACCAAAGAAGGGACTCTGTGGTGGGAGAGTGGAGGTGGAGGTAGTTACTCTGGGGTTCATCTTGTTGTTGTATTACACAGTAATGTGGAAGTGTGCATTTAACACCTGACCACATTCAATTGCTTCTTTAAGTTCTCCTCAGTTCTTCAAGACATAAATAAACCCAATAAAAAAAATAACAAAAGAAATAAAATGCAGGGCTTTACAGTCACATATCACAGCAGCGAGGTGACCTGCAGGGGTGAAAGAAGAGGATGGGTAAATGCAAGATCCAAGGTAACGTTGCGGTCTAAAAACAACACTGTGATCAAACACACACACAAACACATGAAAGTTATATAACATGTTTACTTCTGAAGTCAGTACGAGACCTCTCAGACATGTCCGATTTTTAACAATAAGCAGATACCGTCTAATTTGACACCGTTTTTTTATAATCTATTCATTATTTTTCTGACATTTCCTTTTGTGCCACAGACAAGTGGCATTTCTACATAAAAACAATTCATGTGAACTTCAACCTCACCTGCACTTAGAAATTAAGGGCAATAAAGGCCAGTAATTACAGTTTGTACATTACTATTAGTAGGTGGGTACTTGAAACCTGCTGGTGTGGTGGTCCAGGCAGTGGAATAAAAGGCCAAGAAGTCCTTGAGACCAACCTAGAAAACACTGCTTCATGCAAGACCATTTTTTATTCACTGCAGACACAGAAAAAGCAGATACACTACATTATCAGGTACCATATCCAGTCTTACACTCTGCTGCTTTGGTTAAGGTTTGGTTGCAGATGCAGGTTTAAAATTATTCTTAAAGATAAGAGGCGTTCAATGTGATGGTGACCATAGAAACCACCAGTGTAGGGTTTATTTTTACTTAAATATTGATAATTGGTATAGTTCTCATCTTGAAAAAAATCGTCTCTTGGGAACAGAAATGTAAAGTATAAAGGTAAAGAGATTATCATCCATTTCTTCCACTTATCCAATTTAGGGTCACAGGGCCTGCAGCCTATCCCAGATGCCATAGGGCGAGAGACAGAGCACATCCTGAATAGGCTGATAGTCTCTAACACATAGAGACAGACCATTCACACTCACATTCACACCTACAATAAATTTAGAATCACCAATTAACCTTACCCCCATGTATGTTTTAGGAAAGTGGGTAAGCTTTTTGGAGCAGACTATCCTTGAGACCTCTGGAGGTGCATAACCAAAGACATCAAACTGAAGTCAGCTAGAGCTTCCGTTCAGGCCTACAAAATAGTGAGAACCTACCAAATAGAGAGACCATATTAAAAAAAACCATCTGAGTTAGGTTTATGGTTAGGTTAACATTCACATCTTTCCATGCAGTGTTTGGCACACCCAACTGGAAAGGCTTATATAAGAAAAAACAGAAAGTGCATAAGACTTCATTTTGAGAAAGTAACATCTAGTTCTGAAAATGTGTGTGTGGTTAAAACATGTCAAAGTTACAAACCGATGTTCTCCCTTTCTTATCTGTTCACATCCAGCACAAAATAGCAGGCAACAACCGATGCCATGCATCCAGTATGATACTTTATGATGCAATAGCCCGGTTCATGAGGAAAAGATCAGTCTCAGCAACTCCAACAATCTTGCCTATGTATTTTATTCAGCTCTGTATTTTGGGCGGTGGGTAAGTGAGTTTTTGACATTTACTGTAAACAAACAGAGAGAAAAGCAAAAATGAACCTCCTCAGCTGAGGCCAGAAAAAGGAGTGCAATCATCACTGATGCCTCTGAGTTGTTTTAATTATGACACAGTGCACAGAAAAAGAGGGAACGGAGGAAAACAAGGGGGGGGAAATGAAAATCAATAATGTGGCAAGGTGACGTATGCATCGATCCAGTGTGATGACTTCTACTAATGAAAAATAATAGTTAATAACAGACTTGTTTGTGGAAAACAGAACACTCCTCTTAACAGGATATTAGAGTGACAGAAATGGATAAAGGGCCTTTAAAAAGTGCTTATCTTGAACTCATTCAGCTGTCTTTCTCTGCATAGTCCAGGCTATTCCCCCCCAGCTTCAGAGCCAGAAATCCAAAGAGCAATTTACAACACTGTTGGCAGCGATTTGTCTGCAAGTGCTTATGTTCGATACACATTCCCTTGGCTTGATTCTTTTCCACTGCCGATGTCATTTGTGTTGGATTGATAGATAAGATGTGTCTCAGCTGAAAACCGCTGAAAAGGCCTTGATGATCCTCTCCATATGTTCGGCTACATGAGTTCAAGTGTTATGCAGTCACTTGGGTGATGAAAGACCCCATCACTGATGAATCTTGTCAATGCCTCATTAAAAACGGTGGTGAATTCAGCACAGATGATTCGCTGATGAGGTCAAGATGGAATATGGAAAATGCATGTTAAATACATTAATGTTGCACTATAATGGCACAGAAAAAAATGGGGGGGGGGGGGGGGGTATGTAAATCAGTCATTTCGAATATGTGATAACTTCAGGCTAAGATGCAAATAAGCATATTATTCATTTGTACTTTATATCAGCTTACCGGAGTTCACTGTCAAACAATCTCATAACAGTGTGTTCTATTTTTTTCTTGATGCAACTTTTATGACTGATTTCAGGGTGACTATAGAAGCTGCAAGAAAATTGTGCCAAAGTCTGTTTGCTTGAATAATGAACATGACCTGATAAGGTTGAAAAAGATTCTATTCTCACTTTAATTTATGAAGCTTCACCCTGGAGGTATGAAAGTATATTATTTCTCATATGATTTACTGAAAACCGCTCTCATTATGCGACAGTGAATAATTGTGGCATGTACCGTATGTTTGTTAAAGAGCTGAAACAACACTTTCTTATATACTGTAGCTGGCACTGCTAGGCTGCAACGTAAACACGGATTACTTGGCAGTTGGTTTGGCAACTTAAAGATGTTCAATCTGCTCATTTGTGTCTCTAATCACCCTCCGGTTACACATGATGCCTTTAACGATGCCCTCCTGCCACATAACTCCACTAAACAACATGCTGGGGATTGGCTCGCTGCTGTGTCTCGCAGAAGGAGGGAAAACTCTGTCACCGCTGTGTACCAGCCCAAATCCCATACCTTCCTTTTAACCTGTCATAACAGATTGTTTGGCCACTCTTGGGGACGAGGAACTCGAGGTCCCATTTTAACTATCCAGTATTTACACTCATCATTCATTTGAAAGCATGCTCTCTTTTTTTCCCCACAGAAAAAGTCCAGCATTGAGTTTTATTGTTAGTTGTTTTTTTAGTTCTCTTTTTGCTCCCTTCCCACTCCTGTGGGGAAAATAGAGTATTGCTCTTTAGCTGCTATGTTTTGCCATGTTCACTAGCTAGTCAATGGCTCTGACTGTCTCGAAATTGTTTTTTAAGAAGAAGAAAACGGCTCCCTGCTGTTACAGCAGTATGTGAGTGGGAAGCTTGGACCAAAACAAAGGCTAGCTAGATAGACAATGAGATGAAAACAATAAAGCTCTATAGATCCATTGACATGTCTTATGTTCTTTTCTTTTTACACATCGCTCTTATGAGGGGGAAAAAATCGATTTAAGCGGCTTTAAAGTAATATAATGCAAGCCACCAGTGGATGCTTGTTTTGCAACACAAGCCACCAGAAAGGTCCACGTCAAGGGTGAATGGGCATTGTTAGCTGCGGAGACAACCAGTGACCTGATGGCCAAACACTCCAGACACAATGCACATACACTTCACTTTACTTTAGCTGGTGCCTATTTATTTCTCGGGTACTTTCTTTAGCACTGTCTGAATGTTTTTATTCAGACAGAAAAGTTCAGTAAAGGTGTACTGCTGATGTGTCTTTTAAAAGGAGGAAAGACATTAAAGTAAAAATGGCATCTTTGCAAGATGCTTGGTTTTTGTTTTTATAATCGGACTCAACAACGTTTCCCGATGTACCTTTAAATCGCACAGTGACCTGTGTGGATCACCTCCATCTTTGCATCACGCTTGGCATCGGCAACCTGCAGTCCAAGTAGTGTTTGTTGCTTTTCCAGATAGACAAGGTGGACATACTCACGAGTGCATTCATTCTCAGGCGCAGGGCTTATTGAATTTCAGCAGTAGAGGGCACAATGGCACTTTCGCACTAGCCCACAGATTGATGCCTTTAATTAAATTACAGTAAATACGTTGCCTTTCGTGAGGACTGTCCACACCTTCAACATGCATTATGTCCGACCACATGATGTGCTTTCCAGATAACAGGCCTTGAGGGCAATTACATTCTGACTTTAAATCATTACTTTTACTGATGATTATGACTTTAAATGCATTCTACATCTAATTCATGATTCTAAGCATTAAGGCCGTGCGCAAATCATAGTTTTTGATATTCAAATCAAATAAAAACTGATTATTCTATTTTAAGACTATAGTGATGCAAGTCTTTGAAATATACTGCTTCTAATTCATCAAAGGCCAACATGAAAGTATTTGGGTGTTTTTTATGTCTTTCTTTTAAAATATTCAGAAACAATCAGAAATTGAAGGCATTTTTTCTCAGAGAGGGGTCACAAATTTCTCGACCTGCTAACGATGAATGTGCACTTTTTTTGTTATTGAATTTCCAAACCTGGCTGCCCAAGCATCGGCAATCCAGAACGTATCGCGAATGTTCAAAGGATCGTGTGATCACGTTTTCGTTTTCTCCGTCACTAAAAGATCCGTAACTCAGAGGATGTTTGATCGGTTGCCTTCTACTGTAAGATACTAAAAAATTCATTTTAAAGTGATGATGATTCCTGTTACAATTTCTAAATTACTGTTTATAAAAAATCACAAAATGAATACTCATTTTTACATTTCAAGGTTTCACTGTTTCATTTAAACCAAAATAAATCCCCTTTTCTGGTGAATGTGTTTAAACAGCAGTGGGTGAATTTCAATCAAGGCTAGAAAGAATCAATCCAGCACAGACGAGTTGGTCTTTTTCTCCCTTTTTCTTCATTTTGCCGTGAGAACCTTCACGTTCCCTGTGGACCATGCCTGTCTAAATGTAGACCCTCTCACTTGATTAAATGTGTCGGGTAGTACTTGGCCTTCACATCACTGCAGTGCTGCCAGCTGCCTGGGGGCTTCCAGTGGGTGTAGTTTCCTGACAGCCTCTGGATTTGATCTCTGATCTCTGTTTTTTACAGACATGAGCAAAACATTAACAGTTATACCTTGTGATTAAAGCTACCTAACACTGTTTTATTCAGTAGACATGATCTGATTGTTATTCAGAGTGTGGATGGGTGTTCCTGCTGGAGAATCAGGGTGGGGTTTTCTAACACCTGCTGACTTTGTCTTTCTTCTGTTTGATGCTGGACAGATAGGATGCAGTGAATTTTTGGGAGTCTTTTGTTAAAACTCGCTTTCTGCCTATTATTATGCTGTGAAAATGGGTCATGATTATTAGTGAACTCATTACACAAGCAAAGGCTTTCATATAGAAGTCATGTGATTAGCGTGACAATTGCACAGGGGGAGAAAGACTAAAAAGCTTGGCGCCACACGTAGTTAAAAGTCCAAAATCTGAGTCAGGCTAAAGGTCATCCACCAGAGATCACTACACAAAGGAAACGAAATTGGTAGGAGGCACACAGCAAAAATCTAAAAACAGGAAACTAATGAGGAAATGCAATAAGAATCTAAACAAGACAGAAAGTAAGGAGCACTAGGCATGACTGGAAATCTTAAATGCTGTGAGTACAAAGCCAGTCTAGCAAAAGGGAGAAAGTATTGAGTGAGCGATAAGCTGATTGAGCACGAGTTTGGCCAAAAACTGGTGGGAAGCAAAGAAAATGGCAGAGGTAGAACTAACTAAAGTGCAAGATAAAGAATGATTTCAAAACAGAGTCTATCCCAGTGCGGTATGGAGCGTTAAGACTTACATTATTCCAGTTTTGCCTTTATATATTGCAGAGGGCTGCACTGTTGTGCATCATTTAGCATTGTCGCATGTTCTCCCCTGTGCCTGTGAGGGTTTTCTCCATGGTTTCTTGCCATAGTTGTGGATGATTGTTTGTTTTTCTGTGACAGACTACTGATCTGTTCAGGTTCTACCCCACCTCAGCTGTGATGGGCTCTATGCCTGCTGCAGCACCAGTTCATTAACAAGTGGAGGAATTTATATATACTATATACTATCATGTAGCGATGCTGGATATTATTTCACAGGATTCCTTCCTGATTTATGGCCACTTTCTGGTTGGTTTATCATGTAAGTAATTGTGTTTTTTTGTGGAGTTTTTTTTCATGTATTCTCTTCGCTGAACTATATTTAAACCTCACTTGGTTTATATAATAGCCAAACTGTGGGTTACACTGATGATGGCTTATTGCTGAAACACTTTTTTTTTTTTTTTTTACCCACAAAAAAGGAAGACAATTTATCAGTGAGCACCGGCATCCTTTCTCTTTTCATATGTTGCACATTCCCCAATCAATCTCTTTAATCAAACCCCACAGCAAATCTGGGGCAGAGTTGCACTGCAGTGCAAAAAAACACAAGTACTACAATGGGAATTATACTCATATCGGTGACATATTAGGTCCAATCTGCCTTTCAGTGTTAGTGAAGGAAGTAGTGTGTACCACAGTACCAGGCAGATTTTAAGGACACCATGAACTGTTACCATTTCTTCCTAATCGTAATCATGTTGTCGTTGCCAAGCACATATCTTGGAGAATGAGAGATTTTTATTTATTTATTTATTTTATTTTTTGAAGAAAGGGACTCTTGACATAAAAAACAGAAAGATTGCCACAGAACATAATCCAGAGTTTGGCAGAAATCATCAAATTCTGTATTTCTTGTCTGGTGATAGGGCTGGGAAAAACTGTAAATACATCAGCACACAGTGAAACAGTAGGTGGTCTACTAAATAGGAGAGTAACGGGGCTAGTGGCTCATTTTTTCACTCTGGGAGGCTTTTTACAGCTCATTCCAACCACTGATTATATAAAAAAAAAACATACATTTTGTACTTATCCTGCAAAATTGTGAGCACATATGAAATGTTACAAAAATCCGACATTATACACTAAATCTAAGGCCTGATAATGCTGTGAGAATGAGGTCAGGGTATTATCCAGTGTCTAACATGTGGCAACAAGAGCTAGTTCACTTCAGACATGCTCTCTCACTACAGGAAAACTTTAGGTTTAGGAGTGGTTGCTACATGTTTAGAACAAATGGACTACTGTGGGTTTAACATACTATAGCACAACCTTTGCATTAGGCAGCTGTCAGGTTACAGTCCATTCAATGTCCCGCTTGCATCCTCAAGAGCACCTCTGATGGTTCGGGGCTGAAAAGGCCTCTCTCATTCTTCCACGACACCCGAGGTCAAACATGAACCAGACTGCCAGACTGTGAGGGAAAGCAAACTTTTTGGGTAAAGATTTTATAGCTCACCTTTAGGTTCTTTTTAAAAGTAAATATGGTTTCTTTACTACTAGGCAGCACGGTGGCACGGTGGTTAGCACTGTTGCCGCACAGCAAGAAGGTCCTGAGTTCAATTCCACCATCAGGCCGGGTCTTTCTGTGTGGAGTTTGCATGTTCTCCCCGTGTTTGCGTGGGTTCCCTCCGGGTACTCCGGCTTCCTCCCACCGTCCAAAGACATGCAGCTTGTGGGGATAGGTTAATTGGATAATCCAAATTGTCACTAGGTGTGAATGTGAGTGCGAATGGTTGTCTGTCCCTGTGTATTAGCCCTGCGACAGACTGGCGACCTGTCCAGGGTGTACCCTGCCTCTCGCCCCATGACAGCTGGGATAGGCTCCAGCGCCCCCCGCGACCCTGAAAAGGATAAGCGGAAGCGAATGGATGGATGGATACTACTTCTCCAACACTCTCCCCTGACTTTACCTCTTTTTATTAACAGATGCACGTCACGTTTCTTCCTGTAGGCAGCAAAGATGTTGACGGCCGTGTTCAGTTTCTCAGGAGTAAGCCTCCCAAGGACTGGATGTCTTTTATTGAACCACAAGAGTATTGTTTGCGATTATTAAATGCACTCATTTCTTCAGATGAAACAAAGGCTGATTAGTGTATGCTCATATCTGTGGTCACTGTCCCCAGGTGGAATCAGTTGACGGGAACTGTCACGGGCTGATTTAATTTCCATAGCCTCGTTCGCAGGGACTCGGGGAAAAGCGCGCACCTAACGCTCTTTCTTCATTACACTCCCAGTGCACATTCCCTTCATTTCTACAGACAATCCATCTGCTGCTCTAAACCCTGTTTTGTCAAGAGTTGTTAGCCGCTTGGCCCCAGGGATGGGCACCGCAGGCGATTATTAATCTTGTTTGTTTCGTGTTTCTCTTTCTCTGTGCAATAGCGGGACTGAATGCCCGGTGGACTTTCTCTTCCACAGACATAATCAATGATGTAAGTAAGTGCAGATTATCATTGAGACTTGTGAAATAGGGCCGCCTCTGAGGTCTACAAGTGTCACCTTGTGAATGATTAGATATTTGTACAGAAGCCACTTTTCCTTCCTTGTAGCTTTAAAATTCTACTGAATTCAGTAAAAATATATGGCCGTAGAAAAACAGAGACATCTTAAAATATATCCTGGCAGGCGTATAAACCTTTGTGCCATCTCAGTAGAATTCCATTTTTTATTTGCTGTCATGTAAATAACAAAAAAATTAAGTTGCATTGTTTTATCTGTCATTCTTGAGTTTCCTGGATGTAACACTTGGGGAATATTCCTGCAAATGAAATTTATAGCTATTAATTAAACACCCTCAGCAAGTGTGATATCCTGCAAAGGTATACTGTCTGCTTGTTAATGCTCCAAACCCAACAGTGGGAAGAGTTGACATAATCAGATCCCTGATAATCACGATCTTGTCAGAGAAGGACGAGGCCAGAAGAGAAGGACACTGCTGATTCTGGCTCGGGCAGCTTTAAGCTATCCAGCGGCACTGAAGTTTTCTAAGCACTCGTAATCGATACGTTTACACCCATGTTTCTCATGTAAGTGAGATGTGATCCAGAATCAATCCCACTTTGGTGACTCCGATGCCATGCTGACCTCATCTTTTTTCCATCACATTAGCATTGAACAAATGAGGCGTATCCCCCTGTGTTCCTCTGTGCTCCCACAGACACCCCAGGAATCGAACTGGAAAGAAGAAATATAAAAAATGCACGGCAGATGCCTTTGCTGCCCTTCGATTCTTTCCGTCCTCAACTCAAAAATCTGTAGCCGCTGTAATATTTAATTCCTGCAGAAGGCATAATAATGTTCCACTTTAACAATTACGTTTGAATAAAGGCAAGTCACGACTCTCTTTTTTGTACTGAAGCCAGTTGGGGGAACAATAAACCACAATTTTGAAATTCAAATTCAAAGGCCCTGCAGATTGAAGTTTCTTGATTGAATTTATGATAATTTGGTTATGCTTCATTTATCAATGAAAATATGATAAATATTTGAAACAACTCTTGATATCACACAGTCCTGCTCAACACTGCCAGGGACAGCCTCCAAGGTGACCTTAATGTTAATTAACACCTCTACTTTTTAAAAGAAATTGATTATTTTAACCATCGTTTAAAAAGAAAAGAAAAAGCAGGCTTTATTACAGGGTTGTTCTATTGGATTGCATCAGTTTACCTCATCAACTGAGTGAAAGCTTACCTTAGTTTACCCTAACAAATGAAAACAGATTCCCACACAGTGTCTCTTGATCACTGATTTTTCATCTTTAGTAGGGAAGCAACCGTGATTTGATAATGTTATACCATTTTTGTCATAATGAGTCGATTTATCTCATAATCTTGTGGAAAAGAAGCAGCTTTCGGAAGATAAGGAGCTAATTTATCAGAATAAAACAGGTTCATTTTCTTTAGATCACGGGATAATATAGAGCTCCATAAAGATAACCTAATACCCTTGTATGCTTACTAAAGAAGTTAATGATCCCCATCTCTGAGGTGTGATTGCCTAAGAAGTAACTGATGATGTGTTGATCAATAATGAATGCTCCTTGATCTGACACTTGCTGCTTAAATTAGCTATATATACACCACACATGCCCTGCTGTTGACAAGGAATCACGTGTGCCTGCTGCCATGTGATATGGGAACTATAGCACTTAGTCTGTGGGAACTTTTTATTTTAGTCGGAAAGGAACTATACATCTGCATCTCTAAAGCACTTTGCTAGCCTTTATTCATTATTATTTCTATTAATAAAAATATGAGTAAAGAGAATAATAAACAGATAATGAAGGTGTTGAGAGTGACTATTTTTATGTAAGAATAGAACTCTTTGCAGCTGGTAGAGACCTGTTTGTTTTCTCCAGTTTATGCATTATACCATTTTTTTTTCTTTTCTGTCTTACATTGGTAAGAAGAAAAAGCTTGGTAAGAATAGCATACATGCTGGTATCTTCATTAAAGTGAAGTAGTGATGAATCACCCATATGCATGAATCATAAATCTGTAATAGCCTAATTTCAAGTAGGATCTATGATGCTTAAGATACGGGGAAAAAAATAGAAATGCAATGGGAGAAAAAAAAAAACCCACACATTTTAGAGACCCTCCAAAATTTTACAAATCATGTTTTCAGGGCAGCTCATTAGGCACAGTCAGGCGCCCCCTGGCTTCCCTGCAGTTTGCACCCTGCTGATATTCTGATCTATGATAAACATAGAGACAATAGATAGATAATGGTGAAGTAGAAAAAAAACTATATTTAGCTGCACATTAGCCTAGCTCTAATATAGTGAACTCTCAATGTGTAATTTTACCATAACAAAAGATTGTAGCGAGAATTGTGATACTCACCCGTTGCTTGGCTGTAATAGGCTAACTTGCTCTCCATTTACCAGCTGCTGGAGTGACACTTAAAAGCTCAAAGCTGCCATTAAATCACAATCAATATTTAACCCCACCAAACCAAATTCCAAGAAAATTCAACATTCAACATGAACATCCACCCAAACTCAACATAAAACCATGGCTCTAATATGCAAATATAATATGACGCTTCTATAGTTAGCACAACATAATTCATCCTTTTCCGGAACTGATGACACTTTGTAAAGCACAGGAAAAGATTGTAATCTGCTTTGATATTACCGTGACTTAGGAGATGAATTGTTTATTTGCCTTTAATCAAAATGCTTCGTTTATTAACCTTAACCAAAGTGCTTTTATTACCTTAATGAAGGCTAATCACAGACGGGAGTTTGAATGCAGACTCCGGTCTCTGGTGTGAGATTTGGATGCTTCGTGCAAACACCATTCATCCCAATCACCGCCGCTCCGTCGTGAAAGGAGTTCATAAACGTGGAGCTTTGTCTCTGAACATGATGATATCATGCAATGGGTATAAATAGCACCCCGCTTCACCACATTGTCATTTCTGCACATTTCGACCTTTCTGCGTGTCATTTATAGCTTTTAAAATAACTACACAGGTAATCCTCCAAAACCTTTAAGGGAAACAGTTACCTGATGATAATGATAGGAAGCATTTTCAGGTCAGGGTTAGGCTGTCCTTCGGCTCTGATTAGTGAATGAAGTCAGTGTGAAATTAAATGAAAAAGGCGTTAAAAGAAAACACACTTTAATAACATGTGAAATCATGGTGTTATTCTTATACCATTTCATGCCATCAGGCTGCTCTGAGCATAATCCAACCAGAGATAATGCTGCACTTAAATGTAATTTAAAAAACAATTTAGCAGTATATAAATGCAATCTGTAGGAGACGTGGTTGCCGAAATGTGGAATTTAATAAGTGGTTATGACTGTCGCTGTCCTAGGTCTGGGTTATGCTTCAAATCTTGAAGCACAATTACCCGTTAATGTCTAATATAGAGACTGTTTCTGAGTAAGTTCACAAATCATTTTTTAGATCGCTTGTTTAAAAAAGTGAGATTCCTCAAATAAATATTCCTACGACGCTTTCATTTATTTGCAGTCACACAAAGTCACTCGTGAACCCCCTGTAGAATATTTAAGGATACCTCATTAAAACTGGTTTGTTCGTGACCCTGGTGTGATTGTTCACAGAATGCTTTCCATCTACATGCATAAAAAATGATTAAAAAGAGGATTTGCACAAAAGACTGACATCTCCCAAAGCACTCAGCTAAACTGTGTCCAGATGAAAAAAGGAGATATAATTGAAATTTTCAATGTAATTTGATTTCTTTGGCATCTCCATTGACTCGTGCTGTGAATGGTGAGGCAATTTAGTCACTTAGAAATTATTTCTATGAAGCACCACTTATTCTAAATCATATGCAAGCATACCTCCTCCTCAGAGCTGAGATTGAACTCCAAGTATGATTGTGTTTTTTGTTTCCATGCAAAAAATAAAGACTTGCAAAGAAATACCCCGAACAAAGAAGAAACTGAAGGGTTTTATGTAACTGCAAATCATCATTGCCATCTTTTTTCTTACATTTAATGTTTTTGTTTATGCGTTTTTTGGACCTCACTTGGTGCGTAGCCTATTATTATCCCCAAGATATTATCCGAGATGTAGATTTTTTTTGCATCAAAGACATTGCTTTGGGAATGTTTCTGATTTTTTGTCATGCAGAGACTCTGTTCCGAGGTGCAAAGTGTCTTGATGCACACAGCATGTGATGAGCCACATCTGTAGACCATGTACCTGTGTATATAACCTGAGGCGCAGTTTTAATGAGCATTTACAAAACAAAGAAAACATTGCATATCAAATGGGTTGGTAATGTCCCTACAGAAATGAATTAATTTAAAAAGTATTTGACAATGAAAGATAAAAATCGGCAGTAAGTAAAAATTACTCAAATTGTAATTATACAATAATCAGTATTCAGGGTAAAAAAAAAACAAATTAACCATAGGCATTTTACTGCATGTAGAAATCCTGTTGCCATGGGGCTTTTTTCCTATGATAGGACATCTTTCGAAACCAAGAAAAAAAAAGAAAGGAACACTGAAATACAGCATTGTACAAAAGTGTTAAGCCATTCTTCAATTCTTTATATACTGCCATAAAAATTGTAAATAGATGCAGCAATGTATTGAAACATACAAACACAAAAGCAAATACCGTATACAGCAAGCTATGGTCTCTACCTTGAAAGTCAATATTTGGTATGACCACCTTTATTCTTGATAGAGCTGGCACCATGTTTTACAGATGACTGCAGACACTCACTGTTGCACCTCTCTCCTGACCTCCTTCGTACATATTGATGACAACTTGAACCAAGGATTTCAAATTTGGAATCATCCTTCCATAAGATGTATTGCATTTGATTTTCAGTGCAGTTTTCGTGTAATTTGCCATATCTTTTCTCATGGTTTCATTTTCTTAAGAATGGCTTCTTGACATCCACCCTTCCACTGAAACCATTTCTGATGAGGCTTCAGTGAACAGGAGATGGATTCCACAGTAGATTCATCTTTCAGGTTGTATTTCAGGGGTTTTTTCCCTGTTAAGGACTCTCAGATACTGGTCATCTGTAGATCATTTTTGAGGCCTTACACTTGCCCTCCTTTAGTCCAGTTCTCTCAAATTACTTAAGATTTTGAGAGAACTGGACACACCGCACACCACGTTTTCCGCTAATAGTTCTTTGGGAATCATCTTGTCAGTGCAAAAATACAAGTTATGCCTGTCAAACTGTGTTATCTTTGGCATTTTTCATAAATTCAACTAAAGAAATGGTAATAAATTATGTGTTTTTGTGACAGGCTGTTAGTAACAAAGTGCCTAAAGACACAATTTAAAATTGTTTCTCTGCCAAGTTGTCTGTTACATGTCGATTCAACACTGCCTCATCCCTTGAATGACTTTTAGCCCTGTTTTTTCCCCCTTTTTTTAATCATAGGTCAATGTTAAGTTGCCAAACAGATAAAAAAAAAAAAAAACATTTAATCTGAGCATGGCCGGGTGAAAGAACTGGACTGAAAGAACTCTTCAAGACCACTTAAAAAAAAAAGTCTGGCTCTACAGTACACGAGCTTTTGCTTTAATTGCTTAAACCCTCCAAACACTTTGAGAGCACACACAAATCAATGTGAGGAAAAGCAGTGGTACCTGTTACTGAGGTGTCAAAATCTCACCAAATGAATTTTTTTTTACAATGACGGCTTATTTAGCGTAATTATCCACCTGAAAAGTACAATTAGGCTATTATCACAAAAAATCTGACCAAGTGCTTTATTATCACTAAGGATAAAATAAATTTAAAGGTTCCGTCTTGTAAACTCGTGTAGCTTATATTGTGTATGCTGCTGTTTCTGAATGCATTTAGCAGCTGTGATGATTTCTTTTCTTGGGGGGCAAATACGATACATTTCGTAGTTTTTTGTTTGTTTGTTCATGTCTTTGGTTGGTTTTTTTTGCTTTGTTTTTAATTATGAAGTAAGATTCTTTTCTTCGGGTGTCAGGGGGCTTCATTTGTTGTGGAGCAAGGCACTGATAGGTCAACAGGTCCAATTATGAGGCCCACTGTCAGCGCTGTTTTGTAAGGCAGTGCAATTCCAGCCTCAGTAGATGTGATTAGAAATGCTTTCTGTGGGAACTGTTTATGCTGTAGCTTGTTTAAGTTGTTGTGCCAGTGGGTCAGTGGGTCAGCCTGTTGATTCCCAAACCAAAGCTGTGCTGCATTTTTTGAGTTGTTATACCAGTAGGTTTGTCTGGCAGTAGCACTTACACAGCAGTAGGGTTTGGTGTTCAAACTTTTAGTAATGACATATGTAGGTTTTTTGTTTATTACCTTATGTAATTAATTTTTTAATTTTTTTTAAGGTCAGAACATTTAATTAGGGTCAGGTGTTGTTGGGCGGAAGGACCAAACAGTTTGTGACTGCTGTGCTGTTGTGATTAATGTTGGATGATGTTGGATAATTAAGATGAACTATGAAACAGCAAATGCAATCAGTGGTGAGCAATAAATGTTTAAAGTGACAAGATAAGGAATGCTGCAGTTATTGGACTTTCTCAATACCACAAGTTTTCATTCATAACAGTGGCATCACTGCGTCAACCCCGCCCATCGAATACCTCAGTGGCTTCAAGCCTAGGCTTAACCTCTATAACAATATAACAATATAACAATATATATATATATATATATATATATATATATATATATATATATATATATATATATATATATATATATATATGTGTGTGTGTGTGTGTGTGTGTGTGTGTGTGTATGTATGTGTGTGTTGTTGATCTGTAGAAATGTATTTAATTATACAGATCATTATACAGGGATCCACATAGAAAGAGCTTTCCCCCATTTTTCTAGTCTTTGTGCTAATCTAAACTGTCTTCTCAGCTCTCTCAGAGAGAAACTTGTTTATATATGACTCATTCACAAAGTAACATACTAAATTTATATATTTCATAATATCATCTAAATGAAATTCACATGGACTGGCTTTTGTATAGCAATAAATGGTAAATGGCCTGTATTTGTATAGCGCTTTACTAGTCCCTAAGGACCCCAAAGCGCTTTACACATTCAGTCATCCACCCATTCACACACTGGTGATGGTAAGCTACATTGTAGCCACAGCCGCCCTGGGGCGCACTGACGGAAGCGAGGCTGACGGACACTGGCGCCACCGGGCCCTCTGACCACCACCAGTAGGCAGTGGGTGAAGCGTCTTGCCTAAGGACACAACGACCGAGACTGTCCAAGCCGGGGCTCGAACCGGCAACCTTCCGATTACAAGACAAACTGCCAACTCTTGAGCCACGATCGCCCCAATACTGTCAGACTAACTTAGCTTCTTTGATTGGAAAGCAGAGGGAAGCTTCTAACAAACTCCAGCTCAGAATTTAATATGTTAACTCCTATATATAAGTTGTTTGATTTATTAACACAAACCTAAATCAGTGTTTGGCTGGACAGCAGATTGTTAAAACGTGGACAGAGCTGGACTCTGTCTTATTGTGAAGTGTATATATATAGATGACTAACATGGGAAGGGGACGCCGCTTTGACAGTCAAGAAAATAGTCACAAATGACTATCAAAGTAAAACAGTAAATGAAAAGCATCATAACTAAAACACAAGTATGAAAGTAACTAGTCATTTGAAAAAAATATTCATAACCAGGCGCTATGCAAAAGATAATCTATAGAGTAAAATCCTAAAACACTGATCCTCAGACCCAGTGGTCATGACAGGCTTACGTTTCCCCTGTGTTCCTGAGTTTGAGTTCTTTTGGCAAGTATAAAGTATCAATCCTGCACCATCTCTCTGTGATGTGCTGGACAGTCACAGGTGCATGCTCAGTAAAAGACCAAAGCCATCACACTTTACAACTCCTCCCTATGACCCCTGAGGGGTAGACTGTGAAGGAATTTCAACACAGCCAGGATTTCTTTGTCTTAGCTGCCTTGACAAAAGTGCTTCAGGCTCCGTGTGCATTCACACAAAAAGGGGCGTTTCATGCGTCATATGACTCTTCTTCCACACAAAGTGACCCCTGCGAACGCCGCCTACTCCAGTCAGAGACGTTATCAGATGATGATGATGATAAAATGGCAATTAAAAATTTATAAAGGACATAAAAACATGACAGTAAAATGCATCGTGGTGAAAATAAGACGAGCGATTAATGCTGCGGAAAATCATTAATATTGGGATTTAGTGCACAGACCGGTAAATAAAGGTTTTTAATTCAAGTTGATTATTTTAACGCTGCTGTTTATATCAAACTGCACGTTAAAGCTCTGAAACTTTAAAGCTTACTGTCCCGTGGTCTAATAAAGGAAACACGGAATTCACTTTAATTTGTCACCAGATCAAAGTAAGATTAATTTTTTTTAATTGAATAGGTATTCTTGGTGATAAATAGCCTGATCAATTTTCTAATTTATGCTCTAGTAGCTGCAGTTCCAGCAGTGTGAAGCAAAAGTAGAACAGATTAAAACTATAAGAACATTTATATTTTATCTGCTTCAGCTGTTGAATACATGCAAATTTCAGCAGCAATACAAACCACAGCTTTGTGCATTTTTACAGCTGGGCTTCGTTCTGTAATTTTTACACCTTAACAAGTTACATGTATAAAACATATTCTTACAGCACATGATCCATAATGCACTTAAAAGATGCTGTAAATAGTGAGTTTCGGTTTCGTCCATCTGGATGATGGAAGCGCAGAATAGTGTGTTTAAAAACAGCCTTTTTCCAGCAACCATCATTCAGATGAACAAATCATAGCTCTGCGATCCTGCATGAGGCCGGGTAAATTCTCTATTATTATTATTTATTTATTTAGTTATTCAGTATTTTGTGTTATGCTCATCTGTTGTCTGTGTTTGTATTAAAAAATGTACAAGTGAGGATGGATGACTCACCAGTGCAGATCAAATCTATCTACGGGTTCAAATAAAAGCTGTATTATTCAAGTAAAGGAACCTGGGCCTGAACCTGAACCTAAATTAGTGAAAAGGTGACGCTTCCAGTCGATTTTATACTGAAACTTTGAGCCTGCTCCTGTCCAGGTTATGTGCTTAGCATAAGTTACCAGCATAACAGAGCCAGGGAAAAAAGAGTGGTGTCTTGTGACACCGAAAATTCGGATTTTAAGATCTTAAAATCGTAATAATTCATTAGTCTCGCTTCATAATATATAGCATAATATATATGTCATCTTGTATGTATTATTTAACTTTGGAATATTTCTTCTTGGGATTAATGAAATATTCAGATTCGGATAATGCTAACGTTTTTTTTATATCAGTCATACAATATCCCATATATTTTACATTTATTTTATGTTCTTAGTAATATATTTTTATATGGTATATATTTCATGAATCAGTTGTGGGTTTTATTTTTAGGTAAACAGACCCATTTGATTGCTGTTTTCTGCCTCTTGAATGTGAGGTGAGGTTTAAAAGGGTTTTTCTTTGTCATATTAAGTCAAATACCTTGAGTTTTCTTTTCTTTTCTTTTCTTTTTTTTTTTGCAGTATTTGTCTGATAAGAACCAAGAAACTGAATATGTTACAACTGAGTCACACTGAAAAAAAATAAATGTATGTCCATTCTTTTTTTATCTGCGTTGATTTAGGTGAGCTGTCATCTAGAGACAGAACAACAGAAGGTGGGCCGTTTTTTCTAAGATTTTCTGGCTTTAAAAAAAATTGGAAATAAGTTAATAAATAATTCCTGCCTCAGTCAGTCAAATGAAAAGTCAAACCTTAATCCTCAAATGCACACGTGTAAACAGATAATCCAGTTTCATACGACACATAAGCTGCACAATTTCTTGCTTGCGGTTTAGATCGCCCATTTCACTGTCCGTGCATTCATTATACATGCAATAAGATATGTGATTACCATTTTGAATATCAGCACTCCCCCCACCCACCCAAACCCCCTTTAACCATCCACCCACAAGCCAATACGCACACGTGCACGCACGCAGACACACTGACGGTGAAGGTCGGTTTTAAAAGACAGGTTTGCTGTTTTCATTTTTAAGAGCATAAAAATCCGGCAGTATCTGTGTTTAACCACAAGATCATCTCTGACTCAGCATGAGAAGCAGCACCTGTATGGGGTTAAATGCCACTCTAATGGGCAGAAAGACAGCATGGATTTCCATCTTAGTACTGAAAATGAATGCTAATGGTTCTGCTTATTGCGGTGGAGCTGAAAACAGTAGCACCTAATCCCTGACATGATGGAGTGTTCTTTATTTATTTATTTCACTGAGCTCAGTGGACTCCAAAAACCATCTGTCAACTTACCTGTCAGCATCTGTTACTTTGACTGTTCAGCCTTTATTTTCATGGCATTATGTCCAGAAAACTAACGAGAACGAGAGATTTTAAAGAAGACTTCTCGCAATGATTTGACAGAAAGATTAAAAGAAACAGACTGGATTGCATTCTTTTAAATGTGTCATTTCTTGAGTATTTTTTCTGTCTTTACCCCCATTGTATTCTTACATCAAAGGATTTTTGTGTCTCAGAGAGCAGTTGCGGCGAGAAAAGAAAAACTACTTTTAAGAGCTACATAATGCTGCTTTTCTCTTGCTAACTACCTTCTCTACCATACCTTCCACTGATGTCTTGTACTCCCCACTCATTCAGTATACCTGCAGAGGAAATAACTCAGGTGGAAGAAGGGACCTGCCAGCATACTTGCCCATTCATCACAGTCTGTTTGTGGCAACTGTATGCAGCGGGTGACTCAGCAGCAACCTGCACATCAGAGGGTGAGGCTGCATCACAACTCCGAGGATGACTGAGAGGTCATTTGTGGTCTTCAGAAAAGTGGACTGCTGTACTGCTTTTGGCATGTTGTCCAGGCTGCTTGCCTCTCTCCCTGCCACCTCTGACCCAGCCTAGTGTGACTTGAATTCTAATGCGCAGGGTATTGAGTATTGTCGCCGGGCTATGCTCTGAAATGTCATTAGCGATGAGGCCAACCCATGCTAATCGCTAACATCTTGAAAAGGTTGCTTCTGACATTGGTGCGGGCTCTGAATGAGCTGTGATAGCTGATGATTGTTATCTGCTCACAGCGGAGGCGCACTGTGCCTGTCACTGTGCTGCTGCACCTTTCTGAATACGCTGCGACACAAAGCTCAATCTCACATTATGCTAAGAGGATTGATAATGAAGCCCAGAGTAAAAAAAAGAAAAATGGAAAAGTTGGTATTTTCTCAGTGAATGGTCATACAGAGTATCAGGAAAAGCTGTTTATGTGATGATTTGGCGAATAAGCGATTTGTCATAGAAAATCCAGATGATCCAGGTTGGCTTATTCACCAGAGTTATATAACTTCTATAAAAACCCTTCCTGCATCTCATATTGAATTATGCTTGCAAATGAGCATAACATTTTTATTCAGACCAGACACCTGTTCGACAAACCAAATAACTTCCTGATGCCGTGCATACTCTCTCCGTTTCTCTTTCACACAGACATACACATGCATATTGAGTAAATGTTTACCAATTAGCATTTCAAAACAAAACACAAAATAATAGATGCTTATCTTGTGTGTTTTCATAATGGATTGCCGTTTGGCTTACATTACCTGACAAACACGCCGCATACACACCGGTGCGGAACTGTTTAATTCCATCACAGTGTACAGTCTTCGGATTAAGAGACGTGCACAAGGACACAAAGGTAAAATGTTTCCATCTCAATGTAAAGCGAGCGGAAGTCAATTAACATCTAATCGGCATGGCAGGAACTCATTTCCTTGCTTTTAAAAACATCCTCCAGGTCACCAACTAGTGTAGCTCTGCACTTTTTTCAAAAGCAAAGTTTTTGAGTTTGCAGTCACCGCTGCGTATGCTAGCCGAAACTTCAATTCGTTCGTAGAGCGCCATTTCACTGCAACAGTCGTGTCAAGGCATTTTGTGTTGTCACGTAAAGACCCTACAATATTAGAAAGAAACCCAAACAATCCGACAACCCCTTATGAGCAAGAACCTGGTGACTGGGGGAAAGAAAAACGCCCTTTAACAGGAAGAAACAAGGGTCGGCCAGGGGCAGCCATCCATTTGGGAGTGAGGAGGAAGCATCCATTTTTGTTGTTGTTGTTTTCCCTTTTCTTTTACATGAATTTAATGTACATGTTTGATAGGAGGACTTTGTCATGGCCCCCCACTCACTGTGTATTATTGTAGGATCTACCTCGCCTCTGTCAGTGCGCCCCAGGGTGTCTGTGGCTACAATGTAGCTTGCCATCACTAGTGTGTGAATGTGTGTGTGAATGGGTGGATGACTGGATATGTAAAGCGCTTTGGGGTCCTTAGGGACTAGTAAAGGGCTATATAAGTACAGGCCATTTGCAATAGAAGGTTGTTGTGATTTGGCACTGTCTAAATAAAATTGAATTGATCTAAGACTTAGGTGGAGGTGGGCGAGGCCTGCCCTGGGCTGCACCTGCTGGTGGTGTCTCCTAGCTTCACCTTACAAACCTGTTTGTCATCAGGACATCATTCGCCTGTATTAAAAGATCAGTTTAATCACAGCAGACCCCTGAGCCTGGGCCTACTGGAGGTTTCTTCCTGTTAAAAGGGAGTTTTTCATTCCCACTGTACCCAAGTGCTTGTTCATAGGGGGTCATATGATTGTTGGGGTTTTCTCTCTATTATTATCAGGTTCTTACTGACAGTACAAGGTGACTGTTGTTATAGCACCGAGTTGAATTGAATACCTGTCCGTCCTTCACAGATACTGAGGAACCCTGGCTCCTTCCACCACCTTCTCTCTCTCCTTCTCTAGAAAACCCAAATAAGAATTCAGTTTAAATATTAGGGCTTCAGTGCTCCAAGCGACTTGAATCTATCACATTTTTCTTTCTGGCAGAAGTGAACTCCTGAGCTGTTGACCTAAATTCCCATTGACCTCTGCTTGCAAGTCTCATTTGTGAATTTCAAACTCCTATCAATAAATCACTGTACGGGCTTGGGTCTTCTTTTAGTGTCCTTTACAATTATTTCTTATAACCAGTTATGACAGAATCAGGCTGCAACTCTGCTGTGGTTATTGACCGAATCAGATTTTACAGCAGCCTGTGTGATGAACTAAACTTGGTGACTTTCCACTCATGCACACCAGCCAACAAGTGGGTTGTAGCCCAGGCTGCATGGGCACAAGGGAGTCTGGATTTCCATTTTCTGTGAAAAACAGTGTTCTCTTGCCCAGTGCATCATTGTAAATATAATTAATGTAAATAATATCATAATATGCCCTCTTGTGTTAATTAAAGATGCAAAACAAAACCTTTTTTTTTTTCTTTTTTTTTAGTTTTGAAAAATTGACTCCCCCTCATGTGCCTCACAGTGGCTCTCTCTCTCAAAGGCAAACTTTAAACAAAGGAAGCGTGAGACAGTGCGCTGTACTTCCACCACTCACTAGAAGTAAGCATATTTACATTTGCAATCAGACTCCATTTTGTAAGCTCCATTACCTCGCGGTTAATTATTATCGTGGTGGGAAGGAGGTCTGTCCACAACTGTCGTTACAAGTCACTGAATTTTTCCAGCTGATTCCTGGTTGCCATAAAAATTCATAGAAGCACCCTTGTTATAGCTGAAAATTGGTCAATTACATCTTATAAAATCAAACACCAATTCTGTTCAATGACTTGTTCAAAAAAAACAAAAAAAAAGAGCACCAATGTTGAGTATCCTAGTTTCCCGTACAACTGCAGAAAAGAAAAAAATGGAAGTTCATGTAAAGTAATCCATAAAAATGTTTACATATTTGTCAGTGTGTAAATAACAGCTAGTGCCTGCTGTGGGACAGGTGTAGAAGAAGTACACACAATATACTTAACTCAGTGGTGAAGGTCAAAGTCATTACTGCTGCTAACAATTAACGCTGAGGTGAAGAAGAGGATACTGGCAGGCCCATATCTTATTTTATGCATACCAATGAGATTGTGATGCAGGGCCTGTGCTACCCTTTCACTCAAGCAGAACATTACTCGCAGTGTTAAATTATTTCTCATAGTGGTGGTGTTGATTCTCATATAAATGTGAGTGTTTTGCTCTTTAATTGAGACACACACACTGCCTGCCAGTTTTCTGCTTATTAGACTGAGCTAAAAAGAGTGACCAGTGCTAATGAATCCCAAACACATCATCAAACCTAGCGTCTGCATGCAACTCATCACCACCCCCTTTTATTGTGATTATTATTTTTATGTTTTTAGCCTATTAAATTTGTCGGATTTTAACTTCTCATCTTGTTGGCGCAATAACGAGGAAATCAAAACAATTAATCACAATGAAACTGTAAAGTTGAACCATGTCAATGGGTGACAAAAGAAAACACATTTTTTTATTACCAATAATTCCAAATAAACTTGCACTCGTGTTGTGTATTCTCTGCCAGACAGCTACAATTACCAGCATCCGCATTTACATTGATGGCCCATTATACTGCAATTACCACTACAGCATCATGCCATAACTTAAAGTCATGATCTAAATCTGGCCAGCTGCACTTACAGCTTCTCCGCGATGACTCATTGTATTCGTGACCAGATTTTAATGCTACGACTAGCCAATAAATACAGACTTTTACATAAAATGGGCTTAAAACGGGTTCCTCCAATTCTCCACTTCCTCACTGTCATCTGTATAATCATACTTGCATATGACCCCGCTTAGCTGGTGAAAGCCACTCTCCATCTGCTGCGGTAAGAAACGAAGACAAGCTGTTTTCAGCTTAACACATCTAACTCACACACCTGCTACTGTTCGACAGACTTAGGTTGCACTTGGCAGCTCACACAATATTATAAATTGCTGCCTGCTGCCTCCACTAAATGTAATGGGCTATATCATGTTTACCAAGGAAAATTGCTCTACTCCTTCATGATGCTGTGATTCTAAGTAATTGTGACCTTTACAGAGAATAACTTGTCATTTAGATTTTCTTAGCAACAAACTTTCTCCAATTTCCTCCCGCTGTGTTCACGTGGACACAAAATAAATAAATAAATGCATTCATTTAAAAAGGGGAGGGTTATATTTATTATTAGCACCTGGAAAGCAAGCCGTTGAGAGCTTTGTACGAAAGCCGTTTACGTCCACAAATCATTTCTACACCAGATGAAGCTGGGAATATTACCTCATTAAAAATGTTCCATCTATGCTATCTATCAGCTTTACCTTTTCAGCTGATAGGAACGGTGGAAACGTCCCTAAAGGTTGTTTTTTTTTTTCTTCCGCCGACTGTTTCACATCATTGCCTGCAATCTTTTCTAATAAACCAAGTGATGTCAGCATTTAATTTGTCGAACCTCTCTGAGGCTTAAAGAAGATTTTAAAAAGAACGCCATCTGGCATCAAAAACCGAATTTATTCAAATTACTCATCCAAAAAGCGCATAACTAGAGTTGTGTTAGTCAGTCAGATGCTGATGAATGGATTCAGTGAAGTTTTTCATAAACGTTTGATAAACACAATTTCCTTTGTAGGCTCTGCCCACTGATGCATTACAGAGCAAGAAGCGGTGTTGCTACAAGTTTCCCAGTGACCACCTGCAGTGCCGTAACATCAATGCAGAAGCAAACTCAGAAGCTGGAAACTTTCATAAACTTTCATGGCTTAGCGAGCAATCTTCATTAAAATTGTATCTTGGATTGAATCTTCAAAGTGACACTGGTTTTCCACTAGATTCTGTAGGATACTAATAAACTCTAAACTGGGGTGTCAAGCTCACAGCCCACGGATCTGAGCTGGCACCAAAAAAGGGTCTAATTCAGCACAATGGATGGCTTTGCAAAGTGTGAAAAATGCATTGTCTTAAAAATGTAGAAAAGTCATTAATAATACCATTTCTTAAAATGAACTCCTGGTTTAGTAAACACTAAGACGAGGTGCAAATGTGTGGAAACTTCAAAAGTAACTCTAGAGCTCAACAAGTTCAAAACATGTGAGATATTGTTATTTAGTTTCAAAATAATCTACATGTGAAGGTTTTGTGCCTTTGTTGGCTCGCCTGTACTCTCGCCAACGTAAGGCACATGTAGAAAATGTACTCGTTCTTCTTTACATCCTGTAAAGAAGCTACTTTGGGCTGCTCCCATATTTGCGAGGGGTTGCCACAGCAGGTAGCTCCGCATGTTTGATTTGGCAGATTTTTCCCTTGTTAGGTGAATGTGTAGAAAAAATAGGAGGTGTTTTTCAAGACCCTATTTTAAACTTATTGATGCGATCTTTATTTGAGCGCCCAATTTGGATCAGGAACCCATCTTAATGCGATGGGTAAATAAAAATCTAATATTAGTGACACATGTAGGTTTAGGCAGTTTGCTCACTGATTCAGCTTGAATTCACACTGCTCTGATGTCAACAGACCAAAGGTTTTAAGTGTTGGTACCAAGCTGTTCATCAGGACTGAATCTACCCCAGCTGTTCATCTGTCAGCTCTGCGTGCTCCGAGCAAAACACAACTATCTATATAAATGATTCACTGTTTCGCTGTGGCAGTGGCTCCCAAGGTTTTCTTCTTTTATGCTCTGTTTTGGAAAACAAATTATACAGTGAATTGATAGTATTTTAATTAACCGACCATAAAAATAACAGTAAAAACTACAAACAAAAGGAGTCAGGTGGAACTCTACATGCTGTTATTCATTTTAAGTTGCACAAACAAAAAGCAATTTAAACTTAAAGCCCAAACTGAGTTTTTACAAAAACAAGACTCTCCTCCTACGCTGATGGCAAACCTTGGAGCATGATCGTCTTCTTCATATTTTGAATTTGACTGCCGTACTTGCCTGACAACCTTTACTTTTTCTTTTGGAACAGTCACTCTTGCTATTCACTAGCAAGTTCTGCTTTCTGAATACATTTCCTTACCTGAATCTTTTAAGCTTAGCTACCATTAGAGTGCACTTTTTTCAAAATCCACGGTCCGCATTGTTACGTACTGAACTGCTCACTAACACAAATATACAATCAACCAATCACATGTCAGTATGTTCAGTCATGTAGAAATGGTCAATGTGACCTCAAACTGTGTTCAAACTGCGCATCAGAATAGAGAAGAAAAGGGATTTAAGTGATTCTGAGTGTGTCATGGTTGTTGGTGCCTGACGGGCTCCTCTGAGCATTTCAGAAACTGATGCTCTATTGGGATTTTGCACAAACATCTCTAGAGTTTACAGAGAATCGTCTGAAAAAGATAAAATATCCAGTAGCGGGTTTGTTGATACCATAGGTCAGAGGAGAATGACCAGGCTGCTTTGAGCTGATAGGAAGGCAGCATGAACTCAAAGAACTATTTGTTACAACCAAGATATGCAGAGGAGCACCTTTCAACACACAACACATTGACAGCTTGAAGCAGATGGGCGCACAGCAGCAGAAGACCACACCTGGTGCCACTGGTGTCAACTAACAGGAAATGGAGGTAATAATGTCACCAGGTCTGATAAGTTTTAACTTCTGCTACTGCATTCAGACAGTAAGGTGAGAATTTGGCACAAACAACATGAAACCGCAGATCTGTCCTGCTTTATATCAACAGTTAAGGCTAGTGTATTATTTTCCCCATAATACCAACTGAGCATAGTTAAAACACCACAACTTACCCCTGTGTTGTTGCTGATCCGTTTGTAACCATGTACTGGTGGCTTCCTTCAGCAGAGCAACACATCATATTACAAAAATCACATCCTCTCAAAGGGTTGAACATCCCAGTGAACTCACTGCACTCAAATGGCCCCCATAGTCACCAGATTAAAATCCAACAGAGCACCTTTGGGAAGTGATTGAACCTCATCATGGATGTGCAGCCAAGAAATCTGCGGTAAATGTGTGATACTGTCATGTCAAAATGGACCAAAATGTCTGAGGAATGTTTTCAACACCTTGTCGAATCTGTGCCACAAAGAATTATAGCAGTTCTGAAGGAAAAGGGGGTCTAGCAATGGTACCTAATAAAGTGGCAAGTAGGTATATGGTTCACTCTTCATTTCAGTAGAGTGGATGTAACACTTGTAGATGGGAAAGGCGGTCTGTGCTAGACAGTGTGACAACAAAGAAGAAAATCGTGCTGCAATGTTTCAATACTGGAGAAAAAGTTACAAAGTAAAAGGACTTTTTCATATGAAAACATTCAGAAAAAGAGATGATGCTCAGAGAGCTAATTCAGCTGTGGGCGTTGTGTGGTGCTAAATGAGCTGGCTAAAGGTCTAAATATAAAGCTGCTATTACATTACAGTTGTCCCTAATACACTATAGTATGTGATTAGCTGAAGCACAGAGGAACAAACCGTGTTTGTGTCGGTTTTTTGAAACCGGGCACAGAAATGATGATGATCAGTGCAGCTTAAAGGATTTCATCTTCAGTCAAAAGATAGCTTTAAGTAAAGCAAGAGGACAAATACGGTGTTTTGATTTGCCACATGAAAACTGTTACACCAAAGATAAAAGCAACACATCTTTTGTCATAGAAAATATGAACATTAAAAAGAACTAAGTTGAGCAATTAAGGCGTTGCTGCAACTTGTGTTATGTTTAAGATGATTTTTTACTTTTTTTGCAGCCTTTAAACCTTAGACATGATGCACATTTATTCGGATTATTGCACGATAATGATGTCAGAGGCGATACACAAAAAATTAATTATTTTATGCTAAGATGCGTGCCCACTTTCTTGTGTGAAACCAGCAGAAACTTGGTCCCCGTCTCCCACATAACACAGAAAGTAGGCAAACTGTTGTGTAAACAACAGTGACATGCAAGCTGATTAAGGGCTGGACAAATTACCATATAGTCCAGACAGAAATAAATTGAAGTATGCAGGAATCAGCTATCAGATTATAAAACCTTCAGTCAGCTCAGCCATGTCTTCATAAGTATTTTTTTTCTTGCAAGGTGCAAGTTCACAAATTAGGGAAAGAATATCAACAAAGAGAACACTAGAGGAGTGCAGTAATGATTTTATCTGAAAATTATGTTTTGCTTCAGTCCGGTAAACTGATTAGATGTTTAATATATCCTGTTTCCTCGGCGATTGACATCATTATACAACAGCAGCCTCGCCACAGGTAAAATCAGGCTTCTTTGTTTTCGAAAAATGTTTTTTCATATGTGCTAAATTTGCTGATAAGAAGTCTGAGCATAGGAAAGGATGGCTACATTGTCTCTTCTGCTGTGGAACATTAGCTTGTGTGCTGAATGACTTTAAATCTGTGTTTGCGTAAAGAACAATAAAATGCTGTAATCTTTTTTTTTCCCCGCCCAGCATCTCTTCACCCTTTCACGGGTCAAGTGCAAGCGAGTTGTGTAAGCTTTCCTCGTTATTCATTGCAACCCACTGCAGAAGTTCAGTTAAGTAATGAGAATTGGAGAATTGGAGGCCTTTTGAATGAATTCAGATATTTGTCATATTTAGTTCATGGACACAAACCACCAAACCTTAACCCAATCTCTTTTGTTGGCTTGAACAATAGACTAATTATTGTTTAATAATCATGTTTAATTTTCCAGAGAGACACTTATCTTTTAAAAAGTCAATAGAAAGATGTTCTTCGGAGCAACCTTTTATCATCAGGCCAATTCCTCAGCTTTGGTGTGAGATAAAGAAATTGAGAATCTCATTAACGCCAAAGCATGGATGGGAAGATTTATCTCAACTAGCTAATGAGGCTGGGAATGTTTCCAGTGTGCATAATCAAATGCAGAGCAAAAATACAATACGTTATTAGCATATATTTTAAAAGAACAACAACAGCAAAACACCACACACACAATCACAGGTACAAAGGAACAGGTCAACTGTGGAAGAATTGGAAAAAATTGTAGAGGAGTCCTTAAATGCACCTGTGTTTCATTGTTTGTTATTATGTGTGAAAACCAAATAAGAAATATATACAAAAAACAACATTTACACTGAGAAATGGTTTTCAGTTCGTTAATGGACTAGTACTTAACACTTTTCTACTCTGAGCACTTAAAGCACTTTTTACTACAAGCAACTTTGACCAGTTCACAAACACCCACTCACACAGCACTTTAGTCTATGCCTTCGAGCACTCTCAGATACACAGAGACCAGTCAACAAACCTTCGGCAACCCCTGGTCTCTAGTGAAAATTGTGTGTCCCCTGACCTGTTGCCGAGTTGGTGGAAGTTGCTGGTGGTCGCTCGCTGAAAGGTATACGGTACCGCTTTGGTCACTAGCGTTTCCCACGGTCACCAGCGTTTCCCACGGTCACCCGTGATTTGAATGGAAAAATCCCGACACAATTCATTCTGTAGTGATGTCAGGTTTTGGTTCATTTTTCTTTAAATCGTTTTCCTTCTCGTGTTTTACATTTTCTCTTGTCTTTCTGTGCCTTTGACCCCCTCTCTTTTGTCTATGCGTGTCTCAGAGAAATTAACATATTCTTTTTTTGCTAATAACTTTCTTTGTTAGTCCCTTCTTACTTTGCTTCCTTTTTCCCCTTCCAAGTCCTCATCAAGTCTCAAAGCTTTTCACATTTGTCTAATTTGCGCTTCTTTTTCCTTCTTCTTCCTCGTGTCTGTGACCTGGAAATCAATCTCAGTGTACCATGGTAAAGGATGTCTCAATTCCCAAAATGCACCTGGAGGACAGAGAAGCGATGACCAGATGTGTTAAAATTGAAGATGCACAGGTGTATCTTTTGTTGAATTTTTTTTTTTTTACATTAAGTGCTTAAAAGATGTGTGGCACAGCTGTAATATACAAATGGTTGTAGCTGTATTAATTTAATTTGAGTTTGTTAAGTTGATTAGACTTTCTGCCCTTCAGAACTACTCAAAAGTAGTCCTGAATATCCTCCGAAACTACAGTAGTAGCTGTATTTTTTTTAAAAGTGAGATGTTCTCATGTCAAAGGTCATCTTTAATTGTCATCGCTCTAAAATGAGGCTCCAGAGAAATGATGTCTCATTTTATTGAATGCCTGTTGCCTCCACTCTCCCCCGTCTCTTCCTCGCCTCCATCACTTGCAATGCACAAGTGGCAGAAACTCCACTTCTTCTACTTACCACTTGAAGCTGGCTCTAAAATCGACATAGACTTCCAACTTTACAGCATTAAAAACCATATTTACAACCTGGTTTTGGCCTCTATGGATAATACCACCCTCATACCACCTGTAGGAGGGGAGTTCTTTTATAACTCATCCACCTGGATAATTGAGGTAAGGATGGGCCACGTTGATTGAAAAGTGTCCCCAGGCTGCAGGAGGTGATCAGTGTCTCCTACTTCAAGTCATTAAACTAGACCTTTTAATGTGTGTGTGTGTGTGTGTGTGTGTGTGTGTGTGTGTGTGTGTGTGTGTGTGTGTGCGAGAGAGAGAGAGAGGAGTTGGTACTATTTTCAGCACTGTTAATAGATGAGTAATATCGTCCCTCGCTATATGTTACAGACCATCCAAGATGTTTGTGCTTTGGTTTTGGTGTGTCTGATACTTTGCATTAATGTGTTGCACTCATAAAGATTATCAATGCATCTGCTAACTAAGCTCGCTAACATCAGCTGATAAATTAGCACGCCATCCTTTCATCGATATACGGTAAATTTTGGCTCCACAAAGCCAACATGGCAGCAGCCAAAATGCTAATGCTGAGGCCTAATCAGAGGCTGACATCACAGTGGCTCTTTTATGCTGTTTATGCTTTTATCTCTATTGGGAAGGACTAAGATTCAAGGAGAGGAGAGGACGCACAAACTGAGAAATCAGAGGCCGTTTTATCTCCTTTTATCTCGCTTCTATTTTACCTCAAGTTTACCTCGTCAGCTTTCACAAAATGTTGTCAGTTATGCCGTGATTGTTTTCACCAAGTTAATTGCACACTTCTCAGTGCTCTAACATGGAAAGCACTGAGATAACATTTATGAAGCAAAAATTAAAACTAAAAATGGAAGGCAACATACTTCCCCCACCATAATTAAATGTCAGCTCCTGTTTCATTTTAGAGACATTATCAGGCCCATCAGTGCTTCTGTGTTTTTGTTCGTGTGTGAATGTGTGTGTGTCTCACCCTGTGTCAAACTGAATACGATTTTAAAACTATTGTAGTTACACCGACAACAAAAAATCCTAAAATGTCTAAAATCAATCATTACCAAAACCTAGTTGGAACAAAGTGTTTATTAAAATATAACAGCAAAACCCATTTTTTATATTTTTCTCTTCCACGATAAAGGCATGCAGCCATACACGTGCCGCTGTTTGTAATGCACATGAAGCACGTGAAGTGGTGAAGTATCAGCAGTAGAATTAACTTACTGTTGAAAGTAAACATAACAGGGTTTACGGTAGATTGTGATATCACAGCTAGGCTATTGAACCCGAGTGCAGACAGAGGCAAAGGAACAGGTCAACAGACTGTTGATTCATCCAAGGTAAATAAAGGATTAGAGGAAAAGGCTGAAGAGGTGCTGGGCTGGCAGCAAGAGAACTGAAACTACGGCTTAAGTAGCTGGAAACCTTGGAAACCTAGGCTCGTAGACTGAAACCCAAGGTTGGAGCTGATCCAAGCAAAAGGAGAGCAGGGAACCGGTAGCTCTGAGTGCACAGTCCAGCAGCAGTGGAGCAGGTTGAGCCAGGGCCACAGACTGGAATCCTCTTAGGGGAGAAGATAGGGACAGACATAGGCTGGCTCAGGCAGGGCTGACTAATAAATCAGCCTCCTCTGGGTATGAGTGCTAAAGGCCAGCTCAGGGAAAGATATTGCTTTGGCTGACTCTGTGTTGACCAGTTGAACATAGGATTTGTCAAATGACTCAAGTAAGGAGAAGGCCAGTTCTGAGACGGTCTTCGTGTCAACTATCAGAGGCAGAAGAAACAGGTACAAACACCTACACCTTGTGTAGGCCAGACATGGAAGAGGCCTTGGAACTGACTTGGCATAGGGGTAGCTGAGACGTCCTTCTTGTGGAGGCCTTTGAGGCGAGGCAGGTCAACCAGAAACGGGATGCCAGGGGTTTAAGTCAGCTGGTCTGAAAACTGGCAGGGACAGGCTGGCAAAAAACCATCTGGCTGACTGCTAGCGGTCAGAGTGGTGAGCTGGCTGTTGAACTAATTCTTGTGAGACCAGCCTAACCAACCAGGCTGCTGGCTAAAGACTGATGGGAGCAATAACTGAGCTAAGGTTCATGGAGGCAACTCGAGACTAGTTTGTGTATGTCACCAACTAAAGTTTTTACAAATGGAGTCCAGCGTCTGGCGGGTCCACATTTTTGGCCAGAATGTACCGTTACGAACTCAAGTGTAGAGGACGACATTAAAAGACTTCTGAAATAAAGCAAGTCAAAAAAGTAGTGCAAAAGTTGTAGGAGCTTGATTGGCAGCAAGAAAACGGAAATTTGGGTTTGGGTGAGTAGTAGCTGCGAACCTCAGATGCGACCGAGGCACAGTTGGAAGCTGGACTGAGAAAGGCAAAAAGAGAGCCAGGCAGAGAAGGATCCAGTTAGCTGAGAATCGGGCTGAGCCAACAAAGAGAGCGAACCAGGAAGAAAAAGGGGCTGACTCATTTATGGAAGTGCTTAAGCAGATACTACGTTCTGGCAGAGTGGTGGTACTGAAAGTAGACTTGATAGGAGAAGTGTTTGCAGCTGGTGAAGCTCAGCTTAGGTTCCAGCACACCTGTCCCCACTCCTATAATCAGACACACACAGAAGTAAACACATAAGAAAGAAAGAGGGGGAAAGGAAGCAAGGAGATGGTGGGGATAGAAACAAAGGGTTTGACAGGTGATGCCTGGCTTATAGGAAAAAATTGTATCAATCCAAAAGATTTAAAGTATTTTATTTAAAGGTAAAAACAGAAAATGGAACACCTGAGTTATAACTAATGTAGCACACAGAGTTTTTGCTTTGCAGGTAACTGAAGCAAAGCGTGTACGTCAAAGTTGGAGATCGTTTATTGACTTTATATTTCAAAGATGTTTTTGAAACATGTGACCTCATCCAAGCATTCGCGTTCCTCTTCCTGTAGCACACTTCCTTTCCAAACATCAGCATTGGACTTCTAGATATCAAAAGGATGTCTATATGCAATAAAATAATACATAACTGCTAACAGTTATCCAGTCAATAACACTTAGCTAGCCAGCTAATTGTTAGTGGAGCCAATATGTTGGTTAGGGTAACAAGAAAGAGCTCGTTCAAGGAATCCACCTAATAACTGTTTCCACAACAGCTAGGTGGGATAAGTCCTGTGACTTTTCTCGTTAATCATCACGACAATTAGAGCCTCAAACATGTCACAGTTAGCGTTGTGCAGTCACAGCATAGACTGTAATGTAGGTCGTCAGATCACAGCTAACTGCCCGCAAAAGTGAGAAAACACTCCCAAGATATAGTAATGATTAGATTAGTAGCCAGCTAAATTACAGAGAAAATGTGTCTTTCAGCCAAGCATCAAAAAGATGCTGTGAAAGCATTCAGAATTGCAGATGATACCGACGGAGCTAATTAAGCTGTGGGTGTTGTGTGGCGCTAAATGAGCTGGCTACAGGTTCTAAATGTGAGGCTGCTGTTATGTTACTGTCATCTATGCACAGTGTGTGATTATCCGAAGCAGAGAGTAACAAATTAAAGTGTTTGTGTCTGTTGTTTAAACCAACGTGCCACAGGATCTTGACTACGCAGTTTATTTTAAATGGGAGCATGAGCAGAAACAAGGTTGTTAATTTTTATGTCTCTTTTGTTGATTTAAAAAAATGGATGCCTGATTAACTGAAAATATTGCTCGTGTGATTTATACCCTCCTCGCTCCTACCTTACCAATGTTATTGATGCCCAGTTTGCATGTGAAGCATAGACAAGATTAATGATCCTTGAAGGTGGAGTATTAAATGATCCAAATGCAAATACACTGTATGGCTGTGACCGCTTTTTTCTTTCTTTCTTTTTTCCTTTTTTGGGGGGGAGTAATTCAATTCAAGGGCAGAAATTAGACTTGCAAAACTTCAGCCATACTCAGGGAAAATACACTGGGATGTGTAGCTTTGCTGTAAGTGGCAAACAACAGGGAAATGAAACATGCACCAAGAAGAAGGAACCATCAATCTAATGGGATTCTATTGCAAATTCTCTGCATTTCAGTGTCGCTGGCTCACACAGGGGGATAGTCAACAGTGGAATAGCTTTTAGACACTTCTTCCGCACACGCAGAGGAGTATGCCGCCTCTCTCTAGATCCAGCATAACAAGCTTTATTCCATGTAATTCTGTACAAAGAAACTCATTTTCAGTTGTCTATAGAAAGAATAACAGCTTGGAATAAAATAATGGGAAGTCCAGTAAAAATGAATCAGCTTCATTAGACGCTGTAATAGCCTCACTTAGTGATGGCAGACACAATGACTGGCAAACTCTGCTCATTAAGGAGATTTGAGCCTCACATGGCAGCATATGATGAATGGCAAATTATGACCTATTTTGTTTTCTGAAATATATTTCTGCACTGCACATAAGCTATTTTTGCAATCTTAAGCTTCCACAACAATTTAAAGATTCTCAAGCTGGTAATCCCAAGCTCAAAACACCACGCACCGTGATGTAAAGCTTTCACTCGGGTTTGTGCGAGCTAGCGGTGACTCCACAAGTATCCTCAAGCATGGCTTCTTTTTTAAACAGTGCACAAGTGGAGCTTGAACAGCATGATGTGCACTGATTTGTGTCGTTAAACAAAGCAGAGGGCCGGATGACAAATGAGGGAGGAGGGAGCGTGATCAGCGAGACGCTGGCAGCAGCGGTCGTCGTCTCTGCAGTGATTCAGAATACAACCGTCGCTTTTAAAACTTCTCATCCCTTGCAAGTAGTGTGAGACAGAAGAGAATACATTACAGCTGATTGCAGATTATGACAGTTAGTGATATCACCGTTTGACCTTCTGTACCACTTCGGTAAACGGCCTGCTGCAGTCAGGTCACGTCAGACACAATGAAAGTCGAATAACCTTTGCATCATTCTTGCTCTCAGCTACAGAGAGACATCCTGGGAAGGACTTATCTTGGAAGAAGTGTAGGCTGATGAGTGAAATACTCAGCCATGGCAGAAGCAGCTTTTTGACTGGAGCTCGCATGGAGTGCAGAGCTGGATTTCTAGCCGCTAAAGTTATTACATAAAGTAACATTTGAAGAGAGTTCACATAGAAGAGGACCTGAACACAGGACACCAGGGCTGCGGTAGAATAGTCAATTTTGCTTTGGAAAGGTTCCTAACTGAGTGAAGTGACCCAGAAGTATCTGTGAGGCAGCCTTAATAAGATCTGGTTGAATTCTCTAAATACTAAGGAAAGGTGCTTCACTGCATCCCCCTTTCTTTACCTCCTAAATTATATAGATATCTTTTGAGCCTTCAACAATTTGTTAAACCAGCAGGAAAGCTATTAACACAGTTTAATCAGTTGTATTATGAAGACGTTGCTTTGCATGAGGCCGTTTGTATCATGGATTTTTTTTTTTTACAAATACTCTCCGAATGCTCTTCTTAACGATTTAAATGAATATAAGGTTTCCCATAATTCAGTTCGCATCGTTATGACCTTGTTTTGAGCATTGCTGTATTTCCAGCCTTTATGGATTCCCATTAATTATTTTAACTTCGGTCACAGATGTTGAAAGCCTTAATAAAAAGCAGGAGTCTGTCTCGATCATCTGTCGAGAGTGAAGAGAAAAGGTGAGTGGACAGAATGAGCAGCTAATTTTAATGTGAGTTTCTCCGTATTCACTTATTTTCAAAGAGCTCAGCCTTGGTAATGAGGTCGCGTCTGTCAACAACAAGAATTCACAGGGAAAGGCATCTAAGATGTGCTTTATGTAGCCCATCTTCTGAATGCTGTGGTTTCACCACAGTAGACCGATGCAAACAGCACCTGCCTTCACATTATAAAGTAGTGTAGGCTAAATGTAGTTAGCCCCATGCTTCTCTTTGCCAGCCTTCTTATGAATTCTCCTTCACCTCATGATTTTTCCAGCAAAGTCACAGAAAAGTGATTAGGTAAAGACATGGTGGATAATTTGGCCGCAATCCAAAATCTAAGCCTTTACTGCCAGGCTGGAGATTATACGCAAGAGCTCTATCGGTTTAGCAAACATTTCCAGCAAGGGTTACCTAAAAGGCAATGTTCCAAAAGGAAGCAAGGAAATCATACATAAATATAGCTACTAGAAGCATGTCACAAAAAGGAAAAACATCAAAAAGCTTGAAGAATACAAACCAGATGGAATGACAAACTGGAAGAAGTAATATGACAATCAGGCAACAAGAAGTTGAAAAACAGATTATATAAATAGTGGGAAGACTAATTGCTAATTAATTAATGACATTGGTGCACAAAATTGGCAGGGAACTAGACAAAGAACAGAAGAAAAAGAGATGAATTTATTTTCATTTATTTATTTTGTTAGCCCAACGTGTTTATTTTCCTTTTCTCTCTCTCTTTTTTTAAATAAATGGCTCTTTGTGAATGGACCTTATCATTTGCCAATACACAGCGAGTCCTTAACAGCCCTCGCTATGCTAGAGAGAAAGCAAAAGTAGTTCCTCTGCAAAACTCTCCCTTTAGGTTCATGTTTTTATAAAAGCAGGTGTGCACAGGACTATCAAGGATGATCAGAAAATCATTAGCATGGCGCACAGAAACCTATATGACTTCACAGCAAGTCAACAACGCTCTTTGGGATGAAGGTGTGAATGTTTCCTCGTCAATAATCAGCGGGGCATTTTGTTACCTTGACCTTGAACAATTCAGCACCAGATGCGAATCCTCACAAAAGCGTCAGTTTGAGAGGGAACAAAGCATGGACGCATTAAACTCAATTGAGTCTATATCACCATCGTTGAAAAGGGAAGAGATTAACACAAAACAAAACAAAAGCACTGAGCATGATCCAAAATAAAGCACCTCATCTCTGTTTTATTGATGGCAGTTATTGATGATTTCACTGCTGACAGAAGCAGCAGGATGATTGCAGAAGCATACAGGGAGCGCTGTGCGTGCTCTTGTTCAGCCCAGTGCATCAAACCTACTGGACAACATGTTGTCTTTCAGATGGAAAACAATTCAAAGCGTACGACCGAGGCAGCCAAAGAGTATGCCGTGGTGAAGATTTGTAATATCTATGAGGTAGTCACATGACCTGAATTGGACTGAGCTGTATTTTAAGTTGATGAAGTACAGAATAAAGAGGGGGAGGACATCCCACTACAAGAGAAGTGTAGAGAATATGCAAAACGTCTGCTGATGCCAGTTTGCAGTGGCCGACTGCAAACGATTCTCCACAAGCTATTAAACATGATTATCTTGTTTGACAGCAGGTATGTTATGTTTGAAGGCCAAAACACTGGAGGACTGTGTGTTGGAAATTTCTCTCTATATGTCTATATGACTTTGGCTTTTAACATAATGCCTTATTTTTAACAATTTAAAATTATACATGAGTGTCTGGAGAACAGCTAAAGTGTAACAGTGTCTATACTTTGGACTGTAGAGATACTGTAAATGGATCTGAGCTCTTTATTTTTTGCCAGTAGTGTCAGTGTTGCCTCACAATGGCTATAATTATGTCTGAATGTAAGTGTGATTGAAATTGTGATTCTCATAGCATGCTGATCTAAAAATAAGATATGAAATGCAAAGACTTATAACTGTATAACTAAGGTTTAAGGCCCGAAACCTTTTAGCATCATTTGTTATTTTATATTTTTTAAAAACATATACATATAATTATTAAGACTGTTTGGGCAGTGACTTCTTCCCAGTTTGGACTCTCCCGCTAGCGTGGCTTCTTTCAGCATCTGCGTCCAACTTTAATCTCACTGAAATGTGTTGAAATTATGTCAGCACACGCAAACTCCCCGAGTTTTAATTGACAGTGTCGAATGGAGACAACATGCACTCGACTGTGGTGGAAACACTTATCCTCACAATTCAAAACTAACGAGAAGATGTTTGGAAATAGAAGAGGAATGTCTATACAGACAATCTGCAATCTCCTTCCATTGCAGTTAAGATGACGCTTTTCCTTGCATGTCTAATGTAGACCATTTTTATGGATATGACCGAGTGCTTGAGATAAATAATGCATTTTGTTTTTCCAATTTACCGACTTTTCCAGTAAAAATATGGTGTTAGATAAGATTTAATTAGACATTATGTCACATTCTGAAATGTTAGTCTAGATCTTTTATAAATTATGTGTATTATGTTCAAGATTAGCTTTCGTGAATATGACTCGTCACGATGATTTGGGTCTGTCTTCACGTGCGCAGACGCAAATGATGCAGCCATCATTGAAGAGCAAAAGCTGAACATTAAATAATTAAAGGTTGTGCTACAGGAAGAATTTCAGTTTCTTTCAGCACAATTTCAATGAGGGTCAATAACTTGAATACTTGAAACACAGCCCGATAACCTACTAACTCACCAATATTGAGAAATTAAGAGCAATTAACATCTTGACTAGAATCATAAAAAAAGAAGTGAAAATAAGTATTGTCCCTGTGGTACTGGCTCTTTTTTTTTCCTGCTTTTTTTTTTTTCAATTATGCAACACACTTTGAGCAAAATGTCAGCTGAAAAAGAGGAAATTACAGAAACAAATGAGATAATCATAATTATATTGCTGCATATCCAAACACTTTTCAAATCCCACATTGATATGAGGTGCTAATTACATATGCATCTTCCTGGGGTTGGGTGGGAGGTATAACCAGTCACGAGGGATCGCATCCATAATTCATTATTTTACCTATGAATTTAAATCACAAATGGGTAAGAAAAGAAGTGCCTTTGTGAACTTCGAATAACGTCTCATGCATTAATACACAGTAAATCTGCACTGTGCAAATACGGCACGATTAACATAAATTAAAACATAAAGGATTGAGCTCAGGGTAGTAAAATGAACTGAACTGATTAGAGCATCATCATTTTCGTAAATACCAATCATACTCTGAATGTTTTTCCTTGCAAACTCCATCATTTCATAGTATTCATAATCCGGCTAGGCTGAACTACGGTGCTTCTCTGTAACGTTTTGTTATCAGCTTGTGAATGAGCTTGTTCTATAACACCTAAATTAATTATTATTTTTATTGTTATATTATTAGTTTGCTTTTCTGTTCTGAGACTTGTGCAGCAGTCCGTGTATCTGCAGTTGTTGTTGTTATTTACTCTCGATGACAACTTGGCAAACAATCTTTTAATGAAATGCACGTAGCATGCCTTAAAGCTCCAAACAGGCTTGGTGTCTGCATAGGTCTCTAACCTGCCTTTGAATGATTTGTACATAGCCAGTTTATTATTTTTTAAACACCCTGTAATTTAGTTTGATGTATTGCCACTGAATAACTGTTTTAAACCAGTTATAGCTGTAGTGTTATAGTTTATTGGATGAGAAATGCTGTCATAAAAATTTTAAACCTCACTCCAATTTATCTGTCTATCCTACAACCACATTATCTAGTATGATAAACATTTAAGTGAACGTCCATGTGGGCCATCTAAGAGTTTTCAAGGTGAAGTGTTACCCAAAATGTAATTCCTACAGGGTGGAGTTCCTGCTGTTGGCAACATCACATTGAATGTCCAGACTCTGCAATCTGAGTAGGTTTCTTTTGTCCATTTGTCAATATCACTTGGCATTTTTTTCTTTCAAGGGCACATAAACGAAGGGTTGAGAGCAGGCACTGAACCTAATTATGCTGATGGTCGTGGGATTCTAAAAGCCGTTGGTCATTAGCTCTCATAAACGTCTACATGGCGTCCCCTGAGTGACGTTTTGCTGAGGACAGGGAGATGCATCTGATGCATTTTTATTATAGACTTCACAATGACTGCAGCATGAGCTTGGTCGATGAAAGAAAGGCTCGGGGAGTGTCCGGGAAAGTGCATTGTTTTTTTTTTTCCGACTGTAAGGCCTGCTATCACATTTATATTGAATCTATGCTCTGTATGCTGGCCCGTATCATATATCTGCAGAGTAAGACAGTATTGTTATTGCAGCACAATGCAGAAGAAATTTGGTGAATGATTGCTGCTACGAAAGGAACTTAAAAACTAGATAAATGTGTTTGCCTTCCTTATCTTCCATAACATATTTCCACTCAAAATGTTTCCTGAGTGCTAAGTGTAAGAATGCAAGACATCTGGACAACATAATTTGGAGGAAAAATGTTTGGGTTTTTTATTTTTTTTATTTATTTATTTTTGCTATTGAAAACTGCAGCACTTTGTGTGCTTGCTTAAATGTAAAATTCTTGTGCATGTTTTCAGCTTGCTATTCTCCCGTGGGACATGTATCTGTCTCCTCCACACAATAAAGCTTGATTTATTTTCGGTCCACTCTGTGCATTCGATAATGTAGTTTAATCTGATTCGAGGCAGAATCTTGGCATCCAGGTAGGGGAAGGCTTCTATTTGTCTACTCTTGGATTTGGATCCATCTTTTTTTCTCTGGAACCTAAAACAAAGCATGTGCTGGATATGAGCCACCACACAGACGAGTAGCTCAGAAAATGATCTTCAGCATGCATCAATCCAGCAATGATTCAGGTGGGGGAGACTGAATGGAGCTCGTCTCCAAAGCTGTCACTGCAAAACAAACAAATTACAGCGCATAGTCGCTCTGGGCAACAGAGTGAAAAGATAAAATAGTAAAATAAGCTTTAGGATTGCATATGATTATAATTTGTAACACATATCTAACATAGGAGGCCATCATTTCTGCACAACATCAACATATTACCTCAAAGGCGGATGATGTATGGTATAAAGGTCACCATATAGATCTGAAATAGGTTTAATTATTACAACCAGACCACCACAGTAATACAATAATATGAGACCTTTTAAAGTACATAATCAAGAGTTATGAGAGAGCGTTCATGGCAAAGTCCATGTATTTGCTTTCTCCTCCATATAATATCTCTCTCTCATATACCAAAACACCACAGTATGCAGTAATCTCACACTGAAGTAGGTGAAGGATGCAGTGTTGTCATCTTATCCTTCAAATAAAGCATGCAGAGTAAAATTCCTTTAGAGTGCCAAGAATCCAGGTGACAAATTACACTGACAGCACATAAAGATTGTTTCACATGAGATCACAGGTCGAAATTTGTCTCCGGTCTTTCATTTTCTGCACTTCTGATTATGCATGGACTTCTGTATACTTTGTGTACGCCGTTTTTACACAGCGCGTCCCGACTGCCGCCGAGAGCAAATAACATGGTATGTAAGCATAAGCGCGACAACAATGGCAGCAATACATTTGTTTCTGTGAATGTGTGAAAGCTGTCTTCGCCATGCTCTCTCTTGCAAGAATCTCTTGAGAACTGAAGAAACTAAAGAACAGACTTGAGTAACAGGCACTGAAGTAACAAGAGCGAGCCAAACACTGCCAATCGCTACACCATGGAGCCGCTGGAGTTTACTTTGCAGTAGGACTGGAAAACTATTTTAAAAAAGAATCCGTGGATGAAATTGTGATAAAAGTTGAATAAGTTATGCATACGCTAACTCGAGAAACGTGAACTAAATACGGAAAATGAAAATGGAAAGACGGCATGCTTCTGCGAGAGATGCATGTTTAAATTAAGATAGATATAGGGACTTTAAAATCCATTTAGCATTCAGACATTTTAACAGGTTCGTTTTTGTTTTGAAAGACCCATTATGAGAGTAAACAAACCTAATTCAGCCTAATAAAGTGCTGTAAGCAGTCTGACCTTGCTGTTGGGTTGTTTGTAGTTCGTAGCACAGCATAGGGACTGCCCGGAATCTGCTTTTCTTTTCTTAACTGCAGCCGCAAAACTGTGGGCACATATCGACAACAGAGCTGTAGTTTCCACCAAATACATTTGGTTATATACCTTTTTTGGCGGTGTGTGACACGGGTAGAGGACAATGACACATCTCCCAAAAGCAATCCTTTTGTTCATCTGCATAACTTCAATTTTCATAATTGCTTTGCTCAAATGGAACTCCAGGCACCTGCCCAGCAGCACTATTTGGCTGTGTTTTCCCTTATGCTGCATTCAGACTCTGGCTAGTGATTTTTCACACTCGCATTGGAGATTAAAAAAAAAAAAAGAAAAAGGAAAAAAAAAAAGCAGGTTAGTAAAATATTCATTCCTCAGTTTTGCATAAATTACATCTCATAATAGGTTATGCATACAGCTGCATACTTTTACAGAAATTATTAATGTTATGCCACTTTCATCTGCAGTGGCGTAATTAACTTCAAATCCTAAACTGCCTTCGCCTCTGATTTTGTTGAAATGTCTTTATGTGATTTCCCATTTTCACTTATATATTTAGAATATTTTCTGTGAATACAGCTTTTTGCCAACTCACACATCCAAAATGTATGTCCCTCGTTTGGTGTTCACCTGAGAAGATTATATATTACAAGGAATTAATATAGCCGAAGACAACCCAAATAACTCACACCTAAAGAACTGTTAGCAGGAAGAAATGTGTGTCAGGTCATCTCTTCAGACCTCCCCGGCCCTATGAAGCTAATTGAAGTCCGCAGAAAGTGCAGGTATCTGATTGAGATCACATTTCATTTGAGCAGGAAAAGGACACATAAAAAT